>NC_068939.1:5043701-5645507 GCF_016801865.2 Culex pipiens pallens
TTTTTTTCAGAACCACCCTAGCAACGATCAACAACGCGCGGGGTTTCTGACAGTTCTTGTTTGTTTATTAATTTCTTAATTTTTGGCACGCATTTTACAAGCTGGTGAACGAAACCAAGAACGAAAACAATCCTGGAACCTGGACTAAAATTAAAATTTTACAATCGCGCGGGTTTAACGCTGATAATAAACTAGCCCTGCGTATTTTGAAGCTTTTCACCTGTGAATTTGCTTTGATTGCCTTAATTTGAAAACGAGTGTTTGAAGAAAGCAAAACTGAGTTAGGTAAGTGATAAGATCTACATCTGACATGTTTTTACAAGATTCCTTCTCCGATCTAGTTGAAAATGAAATTTTGGAAATTTCACAATTTTCGCCTACAATTTAAAGAGTGCAACTTTCTCAAGGTCACGTCAATATATTTATCAATCAATTCAATATTGTTTATTATTTCGCTATATTCGATAAACAGTGCATACTCCACACGCATGTGTGCTAAATTACTTGTTACATTACAAAGTATTACAGGCTTTCCAATTCCTTGATTTCGCTCTCAATGTTAGCTCTGGCAGTTTGCTCGTATCGGTCTCCAAATTCCTTCGTTGCATAAATGAACGGAATCCGGCTGAAGGACTGTAGAATCTTCAGCCGCATCTTGTTGTAGGAAGCGGGTTCGGGATATTCCTTGCGCAGCTGTTCCGTGTACACTTTGTACTCTTGTGGGGGATGTCTTTGGGTGTAATGGGAGGGATTAGTTCGGTTTAGTTTTGTAGTGGAATAAGCTTACCCTAGAATCAACAGGTCCAGATCCTGGAAGAAAGCGACGTCATCGTCGGGCAAATCGGAACTTTCCACCGATGCGTCCCCTAGCAGTCGCAGGACGTTGTTAATCAAGGCTTTCTGGAAACACACAGAATGAAAACAAAGCTGTATCGATCGACTCACGTTACAATAGCCCCCCTTCCTTACATTGTCTACGCTGGCACTGGCCAGGAATTCCTTGAGGGCATCACAGTTCTCCGCGCCGCAATCTCGGCCAGCATCAAAGTGGAAGTACTGAAAGAGCGTGGCCAGCTGCAGGCAAACGCTGGCCCCAGCGAGGTGTTCCAACTTTTTGGCCAACATTTGCTGCTCGTTGTGGTAGTGCCTGCCCGGTTGGCCGTACTGCTCTTTAAGCTTCGCTAGCCACTGGTCCGCCACTGCCGGGTCAACTTCCAGCGCGGTTACGACGTTTTGCCAGACGGAATCCATTGAAACTTTTCGCTTTCCTTGAGATGAGATGAGTAACACAAAATGAGTCGTCCTTTTCGTGGGGTTGCAACAAAAGATTGACACCCAAAACCGTGGGGATTCTGAAGGGTGTCCTGGGCACATGCGCACATCGCGCACCACGTGCCATTTCTCTGATAATGATAATGACATTGGCCGGAGGCGGGGAATCGTCCATGGATGATGCCATTTGGGATACTTTTTGATTTGTTTCAGCTGAGCAGTAGGGATGTCACGGAATAAAAAGCAGCGCCAGAGCGTTGGCAGGACGCCCCGTAAGGGGAGTCACACGCCGAAAGTGACCAAACCAAAGCTGGTGATCGATTTGAGGGGGAGGAAACAGCGAAAGCAGTTGACCAAGAATCGCGAACTGATCCGGAAGCAGATCCTCGGCAATCGCAGGCGCACCAGCAACAACAACAGCAAGCTCCAGATCCTGTACCCGCCGATTCCGCCGCCACCCGCACCGGAACGGGTCACATCGTCCAAAACCAGCCAACGGCAGAAGAGCAGCCAGCAACGAGCTCAGCGCAAGTTCGACACAATCACCGTGATCGACTCGGAAGACGAGGGAGTTGGAACCAGTGCTAGCCAGGATGCGATTCCCAGTTTCTACGAGGACAGAACCGGGGGATTCGACAACAAAGATGTTCCGCTGTACGTGAGTCACTACGGCGATGTGCAGCTGTTGGAGGAAACGCTCGAGGAGGGTGAAATCCCTGATGACGAGGAAGATCTGAACCGAGCGATCGTAAACGTGGAGAGGATGCCAGTACAAGAGGACGAGGACGACGACGTTATTCAGGTCAACGAAAGCACCGTGATTGAGCCAACGGTTCCAATGCCAAAGAACGAGGACCAGTCGGTCATATTTTGCTCGGAGGTGATCGATCTGTCACGGGCGGTGGACCGGAATAAGCTGCTGGACTTTATCCCTATAGGGTACGATCCAGATCCGGCGGAGGCCAGACAGCGATCGCCTCGGAAGCGAAGTAAGAAGCACCGCGAGGATAAACATGCGGAACAACCGGAAGCAGCACAAAAGGACGCGCCACTACAACCTGCCAAAGATGTTGTTAGAACCGCGAAAAGGATGGTTGTCATCGACGGAAATAACGTTGCGTATGGGTAAGTACTCTGCGTTTATTTTAAATTAATCAAATACATCCTAACAAGATTTTTTCCCACTCTCTCAAAACCAGTCACAGCGTCGGGAAAGAATTCTCGGTAAAAGGTCTCGATATCTGCATCCAGCACTTCAAGCAGATGGGCCACAACGTCAAAGCGGTCGTGCCGCAGTTCCGGCAAAAGAAGGACAAAAGCACGGACCAAAAGAGGCTCGACGAGCTGTACAAAGCGGGTGACGTCCTGCTCGCACCCTCGAAAAGCATCCCCGGCCAGTACTCGTCGAGCTACGACGATCGGCTCATTCTGTCCGTGGCGGAAAAGTTCGACGGTGTCGTCATTTCCAACGACAACTTCCGTGACCTGCTGCAAACCGACAACGAATGTAAGTTCGCTGCGTTCAACTCAAACCTCTATCAACTTAAAAGTCCAAATTTTTATTCCAGCTTGGAAAAAGATCATCAAAACCCGGGTCATCGGATACACGTGGGTCATGGACGAGTTCTTTCTGCCGGACGATCCGTACGGTCGGCACGGCCCAAAGCTGAAGGATCTGCTCGAGAGCAAGCAGCAGAAGTGATTTATCTTAGTTTTTCCTTTTTTTTGTTTATGTTAACATATTACATATTTGAGGCGCCTGTTTAAACGAATACCAACCAGAATGCATTCAAATACATATCACAGCCTTTAACCTTAAACTTTTAGCGTAGCGTCGATTAACCCTAAGTTAATAAATTAAAAAGTTACAGTTTCATCCACCAATCAAGTTGTTGCAGTTGTATTCGTTTTGGTAACATCTTCGTAGGAGGGTGGCATATCTGAAATAAAACAAGAAGAAACAATCAAAGTTCGTCCTCACTAATGAGGGGGAATGTCTATACCGTTGGTGGTGTTGTACGGTTGCGGTCTGGTTCCAAACAGCGATCGGTGCGGAATAATCGGGACAGAGCCGTGCTCGGACGTTGGCGGGTTGGTGGGAATCGTGTAAACGATGGCCGTGTTGGCAGAAGTTGCGGCGGCTGACGAGGGTTTGAATTATTTTTTTAATGCGATTTTTTATAGAATAGAAATGTCTTACCACGAGTTGTGAGGATTCTCGTTCGGTTGTATCGTCTGTCAAACGTGTACTGCAAAAGCAAACATATTTCTGGAGTTTTTTTTTTCTTTTGAAAAGGTCAAATAAATCAAATTTTCAGTTTTTGCTTTTTAGGTGTTTTTTGAGGGTCTAGCTCACTTCCCCGAATGTCATTTCCCCGAATTCTATTTCTCCGAAAATCATTTCCCCTAATTGGCCACATCCCCGAATACCACTTCCCCTAATCAGCCACATACCCGAATGCCATTTCCCCGATTATCATTTCCCCTAATCGGCTACTTCCCCGAATGCCATTTCCCCGAATTGACACTTACGCTAATCAATTTTCAGTGTATTTGAATGGATAATAGAACAGGGATAGAAATCCTGTAAGCAAATCCTAATTTCCCTAATAGTCATTTCCCCGAATTCCAATTACCCGAATTTTCCGTTTCCCCTAATCGTGCATCCGGTAACCCTGTGTTGTAGAATTCGACAACATGGAAATGTTTCCAAAATCGTCAACATTTTTCTCGCTTTCACTGCAAATGTTTTCAAACATTGTCGATAACATTGTTGCTCAAAATCGAAAAAAAAAATGTTGACGATTTTGGAAACATTTCCATGTTGTCGAATTCTACAACACAGGGTTACCGGATGCACGATTAGGGGAAACGGAAAATTCGGGTAATTGGAATTCGGGGAAATTGCTATTAGGAGAAGTGTCTTTTCGGGGAATTGGCATTCGGGGAAATGTCCCTTCGGTTATATGGGTTTCGGGGAAATGTCATAGATTCGTTTTTTGATACCCCTGACTCAAGGCGTTTTCAAAAACACCCAAAAAGCGTGATTTGTGTGATTTGTCAAGTATTTTTAAAAAAATATTTTACATAACATTTTGTAATCCAGTCGACTGTGCTATATAATTAGAATTTTAGTTATTAAACAATTTCTTACTTAGTTCTTATCTTTTTTTCGATCGTAAGTCTTTATGTGTCGATAGAAGATAAAGATAGTCGTATTCTCGATCTACAGGCCATTCAAATCCCATTTTTTATATTCCCGACTTTTTCCGACTTTTCCAGAATTTTGAATTCTTACCCAAAAAAATGAAAGCAAATCAAAAACGTTACTTAATCCACCTTTAGGTGGTTGGAGCCTTCCTCACATTAATTATCTAAAATAGACACAAAAAGGCGGAACTTTCAGTGTTCTATCAATTTGGCTCATCATCAGCTAGGGAACGAAAACTGGGTGATTTGAAATGAGGGAGTAGATTGGATTAGTTACATACATTCCAAAAACCAAAAAAAAACGATATTTAAAATGCATCTACAAAAAACATGATTAATGCATCCTGAAACAAGATTTGAATCTTTTTGCCTTCCTCACCTTACTGAGGAAAGGCTATAAAATCACTCGAAAAATGAACTTATTATTTTGACCTCGTAGACTCACCTTCACGTATACATATCGACTCAGAATCATATTCTGAGCAAATCGAGCCAAACATTTCATTAGGGCACAAAACCAAAAACCGCCATTCGAGAAAATCGCTTGCAAAAAGTGGGCAACTTGTTTCAATTCCTATTTAAAAAAGAAGCTTGACTGATGGCATTTTAACTGATGATTCGATAAATTACATCATTATCCTGAACTCTGCTTTAATTCTTCTTAATTTTTGTCGATTTTCGCAATAAAACTCATAAATTAAGAAAATCTCGTTATTAGGCCCTTTTAACTTTCCGACTGTTGTTCATAATGGGCCCTTTCTAAAAGCAATTTCGAAGAGAGCTGAAAGGGCACTAAAGCGCTGTCACCGCATTGTTGTTTGGAATGATGTTTACGGGCCCTTTTGTTTAGTTAGGAATAATGAGGAATTCAGTAGAAATTTTGATAATTGGTGAAGTTTTGTGATTAAATAGTGTAAATAAGGTACGTGAAACATAAAAATTCTTCAAAAGAGTACTGAACAGCAGCCGCGAGACCGTATTAAATATTGTATTTCAAAGAAGTTTTTTTCTTCAGAAATGCTTGGTGAAAAGTAAACCAAACTTTGTTTTGAAGTGAATTAGTGTTAAGAATGTATGAAAAGTTCATTTTATAGCACAAAAAGTTCCACAACTACTAAAAACTAACGAAAAACAAAAGGGCACATATTAACATTTTTTTTGGTTTGGAGTGAAAATTGTTATGTGCCCTTTTGTGTTTTTGATTTTTTCAATGGTAAATTGTTTGCTATCAATCTGATTCTTGGAGGGCATGTAGGGAGTGTACTAATGAATGGAATAGTGGAATAATCCCGAATGTTTACGTTTTGGTTTTGTGCCCTAATGAAATGTTTGGCTCGAAATGACTGTGTGGATGTGTGTAGGTGGGTGGACAAAAAAAATGTCACTCGATTATCTCCGGGCTGGATGAACGGATTTTGACCGTATGAGTCACATTAGATCCATCTTGGGGTCCCATAGGTCTTTATTTAAAATCAGCAAGTTTAGTTAAGTACTTCAAAAGTTATGCTAAAAAAACGATTTTGGCGTATATCCGGAAGATTGTAAAAAAGGTGTTTTTTGCAAGAAAACCTATCATGTTACACATTTTCAGAAAGGTATTAAAAAGACGTTTCCAATAAGCCCAAACATTAAAGATCTGACAGCCCTATCAAAAGTTATCAGAAATTAAGTGTTATTAATACACTTTTTGGAGGCCGGATCTTAGATATTTCAACGAAAATGATGTCCGGGTCCATCATGCGACCAGTCGTTAGTTGGATAATCGAAAGACCTTCCAAATGACAACCCTATCAAAAGTTATTAAGACTTAACTGCCGTTCTAAGCATAATTGTCCCATGTCATTTTTTGGCGATTTTGACCTTTTGACATTTTTATGTTTAGTTTGTCGTATACTTTTCGAAAAACCCATAAAATCTAGTACTTTGTTTGGAAACTCATTGAAAACAACACCAAGTCTGTTTGTCCCATCGTTGTACTTTTACGCATAATTGTCCCACCAAGTATTTTCTTTCACGGAATCATTAGTTATACGAAGCATTCAGTATTGTTTACATACTGTATAGCAAGAGGATCATAAATAAGAGTGATAAACTACTAACTGGGGCGATTGGGGACACATAGGATGAATAAGAACCCACGAGACAATTATGCGTAGAATCACAGAAATCGATCGAAAAATGTCAATCGCGTTTTTCTCAGTTGCACTTTTTTTTAACATGGGACAATTATGCGTAGAACGGCAGTTAAGTGTTATTTCAACACTTTGAGGTGGCCGGATTTCAGATATTGCGATAGAAATATTGTCTGAATTTTCCATGTGAACTATCGTTGGATAGGTTTTTTATCAGACCTTGCCGATGAGCCAGAAATATTGAAGGTCTGCGAGCCCTATCAAAAGAAATGAGTAATAAAGTTGATTTGTTAAACATGTTAAGGGGGAATGTTGCTATTTTTACTGAATGTATTGACTTTATGATTGTGAGGAAGGCACCAACCACCTAAAGGTGGATTAAGTAACGTTTTTTTTTAAATATTTTAAAAATAATTATCACACGATATGGCCCTTCTTTTTCACCGCGGAACTCAAATCTAAAAATAAGCAGACTATTCGTCAGGAAATGGCAGGAACAGATCGTTATCAGTCCATTCCTTTGATAATTTTGATAAGATATAGATAGATAATTGTTAATGTTTCGAAATTCTTAAGACACATTCCTGATAATCTTTCAAAAATATCGCAGTATATTTATTTTAATTGTTGCTAGTATTGTTTTTATACTGTATAAAAAATTAAAAGCAGCTTAATTTTTTCCACAGTTTATTCCTCCCACTAAACTTACCACAGACATCCAGACAAGAATCAGCAGGAATATAATCAGCGGAACTATGATTGCGGCAGACATTTTCCCAAATTAATCACTAATCACGATGATCCATCAAATTTAGCTACACGAAAATGTTGGGGCAAAAATATTTCACCACATGTTAACCACGGCACGCGATCGGAACGGAACTGAAATCGAAAGTGTCTACTTTCGTCGCGACGCAGCTTCGGATCGTTATCTTGGCCCTTTCGATAAAACCTCGCGCTTGTGATAAGATATTAGAATAAATCGTGTGTGTGCCAAATGTGATATCGATTAACCAAGCGGAACTCGCCATCTCTCGGGAATTTTCGGAATCAAATAGAGTGAGGACGTATGTTTTTCAAGCATTTCAAATTTATTTGAACTTTTTTTGTTTTTAAATATTTTTCTTGATTTATTAGAATTACTGAAAGGTTGGGTATCTCCGCTTGTTGCCTTTTCCTTTTCCATTGCGGCGTTTGCGCCACTATTGGCGCAACGCGACAACTTTAGTTTTGAGTTTGCTGTTCACTATCATTGGATTTGCTCTTTATCATTTTCATTGTGTGTGTTTGTGATTCGCTTCGAACGCTACAGACTGATACCTAGCTTGATTTTTAAAGTTTCCGTTTTTTTTTGCTTGCAATTTCGTTTTAATAAGTGTACCTCACTACAAGAGAGAAAAATTTCGCCTGTTTTTTCCCATTTTCTCCACTATTCGTCGCAATTTTTTTTTGGGAAAGAGAGAGAGAGAAGCGTAGGGAAAAAATCACAACTTCAACTCTCAAAAAAGGAATGAATTTGTGTTTTTTTGCTCAACTTTAACAGAGAAATCAAAATTGCTCTCCGATAAAATTGCATATTTGGACTTTTCTCTCTCAAATTTGCTCTCTCGCGACTCTTTCACGAACGAGCAATGAGAGAACTGCAAAGTAGGCCGGTATGTACCATAAGTAAACGCTGGAGAGCGACTTGGGTGTGATTTGCGGAAACTGTTGATTATTTTTCGTTTAGTATTGTGCCAAAAATAATAAGGAGCGACTATTGAATCTTTTGAGCAATGTAGTGTATCAGTCTCAAGATATATTTTTGTTTTATTTTCTCTCGATTTTTGCCCATTAAATATAAATTTTTATAAGTATTTGTGGTTGTGGGGGATTTTCTTGAATGTGTGTTTTGCGACCAGTATTAAATATATTTCATTCTGTCATACACTTTCCTTAACGTTTAGATGCTTTTAGGATACTAGAATTTTTTAAATGTTTTTTTTTTGTTTTCTTGTTTATAATCATTCAATATATATATGGGATATCTTCTGTACAGGTTACGATAAAGTGAATTCATTCAAGCCCAATTGATAATACAAGAAAAAACTGCTTTTATTTATTTCTTATGTTTGGAACTACTGAGAGGCAAAAAAATAAAAGTTGGCTAATGCATCGAATATCGAGTTTTGTTGTTGTGCAGATTGTTTAAAACCCGCTTGGGAGAGAATTTCTAATGATCACGGACAACTAGATCAGTCGACAGCGAGTTGGAAATGTTTTATTTTTCGTTGTTTTACTTTAGTTGATTTTATTTCTAAGGACAGGAAAGACATGTAACTTTAGTTTGAGTAAGGAAAAAGTGCTCGATTTTTTTTGTGAATAAAAAATTTCACAACTGCACACCACATCATTACGCGTGTGCACTCAAAAATGTTCAACCGCTTGTTACCTTTCAAAAATTTAAACATCCTTTGGCTAAGCCCCTTCCACCTTTGCGTTTAAAACGGTTTTGTGAGTTCTTAACCAATGTCACAAATTGCTTCACGATTCCGTTACATATTCCTGATGCAATGTATATAGTTCATCTCGGCTACGATTCGTTAAAAGTTTTGACTAAACTCTGTCGTCATCTACGTCTATTATGTGTGCACTTGCACTCTATTGAAATCGATGATAAAATTGCAATTCTGACCTGCCTTAAAACTGTACTGCTGCGAAACTCTGAAGTGTTTGTGTGATTTGAACCTGTTCTGATTTCTGCACAGTCAAAAAAAAGTAAAACTGCGAGTTGAAAACTTGATAATGTAAATTTACATTGTTTTAATGTAATTATACCTAAAATAATGTAAAACAAATAACATTACATGGAAAAAGACGAATATTTCAACTCCATAATGTAATTTTGCTTAGTCAAAGAAAAAAAAAAACATCTTTATTGTGTAATTTTATGTTTTATAAATTAAGGTAAAATTACATTTAAAACATTTAGTTTTCCATCTTCAAATTTAAAACTCGTCGCCCTACAACTTTTTAACTGTGGTGTTATGCGTGTCTAAATTTACTCTGTGCAAGCTTATGCAAAACTACTGTAGCTGCGATTTTTCAAAACCTCTTTTTGTTCGGTGACACAAACACAGACGTTTGTCTGTGAAGTGTCACTATTTTTTTGTTTTATAATTTAAAAAAATCAATTATTTTTGCTGCGCACGCCGCGAAAAAATTGCATCGCTGTCAGGTGTCGGTTTGTGTGGCTATTTTTGCGTGAGTGTATTCTCTTTTTTGGGTGTATAAAAAAGTTTTAAAAAACTTTATTTTATAAAAATAAACTTTTTAAAAAATAAAATAATTTAATAAATATACATACTCTAAATATATATATGGCATATCCTTTTAACAATTACATTTTTGCTTGATGTTTTTTTTCTTTTCGTATCATTTTAGCATTTATTCCGTTTTCTATATGGTTCGATTGCGCTCGTAATAAATTGCAAGTGTTCCGTGTAATTTTACGTTGACATGCGAATTTTCGTGAACAAAGTAAGCTGTGCGTTTAGCAGTGTTGCCATAAAACCATTTCCGTTTTTTTTATTTCGCCAATGTAAATAAAATCGTTACAAATTCATCGCGGTACACGAAGAAAATCTTTCTTACACATAATATTATTTTTTCGGAACACAATTGAAAGCAAAAACTATGCACTCTTTCACTACGCATTGTTTCTCGAGTGAAAGCGAGAGAGAAAATTCTGCTGCGCGGCGCCTTAAAACGATAAATTCTAATACACTATGGAATTACATATCTACTGTTGTTGTTGTTATGTTTACTCTTGTTTAGCCTACAAACTATTACTATATACCTCTCTGTCCTATTTATATTTTTAGTTATATACTGTGAAATTCTCCAGTAAACCTTTTATCGTCTTTGTCGATTGTTCTCCTGAACGCAAATCGCTGTGTGAGTGTGTGTGTTCGTGTATGTGTTTGTCTCTATCGCTTGCAATGTCACCAATACACGCACGCTTAAAACTGTTTCTTTTATACTAGTATAAAAAACCGAAGCGATTTCTTTGAATGTAGTAGTAAGAGCAGCGACAGACAGAACAATAGCGTTGCGTAGCAATGGATAGATTTTTGTGTTGTCTTTGTGTCTGTGTGTGTGTTTGTGTACAACTTTACGACGCGGAAGAAGAAGTAGAAGAAGAGGTCGTCTGGGACGTCTGCAGCTGCAGCATCGGTAGTAGTAGTTGTTGTTGTGTAGGAATTTTTAAGGGTCATCACGCAACAACAACGTTGTTCTGTGTTCTGATTGTTCTCACGAGCGCGTGCGCACGCTCCTTAAAATAGACCCTTTTTCTTCTTACCTTTGTCTTTACCGTCCACGGTTCTGGAAATAGTTGGTTGGGATAAATCATAAAGAGAAACGGAAATTAAACGGATGGTTTTGGTTACTTTCCTACGAGACTTGGAATTTCTACTGATTTGCTAGTGGTTTTTGGTAGTAGCGCAGAGAAGTTTGTTAGAAAGAGAGCGAGGGTGTTGGTTCTATCAGAGTTAATAGAAGCAAAGGTGGTAGGAGGAGAGTTAGAGATGTAGCTAAAGTATTAGTGAGGGGAGTTTTGCCGTAAAGTTGAAAAATTGACGCGTGCAGATAGTCGAAGAAATTTGTGATATTTGAAGTTTGATCAAATTTGAAGAAAAATAAAGTTATATACTTTTTGCCTTTCTTACTAAAGAAAGGTATAGGTTTTTTCACTTGATCTTGCCTTGCTCACATTGCAAGGGTCAGAATTAATAACTTATATAAATCTTGAGAAGGGTCTACCAATAACCTATCAAATGATTTATTAAAAGATGGTACAGTCCAGACTCGATTATCCGAAGTTTTGTATGGAAATTCGCATAACCGAATCGTGTACATTGTACAAACACATTTTTTTCGTATTTTTTTAATTTTCTTGCTTTTACTATCAAATTCGGGTTCTGCGACCTCATGTTTGTCCAATTTGATTAGCTGATTGTCTATTAAATTACAAAATGTTTTTTTTTTTCAATATTTCATCACCACCATTTTCAATTTAAACATTCTAAAAATTCACTTTAGCGTAGTTTAGGGGACATAATTAAGCTCTACAATCAAAATAAGACAACAACATATTTTTTACGTGTTTAGATTATCCGAAGTGATTTTTTTCTAAGGCCTTCGGATAATCGAGTCTGGACTGTATTTCCAGAATTGTTTTAAAGGTCCTATAAACATTTTTGGAGTTTTTTTTAAAGGTCCAATAAACCAAATTTCCAGTTTTTGATTTTTGGGATATTTTTGAAACCGCCTTGAGTAAGGGTATTGAAAAACAACCAAAAAGCAAAAACTTAAAATTTGGTTTATTGGACATTTTCAAAAAAAAAAAAAAACTGCAGTTATGAAACACAATAGCTTATAGGATCTTTTCAAAAAGAAAACTCTAGATTTGAATTCATCTGGTCATGATTTTTCTTTTATATAAAATAATTGAGTTTTAAACCTCTTATAAAAAAGTTGCCAGATCATACAACTTTACAACTCATCAAAAAAGTCTTTCAAAAATTCTTCCATATATCATTGGTACCATCAGCTTTTTTCACCAACAAAAAACATTAGATCTGGAGAGGAGTGAAGAAAAAATTAAAAGTGCAAAACATTGGAATGATAAATAAAAGCATAAAAATAATATGAGATTATTTTTTTCAAATACGCTACGAAAAATACAAAATGTTGTGAGTTTCAAACATTCTTTCAAACATAAGAAGTTTATTAACCATTTTGTTTTCTTATTTAATTGTAAATAAAAATTAATTAAATAAAAGTAAATTGCAAAATAAATTTTATCAACAATTTTTTTTTGTAGTTTATATTTTTCTGAAATAAGCAGCCCTTTGATTTTTCTTAACACCTTAGCAAATCATAAAACAATTTTTTTTATTTTCTTTTTTTTAATATCAAACTCAAAATCTGCATTCCCATAATTGAAAAAATAAGTTGTTGATTGCATTTTATATTACAAATGAATATTTTCAAAAGTTCATGGACCCCAAATTGGCCACCATCTTAGTTAGATGTTTTCAGTTCAGCTTTTTGGCTTTTTGAGATCACAGTTTATCTCAACGACCCAAAACCGTACCACGAGGTTTTTTCCATGGATTAAGGTTGTTCCAGTCTGGACAATAATTCAATGAGCAGCTCATCAACGTTGTCAAGGTTAATTTTGTTAAAGGTTAAAATGCAGTAATTCAATTTTGTCTTGTAAAAACTAAAATTTTCGCAAAATATTATTTTTTCACAAAACACCGTATTTTAACTGTAACTGCTGAATCTCTCTGAGTCAAATAGACCCGATAACGTCTCTACTATTTTTTCCCTAGAAATTTTATATTACAAGCTGTCACAAAATCATTAAGTTGAGTAAACCCACTAGAAATCTCGGATGTTTTTTTTTTGTTAAAAAACTGTTTGTGTCGTTTTCGTAGTCAAAAATTGTAATTTATATAAATATAAAGTGAAATTTAAGATAACGAGAAATTTTGCGGTATATTTTTTTTTTAAATTATCAACTGAATTTATAAAGCAAAATTCAAATGACACATAAGAAAGGTGTTACAGTCGACTCTCTGGTTGTCAATATCCAAGGGGCCGTCGAGGAAGAGTATCGTCAGTTTACAGAACGATGCAAAATGAAGACTCGATTGAAAATATTTTTTTCTTCATACCCAGCTATGGGAGAGAATCATGGCAACGTCCATCAAACAAAAACAAACTAATGTCAAACACCCTTCAAGGCTACGTTTTGCCAAGAAAAATGTCTAGGCAAGCCATGAGAAAGTGAAATTATTGACAACCGGAAGAGATTTTTAAAGCAAACAGAATCCAAGGGACCGTCGAGGAAGAGATCCTTCAAGCAAGGGAAAATATCGCAGATTGAAGGGACTGAAGAATTCATCGATAGATGGAGAATTATTGATATCGAGAAGATCGACAGCCAGAGAGTTGACTGTAATTGAAACATGTTTCGCCATAATATTTTTTTACCTGTAAATTTGCGTTAATTTCTAAGGAAAAGTGGCTTACACATAAACACAAGTAAGTTTCCACTTTTTTGTGGTAATTCTACATCTTTTTTAACACGCAACCGTCCACATTTCCAGATCTATAGTTTTTTTAAACGGTCCAATAAACAATTTTGTTTTTGCTTTTTAGGTATTTTTGAATACCCCTGACTCAAGCAAAAAATTAATATTTTGTTTATAAGACCCATAAAAAACTGCAGAAGGGTTAAAATTACCATGATTTGTTTCAGAGTATTATAAAAAAAATGTTTAATTGGATACCCCATCTAAAGTATCTTATTGAAGTAAATAAAACAAAACTAGAGGTAGACCAAAGAAAACGATTCCCTGTAAACATTTCAGCAACATTGAAAGAGAATTAACAGCGCATGGTGGATCGTTCTAGTTTACACATTGTTCCGCGAAGGGTGAGGGTAGGAGGTCCAATTGAGGTGCATTCAAAACATCATTTTTTTCATTTTTCGTTGGTTTCGGCTCGTGGAAACATACTGGGATATAATAATAACAAAATCAATCTAGGTTGTCTACACTAAAAAAAAACGAACACTCTAAGCTATTAATATTCACAAACACAGCCACAACACATACTTTGGAATACGTTTCGGATAACAGATAAACAAGCAGCAACAATCAACAGCTAAAACACAGACAGAAGGAGAGAGGGGAGGGGTAGTGTCAAACCAAAACTACTACTGACTATACTTAAACAATTTTCGAGGAACTAATCATCGTCGAGGGTGCACAATTTAGACGAGAAAACATGCAGCAGCAATGCAGCACTTACTGAGTGAGTAATGAATACTTAAAATTAGCTTTTTTTTTTAGTTAAAATGACGACTTACACTACACGTAACAAATATTAATGAAAAGGAAGTTTATGATTAGAAGCGATTTAGAGTATATTAGACTATTAGAAGACGAAATATGTTCGATTCAGACGGCCATGATGATATGTTTTTGATGAATGAGAAAACAATAACGATATGTTTGGTTCTGTTTTGTAGATACATTTGCAAGTTTATTTCGTCCCAAATGAAAACAACAACAAAAGAACACAAAAAGAACACATGATTCATGACAGAGGTGTGCGAATGAATGCGTTTGTGTACATTGAATCCCTTTCGCGAGTTTGTTGGTCGCGTTACACTTGAATTCCGGTTTTATATTTGATATGAGTACACGAGATTATAAAGTGTCCTGTTTCTTTTTTATTATGCGGTATTATTTGTCCACTAACCAAAATGAGAATAATCGAAACGATGTTTAGAGAGCTAAATTAATCGAAAACAAAAAATGCAAACAAGCGAGTATAAAAAGTGGTAATATTGATTGAGTTGTTTGTTTACGTTTGTAAGTAATATCGCTAATAAGTAATTGTGAGGAAGAGAGCACGCGGTAAGTGAGTTTTTATTTCTTTTCGCGAGGAGAAATTCTGCTGCACAGCTCGTTTTACGTGTATAAATGTGGTTTGCTTGATAAGTGTGTTTGCATGTTTTTTTTTTGCATTGTTAAGTCTAGTTTGGTGCAAATCTACTAAAAGTAGCGCATTTGTTCCATTTTGTTTGTGGTCGTTAGCACAATTTAATGTTTTATTTTGCTATACTTATTTGCATCCGCTGTCTCCTCTACTATCTCTCAGATATATAATGCTAGAGTTACATCTCAAGTGACGTTTAACTAAACTGAATTAGTGAGCTTGCTTTTAGTAGTACTAAATATTACACAGTAAATGGAGATTATCGTGTCTTGCGCCATTCGCATAGATATTATTACATGTAAATTTTCAAGAGAGAGCCCTGCCAGCAGAGAATGTGTGCATGGTTTTAGCTTGTTGGTGGTGACGGTGTGGGTGGTAAAATTGGTCTCGATTTCTCACACATTTTTCAACCTAGGTGTAGGTCAGATCCTTTAAGATTCGTTATTCTCTTGCGGACTAGGTGGTACCGTGCAATTGTTACTATTAGTGATGGTGGTGGTGGTGGTAGTAGTAGTAGTAGTATTGGTACAAGTAGAAGAGGAAGATCCGCCACGGGCGGAATCGGGAGCCCCGAAGCTAGTGTGCCTACGCAGCAGCGATCCAAACACGCGCCTGCCCTTGGACTCATCGGAACTTCTTGATGCAAGTGACGCGGTCCTGCAAAATGGTCCAATTCGAATGGATGGTTTTTTTGACCAGGGGTGTGGTGTTTTGGGGGAAAGGTGGGGCAGGTGGTTCAGAGAGGGAGGGCGGGTATGTTGTTTTTGTACATCAGTAACTGTTTGATATTGCTTGGCGGTTTTTTTTATTTTATAATTTTCACTCATACAATAACTTGGTTGGATATAAGTATACTAAAGCAAACACCATACAGTTGACCAGTTTCAGACACTCCATCAACCATAGGTTCAAATATACAAATGTACAAAACGGTATCTACTAATTTTTTACTGCAAGTGACTATCAAAAAGGTCTGCTCGGATGTAGGGGCTTAGTGCAATGGTTTTCTGCTTGTTTTATTTCTAAAAAACACTAAATTGAATCAAACGAGGAATAAGTTAGAAGTTAGAAGTTAGAATTAGACAAAGGCGATCGTAAAAAGACCAAAATACCTCCACCTGTCAATTAATTTTTCAGTCCCTTAAAATAGCATGCTTTGATTTTTCGTTCTATAATTTGATACCAATCGCTCTCGACGGTCTCTTCAATATCGACACAGAGAGAGTCCGCTGTACTGGTGTATGTGTGTTTGAATCGTGAAAAAATGTCAACATTTTTCGTTTCCATAACACGTCTAACATTGCACTGCAACGATTTCTCTCTGCGGCGATCAATTGCGGCGCTGAATTCTATTTTTATGTCGAAATTGTTAATATAAATATGCGTCTAGTATGCTCTCAAAAAATGTCCTATATGCATACAATTATGATTAGTTTACCTCGTGAGCAGGCCTGCAAAAAGTTTAACAGCGTACACATGAAGCAAACCAAAGTTTCAGTTCACTTCTAGCTTGTGACTTTAAGCCTACTGTGTCTGTTCAACCACTGCCGCCTGACTCGTTCCGGATGCTGGAGAATGAGAGACGTGAAAAAATGACCTACACTCACTCAATGCGTGTCTTATGACTGACTCGTAAAATCCTCTTTAAACAATATTTTGACTATTTTTAAACAATTGAGTGGTTCCAAACTGTGAAAAACACTTTAAACAACCATAATTTATATTCAAAATTACATTTCCACGCATAAATACAAACATTTTGTGTAAAAACTTGTTTCTATATATGTGTGCGTGCAACGTCGAATGAACGTTGGCCGACTACTGCCACGCATTGCAGCTGCTCAACCAGCTGATGTCACGGTTTCGCGATTCAGTGAATGGAGATGACAAATTTTTTGTCAACGTCGCTGACTTTTGCGTCGTGAGCAGTTTTTGCGTTCATGGGCATAACAATACGCGTTTGACTAATAAGCATTTTTTGGCTGTTTACTCGCTGAGTAATTCTCTACCAAATTGACCGATTTCATGAGATTTTTATTTTATTATTTTTTATGGTGATAAACACACGTTTGATGTTTCTGGTGCATCGTATTTTTCAAAAACGCATATCTGTTCAACAACTCTTCTTATTTAAAAAAAATAACAGCAGGACATTTTTGCAATTATTCAATTCAATTCAATTCGGTTTTATTTGTGAATAATCCAAGATACAATGAGTTCATTTAGGTATATAACAGAGTTTTGGTGTTCCTTTCAGCTGTGTTTTACATCGTAATTCAATCGAAAAATTATTACTTATAACTATGGAATTGACAAGAGTAAGAAAAAGTTTTCAAAAAACTTACAGAAAGTGCAATGGGAAAAGGATAGATAAAGAGAAAGCTTAAAACTAGATCACAGACAAAAATAATCAATTATAGATGTGCTTGATCATCAGCTCCCCGAGGGCCAGAAATTGCTCCGCCTTGTTACGGCAGCTCCGAAACCGCGTCATCATCTCCCCCGCGAGAGCAAAGAACTCCGGCAGGGTAAAGAGATCTTCCCCGGTGACTCCTTGCTGGGCCGCATCGCCGCTACCGGCAGCGACCACGCTGGCAAACGAACGCCCCCATCCAGGAGGGATCGCTGGATTGTCCGCTGGAACCGTAGGCTGTCCAGCTGCAGGAACGGCTGCGCTCGTACTTCGCTGAGGAGGGTGGGCTTTCTTCTTCCTCTTTTCCTGCTCCTCGAGGTAGGCCTTGCGCGCGACGCATCCGCGGTAATTGCCGGTATGGTTGCCGTCACAGTTCGCGCACTTTACGCGCGGCTTGGTTTGTTCTGCCTTGTCCCCCAAGTCCGCCTTTCGTGGCAGTGCGCACGCCTCGGAGAGGTGTGATTCACCGCACTTCACGCAGCGGGGCCGGAGGTTGCAGTTCCGCGAGCCGTGGCCGAATTTCTGGCAACGGTGGCATTGCGCTACGTCCGTCGGGTTTTTGGAGTAAAACCGCCAGTTTACCCAAAAACCGTCCAACGTCTTAGTCCGCCGCAGGTCTTGGATCTTGACGGTGCCGCGGTCGAAGTACAACAGGTACAGAGTGTGCACACCCGTGACCGTTGTCTTGCGCGAGAGCACTTTAATCTCCCGCGGTTTTATTCCGGCGTTCGAGAGGTGTCGCTTCAGGTCGGCGATCGGACGGTCTTGGTAACCCTGCAAGACGACCTTAACAGGGGGCTTCTCTGGGTCGTATGTGTAGAAGTTGAAGTTGCTACGCTTCAGTTCTTCAAGCACCAGGTCGAAATCTTTTTTGCTCAGTGTAATCACTTGCACTGCCGACTTACCGATTTTCAGACAATATCCGAGGCCTTCCAGCAACTCGTCAACATCGTCCGCCAACGTGTCCAAAACAAAAATTGGAGGTGGTCTACGTTCCGCTGGAGAGTTGTTCTTTTTTGACGTCGGCACTTTTTTCCGTGCACGACCATCATCGTCGTCGTCGTCGTCGGTAGTGCTGCTACCGTCGGTGTTGTTGTTGTTGTTTTCTTCATCGTCGCTCAGCATCTGGAACTCGTTCCTGATGGGGATGTTGGCGGATGTTGATGTGCCACTGGTCGTGGCACCGGAGGTACCGGAACGGGTTCGCACTGGTGATCTCGGAACATATCCGGGATGTAGTAACTTTTTGTCGATGCCTTTTGCGCTCACTCTCCCCTGTGCGATGGCGGTCGACACGGCGTTGGTTTGTTTACCTTTTTGCACACGGCCGGTAGACGAACTTCGCGGGTTTTTCGAGGCCGCACTCGAACTGCCACGGCCACGGCCGGCCCTTGGCATGCTGCTGGAGCAAACTCGCGGCTAATCACGGTAAATTACGGCGAAAAATTATTTTGCAATTATTTTATTCAAAATTAGACTAAATTCACATGGGACCACTTGGCATTTATCGACAGTAGGACCTTTCCTATGACCAAAGTAAACATATTCCACCAATGGTTCGTCCTTAGAACTCTGGCAGCAGTCCTGCAAAAATGGTTCTTATTATTCGAAAATATCAAAGTTGTCGGGACGACAATCTTATTGACAATAACTCAATTTTAATATTTTGTTTTCGAAATTGACTTAATACAATCATATTAAGCTAGATTTTCAAAGCTTTCACTAAGAAACTTTAATAAAAATAACAGAATAACGTATTTTTGATTAAAAAATACTAAAAAAAATTAGTTCGTAAACGTCGCAAAATTTGACATGCATTTTCACTTTTTTAGAGTTTTTGTTTTTTTTTTGTAAAACATTATTTTTTTTACAAAATACCGTATTATTTCAAACGAAGAAAAAAGTCTTGCATTTTAAATTTATTAGAGTTTTTTTTGTGAAATACTCAATTATTCACAAAATCACGTATTTTTTGAAAAATACTAAAATTTTAATAATTTACAACTTGAGTACCAAACGAAGCCAAATGTTGCATTAAACCCCATCATTATTTTTTTTGTAGAACAGCAAAAATTTAAAAAAATATCTTGATTTTTTAAAATTCGCGAAATTTTGTATGCATTTTAACTTTATTAGAGTGTTTTGTAAACACAAAATCACAAGATACAGTATTTTTTGAAAATACTCGAATTTTTATAATTTGCACTAAATTTTTACAAAACACTGTAATTTTTCAAAATACTCAAATTTTAAATACTTTTAAAATTTAAATACTCAAATTTTCAGAGTATTTTACAAAAAAAAATAAAATTAAGTGAAAAAACATTCAACATTTTGCTTCGTTTGATATCCATATTGCAAACCATGAAAATTTTAGAATTTTCGCAACAAAAAAAAAACGGTATTTTGTGAAATTTTTTATAAATACATAATATATGATATTTTGAGTTTTTTTAAATATTTGAATTTTGAAACATAATACTCCATTATCAGAAAATATATTCTTAGTGGAAGCATTGAAAATTTTACATAATATGGATGAATTAGGCTGTGGGAAATATTTTTCAAATTTTTTGTCAATAGAATTTATTTCACGGTAAAAAGTCTACTGTGAAAAGGTAAAAATACACAAACGATTTGTTTGATTGAAAATTTGGAGAAAGAATACAAAATTTTAATTTGAAGAAATAATTTTGGGAGAATTTCATTGCATTGGCATAACAATAACAAAGTTTTACTTATAAATGGCAAGCAAAATACCGTTGCACTATATCGCACACCACTTGGAAACCCGAGCAGACGCATTTCTCACTATCTAAGAAAAACCATAAAAAAAGAAACCAACGCAAAAAAGGGAAACCGAAGAAACTCAGACAACAAAACCAAACACGTTGAACCAAGGAAAAAGAATACCTAATGTAAGGGAAAATTTCAATGTTTTTGCAGTGTCTAGGAGGAATTTAGAGATAGAGAATAGAAAGAGAGAGAGAGCGAGTACGAGGTACGTTTTTGCAAATTTTGTGTTCTTTTTTATTAACGTAAAAAAACTGGTCAAAACCAAATCACAACGCAACTGAAACGCCAACAACAGAATCGAAATAATAGCAAGAAAATCAGCAAACATAGCGGTAAGGAGAGGTTAAAAAAGAGAAAGAGAGAGAGAGTCAGCAGCAGATATGGATTACTCACACAAAAATTTCTTTTCCTTTATGCAAAAATGGTTCTTATTATTCGAAAATATCAAAGTTGTCGGGACGACAATCTTATTGACAATAACTCAATTTTAATATTTTGTTTTCGAAATTGACTTAATACAATCATATTAAGCTAGATTTTCAAAGCTTTCACTAAGAAACTTTAATAAAAATAACAGAATAACGTATTTTTGATTAAAAAATACTAAAAAAAATTAGTTCGTAAACGTCGCAAAATTTGACATGCATTTTCACTTTTTTAGAGTTTTTGTTTTTTTTTTGTAAAACATTATTTTTTTTACAAAATACCGTATTATTTCAAACGAAGAAAAAAGTCTTGCATTTTAAATTTATTAGAGTTTTTTTTGTGAAATACTCAATTATTCACAAAATCACGTATTTTTTGAAAAATACTAAAATTTTAATAATTTACAACTTGAGTACCAAACGAAGCCAAATGTTGCATTAAACCCCATCATTATTTTTTTTGTAGAACAGCAAAAATTTAAAAAAATATCTTGATTTTTTAAAATTCGCGAAATTTTGTATGCATTTTAACTTTATTAGAGTGTTTTGTAAACACAAAATCACAAGATACAGTATTTTTTGAAAATACTCGAATTTTTATAATTTGCACTAAATTTTTACAAAACACTGTAATTTTTCAAAATACTCAAATTTTAAATACTTTTAAAATTTAAATACTCAAATTTTCAGAGTATTTTACAAAAAAAAATAAAATTAAGTGAAAAAACATTCAACATTTTGCTTCGTTTGATATCCATATTGCAAACCATGAAAATTTTAGAATTTTCGCAACAAAAAAAAAACGGTATTTTGTGAAATTTTTTATAAATACATAATATATGATATTTTGAGTTTTTTTAAATATTTGAATTTTGAAACATAATACTCCATTATCAGAAAATATATTCTTAGTGGAAGCATTGAAAATTTTACATAATATGGATGAATTAGGCTGTGGGAAATATTTTTCAAATTTTTTGTCAATAGAATTTATTTCACGGTAAAAAGTCTACTGTGAAAAGGTAAAAATACACAAACGATTTGTTTGATTGAAAATTTGGAGAAAGAATACAAAATTTTAATTTGAAGAAATAATTTTGGGAGAATTTCATTGCATTGGCATAACAATAACAAAGTTTTACTTATAAATGTTAAGCAAAATACCATTGCACTATATCGCACACCACTTGTAAACCCGAGCAGACGCATTTCTCACTATCTAAGATAAACCATAAAAAGAAACCAACGCAAAAAAAGGAAAACCGAAGAAACTCAGACAACAAAACCAAACACGTTGAACCAAGGAAAAAGAATACCTAATGTTAGGGGAAAATTTCAATGTTTCTGCAGTGTCTAGGAGGAATTTAGAGATAGAGGATAGAGAGATAGAGCGAGTACGTGGTACGCTTTTGCAAATTTTGTGTTCCTTTTTTTCAACGTAAAAAAAAACTGGGCAAAATCCAAATCACAACGCAACTGAAACGCCAACAACGAAATCGAAATGATAACAAGAAATTCAGCAAACATAGCGGTAAGGAGAGGTTAAAAAAGAGAAAGAGAGAGAGTCAGCAGCAGATATGGATTACTCACACAAAAATTTCTTTTCCTTTATTATTTTTGAGGCGGATTCGAACCAATGGACATTCAAACAACATTGATATCACGGATTGATTGAAGGGTTTCGATTGGTTTGGTTTTTTTTCGTAATCACAAAAAGATTTGGAAAATAAGTGTGTCGTTAAAGAAAAGGAAGAGAAAATAAAGAAAACGTCGTTTTAACATAATGTGAGACATCAGAGCAAATTAGGGAGGGGCATATTTGAAAGAGATTTTGGGGTCGAACATTGTAAAAAGTCAGTGTTTTTTTTTTCTTCTTCTAGAAACGCGAATGATTTTTGAGAAAAAAAAGAAGGATTACAGATGGGGGGTGACCGGTTGAAAGATAAATAACGAAACGAGGGATGAGTCATTGAGGAGGTGTTAGAAAAGTGAAGCGAGTATAAGTTGGAATAAAAGGGAAGTAGAGCAGTTTGTAAACCATAGGCAAAATAGAGAGTAAAAGTGAAACCACACAGATTTGAAACACAAAAAACCATTTCCGAAAAATAAAATTGCTTTGTTCCATTGAGCTTGAGTAAAGGCACAGACGTTATATGACTTAAAAACGTGATTACAACAATATTATATCCCAGCAGTTTACTAACACCTTTCGACGCGAGATCGTTTCTCACCTTTTATGTGGGTGGAAAGCTTTTCTCAAAAATTAAAGAATAATTTGCAGCTCGGACCAAAGTAAATGTGCGAATTTGCCTCGCGTTTTCATAAAGTGCAGCACTTTTAGTGGGGGTGTATGTGGCAAACTTAGGAATTAGTGAATTTAGTGTGTTTAAAAATAATAAAAATAAATAGAAGGATTCGCATGAAACCAGGAAAGAGGGTGAGTTTGGTTTTTAGCACAGACAGGAAGCGGTTCCATTATTTTTGGTTCGGTTTTTTCTCGGGCTTGAGAGAGAATCTCAATGTAGGTGGGAGATTGAAAAAAGAAAGAAAATCTTTGACTTACTCTTTGCTGTTTGCCTCGAGGCTTTTGCGTCGGAGATCCTCCAGCGTGACGCCGTTCGACTGTTCCCACTCGCCCTTCTCCATCTCGAACGCCTTCCGGCGGTCCTCCAGCTCGCGGATTTGCAGCTCCAGTGCCTGGTGAGAGATGAACATTTGTCATTGTAATCATTCTTTGTTTGACGATTCTTTTGGGTTTGGAATAAAGTATTAAGGCATAATTTTTTTTTTTAAGTTTAATCTGTTACAATACTCGACATTTTTAAAGTTCATGGCAGTAAACGATTCAGCAAAGAGTATCAGTATAATCAAAATTTGATTCAATCCATACTTTCCCTTAATTTCACTGCCGGCTAGGTTTGAATTACTTTCTTTAGCTTTTTCTTGAAACAAACATGTATTTTTTAACAATTTTTAAGAATGTTCCTCATTCAAAACTACAAGTAATTGGAAACATGTGGTTTTAAAACCCGATCCAAACGACCTTTGAAAAGAATTAGCAAATTTAAAAACTGTTGCCTTTCTTTCTCGATTTCAAGACCTGAGTGAGGTATCCTTAACAACAGTGCCACAGCCCCCCGCGCTCACCTTTTTCCGCTCCTCGTGCCTCCGCGTCAGCTCGGCCTCCGAGTCCTTGAGCTTCTGCTTCTTCTCCTTGACCTTCATCTCGAACACCTGCTCCATCTCCGCCTCCATCTTCTTCATCTTGGACTCGTGCTCGCGCTTTTCCTCCTCCATCTGGGCCAGCGGGTTCCTGCGGGTGGTACGGGTGAGATTAGAAAAAGGTAGTGGGACGAATTTTCCGAAATTGGGGTTTTCTACAATGTGCAACAACAAAGTGATGAGATAGATTTTTTTTTTGATGGATTTTTGAAGCGGGCATGCAAATTTGGCGGTTATGGTCAATTTCGATACACTCAGAGAAAGAAAAAAAAATCAGGTTAGTAGGTAGAATACTAAACTCAAGAAAAACAGCGATTTGTCGAAAGCAGAAACGAAACGAAAGACTTACCATCCAGTACCAAATGAGTTTGCATTAATCGTTCCAATATTGCATAAGCTGAATGGGTGAGAGGTGTGAAGGTAAATGAGAGTGAATTTTGAGTTTTTGAGAGCTAGCGTTTTGCGCGCGCAAATTAGTCGAATTAGGTGGGGCGGCTTTGGTGTGTGAGGAAAAGGGTTTGAACTACATTTGATTGGTTTGATACTATTGTGTTTGATTTGCGTTTCACGCTCATCCGAGCCGTTCCGATGGGTGTGAAAGTAGTTGAAGGAAAGTTTGTGATCTATATTTACAGGTCCGTTAGCCGGGAAAGTTTGATGTTGGTGTTGTTGGGTGTAAGGTGCGCGACTTACTTGTTGCTCATTTTGGTCTTTCCGTCGTTGCCGAGACCGGCCAGCTTTCGACAGCGGTAATTTTCGTAGTGCACGTTGTTGGTCACATCCTTCAGGTCCTGCAAATGTGTCCGGATAACCATATTTCGGAGTGCAATGAAATCACAGTGATCTAGGTTTTCAACTGGAAATGTAAAATAGAATTACAATGATGTTCTACATGACGACGTGAACAATTGCAAACCTTCGGCTACACCCCACGGATACCGACGGCCACGCACTTTGCGTCCGTCAATCTCGATGATTGCATTAGCACCGACCACGGCGAACGGAACGCGACTTCTCAGCTGCCGGAGCGTCTTGGCGTCCTCCTCCTCCTCCAGCGGTTCCGGGAAGTCGTAGATCTTGATCTTGTGCTGGGCGATCTCGTTGAGAATCTGCGGAACATCGTCACGTTAGTTGGGCAACGACTCATCACAAAACAAAACAAAAACGAACCTGCTTCTTGAACGCCGTAATCTCCTCGGGCGTGAGCGTGTCCGCTTTGGCAATGACCGGAATGATGTTGACCTTATCGCACAGCCGCTGCATGAACTCAATGTCCAGCGGTTTCAGTCCGTGGCCGGACGGGGCGATAAAGTACAGACACACGTGCACGCGCGTGTCCGGAATGGCCGTCCGGTGGACGCGCGACTCCGCCGTCAGATACTCCTCGTACTTGCTCTCGACAAAGTCCACCACCGGGATCCAGCTGGAATCAAGAATCAACAATCAGCTCTATACTCCAATAAACAGACAAAATATCTTACCAGTTGCTGTTGTCGACGGCATCGCCGAACCCGGGCGTGTCCACCACCGTCAGCATCAGGTTCACCCCGTTCTCCTTCAGTAATACTTTTGTGCTCTCGACCGCGACCGTCTTCTTGACCCGCTTGGACGGGCCCGGATGCTGCTCGGCGTGGTACACCTCCGACAAGAACATCGAATTGATCAGCGTAGACTTGCCGAGCCCGGACTCGCCCACCACCATCAGCGTAAACTCGAAGCCCTTCTTCACCGCCTTCCGGTACACCTGATTCGGCAGATTCGCGAACCCAACGTACCCGTCCAGCTCCTTCGGCTTCGACTTCACCACCGGCTTCTCCTTCTCGTGTCGCTCGTTCAGGATCTTGTTCGAGTCGTGGTGCCCATTGTTCTGAATCAGCAGCCCATCCCCATGGTGGTTCGCGTTCAAAATCGCATCCCGCTTCTCCTTCAACGAAATGCTGTTCAAACTGTTGGCCAACCCGTTGACGCCGCCGCCGTTCGTTCCGTTGCTGGTGGCGCTGCTGCTGTGATTGATACTATTGTTGTTGTGGTTGTTGTTGTTGGTGTTGTTCATGTTAGAGACCGAGTTGTTAGAAGGCAGGCCACCGCCGCCGCCGCCGCTGCTGTTAGTATGCGAGTTAATTGAATGCTTGTCGCTGGTGGAATTGGCATTGTTTAGGTGCGATGCGCTGTTATTCTGCGAAAAGGGAGTCGGAAATCATAAAAAAGTTATTAGAAAATGAACATTAAGCTGTATGGTGTGATGATTTGCAGTAAGTTTTTGGAATAACTCGAGACACTTTTTTGTAAGATATAACTAAACAAAAATATTTAAGAATCATCGTTAAAAAAATCTAGATAAAAAAAAACAAAAAAAAAAAGATTGACAAAATTCAACGGATGGATAATGTCTTGGCATTATTCAAGTGGAAAACACTTTTTTTTTAAATGATAGAGTGAAATACAAGGTTGTAAAATTAAACATGACCAAGGCACCAGAAACAATAAGGGATCGTACATAAATCACGAGGCCTTCACATTTGTGTTTTCATCATAAAAATTTTAACTTTAAATTTTAACTTTTTGTATCATCAGGATGTTTGGTACGGTAGGTCTACGCATCCGTCCTTCCCTGCTGATTCTGTGAATTGTGGTCCGTTCACAGAATCCTATTTGCGGTAAACACAACGCAGTAGGATTGGCCGCTGTATTCTCGGATGAATTGCAGTGATTAATGTTGACAAGAAAAGAAACTTGGATATAATCTAACCCTATTTTTCGTATCTTTTCTTTGTCCAAAGAAGGCGTTTTGCACTATTAATTCAGCCAAAGCCATAGAGAAGTGCGGATCTTTTTTTTTCTGTGATATAAAGAATAAAAAAAAATAAAAAATAGTTTCACTTTAAAAAACAATAGAGAAGTAAGGAATATCAGCACTTGGACGTTAAATTATAGCTCTCATAAAAAGCGTTTTAATTGATAAATAGGAAGAGAGCAAGCAAGCTTTTATCAAAGTTTTACAAAATCAAAAAATTGGGTGGCGTGCTTATCCTGCCAAACATATGAGAATTTCCCCTACTAAACTTTATTTTATAAAACGTACCGTTTCATGTTAACGTTATTTGAGGGTTAATTCCAGGTAGAAAAAAAATAGAGTTTTTTTTGTATGTAAGTCAATTTCAGTTTCAATTTATGAAAAATTATAACTTTTTTTAATAGGAAAAATCCCTACAATTATCTTATTTAACTTTGAAAATCAGACAAATACCTAGTTGCCAAGATGAATTGAAAATGAAAAAAATCGACTGACTGTGAATCACTGTGAAATTGTCAAAAAATACCTAAGTAAAATTTTGATACAGTACACCATTTTCAAGTTAAAGCCATTTTAGGTAACATTTATGAAAATTTCTTTTTTTTAATTAGTGCACATGTTTGCCCACTTTTGAGAAAATTCTCTATATTTTGCTATTTTGAACTTTGTTGATACGACCTTAAATTGCTGAGATATTGCCATGCAAAGGTTTTAAAACAGGAAAATTAAGGTTTTCTAAGTTTCACCCAAAACAACCCACCATTTTCCAACGTCGATATCTCAGCAATTACTTGTCCGATTTACAAAGTTAAAATATGAAACGTTCGTGAAATCAAGTTTCAAATCAAGACTAACATTTCAAAAGGGCCAAACGTTCAATATACGCCCTTTTGAAATGTTAGTCTTGATTTGAAATTTTTGAAAATATTGTTTTCGAAAAAATCGGCAAACATGTGCACTAATTAAATAAATGGAAAACTGCGACTATTTTCAAAAAAGTTAACTAAAATGGCTTTAACTTGAAAACGGTACACTTTATCAAAATTTCACTAAAGTACTTTTTTATTTCAAATTTGATTTTACATGGAATATTTCGATTTAAAAAAAAAATCTGTATTGATTCAGAAATTCATAACCCGGTCAAAGATTTTTTGCACAACCTGGAAATTTCTGAAAAATTGGCATTTGATGTCCCCTAAAACAAATCAAAAAATTAAAAATAATGTTTTGTGGCAAATCAAGTTTTAGTGACAAAAAAATAAATTAACAATCACTAAAAATTGTTTACCGTGTATAGTTTTTTTTCAGTGTAGTCTTTATTCTTACCTACAACTTTGCCGAAGACACCAAATCGATCAAAAAATTTCTTCAATAGATATAAATTTTTGAATTTTCATACATCATTTTTGTATAGACAGCTGCACAATTTGTATGGAAAATTATATGGACAAACTAATGATGCAAAATGGCTTCTTTGGGCATACCGAAGACACCAAATAAGTTTCAGCCTGATAAAAAAATACAAAAAAAATCAAATGACCCAAATCTGAGAGAATTGCTCAGAATTTTTGTAGCCAAGATGGTATAAATGGCGATAAATAAAAAAAAATTACAGGCAATCAACCATTCTAAATTTATTTTTATTTTATAAACATGGGGTCGCAGAACCTCGAATTTGATGTTTAAAATAAGAAAAAAAAATACGAAACATGTTTATTTCTTGTGTTTTGATCACTCGAAGTCCCATACAAACCTTCCGATAATCGAACTTCGGATAATTGAGTCTGGACTGTATAATAGATTTTTTTAAATCAAGCAAAACATTGTAATAGGGCCGAAGCCGAAGTGTAAACAGAGAGTCTATCCTGCTCGTTTCTAATGTAAACATCAACTAACGTGAGCAGGATAGATTCTTTGTTTACACTTCGGCTTCGGCCCTATTACAATGTTTTGCTTGAAATCATGTTTTTTTTTCAAAAAAATATATCTCTGTTTAAAAAATGTGTCAATACTTTTGTGTAGCTAAAAAGCTGCCAGTGACATGCTTAAAAATAAAAAACGATTTTTTTTGGAAATTATACTTTTTTGAGGAAAAAGCTAATAAAAAAAATATAAATATATATTTTTTGCCTTTCTTACTAAAGAAAGGTATAGGTTTTACTTTAAGCCTGGACGTCATTTCCAGCTTCGTAAATATGTCGATTCAGCATGAATTTTAATCCGAAAAATCGCTAAAAAATCACACTGCATCGATTTTCGACGCTCTATCGATTCACCTTGACAGAACTCGTCCATCTCGAACCCTCGAATTTTGAGAAAATAAATTCCGTGGAGGTCGAGTGATGTTCGTATGTGGTAAAATTTTGCTAAATTTTGTGTCGCGCCGTTCTCAGCTCCCATAAATCCGATTTCGATTCTTCTAAATGCAGATGAAAGCTAGTGTGCTGAACCTGGGCGAGTTGCCGCGCAAATTTCGAATTATCCATCTGTTTTCGGATGCAGCCAGACTTTTCAACAAAATACACAGTTTTCAAATGAAAATATGGTCCATTTTTTTAATTTTCATATCTTTTATTTATCTCAAATATTGCATTTTTCGAGCTCTACAACCTCCCAAATTTTCATCCAGATTCATAATATGGTTCTGGAGTTAGAGCCATTTGATTAACCTACCATAAGAAAAAAAATCCCTAAAAAAAGGTAAAAGCCCACCTGGTGACATTCGCCAACATTTTTCAATTCTGATTTTATCCGAAATTTCTTACTACATTCATAGTACAGACCATGAGTGAGCATCTGAAACAAATTAGACATCGATCGGCAATCCCGATCAATTTTTAGAACGATTTACTTTTTGCCTTTCTTACTAAAGAAAGGTATAGGTTTTACTTTAAGCCTGGACGTCATTTCCAGCTTCGTAAATATGTCGATTCAGCATGAATTTTAAACCGAAAAATCGCTAAAAAATCACACTGCATCGATTTTAGACGCTTCGTCGCCAAGTCGACAAGTTGTCAAGTTGAGCTTCGAATACTGGCGCGAGAATGCTGGCGCATATGTTTCGGCTCGACTTATACTCGTTCGTAGTAGCTTGTCTACCGATGTTTCCTTCAACATGTAAGATATCGTAGCTTTTCGGTTTCTTTGCTCTGTCCGTTTTTGCATAACTGTCCAATGTTAATGCAAAAACTTTTTTGACATAGGACATTCATCCGGGTACAATCAATTTGTTTCCCGTGTGCTCCTAAAATCGCCTTTAAGTAGGCTTCATTTGTCGTGTCGTTTTATTTAACAGAGTTCATTGGATTCCAATAGGAGCTTTCTAAGCTTCTAAGCTTTATATCGTTTTCAAAGTTTTCAATGCTCGCGACGCCAATGGCTATCTACCTAAGGTATTGCGATTGAGTGTGTAGTGGTGCGGTTGTAAAAATATCTATCTCTGACTCTCTCACTTTCGTAGACGCTGAATGGCAAGCTTCCCACTGTGCGGTTAACTCGGTTTTGCTTTGCGCCTGCTTTGTTCGGTTTTTGGGCTCGTACCAAAACTAGAAAACCAAAACCGCGGTGTGTGTCGTCACTTGCGCATTGGATGCTAGCGATGCTAGCGTTTGTCATAAACGCTTGTTTGATTAAGAATGTGTACGATTAAAAATATTCTATTGGTGAAAATTGCGTTTTCAATTTCTTTTAGAAAACACATCATTAATAATACCTTGCTATAAGATTTTTTGTATCAAGTTGATGTTGTGAATTGAAAGAAGTTATATTCTTTAGTAAGAAAGGCTCTATCTCACCCCTGGTGGGATTAAATCGGGTTTTTAGTTCTACGTTGTTCCCATCATAACTTACAACCACAAAAAAAAAAATAAATGTTATGCAATTGACCGATTCTGTGAAGAACCCAATTAAAAATATATATATGGGTCATTCCATCTGAAGCGGAACAGCATTTGAAAATTACCCTCTCCGATCCTGCTCAAATTTGGCAGAGCTGTTGATACTATCAAAACATGCAAGAATCCCGAATGAGCAGATAAACATTTGCGATTAAACTTCAGTTTCCTACAGTATTATACAGTTAATTTTTGCTCAATTTGATGAAGGTTATTTATGATGAAATATTATTTCAATAAATGGCCAGTTAGCAGTTATTGATCAGCCCGCCTGTTTGCTTCTAGCAGATGCGGCGAATGAAGCTGATGCAGGTAATCTCGAAAACACAAAACTTTAAAATTCGATATCTCTGGAACGAAACATATTCATTTCTGTCGATCGGTGATTCTTATGTAAAATTGGCCGGAGAACACGATGGTGAGGTCAAATAAAAAAAATAAGTTGGGGTGTTTTGAGATACGGCCGTTTAATGTTTTCAATTGCGCAATACAGGTAGAAAAAATAAATTAATCAACATTTTGATCACGGAAATGGATTCTACGTCCGATTTCCTTCAAAATTGAGTCCAAGAACGACCTTCTGAGATTTGTGGTTCCTGAGCTATCGCCGTTTGAAACTAGGAGGTTTGGCCAAAAATCGATTTTTTGGGGAGGTACAAAAATGGAGGGGGTGGTCCGATTTGGATGAAATTCGGGATTCTTGCATGTTTTGATAGTATCAACAGCTCAGCCAAATTTGAGCAGGATCGGAGAGGGTAATTTTCAAATTTGCACTTTTTCGTGCACAGTTGAGATGGAATGACCCATATATGAAAATATCTAAAATGTGAAATTTTTAAATGTATAGTTTTTTGTACTTCAAATGACACCGTCATAACTTTTTTAATATTTTCAAATTTTTGAATTTTTGCATGTTCAAGTGTTTGAATTCTCAATTAAAAAAAAATAGGGCAATTGAATTTTGTAAGCTTTATCCCTCTTTATCCTATAACATACAGATAACGGTTTGAAGTGTAAATCATAATCAATTCAATAGGGTCTCAAAGCCCTATGTAAATTTTTATATACAACGGCTAAAAACACGATTAAAACCCATTTCTGATGATTTTTTTTTTCATTTTCATGCAAAAAAATGACAAAACAACATTTTACAGTGGATCAACTGTCCCCTTGGAACGAGCTGTCAAGTAGGACCTTTTCTGTCAAGAAGGTCGGAAAAGTTTAATTTTTTGAAATAGATTGAAAATTCCATTTTAAATCTTTTGTAGTCGTACAAAGGGTCATTGTACTCAGAAAAATTAGCTTTATCGTTAAGAACAATAATATCTGTCTTTTTTTTTGCTTTTTGGATGTTTTTGAATAACATAAAAACACAAATTAAAAAAAAAAATGATGCGATTAAATGAACAAAACAAATCTTTTGACCATATTTGGATGTCTTGCAGAACAGTTTTTAATTTGTATTTTGTGATTTTTTTTATTTCCTTAAAAATTGATTAAGATTTTCCAGAGATTTACAACAACGCTGTCGAGTCAGAATCGGTAGAGTTTGGTCTTTTTGCTATCTGGAGTCGGAGTCAGCAAAATTTGAAAAACTGGAGTCGGAATCAGAGGTGGAGTCGAAGTCGGATTATTTGTTTGGGAGTTAATCAATGTCGGTGGAGTTTGGCCTTCCTGCAAATCTGGAGTCAAAGTCGTAAGCACATCCCTGAATTAGGATTCCCTCTCTGAGAAATAAAACGCCACGCGTCTCCACCAAAACCAGCTGACGACCTGCATCATTTGGCACTTGGCTGCACTAATTTGGCATCAAGTTCGCTTCACGAGAGCTGCTCTCGCGTGGAGACATCAACATCCTTGAAGCACTTGCCCAAACATACTCCAAAAAGAAAGAAAGAAAAAAAAAAGTGTCTCGCCCCCTGATTGTCCCGATTGTTCTGAGCAGCAGCAGCAGCAATAGAAGGAAGTGTGCACGAGGTAAGAGGCAGACGACGACACTTACCACAACGTTGTTGTTTGCCAGGTTGAGATTGCCCAACACCGGTGGATTCGGGGGCGGTCCCGACGGGCTGTTGCTTTCGGATTTGAAAAACATTTCACGCTTTGACTGGAGCTGTAAATAAAGGTTTGGAGAAGAGCACAAACAAAACGGAAGGGCGAAATTAGAAGAGCCGGCTAAGCCAATTTTCGAAGCTGTTGATGGTTTTTTTTACTCGAGGAGGGGCTTTTGGAAGGGGAAAGACATTTGGGGGCACCGGACCATGTACAGAGAGAGAGGGAGGATACTCTTATGTACACAAAAGCACACACACACATGGAAGCGTGTGTCCTGCACTGGAAAAGCACCAGCAAATATAGAAAAGAGCTTTGCAGCCAGCAAAACAAAGCCATTTTTGGAAAGGGGGATTAAGGTAGGGGGGTAAATGAGGATTTAGTAGACTGAACGAACGACATGCAACCGATCCAGTCGGTGGTCTGGCAAATTTTCCGCATGATTTTGCAAAACTTGAAAATTCAGGTGTGTACTTTCATATAGTTCAATGTTTTTGTATAAAATTTTTGAAATAGTCTTGGGCATAATACTATACGTTATTTTTGAGTTAGTACTAATCAGGATTAGGGCATTTTAAAATAATATCAACTATACATTAAACAAAACTACAAAATGCAGAGAGCAAAACAATGTTCAAAGTACAAAAATCAATATTACAAATACAAATCCCCAACCACCCTCGGAACCACCTGAAACCAAGTGGGAACGATTTGAATAAATCTGAATGTGTCGGACGCGCAAAAGGACGCAACGAAACGCCGGAAACACTCGCCAACAAGATAGATGTAATGCCGCAGCCCCCGGTAGGGGGAGCGAGTTGGGAGTCCTCGTCAGGTAAGGTGAGGGAGAAAAAAAAAAGGATTTTGCATTTTTCGTCGTTTCGGAAATCGGAGGAGTGTGACGTGACTTCGTCAGTCAGTCAGCTGCGGTGTACTACATAATAGCCGAGCATAATGGAAGCACCACTTTTATTTACCGGCGGGTTACATGTGACGGTCATCCATTGGAAGGATTAAACTTTTATAACGGCGACGTGGCATGAACAACTCAAGCAAAACACACACCATAGTCGTCGTCGTCGTCACACGTTGACAGGTTTGAAATATGCACAAATGGCGTGCGGTTTGCACGTGGCGTGATATGTTTAGATGGCCGGAACCGGCAGGTTTTGTTTTTTCTTTCGCTCGAGGCATTTGGATTAAAATGTTGCATTTTTCATTTAACAGGATATATGCATTATTGTAACACAAATAACCCTCTAAAGTTCAACGTCAGCCCCACTTACAAATGGAATAAACTGAAAAAATACACGTTTTAGCTCACCAGTTTATTACTTATTCCTAATATTTTGTTTGTATTTTTTTTGTGGTTTTCTATTTATTTTAACAATTAGGTAGTTTCCCCCATTAACAGAATTCTGAGAAAAGATTTTCTGTACATTAAAAGAACTTAACGAACCATGCGACTCCAACAAAATGTACTGGAAATTCATTCCTATGGAGATGCGTGGTACTTTGAGTTCGATAAATGTACCGAAATTCGATAAATTTTTTGCTTCAAAAACCATGTATCTTAAATCCTCTTGATGGATATTCACATTTTTTAATATGTGACATAAAACTTTTGAAAAAGCATACAAAAATGTTTTCAATTGCTCTAATTTTGGACCACCCGATTTTGAATAGAACCACCCTAAACGCCAAAAAATAAACCGGTCCATTTTTTTGGCCAGGAAACTCCCATTGCCAAAATTAATACATTAAGACGATGCAATTATCTTAAACTAACCCAAGCACGTGAAGAAATCGAGCCAAACATTTCATTAGGGCACAAAACCAAAACGTAAACATTCGGTATTGTTCCACTATTCCATTCATTAGTACACTCTCTACATGCCCTCCAAGATTCAGATTGATAGCAAACAATTTCCTATTGAAAAAATCAAAAACTCAAAAGGGCACATAACAATGTTCACTCCAAACCAGAAAAAAAGTTCAATTGTGCCCTTTTCTATTTCGTTAGTTTTTCGTAGTTGAGAAACTTTCTATGTTATAAAGTGAACTTTTCATACATTCTTAACACTAATTCACTTCAAAACAAAATTTGATTTACGTTTCACCAAGGATTTCTGCAGAAAAAATTTTTTATGTTTCACATACCTTATCTGCACCATTCGATCAAAAAACTTCAACAATTATAAAAATTTCCGCTGGATTCCTCAATATTTCTAACTAAACAAAAGGGCCCATAACCATCATTCAAAACAACAATCGAGTGACAGCGCTTTAGTGCCCTTTTAGTTCTCTTCAAAATTGCATTCAAAAAGGGCCCGTTATGAACAACAGTTGGAAAGTTAAAAGGGCCCAATAACGAGATTTTTTTAAATTATGAGTTTTATTGCGAAAATCAACATAAATTAAGAAGCATTAAAGCAGAGTTGAGGATAATGATGTGTTTTATCGTATCATTTGTAAAAATACCATCAGTCAAGCTTCTTTTTTAAATAGGAATTGAAACAAGTTGTCCACTTTTTGCAAGCGATTTTCTCGAATCGCGGTTTTTGGTTATGTGCCCTAATGAAATGTTTGGCTCGAAATGTGAAAAAATCATTTTCCATGCAAAACTTACTTTTTTGTTTCACACATACACTTTTGTGTTTCTTCAAGTAGTTGATCGATCGATTTGATATTACCGCGGGCGTCGATAATACATAGTTGGAGATCAGGGTTTTTAGGAACAAATTGAATATTACAACATAATTATATTTTTTTGATGAAATTTTTGCACAAAATTTATATAAACAATCTTTTAGTTTATCACCACACCTTTTTTTCAAATAAACATTTTTGAGAATTATTGAAAATTTCAATGAAAAATATCAAGAATCCAATTAAATCAAATGGACATATTTTGCAAATTCCGAAACAACCGGTAACTATTTAAACAAAATCCGCAGAGTTAAAAGGTAGTTGAGGAGGCCAGCTATTGTTTTACACGTCGATTTTTTGATAAAAATTAACGGTTGTACCGGATTTTGCAAAATATTTCCTACGACCAAAATGCTTATCCATATCAAAGATACCCCTGATTCTATTTCTTAGACCAATATAAGTAACTGTGAAAATTTTGAGCGAAATCGATTAGGGTTCGCTTTTTATCGTTAAAGTTGATGAAACAAAACCATTTCATGTAAAAACGTCTTCTTTAAATCGCTTATAACTCGTCAGAGTTCACTCGAATCGTTTTGCGGTCTTCGGCAAAGTTGTTGTCGGGAATTCCCGGGAAATTTGAAATTTATCGAAAATTGATCTTATCCTGCTTCTGACTGATATTTTGCAAAAAAAAATGTATAGAACAGCAACTTGAATGTTCAAAATGAGTTTGGGGTCAATTAATGGCTTGACTGCTTTTAAAAATCATACAACTTTGTGAAAATATTGAAATTTTCTAATTTTATATGCTGTCTTTCAACTCCTACCGAATCAAAATAAATCAATAGATTTTTTTATGGGAAGTATTATTTTATAAATCAAATTATGAATCAGAGAGTAAAATCCATGCTTCTCAACATTAAAAATAAAAAAAAATAAAAAATTGTCTCTGTTACCATTCCAAGGGAATATGTTTCAGAATAACGTTGACTCATAAAGCAAAAAAATAAAATCATGTAGAAATTATGTTTTTCATGGAAAATAACTTGTTCATGGCAAATAATTTTGACTTTTTATCAATTTCACCTTAAATTTATATGTTTATGGTTAAAAAGCTTATAAACTAAGTTAAGTAAATTTACATAATAATTTTTTTTTCTTCTTAGAAACTTATCAGCAACCTTAGTGATTTTGTAAAATTCACTCACATGTTTTACAAAATAATAATCTTGAGACAAATCTTACCAGTTGGAAAAAAAGAACAGATTATTGTTACCCGGTTTTACAATAAATGTTATCTGAAATACACCTAAAATGAACCTGATTTTTTTCTTATTAGTTCAATATGCACAGTAGATTAAAATGAATAAAATTAAGTTAGGTTCTCTCATTATATTTTTTTAAAAATTAAAAAAAATTGAATCAAAAAGTAAGGAAAATGTTTATTTTCGCTTGAATTTCGGGAATTCCCGGGAAATTTACAAGTTTCCCGGGAAACGGGATTTTTTTTTTCGAGAAATCCCGGGTTTTTTCTTCCCGGGACGGAATCATCTATGATAATATAAAAATTCCTCGGAAGTTTATTTCTCACATCGAAATCGTATCAATAGTTTCCGGAATATTTTTGATTGACAAAAAAGCAAAATGAAAAAAAAATTATAATGTTGCAGCCAAAAATTGTTTAAATTTTTCCAAAGACAATCGATGTTCTCAAGAAACAGTGTTAAAGAACTTTTGTACAGTACAGTCCTTAGTAATACAGTCCAGACTCGATTATCCAATGGCCTTTGAAAAATTAACTTCGGATAATCGAATCACAGAAACATTTTTTTTATTGTCGAGCTTAACTTTGACTCTAAAACTACGCTAAAGTGATTTAGAATTGTTAAATCCAAGATGGCGGTCAAAATGGCGATAAAGAAATATTTCAAAAATAATTTTGCTGTTAAAATTTTAAAATTTTACTAAAATGAGGGTCACAGAACTTAAATTTGATGTAAAAGAAAGAAAATAAAAAAAAAAACGATTTTTTTTTTGTTCATAATTCGATTATTCGAAGTCGCATACAAAACATGGGATAGTCGAGGTTTCGATTTTTTTTTAATTTAATATCAACAAACGCAATAAAAAATCGAGAAAAAATCTCATCTTAAAAAAAAATCGCTGGTAAACTTAGTAACGGCATGAAAATCTCGAAATCTTGTAAATGACTAATATTACAAGTTGCATCGAGTCGATATGATTTTCGTTTTGTTGGATAAATATATTAGTTTTATAAATTTTATATATTTATTTAAGTCCATATTTGCAACACATTTAATTGAGAAAAACCTTAGATAAAGAATTTATAAGGGTAATTTCTCTATATTTAAACGAGACTTGCATTAGTATAATACTACATTATCAAACTGTACTTATCATTAATCAACAGTTTGGCATGTCTGTAAACGTGTCGTCAGGTATTTAATTGGATAAAGTTAAATTGAAAAAAATAAAACAAACTAAAGCCAGTTTCAGTCCACGAACGGTTTCTATGCAATTAAACAATAAAGCCAAATTTGGCGATAAGCATCTAGAATTTCGTGCCCAATTGGCTACAAAGTACATCGAGCTGCTGCTGCCGTGTTTATTTAGCTAACCTTTTCCCGTTCCGCCTTGTCGAGCTTGGTGAACTCGTTCCGGTCGCGGTCGATCTTGTTGAACGAGGACGAGTATTTTGGCAGCGTTGGAGGTGGAATTGGCCGGGCCGCTATCGTGGGCTTTTCGTGCGTTTTGTTGCTACTGTGAATTCCGGCCGTAATGGGTGCGACCACACCACCGCCCGGGGTCGGAGTTCCCGACACTGGACCCGAACCACCACCACCGAGTGGGTTCGACGGTTGAAAATTGGCCATGTAAGCGCCCGGGGAGGACAGAATCGGTTTCACCGGCGGTACCGGCGGCCCAGCTGGTTGCGTTGGCGTCGATGCACTCATATTTTCATAATCTTCGGTAAAACAATCACAACCTCAGCACACGTGGTAATCTATCCGGGCAATCCGGACGCCTCTCTGGTTTTTGTAACTGGAAATATGATAATAGGCACACACTAATTATACTCGAATTAATCACACTTGCTGTTTGCGCTTTTTTTTCTTCTCTTCACTTGGCCGGACGGTCGGTGTGTGTGTGTATTAATTTCCCACTGAACTCGTTTCTCCACACTTCTCATAAAACTCATCATCATCATCAGCTGCGCCCGTTCGAACCGTTTGTTTGTTTCAAGTGCTTTATCGTCCGACGAATGCAAAGTATGGTATGCAAATCACAATCCAATCATCACTGCAAAGCTCCGCGGCGTCGTCGGCGGCATTATTTCCCAGGCCCTTATCGATCGTACGAAATCGGAATTTGCCCCGCGGAATCAAACCAATAAGGCCGCGATTCCACCAGGGAGGAGGGTGGAGGCAAGAGGACAAACAAGACAATGATTGATCCCGTTTCAATCGAGTCCTTTCGGGATTCCGCAGAGTCAACCATCACAATCCATCAGACACACATTCCACACATCATCAAACGGAGGGGACGGAGACACACACGACTGAATTGAAACAAATTACTATTCCAGATGAGAATATTCCGTGGAGTGGGGGAGGGGAGCGCTCGCGGAATCGCACACGAATATGCACTTATTGCACATACCATTGCATTGTAGCGGTAGTTCTAGTTAGTGACCAAGAGTCGCCAGGCTGGCCAGCCGACCCGCATAGCTTATAGTTGGTGTGAAGTGGGACATAAGCGTAATTGGGTTGGACACTGGTGTTCAGTTCAGGAGGACTCCTCGCAAAGGCAGAGCAGATTGTAGCTGAGAAGATGAGCTTTTTTATAAGAGATTTTTTTTAAGATTAACGTCCTTGCAACGGAATAACTGAAAATCAATCTTTTAAAGGAAATTTCCAGAAAAAAGAATCTGACATGGAGAAGCGGAAACTTCTACGCATAAATGCCCCATGTTAAAACAAGTGCAACACGATTGAAAATTTTCGACTGTTTGTGTTTCTACGCATAATTATCCAGTCCCTATTCACCCCATAAGTCCCTAATCATCCCAGTTAGCAGTTTATCACTCTTATTTGTAATCCTCTTGCTATACAATCGGTAAGCAAGACACAGTACTTCGTAGGGTGTAGGGGTAAGCGTGGTTGCCTCTGACCCAGTCGGCCTGGGTTTGATCCCAGACGGTCCCGGTGGCCAATTTTGAGACGAGATTTTTCTAATCACGCCTTCCGTCGGACAGGGAAGTAAATGTTGGCCCCGGTCTAACCTAGACGTAAGGTCGTTAGCTCAGTCCGGGTGTAGGAATCGTCTCCCTGAGTCCTGCCTCGGTGGAGTCGCTGGTAGGCGCAGTTGGACTCACAATCCAAAGAACGTTAGTTTGAATCCCGGAGTGGATGGAAGCTTAGGTGTAAAACGTTACTTAATCCACCGATGGTGGTTGGTGCCTTCCTCACAATTATGTACATATTATTTTCTGTAGTAAGAATGTCAAACCTAAAAATTTTATCTAAATTTTACTTCTTACAACATATCTACATGGAGTATGGGGTCTAGAATCATTGGACGTAATATTAGAACAACACCTACGGGGCTGTTTCATGAAAATTGTTATATTACTTTAAAGTTTTTTAGGCCTTAAGGCAGTAAAAAATATATCTGTTCATTTTTCCCGGGAGTTTCAAATCAACAAAATCCCGAAAGCCAGATCTCCGGATAAATCCGGACAACTTTTTCATCAACATATTTGAGATCCGGCCTCTAAAATGTGTACAAATGACACTAAAGTGCTTATAACTTTTGATAGGGTTATCAGATCTTCAATGTTTTGGGCTCATTAGAAAGGTCTTTCAAATACCTTTCTAAAAATGTATGACCAGACGAGTTTGCTTACAAAAACCACCCTTTTTACAATCTTTCAAACTTTAGCCAGAAACGTTTTTTTAGTATAACTTTTGAAGTACTTATCAAAACTTCATAATATTAACTAGGGTCTTGTGGGATCCCAAGACGGATCAAATGAGACCAGAACGGTCCAAATCGGTTCAGCCAGTCCGGAGATAATCGAGTGCATTTTTTTCGGTGCACGGACTTAAATACATACACACGCACAGACATTTGCTCAGAATTTGATTCTGAGTCGATAGGTATACGTGAAGGTAGGTATACGAGGTCGAATTAAGAAGTTCATTTTCGAGTGATTTTATAGCCTTTCCTCAGTAAGGTGAGGAAGGCAAAAATAGGTTTGCAATTGCCTCAACAATCAAGCTTTCGGACACCTAGTTTCGAGTAGGAATATCGTAATCGAGAACGCCAAGGCAAGAGCGAATAATTTAATTTGATTGTTTGTTTTATAACTGTTTCTGTTTTGCACGACCTATCGTGGCATATTAAAACAAGGTATTTAATAATTCTAGCATACTTCTTCAAAATTTTCTATCTATCCACTGGGCATCGGTATACGAAAGGATAAAGATCATGGTTCGGAAGGGTATTTGTAACTTTTTTTCCTTCAGTAAATTTACTCGATTCTTTAAGCAAACTCTATTCCCAACTTTGAATTAATCAGCTGTTGAAAGGTAGTCCACATCTCAGCTAGGGATAGTTGCTTCACACAATATGCTTAAACAACGATTTAAATAAAATGAATCTAATAATGTTTCAGTTTTGTCGAAATTTAGGATTATGAACGTGTATTTTCAATTAAGCCTACAGTCATCCCTCATATTCGGAACAGTTTACAGATCGGTCAATGTGCAAAAAATCGTAGAAAATCGATAACTGAACTTGATGATTCGCTTTTACCTTCATTTGAAAGTTTTTCTTGCGATCTTTCGAATGCTGTATCGAAGAACTGCAAATTTTGACTTTTATATCAAGTTTTTGAAGAAAAACTTTGACCCTTCAAATTCAGAAAACTTTTTTCTTACGGATGTAAACAAACTTTGGTTCTCTCCATGAGTACATAGTTTTTACAAAATAATGACTTCACGCACTGAAAAGAACGAAACTCAAGCTTAGTTATGTTTTATGAATGGCCTGATAATTTTTTTTTTTGTGAAAATATCAGTTAAATTCAGGTGTTCTACAATTGTAGGAGGCACAATAACATCCCACAATTATGGAACAGGCAATTTTGGGCCGTATTTTGCTGATATGAAAAAATGAAAAGTTGTCAAATCTTCGGTGCTCACCCCTAGAATGATAGATTAGGATGTCAGGAACAATGTTTTCATACAACAAAAAAATCCCAAAAATGGTTTACAACCCGCGCGCGAAGCTTGAATGAAAAAAGTGCATTTTCCGAGTATTTTTCAGAAATGCGCGTAGCAATCATACTAAAGTCATTCAAATTTGGTCGCCTTGGGCTTCAAGTGATAGTTTAATGTCCCCTGAACAAATTCCTATATAGACATAGTCCATAAAAGCTTGTGTTTGGGCATGGCAGGGCGTTTATGGAGAAAAATTTGTATTTTTTAGACAAAAAATTTCAAAAATCACTCCCCAAAATCAGCCAAGAAAATTTGCAGCTAAAACTAATGCATTCAGCTTATAGAAAATTTTACGGAGATCATTTTGCTTTTTTTAACATTCAATTTATGTCCACGCAAAACCGAGATATTTGCATTTTAGTGAAGAAAAAGTGACGAATTTTCAAAATTCTTGGTATTTAAGCGTTTTTAGCAAAAAACATTGGCTACTATGATTACAAACGAGAAGGCATATATTTTGGTTATATTTATTTTGTTGTTATGTGGGATGACTGTACGTGCATATAAAAAATAGATATCGGACAAAAATCACGGATCTTTTCAAATCAAAAAGGACGAATGGTGGATACAAAACTGAGAACCACTGTTAAGTTTGAATTAATAGAAAATAAATGAAAGTATTAATCTCGATTAACATGATTGCTGAAAATAAATAAGCAAGAATGGTTGAAAATTTATGACAGCAATGCTTTACTTCATTGTAGCTTTCTGTAAAGAAATTAGAGGATTCTCTTCTTTTTTAAAAGCGAACAAACAAATAAATTCAGTGTAGAGTTCGGGCAATCTTATCGGAAATAAATAATAAACATTATTTTCAAGTTTTTCACGTGATTTTACGAGTAAGATTACATAAAATTTCATTAAACATACTGCGAAATATATTTTACACTCAACCCAACCCTATAAGATAAATTTTCGATGTAATTTCAACCTCAAATTACGTAAAGTATGTGAAAATTGTGAAATCACGTTTACATATTTTGGAGGTGAAGTTACACTTCTTTTAGACACAAAATGTGTCGTTGTTCCACGATGTAATTCTGGAGTTTTGTTTAAAATGGTCCAATAAACCAAATTTTCAGTTTTTGCTTTTTGGGTGTTTTTTAATACCCCTGACTCAAGGCGGTTTTAAAAACACCCAAAAAGCAAAAACTGAAAAATTTGGTTTATTGGACCTTTTCAAAAAAACTCCAGAATTTTACTATGATTTTTTCTTTGTGATTCTTTAATAAAAGTGTTTCATATAAAGCCAACACAAAAGAGTGCAACAACTTACAAAGTATCCTGAAAATGTTCCAAATCTGTACGATAACTGTAGCTCTTTTTTATGCTTCCCTTTCATTCATTCAACCAACCAACCATCATCAGTATCATCATCCTCATCACACATGCTGCGGCGCATCATTCTCATATTGCAAACAAAAAGCTCCCCTTCTCATCTCATCAGTGAGCAACGCAACGCCAGTATACTTGAAGTAGGTATGCATGCACATCACATCATAATGAACGAGGAATGGTGAAAAGTAGTTAAACACCGAGCTAAACGGCGCGTAAATAGTCGGTGTGTGTGAGAGAGTGATTAAAGCCTTCTTGAAGGTTCGTTTTTTAGGGTGGGGGGTTGATGAGCTGCCGAAGGTGATAACTATCGATAGATGTGTATAGCTATTATGATTAAGCTGTTGCACGCCATCACCCAGCATGAATGGATGAATGCAATTTCTAGGTCTTTCATCTCATGCTCATGATACTAAGAGGGGGGAAAGTATCGAGGTTAGAGATTACAAGAGTCCTGGCTGTGTAGAGACTGCTGTCAGTAGAACCAGGCTGAGGTCATCGACCAAAGCAAACATCAATTACGGGGCGGTGCTTCTGGGTTAACCCTTGAATAGGACATTTTCAAATAATATTAAAAAAGGTTAAAAAACAGTTTTGAGCTAAAAACGAAAAATGCACAAATCTAATGGATTTCTGACGTTTTAATTAACCAAGCACTGCTCAGCTATAATAGAAAATTGAGAAAGAACTGAGATTGCTTGCTCCAAACCGCTGCTGACGCCAATCAGAAATGCATCTCTGTTTACATGCCCATTACTGACAGCCAGCAGCAACTGCATCGTCTAATGCACCACACCACACTGCTCAGCCGATCTGCTTCAATTCTATTCTCACTTGGTTTGGCCTCACCCTGCCTCTTCCCTTACAAACCCTCAGTGCGGAATTCCAGCAGCCGCAGCGTTCCTTGAACCACTTGAAAAAATAAACCCACCGTCAAATCTCACGATCATCTCCGCAACCATAGAGGCCGAGAGGTAGTGAACAAATAGATTCATTGTTTGAAATTACGTTGTATTACTAAAGGTTGAAGGGGGGAAGGGGCTTCGACCCAAACAAATATTTATCATTTACAGCAGTTGAAAATTTGTTGCTCAAATAGTTTGAGTTTGATGGCAAAGTGTTAAAATTTCTTTTGAATAGATTTAAACAAATCTTGCAAAAAAACTATAGGGTTGACCAGCACGCAATGGCCATATATTAGCACTATAGTACGTGTCTGCGCGCCCCCATTCAAAATCTCTAAGAAAGATTAAACGAAAAGGCTGAATAACCCCACAATACCGAGAGCATGTGCTGCTTTTATGTATGCACAGGGTGCTCCGAATGCATCTTGCATTCATTATCATTAACGTGTCCCGCCTTCCCCCTGCGTTACACTTCCTCACTCTGCACACTTCTGTGTTGAGCGTGAAACTCACAATCACACACAGTGTAAACATATACGACCACTTTTTTTCGTTACTTCTTTCTCTGGGTGAAGTGCACTTTCTAGGAAAAATGCGAAGGGCCTACCGCGGAGGACGTGAATGGTGGCGCTTGTTGGGATGGGACACTTCTTTCCTCCATTGACGGTTCGAGGAGTTACTTGAAGGGGTCGGCGGATAACGTACGAATTGGTTTAATTTGAAACAAAAGTTTGAATGGAAGTCCTTCCCATATCACTGCTGCTCGAAGGGCATGCCGACGGATTATTTCTATGTCCGGTATTGAGAAGTACGCTACGAAATCTTTCGTGGAATATTAAGTAACTTTTTGAGATTTAGGATAATATAATGTTCTGAACTACGAAAATAAATGTACTGAAAATTCTATCAAAAAAAGATTTTTGTCAAATGTTTAGATTGTATCCCGTCTAGAAGTCAATTGAGACTGTGGTATCAAATAAACAATAAGTGCAAATTTCAACAGTTTTAGTAAAGAACACTTTTCCGTAAACAAAAAAAAAATCATATGACCAACTAATAGTTTTTTTTTATCTGAAGCCTGATTCGATTCATATTTATCCATATTTTGAAACCCAAAATTTGATTTTAATTTGAGTTGCTGTGTAGTGCAATCGTCTACGAAGTCGGACGATTTCGTGCCTTTTTTGTCATTGGCTCACCCATTCAAGTCTGCATACAATTTTGACAGCTGTCCATTAGGGTGACAATAAAAAAAATCGACCTCAAGGATACATCCTGATTCGATTCCTTAGGCAAAAATAAGTAACTGCGAAAATTTTCAGCGAAGTTGGTTATGGTTTAAGAGTCGCCAACAGTCTATAACGTTGATAAAATAAACTTTTCACACAAAAACGTCATCTTCAAATTGCTACTAACTCTTCAGGGTTAACTCGGATCGTGTTGCAATCTTCGACAAAGTTGATTGACATAATTTTTTTTCATAAGAATCTCATAATTGACAATGATCCGACACATTGCTCATTCTTTTGGTGGAATTTTGAAATTTTTGCTTTTAACCATGAGCAATTTTCCATGTCAAATAGGGAATCGGTTGTACCTACCCGACCCTCTCCGATTTCAATGAAACTTTTGTAGACATGTTATCCTACGCTTATATAAGCCATTTTTGTGTATATGGAGCCGGTTACACTCGATAATGACATTTGAGAATGGCGCAAGTTTTAAATATTTTTGTATTTCGTAATTTAAAAATTGCTGTATCTTAAAGCCGTTGCATCGTATCAAAAAGTGGTCAAAGACAAACTTGTAGAAAATTTGACGGAATTGAAAGAAAAAAAAACTCTACTTTTATGAGATTTTTTGGTTTTTAAGTTTAAAAGTCAAATTTGAAGGTGAGCCCACGATTTTGTTTCGTTCAATTTTTTTGTGAAAATAGCCTAAGATGTTACAAAAAGACTCACGAAAATTGCTGGAAGGAGCAACTCACCTAAAAAAATACAAAAATCATTTACTGAAACTGTTTATTTCAAAAGTGTTCTAAACGTCAAAATTTTCAAAAACCGAACACGAGAGAAGATTCTCCAGACAATTTTACATAAAAGTCTCCATATTGACCATTGTCCTAAGTCCAATCCTTGTAAAGTTACAGCGGTTTTAAAAATAAAAATGTTGAAAAAATAGGTTTTTTGATGGTTTTTGGCAATTTCTATATGACAGACTTGATTTTTCAGTCTCGATAAAATATTTTTGTCGGAAAGCTCGTCCAAACAATCAATAGTACGCCCTTTTAAAATGTTAGTCTTGGTTTAAAAAATTTGAAAATATTTATTTCGAATAGATCGGAAAATTTCACGAATGTTTCATATTTTAACATTAAAAATCGGACCATGTGCACTAATTTAAAAAAATGAAAAACTGCGACTATTTTCAAAAAAGTGAAAATGGATTTAACTTGAAAACGATGCACTTTATCAAAATTTCACTAAAGTAAATTTTAATTGCAAATTTAATTTTGCATCGAAAAATGAAGTTGAAAATTTTTTGCGACCAATATTTCGATTTTTTGAAGAAAAAAAATCAGTATTGATTCAAAAATGCATAACTTGGTCAAAGATTTTTTGCACAACCTGGAAATTTCTCGAAAGTTGGCATTTAATGTCCTCTAAAACATATAAAAAAATAGTGTTTTTGCAAATCAAGTTTTAGTAGTGCGTCCATCCCGGGAATTCCCGGGACAAAAATCCCGGGATTTTTCTAAAACCGGGAATTCCCGAATCCCGGGATTTTTTTAAAATTTGTCCCGGGAATTTCCGAACATAGTAATCGATACGAATTTTAAAGCATTACAATTTGTATTCAGCATATACCAGCATTAATTTAGCTTATAAGAGAAAACTGTTAAAATTTTAAATATCTTCTATTTTATTTTATATATTTTTTAAAGTCAGTCTGAGTATTATATATACTTATCTTTAGAATTTTGAATTAAAAAAAATCAGATAAAACTATTTTTCATCAAATACCGGCATCTGGGGCAAATCAGGACAAATGTAACGAATTAGCTATTCAAGCCATTTGTTTGCATAATGTTTTGAATGACTTCGGTTAAAACAGGAACAGAACATTACAATTCCTAGTATACGATTTCCAATTATATTCCTCTAAAATCTTCTGTACCTATCCAGACTGTAGTCCCGATTTTCAACAGTTGGCGGTGGTAACATAAAAATAATTTGTAAAATATGTTTTATTTAAAACAAGAAATTCAAAACATATCTAATATTAAATATTGGCTGGAATCATTTTATTTGTAAACGCTTTTGTTTTTTAGACATTTTCAAAAAAAAGTTATGTATTCTTTTAAAACACTTATTTTAAATCCAAAGCACAACAAAGAACCAAAAAATCAATTTTTAATTTCTTTTAAGCTAAACGGTCGTCCTTGTTTAGATTGAAGTGTAGATTGTCACCAATTAATATTATTCAGCTTATTCTATGATTTTAAGCTTGAAAACATATCAAATATTATGAAAACATAGATTTTATGACAGCTTTAAAAATTTCCCGGGATCCCGGGAATTCCCGGGATTTCAAAAATATTTTTCCCGTTTCCCGGGAAATTTAAAACCCGGGAAAATTGGACGCCCTAAGTTTTAGTGACAAAAAGTTAAATAAAAAATCACCAATCTCTTTACGTGTATCATTTTTTTCCAGTGTAGTCCGTATCCATACCTAAAGCTTTGCTGAAAACACCAAATCGATCAAAAAATTCCTTCAAAAGATACATATTTTTGAATTTTCATACATCATTTTTGTATGGACAGCTGCCAAATTTGTGGACAAACTAATGATGCAACATGGCTTCTTTGGGCATACCAAAGGCACCAAAAAAGTTTCAGCTGGATTAAAAAATACAAAAATTAAAATTCGCAATTCGCAATTTTCAGTGTAAGAACGGGCCTTGACCGATCTTATGCACCAGGTTCCCGACGAACACGCACTGCCCTTACACCTACATCTCACCCTTGCTCTGAGTCAGTACGAGCAGCACGCTAGAACACGCTTTGAGTGTTCGTGCCAGGCATGCACACCTTCTTTTCCGGTTACGCATTTTAACTCGGCCGGGGGTGGTACATTACGTAGGGTTTGATGTAAGTATAAGCGCCTAACCGTTTAAAGTGTGCCTATCAACTTTCATTAAAGCAAAAACTGTTTTATTTTTAGTTTGAATTCAAAAACTAATTGTTATTTACTGTGTTTTGTTTTCTCCTGAAATTTTTCCTAGTGTTGAGTCGTGTTTAGATGTTGCTATTTCTTTTGTCGCGGTGTTTTGTTACAATTTTTGGTCCTAAGCATTTTATAAAAGTTTTTTTCAAAGGTACAATAGTAATATTTGTGTTAACTCTTTGATCATTCCAAAAATTGAGTAAGGGCTCGAACCTCATTTGTTTGGTGAAGATTGAAAACAATGGACAGTGAAAGAAATATACTATTTGAAGAATCAATTGTAAAAGAAAGATAGTAATTTATAAAGTAGATAATGAAATTAACAATAGTTAATAAAAAGAGGTAACAAACAAGCTTAGATTGTATTAAGTGCAATTTATAGGGCAGATGAAAAATTATTCAAAAAGATAAATAAAGATAAACAAAATTGACATCGCTGCCAAATAAAGGAAAAACAGACAGTTTGTTACAGCAGCATCAATTGGTAAAATAGAGTGGAAAAGCGTTGAGAAATAAGAGAATCAAATAAATAAAATCGAAATCAAATAGAGGATAGTAAACAGAAGCCACGTTAGAAAATCAGTGAAACAAAATAAACAGAAGATAGGTGGTAGCTGAGAATGAAGAGAAGAGAAACCCCGTTGTGCGATGTTTCAGGTACATCCACAGCAGTTGACTCAACATACTGCGAATCAAAACAATACCGTCTACAATCACAAATTACTTCCCTTTCACACATTGTCGCGCCCCTTTCTTTTAGCCGTCTCTACTCTGACCCTCGCTGGTCAAAGGTTTACGAGTCGTTTCCACAGGCCACCAGCTAGGTCATCATGAAAACCAAGCCAACGTGGAGGTAAGAAAATAGGACACTTGCAAGGAACCAGAGCTATACTGTCTTGATCAAGAATGATCTAACAGGACTACGGACGTAGTCAGTGACGCTCCTTCCAGGATGTTCCTCGCCTGAGCGTCAACTGAAGAGGTATCATCAGAATCATTCGCACTTGGCCTGCAAATACAAAAATTAAAATTGAAGAAAAAAGACCGATTTCGTGGAGAATTACTCTTTTGGGTGTTTTTTGATACCCCTGATTTAAGGCGGTTTCAAAAAACGCACAAAAAGCAAAAACTGGAAATTTGGTTTATTGGACCTTTTCAGAAAAAACACCAGAAATATTTTGAAGAGTATTGTCCAACAAGTAAAAACAACAACATTAAAGTGTAATTCTAGACTTTATGTGCTGTCTAAATCAGGCCTAAAATTGCTGAAAACACCTCAGCTGATCCAATTTATATTACCCTTGGACGAACTCCGCGTTGCATGCAAACTATTTCGGTGCTCACGAATTTAATAACCGAAGAGCTCACCCAGATAACTGCAGCATTAGTGCAAATCCCCCAACCACTTTAGCTGTTCTGCCCGTTACGGGAAGCCTCATCAGCTGGGCATTTGGCACGTACCTTCGTCGTTCCCTCTTGTATCGCAGACAGGCGCTGCCTTCCCAAATGTGTCAGTGGGTTTGATTGCTGCTGCTCCCCTTCGAAAGCAAAACAAAGCAAAAAAAAAATGCCCAAAAAACCCGGGCAATAAAACTAATTAACCGAATCCCCCGTCTGCGACGGCGATGTTCGTTCAACTGTTGAGTTCGCTCGTAAACCCCCGAAAAAAAAAAAACAGATAATCGAATTCGTGTTCTGGCTGTCGCTCCCCCCTGCTTGAAAGTGGCCTTGAAAATCCTACGCAGCGCAAAAACGGGTTCCTGCTGCTGCTCATCATCATCGCAGAACGGAACCTCTCCTCCAGGCCAGGCGAGGTTTTATGTTGGCAGACTACTTGGCTAAAGAGCAGCGGCGTTGCGTTTTATGGTTACGCACCCCGCGTCGTAATCCCTCTCGCTGAGGAGCTTCTGCTGCTGCTGTTGTATAATCAATACCGTGCTGGAGAACGGCTAGTCTGGCGCTTGTAGACCGGTACTGTACAACACCCAATTCGCCAACACCAGAAGCAGCGGACCGCGAATCTTGGCGGAGAATGGCCGCAGAACGAGCTGTTTATTTGTTACATTACTACCATAAAGCGATGGGCACTTCTTCAGCAGCATTAGTGTTGCTGTCTGAACCCGGGATGTATTTTTAAGTTTGCGGAGCGTGTCGTGTTCGAAGCTGAAAACAACAAACCGGCCTCGCTCTCTGGACCATGTTGGACCCTCGTCGACGTCACTCGACCAAGAGAAACCGAAATCCAGTTTTAATTAATCAATCATTTCGCTGGCTGGCTGTTCGGTGGTCAGGGCAGGTCTTGTTTGTGCGCGGGCCAACGACGCTGATAGCGAGAGTTGAGTTGTGTCTTGTTTCGGGCCGACACCATCAGTCCGTTACCTTTCCAAAAAATTACGTGATTGAATTTTGGAGGCTCTGGCGAAGCGAAAAACTTTCACACGACGAATCGATTCCAAATTTGCCGCAAATCGGCTCCACCGCGGTCATTGGACTCTCGGAACCTCGGCAGGATTTCGTAATCGGAATTAGAAAAATCTTGCAACTCTTTTTTCCCGAACTATGCAGGAAAAATGCAAGTCAGCCTCGTCGAGGAGGTGGAGGTAGGGGCAAAGACCTAGTTTTCTACTCAGAGTTGTGGTTTGTGCGGTTCGTCCGCACAGGTGGAAGGAAAAAGTTTTTTTTTTCGCTTTGTTGTGGCTTTCCTTTTTTGAGACTCGGAGGATGAAGGTGCAACCCGACCCGGGTAGATCACCTCATCAGAGATAAAACTGGTTTAATTGAGTGTGTGATGTAACGATCGCGACACCGCTCTGCGGTGTTATCAAATTTCGTGCGCCAGTGAGGTAAACAATATGAACGAGGGCAGTCTCTTCAGGAGAAGCAGCTACGATAAGCCAAACAACTGCATTGGAGATTGCAACAAGAACAAAGTTCTCCAAAGCCATTAATCTTGCTCGAACTTTTTTTTTTTCAATTTTCTCTCCACGCCCACGGGGAGGACACGTCGAGAAACGGGAATGCAACACCGTACATCATACTCTTCAGCTCAGCTGCGCGGCTCCAAACAACGGCTCCCGTTACCCCACCCCGTTGTAGTTGTGTATTGGTTTACGAAACGCACAGCTAATTGCTCATAGCCCGGGAAATTGGTTCTGGCAAACTGTGAGTCAGTCTCTAGTGAAGCGCATATATGTTGGATTCACGCCAACAAGAGTAATAACTTCATCACATTGAAAAATGAACGTTATGAGTTATGAACGTATGGAACGTCCTCGAACCGGGGTACGACCCCGGTTCACCCCAATTTGCCGTTTCGACAGCTTTCGTCATGGGTTCATCCATCAGACTACGACGACGAAGACTGTTCTTGTGGTACACGCACGTTCACACGCAGAACCTCCTCGTCGTTCTGTTTTGGTTGTTTACTCATTTCTAATTAGTCTCGAAATTGATATCGGTGTTTTCGGGCGTAATTTGACCGTTTTGTTTCATACGTTTCAGTATTTATTGTTTTGGGCATTTCTTTGGAGAGTGTCTAGCCATTGTTGGTTTTAGTTTATGTTATGAAAGGGGTAAACATACCGAAGGACTTTGAATATTCGAAATTAAGCAGTTTTCAATGTTCCTAACGATGTTTTGTTTCAACAAAACATTTCTACAAGTTTCCCTCTACACTGAAGATATATGTGCTTATGTTCGAACACTATTGCTTACACTAAACTAATGCCAACGAATCATCTTAGCGGATAACTCTGAGTGGTAGGCCTGGCCAGTGATTATTATGTTGTTTGGAGTAATCGATTTCATTTTTCCACAGTGATTTTTGTAATTACAGTTTTGTAAAGCTAAGGGTAATAACAGAGGATCTTGTAATTAATTTATGTAATGTTAGTAAACTCTATTTTAGGCGCACCGTCCTCTTTTTGGAACCATCCATAAACCACGAGGAAACCCCTGGGGGGAGGGCTCCAAAAAATATCCACGCGGTTTGTGGATGAACCCTTTCTGCAATTTTCCAAGCTTTTCTTTTCCTTTTGCTAATTAAAGGCTGGTACTGGTCATGATAGTCATGAAAAAAAAAACAAAATCCAAGCCCATTTTCAAGATTTTAAAACAAAAACTATCAAAAATTACTGAAACAAAAATTTTGGTGCGAAACAAAATTTTATAAACCGAGATTCCCCATCGGAGGTTTATACGTAGAAAGTTGTGTTTACCGGTTTGAATCAGAATTTGTATAAATAAAAATATTTTATCTGTAATAATAGCGTTTTTATTTTTTAGGTTCTTGATTTTTGTACGGATTTAAAACTTTCCACGGCCTCACAGGCTGATCTATCTTAAAGAATATATTATAACATATTTGTAGAGAAATCCTTTACATTTGAAATCTTGCTTAAGGTTTGATTATCAAAAGATATTTCACTTAACGGTACACATTAACAAATCTTTTGCACCGTTTTTACAATCAGATGTTCGCAGGATTGGGTCCGTAAGTTTGACAAATTTGGAATAAGAAGACAACAACTTCCTTGGTTGCTTGCACCCTGAAAAGACTTCATTTTTTTATGGGACCTTCAATGCGATCTACAAACCTGTTACAACAAATATTTGTTTAAGATCGATCCACCTATTAGCCCAGGTCAGTTAAAAATGCGTACAAAAAATCAAACTTTCTTCGTAACGAACACACAAAAAACCAGAAAGTGTCAACATGTGCATAACGTCATTTAAAATGTTGGCGTTGTACTATGGAACAAGCAAAATTATTTAAAAAAATCCAAACAACATTTGCACTTCCCGATCACGGACGTGAACTTCAAGTACCTACAATTTTCCATCTCCAAACACAGATGTGAACTTCAAGTACCGTAAATATTTGAGTGCATAAATATTTGAAGGATAACAAGCGTTCACCAAACTCTTCTTTCAATTTATAGTACCGTAAACCGGGGTGACTTTGATAGGATTTCAAATTGTTTTTGGAATATTTTCCAACAGCTAAGGTTTTTCTCAAGATTATTATTTTTAAAACATGTACTGGGGTAGGCCACACAAAGTCCATGCACTATTTTAGAAAAAAAAGCTTTTTTAATAGTGTTTAGTAAAATCAGGGTGGCCACTACATTTCGGTTTTCAATTTCTCGGTTTTCCCGATACCAGAAGAAATTTTCCGGAATGTTTTTAAACTAAATTTCAATCTTTTTCAGGCTAACGTTAGTATCAACATACTTTTTGAACGCATAAATTTGTTTCAAAGTTTGAATTCCTAAAGAATTCCTTTTAAATATCTTGAGAACAAAGTAAGTAAGTTGTAAACGAAGCCGTTTTTATCTGTTTCCAATCCAAACCTCTAATTTCCTTAATGATTGGGATTTTTCATCATCATGCTCTACAGATTTTATAAACTCAAAATAAAAAAAAAGTTTTTATTTTTTAGAATAACATAAATTATTATTAGAAAGCAGAAAATGGAATGTTTTGTAAATGCTCGTAAATTTTCTTTGAAAAAAAGGTTTTGTGAATTCAAGAAGAAAGGTTCTTCCTAGAATTATCAATTCCTGAGAATTAATTATTATTTTTTGGCTGTACTGAAAGTACTGTTTTAAAAGTCTTTTCGCATCATTAGCCCAAACAAAAATGTATGCACTTTGGCAGCAGTGCAGGAAAAGTTCCATACAAATGTAAAAAAATCAGTACCTTGAGATTTTTTATCGATTTATTATCTTTGGTAAGTTAATACACACATTAATAAAATTTGGAATTTTTCGAAAATAATTTTTCTATAAAACCCAAAACACAAACTGGTAAAAATCGTAAAAAAATTACCGTTCTGCGATTTTTTTCAACAACACATAAGGCTGATACAAATTTTATTTTAAGTTTTTGTCGCCCCCCTTGAAAGTTGACCCGAAAAATCAGGGGGCAATTTTTTTTTAATCAGCTGAAATATGTTTAAAGTGCATTCCCTTGCGTTTAGAATCATTTTTAAGCATGTTTGGGTTGATTTAATAGTCTCTTGAATTTGGTGAAAATGGTCGATCTTTAGTATCGTAAAAAGTTTTTTTTTTCTTTGACATTTTAGTTTTCGTCAAATCTTACATTTTTTGAAGACTAATGATTGCAAAATAACTGAACTAGTGTAAAATGCATTTTAAAAACTTTTTGCATTCAAATGTTGAGACTATGGGTTTTTATTATATTTTTTTTTATTTTTGTGTAAATTTTCAATTGATGCTTGATTAAGACTTGAATTTTAAAGCATTAAAAATGTCGTTAAAGATGTGTTTCAATGCTAAATTAAATATTGTTGAAAAGTTTAATCTTGTTTCTAGATTTGTTTTAAAACTTGTACTGGATAGGCCAAACAACGTCGTTTCTTAAAATCAGTTTTCTTAGTAAAGTTTCAAAATAAAATGTATTTCGTTATTTCTTTTAAACTATCTACTGAAAATGTCAACACAATTGGGAATATTCCTTTTGTAAACCAAACTTTCATTGACTTTTTCATTTCTACATACATATCCCATATATTTTTTTATTTTTTTTTATGTACGGACGAATTGTTGTTGAAACAGAGATTTTTTAAACTACACAAAATATACATACAAAAGATTTTCAAGAACTGTTTTGTTTTTAGATTTAAACATTCTATTTAATAGTACTTTTCAGAAGTTGTAGCTGTTTTCAATAATTCTATTTTATCTCCAAAATTGGAATGGTTGAGAAAATTCTTAACTGCTTTCATTTTTGAACATTTTTGATCCATGCTTTTGTTGCTGAGGTACAAGCCACGAAAAATATTTAAAAGAGTGTATTTTGTGTGTAAGAAAAATCTTGATCTTTAAATTAAAAAAAATCTTAATTTAAATTTTATGCAAAACTAATATTTTAGGTTTGATGTTCAAACTTTATTTGTACGTTAAATGTACCATCACTAAAGTAGCTAATATAGTTTTTAAGAAAAAAATCAATGTTTATATTTAGTTATCTAAGTTTATAAGCTTTTTAACAAAATACATTTAAATTTTAGGTAAAATTGTAAAAAAGTCTGAATTTTGCCTGAATTTTGTTAAAACTCGTTTTGCTTTCAAAATTATCGATTTATTTATATTGCATTTTATACTAAATTCGAAGCACGAATCACAAGTTTTCACATTTTACATGAAACTTGTTCAACTGAAATTGTCTATAAATTTATAGATTTTTTTAAATTGTGTTTCAAAAATACATAGGTATATTTTTTATTTATAAATTTATTTAACCTTCTCCTAGTGGAAAATTGTCCAATGAATCCGAAAAGGCATTCCGTTTACCGATTCAAAATTATGTTCATTGAGAAAATCATGAAACTTTGAGAAGTTTAAAATAATGACTTTCATCAACATTTTCTTAATTACAGTTAACTAACATTTAAAACTTTTCAAAATTTTATAAAAAGTTCTTCTTGAGGTACTTTGAACACTTCACTACCACAGTCAGTATGATTCTAAACCATTCCATACGTATTTTAATTGAACTCTTTGCGGAAAAATCGCGAACCTATCAAAGTCACCCCGGCTATCAAAGTCACCCCGTTTTACGGTACCTCTCAATATTAACTAAACTGACATGAACAATCGATTCTACACGTTGGTTTTTTTTTTTAAATCCGTTTTTTCATTCCATCTAACGTTAGGAAATAGCTCAAAAGTCCTATGCCCCATTGAGGTATGCAAATCTACTTCAACTACACAGTAACACCATTTAGCTAAGCAGATCCAAACACAATGTGACAAATTGAACGAATTAACCTTTGTGTGAATGAGTGGAGTAGAGGGACCTGGGGCCCGAACAAGTCGCGTTGACACATTTGAATGAGTTGCTCAATTTAGCGGTCCTCTATACTCCGTCTCCTTCCGGCTTGCTGCATTATTGCGAGTCAATTCACAGAAACGCAAAGTGTTACACACCATACTGACTCGGTATGAATATTCATGCCAGCGTTCTTCTGCCCGATGGCAAAAGAAAACAGTGTCATTCCTGCTCGATTATGTCAAGGCTGATATTTTCTTCGATTAGCTTCGCTTGTTCGCCGCGCTAGTCCCGCTGTAATGGAAGGAGGCCACACTAGCGCATTCCCCACGCCTTATCAGTGTTGGGAAAGGTCTCGCCAGAGTTTATCGATACGGGTAAGATGACGGCGACGAAGACCACTTGTTGTTGTTGTTGTTGATATTTGTTGAGTCGGGGGGAAGTAGTGGCCTTATCAGTCATCGATTTGCCATTATGTGTGCATCGCCATGGCTGTTTGCCTTGGAGTTGGAACCTGTTTTATGCCCTGGGCTCGGGAGAATCACAGCGTCGTAATCCCGAAAGCACCATACCTGAGTGTCTCTTCTCGACGTTGGTTCGATTGTCAATCAATATTGAAGCATTGAGAACGAGATGCCTTAAGCCGGACCGGAAGGGAGCGAAAAGGCAAACGTCGATTATGGACATGGGCAGGTTCAGGTGGAGAGTCCATGTTTGGAACACCGAGCCCGAGGCAGTCAAAAAAGCAAGTCGAAGACAATGTGGTTTCCTGTCCACGGAACCCCCGGGAACCGAGAGATTTCATTTAACGTTCATCCTTTGCGGTTTGCCAAGGGATTCAGCGCCGAGCTGAGAGCATTATCATCCATGAATATTGGATGACGCTCGCTCGGGGAAAAAGGCAAGCATTTTCTTTCGAAAATGTAATAAAAACAATGTGCACTATTGTTATTGCGCATCTCCGGCGAGAATAACGAGAGGGAACCAACCACAGAAAAAAAGATTCGTTCCTTTCGGTTCTGGATGGTGAAAGAAGAGTCACGAGTGTGTTGAGAGATATGCTGAAGCCGTTCCATTCTTGAAGGAATTCACATGCCACGGATGTTTGTTTGTTTGCGTTTGCAGAGCTCTTTCTCTGTTTGAGGCATTGCATTGTTTGTGTGGGTGTTTCCCTCCCGTGCTTGTGGGATAAATATTGTTCGGATGAAAATTAATCCTTTCTCCGTTTGTTACATTTTGTTGATTACGGTTCTAAAAAGTGGTGCACGGGAAGAATGGTGACTTCCTAGAAAGTTGACTGTGTCTGCTTCTTTCAAGAATAGCCACTATTCTTGTCAGCTTTTTCCTGAAATTCATTTTCCATATACTGGCCAATCTACAGGTATAAGGTACAGAGCAATTCCCTCGAGTATGAGAAATTTTGAGAGGGTTTTTATGCTAGCCATACAAAAATGCTACCAACAACCAATATATTATAAAATAATAAAATAAAATTCATAAAAAAATGGCTAAGATGGTAATGTTACACATGACCAATATGACAAAAAACTTTGCACAAAGATCTTGAATGTATTGTATTCTATATTCTATTTTATTTGACCACTTGGATTGTTGTTGTTGTTTTCCTCGGTTCGAATTTGGCGTCTTTCCACTCCGTTTTCTGGTCAACAACTTGACGTTTAATTCAAGACAATACAAACATATAGGTGTACTCACAAACAGGAATCAAGGGTTTTTACAGAAACACAAAATATCGTCGGACAGGCCTTAGGAAAAAGCTCTTTATCAAAAACAATAGACAGTCTGATAAGAACGAGAGAAATTTTTTGAATAAATAATCAAACAAGTTCCGTCATCTCACATTTCTGAGAGCATTATCGATTCCATCCTAAGTTCCAAAATTCAAAGAACTGTTCAGCGACTCGATAAGCCAAAGAGCGACCAGCAACACTTGCTGCTAACGAGATTTGTATTGATCTCTTGGCACAATCAAATTCGCATCGTCTGACCATGTGTGCTTGCTGCGTCGTCTACACCTAATCGCTTCTTCCTTACTCTTTGAGACTAGAGTCGCAGACTAACTTTCGGAGGATCCCCCGCTTACATAAATCGCGAGCCCAACGACCAGACAGTGTATTAATTTTAATAACGCCAATAAATTCGACCGCACACAGGGGCTTCGACACAAGGAAGAGGAAAAGAGGCTTGTGTGGTGTTCCATTGCACAATAATCGCACTAACGAGCGCACCAACACTCTTGGACTCGAATGTTGTCGTCATCACGAAATTCCGACTTGTGGACAGTCCGCTCAGTTAGTGGAGCCTTGTGCAACCTTGATTTTTTGTTCCTTCTCGAAGACGACAAGCCCAAAATCGACGCGGCGGCGACGACTGCTGACTCGGCTGCTGCTGTGGCAGTCATTTTAGTCAGCGCTCTTTTTTTAAGGGTGTTGGCTGCTGATTTATTGCCGCAAGGTTCAATGAGAGAGCGACTTGGGGCGCGATTTGTTCGCTGGCTGATGGGGTTGATTAAGTTTAATTGGAACGATTTGGTGGAGATTTCGTTCTGGGTAATTTGGGAATCGAGTCAGCCGTCGTCGTCCGGGTTAATCCTTGTCCACAGGAGAGCCCACCAGACACAGTGTTCTCCGGTTGGCGTAATTGAGTCTCGCGAACCACACACAAACACCAGGCCCATTCAAACCAATACTTGCTCACACACCAAAGAGGACGGACTTGCTTACACCCTCTCATCGAGGACTCCTTTTTTGGGGGGTGTCCCTCGAACACCACCACGACAAACCTGGGTCCCCTCGAACGGTTCCGGGAAATAAGGCTTCCCACTGGGTTCTTCCCTCTTGTCAAAAAGCCTTTTTGTTTACAACTTGGAGGTTCCCTCCTCGCAGCGATTCATTCAAGGCTGACAGCAGGACACAATCCCAGCAGGCCTAGCCGTCGCCGCCAGGAACGGAGCTGAGTCAACTCTTCTGCTTCGTGATGTCACAAACACACCAACACTAAAATGGCTTGCTGCGACAGGAACAAGAAAAACAGGAAGAAAATCCTCCGCCAGGCCGTCGTGCGGCGCATCTGCACTTTTCCGAGGCCACTTCCACCCCCGGGACGCACTTTACAGTGGGAAATTCACACACACCGCCCACCCCCGCCGTTGCAGCGCACTTTCCGGAACCGTTTACCCACCAAAAATTCGCGAAAACTGCCGAAAAACGGTCACACTTCTTCAGCCGGACTCCCGATTCGACGACGGAGTTCTTCCTCCTTTTTCTTTCTTTCCTTTTTTCTTCCTCACTCTTCTCCAGCCCAGCAGCAGTGGACGAGGAGCGGCGGTTTCAAACGGGAGAGAAGAGAACAGCCAGAGAGGGAGAGAGAGACGACACACACGCGCGACGCGACGCCTCGTAAATACACACAGACGAGCAGGGGGTAGCACCGCTTCCAGTGTTTGTCACAACCAGACTGAATGAAAACGAATCGCAAAGCAAAGGCAAAGCTCCAGGAGCTGGAGAGAATCGCGAGAAGGGATGCCAGATGTAATGAGAGGTGAGAGCTATTAAACATTACATTGAATCAGGAATAATATTCTAACAATATTATTAAGTATTAACAAATATCCAGAGTTTCTTTTTTGAATAAGACCTATAAATTATTGTCTTCCGTATGTTTATAGGACCTATTTTTAAAAAAACTCTAGAATTCTGGTCAAAGAAACCAAATTTTCAGTGTTTGTTTATTGTGTGTTTTTTAATACCCCTGACTCAAGGCGGTTTCAAAAACACCCTAAAAGCAAAAACTGGAAATTTGGTTAATTGGGCCTTTTTAAAAAAAAACTCCTGATTATTAATTTATTAAAAAAAAATAATCGCAAAACTATTATCTTTTGCTGCTCTGGCAACGCTGGAGTCACATATACATTAGAAGGTACTACTACAGATGCAAAACATGCGTGGTCTAAAAAACGTTCTAAAATGTTGATGACAGCGAGCTACGACAGAGCTGTGCCGGTTCTCAAGGCTACTGAAATTTAAGGTAGGCATAAAAGGAAGGAGCTGATGGCGATAAACCAAATTTAATATCTGGAGCAACATTTTGTAAATTCCGAGACAACAGGTAACTATTAAACAGTAACTTAACAAAACCCGCAATGTTAGAAGTTATCTGGGAAAGTCAGCTATTGATTAACACTTCGAGTTTTGTGAAAAAAGTTACATGTTGTCTCGGAATCTTCAAAATAGTTCCACACGCAGAAAAATAAGGCATATTTGAATCAACAAAACGTTTTGTTGATTTGAAAATCATTATTTTTGTTGAATCAACGCTAAACGTTAAAGCAGCTTTTTCGAAGCAACAAAAGACTTTTGTGGAATTGAAAAAATCAAGGTTTGTTTCAACGCAAAATCGGCGTTGATTATATCTAACAAAAATTTTGTTGATTCAAACCTCATAGAGTGCGTGCGCATGTATTGCGTGTACGTACACGAAAAAGATTGAGGTTAAATTTTGTACCCACCAGCAAAACAAATAGAGCTATCTAAGCCCGATCTCACACACACTAGCACACCATTTGTTTTGCTGGCTGGTACAAAATTTAACCTCACTTTTTTTCGTGTACGTACACGCAATACATGCGCACGTAGATAAATCTATGGGGTGCTAGTGTGCGTGAGCTCAGGCTTAGATAACTCTATACAGGCTGATTCTACAAAACATTTTTCTGTGTGCAGCTGTCAAAATGCTTATCCGCTCATTTCTCGTGTTGCTTTAAATATTATCAACATCCGTTCTGATCAAATAACTTATAACACTCTTCAACAAGCTCTTCAATCAACAATTATGATAGTTTGATTTATACAAAATCCAGCCGGGGCTTTAAAACCAATTAAAAATATCAAATATTTTCTAAAATTGAAAAATTATTAGCCGATAAAAGTGCAATCGCGCCAAGAATCACGCTTAATAAAAATAGCTACCTATAGCATTACGAAATTTTATAACCGCACTGAAAACTACATTTAGGGCCCAATTAGGCAAATAGAAATTTTGCTTCAAGTTTTTGTCATCCAAAACTTTTGAAATTGGGCTTATAATTTGATAGTAGGTTTTTTCCAACAATTTTCATTTATTTTATTGATTATTTTCATTTAAATTTCCAAATTCTTTTTTTATGGGATTCTATTGAACATTATTCACTTATTTATTTCAATTTCAAATTTTAATTCATGTTTAAAAAATAACCATTTATTTAATAATACATCTTTAAAATTGAAATGAAAAATATTTCTTAGAGTGAAGATATTTTTCTTAGATTTTTCAATTTAATTGGAATACCTTGTGTTTTTAATATTGATAGTTTCAATTTTTCAATTTGCTTTTAGGAAAAATAATTGGTTTTGTTCAAGATATTATATAGTATGTGTGAGTACCGTTAAAAATAAGTGTAAATATCAACCAAAGTATGAGCTCACATACAATTTATAATTTGTGAAAAAAATCGTTATCGGACAGTTTAGAAATTTGGAAATCTCAACAAAAAATAATAAAATTTGAAAAAAAATGTAACTGACGTTTTGTCCAACAAAAACAAAATAATTTAAATTATGTTTTTTTTTAAATAAGAAAAAGCAAACTGCTAGGTGTGATCCTCATTGAAATGTGAAAATTAATGTAAAAATTACATAATTAAATTTCCACATTTCAATGTCGATCACACCTAACAAATTCTAGCACCTTGGGAGGAGTTGGAAGCTTTCGTGTTTGTCGTATGAGAGCTTTTTAGTACAACCGACGTAAAAGCGCGCGCAAGTTGGAAAGGGCGGTTTGTTTTGATTTCGTTCGGCGGAAGTTTTTACGTGCGTAAATTTATTTTTCACAAATTTTGACTGTAAATGTTGAGAAATTCGGTGCTTTTGATAAATAAAAGTGTCAATAAAATTTAGGTCAAATTGTGTTTAAAAATTGTTCTATAAATGAAACTTAAACCATAACCAATAATGAGATCGATTTTGTAGCAAGTTTTGTGGATTACTCAGAACTACTTAACTTTAAAATTCTAGATTACCTTTTCAGAAGAACCTATCAGCATAGGAAACCCATATTTTCAGCAAATTTATGGTTATTTATTTGAGAAAACCTTGTAAACAATTCTGCAAATTTGGCGCAAATTTTGGACAGTTAACTAAAAGAACGTTTTGTTTAAAAAAATATTAAATTTTATACTTGAATTACCTTGTAATTGAATATTTTAACATTTTTTGTTGTGAAGTTCCTGAAAACAATTTCTGTGATGAAAAAATACAAAATGCAGTTTTTGGTAAGTTCTTTTGTACAACAATAATTTAACCATATCAAATAATGACAATGATACTCCCGTAATAATTACAAGAGTTATTAGGCCCAATTTTTACTTTCTATAAAAAGTAAATAGTTGTTGCAAGTGGAAATTAATTAATTTATTCTTGAATAAATCTGCCTCCTTTTGACAAACGTTACTAACTGTTGACTAATTCATTGCTGTTCCCTGTTGATTGATTTACTCTACAGGTATTCGCACTCACGATCAATTGGGCCAGCTCAGAGACGCAACCGAACCCCCAAACATGATCGATGCGCCGCGACCCACTCTGCAAAAGGTAAGTGCCGAATTAGCAATTGAATATAGATGGCCGCATTAGTTCCGAAAAAAAAAGACAAGACCGTGGAACCGTTACCGCTTGCAAATCAGGTGAATCTCGGACGGTCCATCTTGGCGGCCAATAAAATGTGGTGGTATCGTTGATCAACGCGCAATTGACGATCGGGTATCGCCGTGACTGGCCTAGGCCAGATACCTACCTCCTACATGCGTACTGATCGATAGATATTCCATATTCAATTTGAAAACTGTGCGGCCTGTTATCGAATCGGCGCACATTTTCGGCAGTTTTGACCGCGGTTGACGACCCATCGTAATTGACTAGAGCCTAGTCTCATGTCATTATCGAGTGCGGTCTCGTTTTTTTCGAAAGTGAAAAGTGTTGGATCTTCGATCACAGGTGTGCGTGTTTCGTGGTCCGACTCCTGCCCAAACGTTACGAAAGTGGCCACGCGGAGAAGGGGTGGTGAAATTTCGGTTCTACAAAATCATGTACTTCTACTGCACACAGCACACACTCAATTAGTTATCTCAATGGGTGTTGGATGAGGTTGTGGGAGATGGCATTAGGGTGGTCATTAGAATCTTTTTTTTTTTGTACAATGGAATGAACTGATTCATGAATGGAATGGGCGACATTGTATGAATAAATTTTGGAGAATCTAAAACAACTCATGAGGTATTCACAGGCGTCGAAAATCAAAAATCAGCAAAACTACAAAGACAATGAATTGATCGATCTACCAAGGTGGAAAGGCACACGAAGACTTGAAAATAGTTTATTCATACTAACGGGATGCCTGGGTGGAATTTTGGAAGGGTGCAATCTGTCTCTTGAATGTGTAACCTGGAACAAAAATTTAGGGGAAAATGTGGTTTAATAATGTTTGCTGTAATATAAATCCTATTTGAATAACTTGAATGTTAAGGTCTCAACCCCAACGAAGCACTTTGCGGCGCGTCATATTTGCAAATTTATGGCACATTGCCATTTTTTTTACGAGCAAGCCCCTTTTCGTACGCTGATAGAAAACAATGATTGCCGATGTCCACACAAAGTGTCCAGGAGCACCAAGTGTTATTAATGACCCCAATTCCGTCGCCACCGTGCGTCGTCGCCACGACGACGTTGGCAGTTCTGCAACGGCAAAAGGGGTCAATTGTGGTCGCTCAATTTCCCCATAAATGGGCCGAGATATTTTTTTTTTTTCAAAACGTCTTCGCGTTTTCTCTTTGCACTGATTCAACGTTAGAATATATTAATGATTGTTTACGTTCAGAATGCATGCACGTTGCATTTGTGTTCGCGCGCCATTGCGAATCAATTACCGTAAAATTAAACAAACTGAATTAATGGCTCTTTTATGAAATGGCACTTAGCCGTTTATCGAGCCGAGCAGTTATAAAACCCTTTAAAGTGCAATAAATTTCGACAAAACTCGTAAATCACTCGGAAAAAGAGCGCCAAAAGTGCATTTTGTTGAGCTGGAATTTCGCGTTAATTGCACAAAGTGAAACACATAAAAAACGACGATTTGATCACAAATCCGTCGAAATGATTGAGTGACAGACGGTGGTCCCCGGACCATGGTCATCATCACAGTCAGTCATTCAGTGAGTTAGTCAGTGGAGAGAGAGAATTGGATAATTTCATTTCCTTTTATTTTATGATTGCACGCGTGAAATGGTCACTCTGCTGTGTTGGTCGCATCGTATTTGTAACGATTTTGCACCAGACGGCGGCGGCGTGGTTCATGGTGGTTTGATCAAATTAGTAAGGCTACGGTTGAGGAAATTTACTATTGTTTTCTAGTACGATTTTAATGAATTATGGATGCCACTGGATGGAGAGTGTTATGTATGTTATCCTAAATTTATGAAAATTATCACCTTACGCGCTTCAAATTAAATAGATCATAAACGTAATCGCTTTTCTATGCGTGGTTAAATTTTATTGTTTTGAAATGTTATGTCCAAACGAGTTGTCCAAACAAAACTTACTTAAACTATACAGTGATCTAAAAAGTCTAAAAAATCAAATTGGCACTTTTTAGATCTGTCACCCTGTTATCTAAAAAGCAATGACATTTTTCTCATTTTTCTCTAGCCTCGCAGGCCGAGGCTAACTTCTAAAATCATCAATAGAAGTTAATGCTTTGTGGATTTTTAGTTTTGCAACCAATTAAATAATTCACTTATCCACACGATCATGTTCACGATAGTCCTTCCTGGCTAGAGACCTTCTGTATTCCAACCAAAGGCGCTCGACCTCATCCGTGGAGGGATCACTTTACACTATTAAAAAATAACATCGCAAATTTTACGCTCAGTTTGTTGCAAACTACTGTTGCAGTGTTGGCCACTGCTGGTCACTCCGCGTTTATTTTTTTCCGCAAATCGGGCGGGACTTTCCGGGGACTCATAACTCGTATGCATTCACACGTGTCGGCGGCAACGGCAAATGCCTTGCAGAACGATGACCATCACCGCATGAACATGGCCGGAGCGCCAGTCGGACTTTGTCGCCGCACATGGAAAAAATTAAAAACAACAAACGCTGAAACCATATCGCCATGCTGAGTATAGCAGCTCATACTTGGCTACTGGTATTGTGGATGTAAAAGTGCACCAAATGCTTAAGCATTACGTGATTTTGAAATAGCTGTTGCAGTTTGTGCAGTTGTTTTTTTTTTGCTCGCTTGCCCTAGAAAGTGATGCAATGTCAGTGGTGCTGGCTTAGTCAAATTGTAGTGTTTAGCTAGAAAATCGTGTCGTGTGGCAACATATCAACTTACTGTCCATCACCGGGGACTGAGTCTGACCAGCCGTGGTGGCAATGATGAGGCCATACAAGGGTGTTACTAGCATGTGGCTCAGGAGGGTATAGAAATCTACACCTTCGAAAGGGGGTACTTAACTTTAAATATAGTGGCTTATCAGGCTCATGACAAGCACTAGATATTTTTAGATTTATTGGTGGCACAACCAAGATTCACGATTTCATTATTTTTTTTTTTTCAATTAGGATATCCTGAATCATTGAGTGCTGCTCAAGAAGGTATGTTCAAAATGTAAATAAAATTAAATAAAAAAAAATGTAATAAAAAAAATAAAAAAAAAAACTCTTAAAATAATTTGAAAATACAACCTAAAATATGAAACATGAATGTGAGGAAGGCACCATCCACCTTAAGGTGGATAAAGTAACGTTTTTTTTTGTAGAGGATCAGTCGTGATTGGTATAGATGAGTGGTATTTAGTGATCTGTTTCATTTGAATAGCACTTGACCAAGAATTACAGAATGAATCAACTTTTTTTTTGCAAGCAGTTAAATTTTTATGGGTTTACTAAGCCCGAATATTAAATCCATAAGCTTGTTTGGTTTAGGTTTTGATTATTTATTTTTTCCGGTTATAGTTGTTTGAATGATGCTGGATAATCTGGAGTGTTCTTTGAAATTTACTAAAACCAAGTACACAAACGAGTAGAGCAACTTTTTGTGAATATTTCTGTTGATTTTCACTTTTCTTAAAAGTTACTCTACAACAAGCATTAAAAAAAAATATTTCCAAAATGTATTCTAATCAAACGATTGCATTGGGCAACGCCCATTTTTATATTTTCAGCTTAATTTTTTTTACTTCCAGCGCTCTTTTGCGTCTACTTCGTGTTGCCAAAATTGATGAAATTTTAAGCGAACACTCACGAAAAGTAGCATTTATAGAGAAAATTTCCTGACATCACTGGCTCACTCCAACAGGCGCGCTGGTGGTGTAGGTAGCCACCCTTTGTTATTTATTTGCCTTCGCTTCTCGCTTGGTTTTCTTCAGCCTTCGTTTGGAATGGGTAGTCAAAAGTCAAACGTCAAAAAACTTGGCGCGTTTGTTTTTTTTTATGGCGCTTGTTTATTATTTACATGTTTCGGGATTATTTTTTAAGTGAGTGACCAACTAATGTGCAAAATAAAATGTTGCCGAAAGTTGGGGGCAGTTTTGTATCGAAAGCGCCGTGAAAATGTAAGCGAAAGGGAAAAGTTGATTTTGGCGATATTCATTAAGCGTTTGAGGGTTTCTCACGTGTGTCACTGTGTGTGCCACCAAAATGATGAGAAATGGTCTCACAAAATAGAAATTATGATCAAAAGTGCATTTAATTTGATCTTTTCGGCCAGCAAGTAGCATATATTTGCGTGCTTACTCGAGGCGGTGCTGTTGCTGGTAAGTTAATAGCCCAGAGTTCCCAAATGAACCGGTTAGGCTAGGTTCACCTATAAACTTGGTTCGGCTTAAGCCTCAATTTGTGGTTCAATCCTGGTTCAGTGAACCATGAACCATGGCTTAAGCCAGGCTAACCAGGCTAATGAGAACCATAGGAATAATGCACTGTGTAACAAATATTAGAGTGTAGCAATGTTACAATGTAACATTCATTATACCGTAACATCCGTTACACCGTAATATGATTACACCGTAACATTGTTACACCACAACATTGCTACACCGTAACATTGTTACACCGTAACATTGTTATAACGTATCATTGTTACACCGTAACATTGTTACACCGTAACGTTGTTATACCATAACATTCGTTACACCGTAGTTTGGTTACACCGTAACATTGTTATACCGTAACATTGTTACACCGTAACATTGTTACACCGCACCATTCGTTACACCATAACATTCGTTACACCGTAGTTTGGTTACACCGTAACATTGTTATACCGTAGCAGTGTTACTACGTAACATTGTTACACCGCACCATTCGTTACACCGTACCATTCGTTACACCGTAGTTTGGTTACACCGCAACATGGTTACACCGCAACATTCGTTGCATCGTAGTTACGGTGTAATAATGTTACGGTGTAACAATTTAACGGTGTAACAATGTTACGGTGTAACAATGTTACGGTGTAACAATGTTACGGTGTAACAATGTTACGGTGTAACAATGTTACGGTGTAACAATGTTACGGTGTAACAATGTTACGGTGTAATGAATGTTGCGGTGTAACAATGTTACGGTGTAACAATGTTACGGTGTAACGAATGTTGTGGTGTAACAATGTTACGGTGTAATCATACTACGGTGTAGCGAATGTTACGGTTTGAGCATACTACGGTGTAACAAAGCTTGCCGTTTAGCCTAACATTCTTTGATCAGGTTCAAGCCAGGTTCAAGCCAATGGTTCATTTTGGCTAGCCTCGCCTGGTTTGAACCAAATGAACCATGGCTCACGGCACTCAGTGAGCCTGAGCCGACGGTGCTTGCCGACGTGTGGTGTGAACCTGAACCAAAAAAATGAACCTAGCCTAGCCGATGGCTTAGGCTCGTGGGAACACTGCTTTAATCGAGCATCAAACTCTCCTTATGACGAAGATAGGTGTTTGATTGGAAATGGTATATTTCGCCTGCCTCTTTTTTGAGTAATTTTACCTAAAAAATGTGTAAAAATGTGAACTTGATGAAAATTCAAAAGTTTCTGATGTAATGTTATTTTTTTTTTTGCACAAAATCTGTCACCATTCCCTGATGAATTTTGGTGTATTGTTTTTTATTGTAAAGGAATTACTAAATTTCTTTTTTTTATCTGATTTTTTTCACATTTATTTTTCAACAATAAATTCTATCGAATAGTACTAATAAAAGTTTAAATATATTTCGACTAGCAAAATATCTTAACCATTAAAATTCTGTTTCCATTTCTGTTTTTAGAGCCTGGTAAAGGATAGGTAGGATTAGGCAGGATGCTGGTTAAAATGACCATAAATTAGTTTTCAAAATTACGACGATTTGAAAAACAAAAGTCAAAGCGTTAGCACTAAGGAAAATTGGCATTTTAGACATCATCTATATATTTTTTATTGCAAGGAAAAATTACTAAATTGAGATTTAACAAAAAAGGATGGTGGATTTTATTTTCCAAACTGATGGGCAATAAATTTTGTTTTGAACAACAAGTTTGTTTCAAAGCCGTCGCATATCAACTTACTTTTCAACATTACACAAGGGTTCTGAAAAGTTCATTATAGCACCATTTTGATTTCTGAAAAGTTTCGACAACCTTTTAAAACAGCATCAAAAAGATTATCTTTTCAACATTCATCTTGAAGATGCCTTGAAAAAATACGACAAACAAACATCATTATGCTTTGAAACATGTTTGTGCCACTGCAAATAGTGGGTTTACTACTCGTTTCAAAAATCGATTTTATCAGCACTCGTCATATTTATCCAACTCGGTAAGACTCGTTGTATGTACTACACTTTCTGAAAAAAAAACACTGACCATTAACATTTTTTTTTTGTTAGAAGTTTAAACTTACTTCAAATTGCTTTAACATAATGGATTCTTTATGTTTATTTTACTAAAATTGAGTTGTTTGAATTCATCTAAAATCTAGCTATTAAGTCTATTATCATAAAATATTTAAATATTTACATGTTAAACAACGACAATGTCTTTCAAATAGAACAGTACATATAACAATCTGTTGTTAATATTAAATAAAACTAATTAAGCTAAATGAGGTAAATAAAAAAAAAGAAGCTCAGTTTATACTTACAGCTGTTGGGTGGTGACAGTGGTGATGATAGTTGGAGCCAGTGTGTGGAAAGGGGTTTGTCCGTTGTCCGATGATTTTCAAGGAACACGATCCCACAGGGTCCGGATGAGATTACACACACACACAAGTCATGGTGGAAGCGCGGCAAAACAAGAAAGAAAGCAGAAAATAAAAATAATAAAGTTAGTGCCAATGAAATAACAACAGAAAAAAATGGAGCAATCATAACAAATCGTGTGTATTTTGGATATTTGAGTACTCTCCACACCGTTTTATGCACGCTGCATTAGTTTTGATTTTTTTTTTTGTGGGGAGTGCGTGTGTGGGTATTCCACGCTAAACCAAACATGGACCAAATCTGCTTCTCTTTTTTGGAGGTACGATTGGCCGCGGCCTCGGGCTATTGACTCCGGGCGGCCACGAGCTCGTCGAAACGGAAAAAGTTGTGTGCATTGTGATAAAAAAAAGCAATTTTTGAGCTAAACTTTTTTTTTTCATATACATATGAGAAAGCAACGAAAGTTTCCCCTCACTCACTTCACACCGCATCAAACTGAACTCCGCCAAAAAGGGCAGGTGAAAATTCCTCTTAACACACAAACTCTTCAAGGGGGGTGGGATTGAGGGGAAAGGGGCTGAGAGTATCGAAATTAGTTCGAACGGTTTTTCTGCTGTTAATTGAAAATTAGCTTCTTTTCATTCACGCTGCCTATTTTTGGTGTGCACTGCTGGCCAGAACTGGAACGGGAAGCGCCAGCAGCTGGCTGGAATCTTTAAATTAGGTGCCGAAATGTGGTCGAAACAGAGCAAAAGTGCGAGTTCTTTTGCATACGTTTGGTATTATCATGGTTGAAACTTCAATTATCCAACTTCCTCTTCTGAAACACAGCAGGATAAATCACACCTGGATGTGTTGAGTTAAGCAAACAAACATTCGATTGAGTGTGCTGAGATTTACCTTCGCTGTTTTATTATCAATTAGGGGAACAGCATCTAATTAAATCGTGCCTCTAATGTTGCCATATCAGCACTTTGACGTTCAATAACAGCTCCAAAAAAGCGTTTTCAACTGAAATCGAGTGATTAATAGCTCAATTTTGATTTTCCACAAAATAATCAGCAATTTGGACGGAGTTAGGAGTCAGTGCTTAACCTGCCAAACATACGAGAATTTCTCCTAACACTTGTCAAATATCTGTAAGTGGAAAAACTTTTCAAATTTAAACATATTTTCCCATAATTTAGAAACTTGTATAAAACACTGTAGTGGCATAACGTCATGATTCGAATTCCCGGACGCTTCGAAACCCGGACACTTCATTTTGTTTTATCAATTATTTGGATATAAGTTCGCATTATGAATGCCAAAACTGTGTTATTTGATGAACTCCAACATCAACTTTCATTTAAAGTTTGTTTGAACGCTGTAGTTAATGCCAAAACAATTAAATACAATATAATTATAAGTTTACCAAAAATGCGAAACATTTCACTTGAAATATTTCATAGACGTTCGAATCACCGGGAAGGCAAAGCAGAAATTTATGGTTACGATTTCCTTAAATTCTAGCAAATTTTTATATAAACTATCGATTGTTTTGATGTTAACAGCTTATTTGAGACCTAAAGAATGCCATTCACTAACATTTCAGTCCAAATTTGTGCGATTCATAAGTAAAATCGAGTGTCCGGAATTCGAAGCAAAAGTGTCCGGATTTCGAATCAGCTTTTATCAGTGTCCGGGATTCGAAGCACAACAAGTCATTTTAATTTTAAAATTCTGATGAAAAATTGTTTTAAAAGACATATTTTGCATGCATTTTCTTGAAACTGACTGTTTATACTACATCCTTATGATATTTCTACATTTCCAACTTATTACATGATTTTTTGCCAGCTATAACAAAAATGATATGCTTCTAAGTGTCCGGATTTCGAATCATGACGTTAATTGCCTTCCACGAACAAAAAATGCGACGACCAAGATGATCGAGATGATTATCCCTCGCCTGTCCCTGACCAAAGATATCGCCGCAGTTAATCTGTGGACTTGAATCCGCTTGTAAACAATCTGCTCTTCTGTACATACTCTGGATTATTATAGCGGATCGTCGTCAGATGATGCCAAGAGTATGATACGATACCGGTTGTAGTGCACTGCACTGTGGTCTCTCTTATTGTAAACACTCTTTGTTGCCGCGACGAGTTCTAAATCTTGATGTGGGTATACTAACTAACCAAGTCTATTCACTCTAGTAAAGGGAGTGTGACTAGAGTCGCCATATGTCATTGTACCCCGCGCTGTAGCAGACTGGACCAGCGAGTGTAATTTATTTGTAAATGGTTTATACTTGCATAGTATACGGCTTAGAGTACGAGTCCAAGTGTGGAAACATGAGATAAACTATTCTACTCACATCAAGTTAAGCGTTTCCCGTGCGGCTTGGGGATTCGCTTAAATTAGATATTAATTGCCGTTAAACTATCCGATTTGTAGAATGTGCTAGGCGGCTCGAGGTAACTGGGTTAATTGAAAAACAGCTTCCGTTGCCTTGATGTCTAGAAAAATCAGATTATTTTGCAAAATTAAATTCAAAGAAATATTTTAAATCTATCCATATCTCGATTAATCAATAAACTCGTCTAATTTACAGTTGTTATCGACTCAGAATCAAAAACTGAACAAATATCTGTGTTTGAATGTGGATGTGTCCACCGAAAATTTCTCACTCAATCATCTCAGCACTGGCTGCACCGATTTTAATCGTTTTGATCTCATTCGAACCATCTTGGGTACCCATGAGATCCTATTAAATATTATGAAGTTTAGTAAAGTACTTCAAAAGTTATGCTAAAAAAAACATTTTTTTAGGAAAGTCCGGAAGATCGTAAAAAAGGTGTTTTTGTAAGAAATTCCACCGTGCGACCCGTCGTCAAAGGATTGAAAGATAATTGAAAGACCTTTCAAATGTGCCTAAAACATCGAAGATCTGAAAACCCTATCAAAAGTTATTAGTGCTTAAGAGTTATTTATATACTTTTTTGAGGCCGGATCTCAGTTTGTTCGATGAAAGCAATATCCGAATCGATAGTGCTGTCCATCGTTTGTTAGATATTGAGAAGGCCTTTTAATTGATACTATTAGATTGAAAATCTTTTAAACCTATCATTTGTAGGTTGAATATTTTAATTTTACTAAAAACAAAACTATGTTACTGTGAGGAAGGCAGTAACCACTCTAGATTTTTATGTTTTTTGTTTTTCTCTAAATCAAACATTGGTCCAGTCTTTTATATCTTCGAAGCAAATTTATAGCATGAGAGAGAGCATGAGAGACCACCCATGGTTGCCCCTCCGTTGCTGAACAGAACCGTAATATCCTTTCAGCACTACTGGTCATAGGCTTCGCCGATCTAGTGGTGTTTCCCTTATCAACAGCATGTGTGAATGCGCCGAAAAAATAAAACACCATGATAGCTAAAACTAACTCAGTTGCGAACAGGTAACAGTCATTGGCCACCAACGGCGCCCACCATGTCAGTTTGTAGATCTCGATTTTGAGGGACGGGAATTTTAGCTAGCGCAGATATCTTCGAAGCAAATTTATAGTAAATTTTGTGATCTTTTCGAAAAAAAATATTTTCAGATATGGTCAAGCTTGTTCATGACTAAAGGTAAAAAAGTCACGTTATCAACAATAAATCTATTTTTAAAAGGTATAACTTGAAAACGGTTCACGATATCCAAATTTATGTTAATCGTTTTCATCTAAAACATATCCAAAAATAAGATTTTTCAAAAATTGTTATTCTGCTCAATCCATTATTTATTGAATAAAAAAAATAGTATGGTATTTTAAATAACTTTTTTTAAAGTCCTAAGTAATACCTACAACTTTGCCGGAGATAAATACAAAATTGTTAAAAAAAAATCCGTTGTCAAAATACAGCTTTTTGAATATTTCTACAGTCGACTCCCTGGTTGTCAATATCCAAGGGACCGTCGAGGAAGAGAATCATCAGTTTACAGAACGATGCAAAATGAAGACTCGATTGAAAATATGTTTTTCTTGGTACTCAGCTATGGGAGAGAATCATGGCAACGTCCAGTAAACAAAAACAAACTAATGTCAAACACCCTTCAAAGCTTCGTTTCGCAAAGAAAAATGTCTATGCAAGCCATGAGATAGTGACAATATTGACAACCGGAAGAGATTTTTAAAGCAAACAGAATCCAAGGGACCGTCGAGGAAGAGATCCTTCAAGCAAGAGAAAATATCGAGGAATAAAGCCAATCGAAGTATGCAGTTTAAGGGACTGAAGAATTCATCGATAGATGGAGTAATATTGATATCGAGAAGATCGACAGCCAGAGAGTCGTCTGTATAACCATTTTTATTGGCTGTAATATAGGTTATACAAAATTGTAAGGACGAACTGATTATGATAATTGACTATTTTGGTAAAAGAACGAAGTCATAAAAAATACACACAAAGTTTCATTCAATTAAAATAAAAACATTGTTTCAGAGAATTACTCTATTTGAATGAAAAGATATCATAAATTGTCATGTCTTTTTCAATCAGTGATCTGAATTATCAGAACTTTCGAAAAGTAAAAAAAAAAATACTCTAAAACTTGAATAAAATTTTTGATAAGCTTTTCTATATATATTTTTTAAAATTTATTGCAAACATTGTCAATGAATGAATTACTCAGCCAATGCTTACTATCCAAATACTGAGCCACTCTTTCCACGTTTTTCCCCTGGTTAGTGGTTGATAACATAGTCATCAATCTTGCAAAGATTTTTTTTAAATCGATGAGTCAGCTGTTTTTTTTTATACCGAATAACACCTTTAAACTTAAAAATGACTCTTCACAAAACTGTTCAATTCAAAATCCCATAACAACACATATCGTCTCACTTTTTTCAAAAATTGCACCAAAATTACCATATCTGGCCCACTGTGACTGCGACATGTTCAGATTCTTCCGTTCTGGTTTCTGCCTTGGTTCAATTATAACCACGTCCATAGAGCGAGGAGAGGAACTGAGGAGTCAGACAGCGAGGTCACCACGTCGTCGGAGGACGGATCCAATAAATTTCACTGACGACCCAGACGGAACCAGCAATTTTTTGTTGGACAAAGCCGCGGTAGCACTCCAGGAATGAGAACTTCTAGGTTTCGCCAGAGTGTCTGGTGGATTGGGTCTGCATTTAAGTTGCAGTATTGGCGGTTTTTGGCACACAAGTAATAATAAATAAATGAACAGTCGCGTCGCGGAACTCGACACAAGACGGGAAGTTTAACTTTGGAGGTCGTCGCGAAGAGAGATGTCAACCGAACACGCGCAGATCAACTACTAAACTGACGACAAAGAGAGTGACTAAAAGTGGCACTCTCGAAAGAAAGGTGGAGGACCCCTCGGCGTGTTGTTTTTTGGAGAAGTCGCCGCTGTGGCAAGGGGGTACTTACTTGGAGATTTGATCATGTTATTTTTAGATGGGTCGATCTTCAGCGAGATCTTGTTTTCCGCCTTCATGGTACTCATGGTTGCGTTGTTTTGGTCGTTGGTCACCAATATCTCTTCGCAGCAGCCTCAATTACAATTGCAAAATGGTGCGATCTTTAAACTTTTGTTTGCTGGGGCTTTATCGTTTTCACTCTTCTCGAGCCGCGCGACTGCGGTGGTTATTTACTGATAACGAACCCCGTGGGTCATTAAATTCACTATACACAGTTATAATGGGTTTCCCTCTCTTTTGTGGATTACTTTTTTTCAACCCGAATCAATGAACACTTTTTTGAGGCCCGTAGAGCCCGAGTCGTCGGTTAAATCATCTGGCCAACTCTAGACACTTGGGCTATTTCGCGTGTAACGCAATTTCGGCAGGTATAACAAAGACACTGGAACCCTGAAGCACACACACATACACTCACGATCACACGAGGGGTATTGCCGGCTGTCCAAAGTTTCTTCCCGAACACTATCTTTCGCGACGATCCGCTGGAAACTGACGATCCTCCCGCAAACGCACTTCAAGTTGGTCCCGAAAAAAATATTCAAAAAAAGTTATCAAACTCTCTTTCTCACACTGTTCACCGAAAAATTTAATGTGTGCGTAATTATATCGCATTAAACCGCGCGATCTTCAGGCAGATGTAAATTGACGAGAGAGAGAGTGTGAAGACGCGCAAAATAACACAAAATTTTCGAGAGAAGTTAAGTTTTCGCGCGCGCGCTCGATCGAACTTTGCATTACGGGCGGCCACTGGAAACTGAAGCCCGCGTGTATTGCTTACTCTCTGAACCTGAACCCGCGTCCGACACATCAAGAGCACGGACGCGGCTCAGGCCGCAGCTTAGTCGGAGAGAATCGCCATACGCACTCACCACATCCACACAAACAACGTGCTTTCCCACTTATACTTGAGCGGCGAACCTGGGCCAGAGGACTTCAAGCCGTTGAACCTGGTTTGATTGACGATCGCGAGTTCGATCGATCGAAAAATCATAAAATAGAACATGATTTTTTTTAATATTCAATAAAACATTGATTCCGTCATTATATTTAAGAAAAACAAACATAACTTCTTTTGAAACCACCAATGTTTGTATCACCCTGCTGTCATTGGAGGGGAAGCTTTGTTATGATTCGTTTCTCTTTGCCGAATGTACATGGCGCTATTTGTAAGCAGAGGGGAAGTTTTGTTATGGTTCGCTTTACGTCAGCAAATGTACATGGCGTCTTTTTCATGATGTTTTTTTTTTTCGTCACGAGGTTCATGTTCTTTTAATTCACAGGTTGACAGGGCTTTATAAACAGGCACTGCTGATGCCAGAGATTTTGTTTATGTTACTTTATTTAAAATCATTATTAAACTGACTTTACTGAAGTAACTTTTCCTCATTTTTTGTGGAGAGGTAGCTTATTAGGAGTACTTTCAGAATATGCAATAACCCAAAAAATGTCAAAATGTACAATGTACATGATGCCTCCATAAGAATGACCAGTAGTGCGGTGCCTGTGGGGACGCGCAGTCCTGTTTTTTCGTGTTATTTTCCGTATCTTTTGTGTTGCTGTTCGAGTGCATGGGGTGATTGGTTTTTTCTTATTCTTTTTTAATTTTTTTTAGTTCGCGCGTTCGTTGGCCGATGAGTTTTTTTTTGTTCTCTTTATATAGTCTTTGATAGAAACGATCTGATTTTTGTTTTTTTGAGACAAGCAAGTCGTATTGCTGGATTAAGTCCTTTCCATATCATCGAGGATCGGAAGGCACGTTGACGAATATGTTTTAAGGCTTATGATATAAAATAATTTTAATGAATGAAGCCCTTCCTACATCACCGTTGATCGGAAGGCACGCCGACGTAAAATTTCTGGAGAATCGCGGTCGAATTGATACTATATTTAAATCTCTAGATAGCTATCTTTCCGCAGCCGGCTGCCTAAGATTTTTAAAATTTCAACCGATAACCATATTGCTTATGGTCGCATCGCCTACCACAGTGAATCCTGACCTCATACCCATCTTACTAACCCCTCAAAACTCATGTGATACTTTGTCGGAGACGCAGCCGATTTAGCGGTCTCAGCACTCAAGTATCGGCTAACATTCCCATCCACTTCCCCGTGTCTTACCTCTGGTCGTGGCCGGCGTCGGTATTGATCAGCACGATAGGGACCTTTGAAAATTGCGAAGGGGTGATGATTGGTTCCTACTTTTCATCTGTGGTCCACGGAGCAATGTTTGGGGGTCCTGGTCAATAACGAAGTAGCAGCTACGGGTAGACACCTATGCTATGCTATGCTATAAATCCAATTTTACATAAGAAAATAGGTCAAAAATTTGTTTGCACGAAATTTCGATTTTTTTTCCAAAAATTACTATTTTTCCAAAAAATTATAACTCGGCGGCAGAATTTATGGCTATGGCTCAAAAATTGCGGATTCTTGTCCCCTTAAACATATTAAAAAATCTCGAAAATAAAAAAAATACGTATTTTGGGAAATAGAATTTTTGTGAAAATAAGTTGATTGTTTTTTTTCTGAATATTCCTCAAAAGTACCTACAACTTTGCCAAAGACACCATATTTATCAGAAAATGCATTCAAAAGTTACAGATTTTCGAATATTTACGTACCATTTTTCAGCTGCCAAAATTGTAGGGAGACTTGTATGGGTGAACCAATGACACAAAATAGCTTCTTCGGTCATAGGGAAGGCCCTCACAAAGTTTGAGCCAAATAACAAAAAAAAAATAAAAAAAAAATTTGGTCGAAATCGGCCGTTTTTGCAGAGAATTGCCTAATGTTTTTTTTTTGAGTCTGTGGTCTAAAATTTATTTTTGTGCTTGATTTTATTGAAAATTGAAAAAAAAAAACATTATAAACCGTTTTCTAAAATGTTTTAAATCGATTGAATAGCTTTTCAAATTAGGTAAACCATTATTTGAATAATTTGTTTTTTTTTTGGGTAAATGTTGAATGCGCAAAGACATTTTTTTTAATATTAAGTTGGATTTAGGATGTCAACCACTGCCCCACTGTACTTTTGCGCACTTCTCTATGCTGCTTAGCACTGCAGAGAGAAACCGACTGAAATTCAAGCAGTACACAAATTCCCACACCACATGTGTCCGCAGCCAGCGGTCAGAGCAATTTTAACGGAACGCTCGCTCGGCCACAAATACAACCGAATTTTGGAGCCAACAGAGGAGCCCACACTGCTCAGCTATTTGACGCAGTATTTATTTTTTCGAGCACTTGTGGCCCACCAAATTGCAACTGTAAGCAAGAACAAACTTTTTGCTTCTCTCTCCTCGACTTGCTTTTTTTTGCTCGTGGTTTTGGTTTCGGGTCTGTTTGGCTCAGGTATTTGTTCTATACGCCTGGCGTCACTTGGTTGGCTTAGTCACTCACAAGTATCACGTTTCAAGCCGAGCGTGTTTGTTTGTGAAGGCATTTGAACCAGGCCGTGATGTCAAAACTCCACAAACTGTCCAGAGCTGTGTGCTTCGCGCTTGAAGTGCCCTAGACAATTGAACTTTGCTTTCTTGAAAGAAGAATTGAGAAATCTATATATATAAAAAATTTCGATGGTTTTGTTCGAACGCGAATCAGTTGAACACGGAACGTCGGATCGAGGTGCTTTTTGTTGCAGTAGGTTCGTGTAAGCCCAAGGAAGGTTTATATGCTAAAAAATTGCCACTTTGGCCACTCTGGACCGATTTCGGAGCATCTGCAGATTGTATGGGAAAATTTACGTAGAAATCAAATTTTGATCACAGGAGGCTGAACAAGTAAAAAAACTAAAAACGTCAAGAAAAAAAGGCAAGACGAAGTTTGTCGGGTAAGGCTTGTTTCAAATAAATTTGGTACAAGTCTTATTAGACCGTTTCACCGGCGGTGAAATAAACCTCGTCTGTTTGTCCATGTCAGCACGTTAGACGGCGAGACCTTTCGGCGAGATGGATTGCTTTCCGGTGTTGAGATACACGGGGCTATCTCGCGGTGACTTGACTACAAACACAACACTTCCATTACATGTGTATTAAGTGGTGCTAGTAGTAGATATAGGTACATTTGAATGAAGGTACGATGACGCATTGGTTTAGTGGTTATCCAGTGACTAATCAATCTTCTCGCGTTGAGATGCTGACACTGGAGCAAATAAGTCAAGTATCGATTTGCTCGATTCAACTGGATCTGGTTACAACGGTTTCGTGAAATAAGAGACTTTATTTTTAGAATTTTTACCAAAGAAACCGCAACACAACATTTTTAAATAACTTTATTCAATCCTTATGAACTAATATAACAGTTGCAGTAATATAAACATAGGGTGTCTCATGGTAATGTCGCACAAAGTTGTCCATCTTGGGATCCAAAATATACTTCATCTTGTAGTAAACTCCCTGATGCTGCTTTTCAACAATCGATACCAAGCTGATAATTCTGTGCCTGAAAACAAAACAAGCCATTACATCAACCAACCTCCAAATACCCCAACCAACTCTTCCAACCTTTTGTAATTCATGGCCTTGACGCGATCCTTGATCTGCTTGGCGATCGTTTGACACATTTTCAAATTCAGCGCCGGATCGTAAATGTACTTGGCCCCCTCCTCCTCGTCCTTCACCTCGAACTGCTTCTCGACCACCCGCTCCATGATCCGCTGGATTTTCTCCACGTTGAACAAGGGCGGCTCGTACAGTTCCTCGGTTTCCTCCTCCTTATTAATACGCAGATTAAGCTCCTCGGTGATCTCTTTGAACCTGTTCTTGCGCTTGCCAAGGGCGGCCGTCAACGTTTCGCTAAACAGCCCACTTCCGCTCGACTTGCTGGGACTTCGCGTGAGCTTCCTGTTTGGGATAGGGGAACAGAACGGCGTGGAAAACGATTTTTAAATTACGTAATTAGTGGAGGCACTTTAACACGGTGGAGTTGATTTAGGTAAAATGTGGAAAAATATGGATAGAAATCTCATTATGAATCTTTTAAACTTTAGAAATGTTAAAACTTTCACACCAAATCGTAAAGTTTGTATTTTTTTTTTTTTTTTCAAACGAATACAATATTGACCTTAAAAGTAATCAAAAGCGATGGGATCATTTCTAAACCCCGTGGTTTCAAAAACAAAAAAAAACTTCTTTTGAACAAACCTGAGCAATTTTTCAATTTTATTCCCTTTCTTAGAAATAAGCTTACAACAAAGAATATTTAATTTTTAAAATTTTGTTATTTTGAATTCTAAAATTTAGCTTTTTACAGATAGAATTTTTCAAAAGCAAAAAAAAAAACCAATCTCTAAAATTTGTGGTTCGTCCTTTTCAACAACTTTATAGAAATTTGGTTTGTAACAACTCTTCGGAATTGCCCAAACTCCCAAAAACTGCACAAAAATAACATTTATACGCTGGATTCCTGAAATATATCAGCTAAAACTTGTTTCTTCTTTACAATCACTAGATCATTTTCACATTTTTGGGCCCTTTTAGACAATTGTAGAGCTTGTCAAAAATTTTATTCTTGAAAACTGAATTTTGGTCAAAGTGATGGGCAAAAAACGATTTAAAAATGCTCATTTTCAAATTGAGATTAAATGAGTTAAACAAAAAAGATTAAAGAAAAAAGAGAAATTTTCAGCAAATGTACTCTAGAATGTGTGAGAGAGGTCAAACTCCACCACCTTTTCAAGTTATTCGCATTTTTTCGTCTTTTTCGTCGTTTTTTGGCTATAGCTTCAATTTTTGTCGTCTTGGAAGATAAATGTGTAAATGTGTAAGTCTAGAAGACATCAACATGCTACGACATAAGCCTGAGTTGATAAATTCAAAAAACTCATTTTATCATAAACACTTTAACCTAAATCACAAAAATGGCTCTAAAATCCCTTTGAAGATAGAGTTTTGTGCTCCTCAGCAAAATTGCTCAGAACAGTGTTCCCTAGAACTGAATACACCGAAGAGCTATCTCGTCAAATTTGGAATTTGAACCACCCCAATGTCCATCGTACCAAATCCTGTTCAGTTTTTGTTTATTAAATATTTCTTCTTTTATTATCTTTTCCCTTTTTTGAACATGAGTTTTTTTTCAAAATATTTTTTTCTGTATTCAGTAATGTTTTTGTTCGTTTTTCCGTTCTTTCAAATATTAGTTCAAACATGTCTGAGTTCGAATATATTTCGTGGAATTTCATATTTTTCAAAATAAGACATGAAAACTGGAAATTCTGAAATAAAAACTTTTGTTCTAAATGAAAATAAATATTGCAGATTCGAAAATACATTAAATTTCCCACACCCAAAACTGGCAGCGCTAGTCCGAGAAAATGATGGTCTCGAGTCGAGAGAATAGTGGTACCATTCACGGACGCAGAGAACACAGCTCGAGATGGGCGATAGAACTATTCTCTCGAGGTTCATTTGCAAAAAAAGTTCATCCGTCAAATAAAAAACCAAAAGTGTCGACAACGGGAATCGAACCAGAGACCTTTGACAAACCAATCCAATGACTTAGCTGCCTCAGCCACCACAGCTTGGTGACCATAGAGAAGTCAGAAGTCGATGTATGACACTTGTTGGAGATTTATTGATTCAACTAACGAATGAACTCATTTGTTATGATGGTGTGAGTTGGTACCATTATTCTATCGATTTTGGCACTGAGCCCTCAATAAATTTTGAGAGAACGATTATCTCGATTCTGAATTTTGGGTGCATAAAATTACATGGGTCAAAATATGTTCCACTTGAGCAACGAAAACTAGCAGAATTATTGTATTTTTTCAAATGAAAAAAACGATTTTTGGAATTATAATTACGCCATCAATTCGAACGTAAAAAAGTTTTTTGACACGAAATTTTCAAACCATTGACCATTTCAGACTGAAATTTATTGAGAAAACAAGTCTTTTTTCGAATGTTCAAAAGTAGAATTGGTCATACCGCCCCTATATACAGCAATTCCCCACGAAAACAGCATGATTTAAAAAAAAGTTTTCCGAGCGGGCTCAAAATTTTTCTAGGGGTTCCTTGGCCAAAATAATTAAACCCGTATTTTTTTTTGTTTGGCCATTAGGGTGACCTACGCCGTTTTAGGGGGAAAAATGCTCATTTTCGTCATTTTCCGTAAAAACCACTTTTTCAAAAAATCATATCTCCGCGTTATTTAATCCGATTTTAGCTGTCTTAGACACAAAAGAAAGGTAGTTTGGCTATAAGGAAAAATAATAGGAAGTTTAAAAATTCTAGCTTAACATTTGAAAAGGTCGTATGAAAACTTAAAATGCTGCGACGCGCCACGCGCGAAAACGGGAATGTGACGAAATCGTCAAAAAATCAACTTTTTCACTAAAACTGCGATAACTTGAAAATTTCAGCGATGACCTATACATGTTAGGGTACTTAAATTGAAATACGCAACTTTTGGTACCCTAACATGTATATGTCATCGCTGAAATTTTCAAGTTATTGCAGCTTTAGTGGAAAAAGTCGATTTTTTGTCGTTTCTCAGAACATTGAAAACATAACTTTACCATTTTTTGATATGCTATGTAAAATTTTCCAAGGAATCAGTTAAAAATATTTTCAGACATAGGCTTTTTGGTCCCGAGACCTTCAAAACAGCATTTTAAGTTTTCATACGACCTTTTCAAATGTTAAGCTAGATTTTTGAAACTTCCTTCTATTTTTCCGAAATAGCCAAACTAATCACCTTTCTTTTGCGTCTAAGACAGCTAAAATCGGGTGTATAATTTTTTGAAAAAAGTGGTTTTTGCGAAAAATTTCGACAATGACCATTTTTTCGGACCACCCTAACACGGCGTAGGTCACCCTAATGGCCAAACAAATGCTGTTTTCGAGGGGATCGTGACCAATCACGCAAATCGAAGAGCTGTCGGGGCAACTGCTATGTGAGTTGACGGAGAATTAATGTCCCATATGCAAAAACAGCAAGCTGAGAAAAACGCATTGAAGTTTGTCCCACACATAAGGCTACGTGTTAAGTTTTCGTGAAAAAACTGGATTTCCTCCTGATTTCTAGAACTGTAGTACTGGATGTTATATGCTTTTCTGAAAGAACACCCGATTTTGAACCAAACTGCATCATTAACTCAAAAACGTGCAGATTACCCGTTTTAAATATTGATGAATTAAAACTATTGTTTTAATGAGGCGTGAAAAAAACAGGCTAAAATGGCACTGCGAAAATTATGTTGCTGTACATTACAGTACTGTAAATATTGTTATTTCTTGGGTTAGTTTCACCAAGGTCGCCGTTTGTATAAAAAGTTAAATTAGTTTTCTTCATATTTTTTCATTTTTTTATGTATTTAAAAGCAACATACTAAAAGGTTATTGATATGGTCTAATGGATGGCAAACTTTTAATTAAGTTTTGCAATTTTAAAAGTCAATTTATTGTTCTTTTTAAGTAGATCCATCAACACCTAGGAAACCGTAGCGAAAGTTTAGTATCCATAAATCCAACTTACTCTTTGCTGTTAACTTTAACGGGACCCCAATTAGCCATGTTTGCGATGCACCAAGTGGGTCGTCGTTACTGGGTCGTAGTCACTAAAAGTCAATGGAAAGTGCAACGGCCCTCTTCACCAAGTAAAGCCCACCAAACCAAACTCCAATCAACCAAACTATCGATACCGCCACAACAGCACAGGTAATGGCACTTTCATTACCCAAAAAAAAATGCAATACCGAAACTACGCGCGGAACGAAAAAAACAATGGCGCGCGTGAACGAGCGGGACTCCACAAACCGACTGCCTTAGTGAGGAACTGGGATTGTAGAACGAACCCCGTTTTTGGAACCTAAACGCCTCTGGCCCCGCAGAATAGAGGGGAGTAGGTCGTGTCGACACCTTCCCTTCCCGGGGTAGGGTTTTTGTTTTTTAGTTCCCGTTCCACTTTTTAGTTCTCTGTGTTATCCTGGATCGAAGCAACACCTGCCGCACAGAGTGCAGTTTGCCGGCGGTCCTGATTGGGTGTAGCGCACCTTAGTAGGCTACTCAACGGAAAGTTTGATGTTTTGTTTAGTTTATCGGGAAGGACATGGCTGGTGGATCGAAGCAGGCTTTGCGGCATACCACCACGATGCAATCGGTTTCATTGTTTTTCCAGAGTTTTTTTTTAATGAAAATTAAATTTAATAATTCTTTTTTAAGAAAGAATTATTCTAAGGGTCATACAATTTGGAGTCGACAAACAATTTCAATATTTTTCTTTGAAGATTAACCTGTTGCCATTTTTTTGAAAACTAATATGAGGCTGCCATTTGACTGTCACGTTTCATTTATTACAAATTACAATTTAACCATTGTATAGGCACCTTCAGTCCCGCAGGTCAAAAGCACACTTTCGTCACCCTTTTAAGGCTCGACGATGGTGGCGCGCTTCCTGTCGTGCATTTAGCACATTTATTTCGCGCGCGCTTTCGAACAACAATCACAACTCAAAAGGCAACGAAAACATCAACGTTAAAAACAATATAGCAATAACAGTGACTGGCTGTGTCTGTGTTTTCGTTGTTGTTGAGTAATTCTCTAGGTTTTCGCAAATAGATTTTTCTTTGAATTTTGCGTCATTAGTTTTCCCACGCAGGTTTTTATGAAGTTGATTTTTTGAATGCAAAAAACTGCTTTTTACAATTCCGTTCATAAATTTATCATAGCTGTCATTTGCGTGCTGAAAAGTTCAACTTTTCAACGTTTCGATGCCTCTGAGGTTACTTGTACTAAATTATTATGGTAAATCGCTTCCCTACAATGATAAGGAACATCATGAAAAATTGCGATCATCTAGAGAATTGCTCTGTTGTAGTGTATTGTACCATTGCGAGCAATGAAGCTTTTTAGTTGATGGTACTAAATACAACATTGCCCACAGTCACCAGACTAGGGCGGTGTAGCCATTTCTACCCGTTTTAGCATGATTTAGTTCATTTGCAGGCATTTAAAGCTTTCTTTGAAAACGATTAAACTTAAATAATCTTCTTATTGAATAACAAAATTAAATTAAAATCTATTTAGATATATTATAATTATAACTAAAATTCGCTTAAGCTCATTTGTTTTAAGGCAATTCATAGAATAATAAATGCTTTTAAAATTTGAACATTTTAAATACCTTGTGGTGAAGGTATTCGTTCCAGAAGCAAAACCAAAAGCGAGCTGCTGCTAAATAAAGTGTTTCGATTTCACTTCGAACAGTTATTTTATTATTGTTGCGTGCCCAGCCGCCATACTGCACTTTGCTCATCGTCACCACCAGAGCTGAAAATGTCAGGGGTCCTGACTCGAAAATCGGTGACGCTGACTCGAATTTTTGAGATCCATTCACTAAACCGCAAAACCGTGACATAAACAAACCCGACTCAGTCGTGAGTGCCCTAGCTCACTGAGCAGCTGCAATGCGAGGCAGTAGTCGACCAACGCTCATTCGACGTTGCACGCACACACATAAAGAAACAAGTTTTTACACAAAAAGTTCGTATTTATGCGTGGAAATGTAATTTTGAATGTAAGTTATGGTTGTTTTAAGTGTTTTGCACAGTCTAGAACCATTCAATTGTTTAAAAATAGTCAAAATAGTGTTTAGAGAGGATTTTACGAGTCAGTCATACGACACGAATTGAGTGAGTGTAGCTCAATTTTTCACGTCTCTCATTCTCCAGCAGCCGACCGGCACGAGTCAGGCGGCAGTGGTTGAACGGACACAGTAGGCTTACAGTCAAATGCTAGCAGTGAACTGACATTTTGGTTTGCTTCATGTGTACGCTGGGTTGGAAACATTTTGCAGGCCTGGTCACCACCCCCAAACCCAAACCGATCGCAGCAACCACAGCAACAACAACAGTGGGGGTGGTGGGTGGATTGGCCGCTATGCTGCTGCTACTACTCCTCCTCATAACTGAACACAGGAATGTGATGCCACGTGTTGTTGTTGTTGTTTCGCACTGTGTATGTTTATACAACATTAGATATTGGCCTGTTTTTTGCCTTCCTCACCTCAATGAGGAAAGGCTATAAAATCACTCGAAAAATCAACTTCTTTATTCGACCTACTAGACCCACCTTCACGTATACCTATCGACTCAGATTCAAATTCTGAACAAATGTCTGTGCGTGTGTCTGGATGTGAGTCCGTGCACCCAAAAATATGCACACGATTATCTCCGGACTGACTGAACCGATTTAGACTGTTTTGGTCTCATTCGATCCGTCTTGGCGTCCCACAAGACCCTAGTTAATATTATGAAGTTTAGATAAGTACTTCAAAAGTTATGCTAAAAAACGGTTTTAGCTAAACTTCGGAAGATTGTAAAAAGGGTGGTTTTTGTAAGAAAACCCGTCATGCTATATATTGTTAGAAAGGTATTTGAAAGACCTTTCCAACGAGCTCAAAAGATTGAAGATCTGACAACCCCATAAAAAGTTATGAGCACTTAAGTGTTATTTATACACTTTTTTGAGGCCGGATCTCAAATATTTTGACGAAAAAGTTGTCCGGATCTATTATGCGACCCATCGTTGGATAGGCAGTAAAAAGACCTTTCCAACGACCCCAAAAGATTGAAGATCTGACAACCCTATCAAAAGTTATAAGTATTTTAGTGTTTTCAATACACTTTTTTTGAGGCCTGATCTCAGATATTTTGATAAAAATAAGTGTTATTTATACGCTGTGTAGTGTATTCACTTTATGAATGTAAGGAAGGCACCAAACACCAAAAGGTGGATTAAGTAAAGTTTTTTTTTTTTTTATTTTCGTTCGTTCAGTTCAATCCAATCGGGTCGGGAGTTTTTGAGCTTTGAGGCGCACCACACCACCACCCATAATAATAACTGCTTCAAACTTTGGGGTTGTTGAGAATGGGAACATGAAATAATTGCTTCTACGTGCGTGCGTAATCGGCTGATTGCGGGATCGATCGCAAGTGCGGATAAGAAAGGTTTAGCTAAAGTATGTCCTTTGCAGAAAAACTTTTCAAAAAGTTCGCTAGATTTGTTTGTTTTTCCGAAATTTAGAATATTAAGTTTTATTCTTTTTTGATTATCTTTTATTATACTGATTAAAGATAGTCAAGTTTAAAGTATGAAGATCTGACAACCTTACCTCATAGGTTGATCTTTTATTGCCCATGTTCGCATTAATGTCCCATATGCATTTTCAGCAAGTTGAGAGGTTTGGAAGTTTGAACAAATCTGTAGTAAACAGTCTATCCTCCTCTTACTTGACGTGAACTGTCACTTGAGCAAAAGTGATAGACTTTTTGTTTACAATCGCAGATTCGCCCTACTGAACTGTTACTACGGAAATATTTCTTACGAATCTTAGTTCCAACAAATTTTCAATCATTTATCATTCAAATGTAATCTCAAACATGCTCCTTCCAATGCTTTTTTTTTAATTTGTTTTGAAAATTGTATTATTATTATTGCTTTTGATTTGTAAAATTACTACGAATATTTGAACATTTTCTACAAAGTTCATCAATATTTCTGCAAACCAGTCCAATCTTGAGAAGTGCATCAAAATTTGAAAAAATAGAGCATGTTTTTTTGCGTTCGACTGAATGATTTTAAAAACACTTTTTTTTTAATAAAAAGACAAAATCTGATTATAATTCTTTAGTCTAATTAAAAAAAAGTTTGTATTTCATACTGGTGCATACGACCACTAACGATTGCGCCTGAATGTATACTGCTAGAGCACGACTTATCCTCAAGTAGTGATCGTAAACTCAAGACGAACCGACGAATTCATCGTTCCATGTGCTACCCTTCTTGTAGCATTCTACAAACTAACAAAAGGATTGTTGTTTGTGAAGTATATGATCCCGTGTGCACGTCGTACAAAAAACACGTTTATAGTTTTTATCATAAAAATTAAGTATTTTAGAAATTTTATAGTAATTTTGAGACCACGGTGCGTAAAATCTCCAAGGTTTCAATGAGTCCATCAGTCGTTTGGAACTCCCAGTATGTAAGTACTCTATCGTTTGGCATGCAAACAGCAAATTATGTTATTAAAAATAAATATGGTTATGCCAGGTTCCCCGCGCCTCCCTCGTCGCTAACCGTCCCGAAGATCGAGATCGACTTTGACACGCCGCACCGGGAGCGATTCTTGCGGGATGAGTATCCGCAGGGTCGCGGTGGAGGTAGCGGTGGCCCTAATCGGTACACCATCCTTGGCCGGGGCAGCTACGGGGTGGTCATCAAGGCACGCTACAAAGCCCGACCGGTGGCGGTCAAGATCTTGGAGAAGCACAAGAAGCACCAGTGTCGGTACGATTCGCTGCGGAACGAGTCCAACGTGCTGAACTTGAAGCATGAGAATATTGTGCGGGTGTTGAAGATCATTTCCGGGGCGCAGTACGGGCTGGTGATCATGGAACGCTTCGACGGACACTGTCTGCAGACGGTGCTGAATCAGAACGTCGAGATATCCGTGTATCATCGGTTGATGTGAGTTTGATATTTTATTGGTTAGATCAAGCTAAAACTCTTTGTATTCAAGGATCTTGTGTGACATCATCAACGGGTTGTGCTTCTGCCATCGTAACCACATCGTCCATCTGGATGTGAAGCCTCAAAATGTCGTGGTCTGTCTGGTGGTTCCGGGATATCCCGACTCCAGCTGCAGCCACGTGCGAAACTACCTCTGCAAGCTGTGTGATTTCGGTTCCTCACTGACCCTTAACACGATCAACATCAACGAAAAGTCCAGCAACCGGGGAACCATTCGGTACATGGCTCCGGAACAGCTACGTGGAACCGCTGGTGTCACCGAAACAGCAGACATTTACTCCTTCGGGATCACAATGTGGCAACTGTCGGAGGGCAAAGATCCGTACGACTCGATCGTGTCCAACGAAGCCGTTGCGTACAACGTGGTCAAGAAGAAACTCCGTCCGGATAGTGTCACAACGGTGGCGATTCTGCGCTCCGAACCGGTTCCCATCCCCAAAACTAACCTCCAGCCACCACCCCAAGCCTTCCGGGCACGCAAAAACAGCGACAACTCGCTGGAGATCGCTCAGTCCTACTTCAGAACCAGCTCGCAAAGAAGCTTCCACAGCAGCATCCGGATGTGTTCGAACATTTCCGGACAGTTGCCACCGAACGTGGAGTGTGCCGCCGCTGCCATGAGCGATGTCCTCAAGCAGCAGGGCATTGATCTGGTGGAACCGCCCAGTTCCTTCGGGACATCTTCCGCAAAGGAAAACCTCGATCCGGATGAGCTGAGCATCGCCACGCTCGGTGCCATCTTCCGTCAAAGCGTGGATGTGAGTTCGATCGAGCTGAATCATCTCCGGCAGGATTATCGCTGTTTGTATCGCAAGTGCTGGCAGCACGAGGCCACCATGCGTCCTTCCTCCGGGGATGTCCGAGTCACGCTGCACGACATGCTTGAGCGGATTGCTTGTTGTAAATAGTTTTGTATAGGTTTTTTTTTCTGTTTGTCACGTCTCTAGCACTTAAGTTTTATCTTTTCGTGCCGCAGATTGCAAGTCTGCATCATATTTTATCGTATTTTGTTAAATTGTGTTTAGATTTAGTGTTTCCTATTCTAGGAATTTTAAGGTGTTTTGTAAAATAATCCAAATTATTTTATGCGTCCACGAATCACGGTGGTCAAATAAAATATTGTGTTCGTTTGTTAGCCACCATTTGTTGGCAACAACTTCTGGAAAAATAAATATCTGGAATTAGAAAAACACGTGATTTGTTATTTATTTATGTTGAATCACCCCTAATAAACTACTCTAAAGTTAAGAATTACAAAACCAATAAACCCAAGATGGCGGCCAAATTCGAGAAAATACATTTCTAGTCTTGTTTCCCAAAATTGCTTCGTGGGATGAAAACACTCGCGCTCTTATTTCGATTAATTTCCGAAATCTGGAAAAAATAATAGCAAAAGATGGAAAAAATAATTTTGGGAGCAATTTGGGTAATATGTAAATAGTTTTTTAATGAAGTACTCTAAGCTAACTATTGTTTGATGCTCAAACTAGTATCCGGGCCATATATTGCTGTATTTTCATGAACAAAGAAAAGATTTTTATTCGATGGACTTTGTTCCTCCAGCTTAGGTTTTTGTGTAATTTCAATGAAAGCTGAAAATGTGGTGAAATTCAATCTGAAACTTTTTATTTTTAGATTAACTTTTTTTGAAATATGTATTTAGGTGTCTCAAGGTTTTTCCACAAGAAATTTGATAAATATGTAAATTTATCAGAATTACAGAAGAAATTTGATAAATATGTAAATAAATCCTTTGATTTTAAACGATTTTTCTGAAGTAAAATCGAATAAGTTATAAAATAAAAATATATACAGTACTTGTTCGGTAACTGGGCTGAGCAAGTAGCCCAGCCAACGAATGTTGCTCACTAAGTGAGTGGAGCAAAAAATACGAGGGACTACCGATGCATAATATCTGGAGCAACACGAGAAATTCGCCCTTTTGACAGTTTGAACTATTTTGCTAATTCCCGAGCTTTAGGAAACTTGTTCACAAACCTCGCAGTGTCCTCCCCAGCTATCTCTCAACACTTCTAGGTTTGTTAAATAGTTACTTGTTGTCTCGGAACTTTCAAAATAATTGCAGCTGTCAAAATGCGTATGCACCCTTTTCAAATGTAGCTCCAGACATTTTCCTGATGAAATATGAGAATAAAAGTTACTAAAATTATTTACCAATGCTTACTTTTCAAATTTCTTTAATTGTGACTAAATAAAAGTTTGACTTATCTATTGAACATGCATGATCCAGGAAAAATCCTCGCTCTATACAAAAATACTACAAAATTATTACAAAAATTTATATGGAGAAATGCCACGCAATTTAGAGGGGGCTAACAAATTCAAATTTGAGGGCCACGTGGTTTATGCACGACCCCTACAATTTTGTTTTATCTTAATGATTTCACGATTTAAAAAAAAAACTCGGAAACTGTCGAAGGTGAGCTTCTTGCCTAGTTTGCAACGACAATTTCGCGCAATAAAATACCACCTTCAGGGATTTCCAGCGTAAAGAAAGTCTTGTTCATAATTCATCAGCAATTTATTCTATTGTCTTAACGATTGATCTTAACAAGCATTCAGCTAACTACAATCTATGAAACATTTAACCGGTCAAATAAAAAAAATCATTCTACTACTCTACTACTTAATCTATTCGAAGAACCGAAAAGAAAGGTATTTCCTTAGCCTCTTTCTCCGCCGCGATTGCTTCTTTTGTTCTTTGCTTCTCTCCTAGCAGGCATTTTTATGTAATTCTCTATCCCAAGGTTCTCCAACTACTTCACGGCCCCCCCGGTTTTGAGTTCCACAAGCTTTGACTAGAAATGATCGAACCTTCTTACTATAATAGAAATAGTAGTAATCGATATCATTAGCGTAAGTGTGTGTGTGTTTTTGTGATTGTTGTTCGTGAAGGTGAGAAAAATGCATCGGAACTTTCCTGGTTTAGCTTTGAAAGTTGTCTAGTTCTCTCTCAATACGTTAGTTCAGTTTGTCAATTGTCCGGTGTGGTGAGGTGAGCATTGAAGACATAGAAATGGCGGATGGAATATAATCATGAATAATCATCATGCACGTCACATTATTACAATTAGAATAAGAGGGGGTAAAAGGCATGCTTTTTGAGCAGTGGCCGGCGAGCTGGATTCAGCCGCGGGCCGACTCCTCGGCTCAGCTCTTCAGGTAGTCGTGGTGTAACCGTTCCGTTTCTTCCTTCAATTTCTAAAATGGGAAATATTAAGATAATGTTACGCAAGAAACACGTGCATTTATGCAAATTTTTACCATCATCTCCTCCTGGATGCGGTCGGTGATCAGCTTGCGGGCCTGCTCCTCGCTCACCGGATCCTTCCGGAGTGATTCCATCAGGCTGTTCAGGTCGATCGGTTCGCCAAAGTTGTAGGTCAACTTCTTGCCCGTCCGCAGGTAGTAGGGTGGCTCGTTTGGAAGCACAGTCTCCATTCCAATGTGCCAAATTGGAATGATAATTGGCAAAATCGGGGTCTCGTACACAATCCGACCTACGCCCCACTTGAACCTGCGAAAGAATATCCAGCGATATCAACCTTGAACTTTGATCTTAACGTACGCTTACCTGAGATCCTCCTTGGTCATGTTGACCTTACCCTCGGGGAACACGTGCACCCAGTGGCCCAGCTTCAGCTTCTCTATGCACAGATCAATGGCCGGCTGGTAGACACCTCCTCCACGCACCACCGGAATACACTTTCCGTACATAAAGAACATCGAGTGCAATTTGTTCGTAAAGCAGATATCGTGGGCAGCCATCGACCATCGGATCACGTTCTTGTTGCACACATTTCGCAGCTTCAGCAGTCCTACAACGGCAAAATGAGTCCAATTAGTAAAAACCTTCAATCCATCAAAAAAAGATCGTCAAATTTACGAAGCGTCAAGAGTCCTGTTTAGCACAAATGAGTATTACAAAGTGAAAAAAAAGTAAAACACACAACAATGTGTTACAATTCATGAAATATATTGAAAATTCATCAAAGCTGAAAGAAAGTAATGCAATTTAGCATACAAAACAGGGTCCAACTTACCCCACATCCCAGGATCGTCAAAGCACGAGTGATGGTTGGACACCGTCAGCAGGGGAATATCCTTGGGTCGGTTCTCCAGGGCATTCTCGAGCACCTGGATGTTGTGGACGCGCGCCTTGTTGAGCCATACTGCGGAAAGAACAGAACAAAGTGGGAAATGAGTGTTTAATTATACTATAATCGGAGGGTCAGTGAAGGGTGACTGGGGTGCGGAATTAATATGCATCGTAGTTGTAACGCAATGTTGATTAATTTAAGTAGCCATAAGGTGGCTGACCTTGGGTTGAAATTTGTGTTCTTTTATTTCTGCATTTCTGTAATAACTAATGTTATTTACTTCTTGAATTTATTTTTTCTTTTATTGCAATGCCCTTATTTGCAAAATAGCCTTTAAACCGTAAATTCCATATTATTGTGAATATTTGAATATTTTATACCTAAACAATAACACAATAAAAATCTTTATAACAATTTGAGTATTTTTCCAAAACCAAAAATATTTTTTTATGAAGATCTCAGTATTTTATATTGAATTCAAAAGTGTTAGCATTTGCGTTTTTTGTGAAAAAATAACATTTTGCAAAACAAAAAATCGCAGTTTTTTTTAAATCCATTCAATCCATTCAAAATTACGGAAACCAATATCAAAAATAATTATTATACTTTGAAACTGAACTACATTTAAAGACATTTGTATTTTTGTATGTATTTAGTCAACGCCAGTGAAGGAATAATCATCAGCAAAAGAAAATCTTTGGACGTTCAACAAGAGAAAAAATCCGAAGGGGGCATGGCTCGCCTCTCTCGCGCGCGGAAAATTGGTAAAAAGAATCTAAAAAAATCATCATCTTGATTATAGAGTTATCTACGTGCGCATGTATTGCGTGTACTTGCATGAAAAAGATTGAGGTTAAATTTTGTACCCGCCAGCAAAACGAATTGGGTGCTAGTGTGCGTGAGTTCGGGCTTAGATAACTCTATTCGGCGGAACATCTTTTTCACTACTACACTTGCAAGTGTAACGTCACACGTCGAAAAATTACCTGTCACTATTTGTAGATGGGCAATGTGTGTAAACAAAGTGAAATAAATATTATTAAGTGGTGCTGACAAGGAAATTCACAAAAAATCATCAGCAGATTGATTTTCATGAAGAATTTCGGGAGTGATTTTCTTTTGCGTTATCTGCCTTGTCGCTCTTTCGCGGGTGAAATAAGTTCGCAAGCGAAAATTATTTTTTTTTCGATAATTCCATCCCTGGTCAACGATTTCAATTTTTAAGATGTTTTCCCAAAAGGTTAATTTTAGAACATTTGTTTTCTATCAAAGTAGATTTCTTTTTGGATCAAAATACGGCCCGGTGAAATTTTCAGCCAAATTGGTGCAAATTTGTCGGTTTTGTAGAAGAAAAATCATATTTTTTGGGATTTTCGGTTTAAATTGGTTTTGCCCAAAAATGGGCCATTTTGTTTTACAAAATTGACAAATCTGCTCCGATTTGACTGAAAATATTGATTAAATTTCGGCCATAGTAGCTCCACTACATGTTTACTTTTACTTGATGGTATGTTTCGAAAATATCTAACGAAATGGCCTTATTTTTCTTGCTTGATCTGTTTAAGGATGTTTACTCAGAGCCATTTCATCCAGTTTGGACAAATCATTAATAAGTAATGTCAAACATAAAAAGTATCGATTTTATGTTGAAGCGGAAGGATTAAGTATAAATGAAATTTCTAGTCACTCAAAAGGTAATTGAGGAAAAGGGTCATAAAAAATATTTTGAAGACCCATTCGTGATTGATTTGCCCAGTTAGTTTGATAGTTTAAGGATTCGGTCCTAATTCAAACCAGTTTGCTGTTTCATACTATTGTAACAAATAAATTTGTCAACGTACATGCTATGACCCTAATTATTAAAATTCTAATTCATGGGACAAAAACAAAACAATAACATTTCATGTTTTTTAAAACACAATAATTAAACCAAAAAAACCAATATAAACGTAATTCCAAACCATCCCCTCGCTCGTTCCGACTCATCCGATTAATGCATTGTGCAAAGATCACAATGGCCATGCCGACGCAACAACGAACGACGGGTGAAGAATTACTGACTGACTGACTGACGACCGCCAAACGCACATTTCAGGGTCACTCTCTCGCCGTGTGCTCACCAACCAACGTCGTTCGCGGTTGGTCGGTCTTAGTCGCGGTTTTAGCGCGTTTTTTTTTGCTGTATTTGTTGCACTACTGCACTTGTGGTGCTGCACTGCAATTTCTTCCCATAGACAAAACGAATACAAACGTGCGTAGTTAACTGGTTCAATACATCGATCGAGCCACATGGCTTAAGCCGCGGCTTTGACGTGTGCAATTAAATCGCGGTTGTTAGTTGTTTACAATATTTGAAGCTGTTTTTACAGTTTCAAACTATACCTCATACGAACTTAATATCGTGCGTCATCGCGTTATGAAGAGCAGAGACACGACGCAGACTTGCTCTAAGATGCACTCTGATTCACACCGACTTTGATAGGGAAATGCTTACGACGCAGTAGAGCTCATCAACCCGCTCAACACGCGAACAAGAAACGATCTCTGTAAGCTTGACGCCGCCGAGACTGAAACAGGAAGATCCTAATGAAGGTTGCAACGTCGGTTGATCTGATGATGGGGAGGGAGGCACAAAGCCTGGACAAAGAAATATCGACTACTTGTTTCTGGTGGTCGATTCTAGATCGAGTTTTTTTAACCTGTTGTTTTCAGCTTGTCCTTAAATTTGTTTGATAGAAAATGATCCAAATTTTAAAAATGAAAAACAAATTTCCAAGTAACACCAACCACAACATTTACTCTACATTCATAAACTGAGCACGAAAACACGTTTTACGCTTGCACAACGACAAAACCGGAAAACAGCCACGAGATAAGTAAAGTTGCAGCGTACTAACAAACTACATACGTATAACGGCAAAACGGCAGAGCCAGAAGCCGCAATTGCACGTGTCCTACAGTGTTTGAGGATGTTGGGGTAAAATTACGCTTCAAAATGTTTGAGAAACAGTCTTTAGAATTATTTCTTGAATCTTTAAAAAATTCTTAACATCTCAAGTTTCCTTAAATTTTCTCAATTTAAATATTTTCAACAGTTTTAATTTGTGCAATGAAAGTGTGCACATTCTAGTTCGCGATTCCGCAAACCGGTCCAACCAAGCGGTAACAACTTGCGCGATCGGATAGAAGTGGTTTACCCAGCAACTGTGTGCACCTTCGGGTAGTTTCTGCTCCGTAGTGATTTACTTTTCTTCACAAACTAAAAGTGATGTTATAGATTCCATCGGTATACTATAGAGCTGAATCTCTAACATTTGCGATGGTTTTATGAAACTCAATTTGTTTCCAAATCCATATGATTTCTTTATTACAAACAAACTAACATAAACACCTACGTAGATGATGCCTTCCCCACCCTTAATTAAAAATGGGTCACATGAATGATGCAGATACAATTTTCATTAACTCTTTGTTCTTTTTTGTAATAAGGTTACTTGGTTTTTCGCGCATTTTTTTTAAAGAGTTAATAGCTAGCCTCCAAAGGGGTTCAAAAAAGTACATAATATCTATTAAGTAGTCTTAACTTTAGACAGGGTTGCCAAATGTGCAAACTTAAGGTCCTTGAAAGCACTTTTGATTACCTATCCACAAGCAATATTCAAGCAAAAGTTTCTCTAAAACATACAATAAATGCTTGTTGTTATCAACCTAAACGCATATTTTTTCAATTATGAGTATAAATATAGATGTTTTCATTTTAAAAGTACCAAAAATGCTGAAGCCGTGAAAATTTATAATTAATCAAAACTATAGTTGATTGTACTTAACTGAAGCATCATAAATGCAGTTTGAAATGATATTTTATAATAATAAATCAATAACAACACATTTTTTTTAAATAAACATGCGTGATTTTATCAGCAACTGTAAACAAATCTATTATTTAGTTTCGGTCAACCATTTATGTAATTAATATGGAAAAATTTGCATCAAGATTACTTTTTTTAATTATTTTTATGTTTATAGTGGTTTTCGAAACGTTTTCTCTGATCTTTTTCGGAAATAAATGTTTTTAAATGTCTGTTAAGTTTTTTGTTGTTTAAAGCTAAATTTGTTAACAAAACATATTTGTTTATAATGAAAAGTGAGCAAAATCCATCTTTTATTCATTATATCTATCATTAGACCTACACCATGCATCAAAACATCAAATATCGGTTAAATTTGGTATAAAAATAACAGTTTGCCTATAGTGGACCCGGGTCCACAATCGGATTATGGACCCGGGTCCACTATAGGAAAAGGGGGTCCATAACAAGGCAAAAAAACTTTTTTTTCAAATGGCTTTTTTTCTGTTCAAAAACAAATAACTAATGAAACAAATAGTCAAAATTGTTCAAAAGACTTCAGATTTCATTGTTTTGTACAAAGGGTTATGAAAAAATGCTTAAAATATTGAACATTTGTGAAAAATGTGCATCGGCTCTACTAGGGGGTCCACTAATGGTTAAAATACCCTATCTTTTTTGCCGGGACCGATTTTTCGAAAAAATGCCAAACTTTGAAGGCCTGTACCGAGCTCCAGGGTGCTCCAAATGTCAATGTTATATATACCAAAAGATGCGCAAGGATCTGGCCTACACGCCAATGATGTTGAAAATAAACGCTTCAGTGGCCAAAATGCCTCAAAAAGTGACATTTTTGAAAAAATCTTTTTTTACGGGTTAAATCCCATTTAAAATTGAAAGGTGGAGCGCCAGCTTCTGTTACGTCCAATCAAGCTCATATTTTGGATTTAGGCTTAGTATGTTACACTCTAATATCTAGTCACATATAAAACATCCAGATAAATGCATTTTTAAATTGGTATACTTAATTTTCGAACTTCAAACTGTGTATTAGCGACGTATGTTCCCTAAATCGAGTCATTGCGACCTGGTTATTCCCCTCAACTTTTTTGCACTATAAGCTCCCATTAGAGTAGGAGATAGAATTGTAATGTGTTTCATCTAGAACTTGCTTCTTGAGCGGAGCGAGTTGATACGTTGCCGGTCATTCAAGACGGGTATGGAATGAAATAATTGCTGAAGTTAAAAAATGTTGAAACGAAACGACACAAACATCATAAAACCTTTGTTTTATAAATATCATGCCGTTAAATTACTCACCCACTTTAACAGTGCTTTTGGCAAATATTTGAGTCAGAATAAGTAAACAGTAAATGAACCAAAATTAAATTCTTTCAATTGAAGTGTGTTCTGGAAACCCAATGTTTACAGAACGTGGCAAAATGAGATAGGGGAAAGTGGGGCAAGTGTAACAAGCTAAGGAAATGCTCGTTATACCCCATCAAAAACGTTAAAAAATCTGTCGGATTTTTTTATAATCATGTTATTGCAGGTCTTAACTAAGACTTTGATAGAACAAGTTTTTTAAAAATCCTGTTTTTCAATGTAAAAAGTTGATTTAAAAAAAAATAATTTTCCGTACGTTCTTCTCAACTAGTGGGGCAAGACGAACAACCCGTTGGGGCAAGAGGAACAATGCATGAAACAACATGTTAATTTGCTAACAATTGAACTATTATCACTTAGATACATCAGATTAGAATGTATTTGAAACGTTTCTTTAATTTTTAGATTCAATCATAATATTTTACTAAAAAATTGATCGTTTTTACGAAAAAAATTTATTACTTGGATGAAAAAAAGGAAATTTTCATAATATCACTATATTTAGCATGGACAATTTTTTTAACAATTGTTTATCAATTTGTAAGTACTTTTATGTATTTATTTCCCAATAAAATATGTTGTTGCTGCAATTCGTATTTTTTTCCATACTAAAAATCGATATGGTACACTTGCCCCTCCTGAACAAGATTTTTTAAACGCTCTCAACAAAAATAACCAAAAGTTAAATCATACTTTGTAATAGGTGCATGTCATTGGTAGGGACAGTACTGATCTAGGAAAAATAGCATTTTGATAAAATGAGCCTTAAAACGAACCCTAAGCCTTATTTTGTACTATCCAAATCTTATAAGAAAACAAAGGTTTTGAAAAAAAATTCATTAAATCTCACGCCCCGTGGCGTTTACGTCGTTTTGACGGTTACGTGGTAGTAGAATCAGCTAATTGCATTGCTAGCAACAATTCCTCATATTGGAAATAATAAAAATTGTAAAAATTACGGCCGTACGAGCGATTGTTCCTCTTGCCCCATATGGTCGTCTTGCCCCACCTTCCCCTAAAAATACTTCCAAAACTTGATTGGGGGTTATTTCAACAGATTTAATACCCTTAGCAAGAGTGAGATTGGCTCCGGAGTGTGAGATAAGTTCATACAAATTTCTGAAAATTATCTGCAAAGATAAATGCAAACAAAAATGTTAAAAATAATTGTAAAAAGACAATAATCAAAACAAGTTAAGCTTTTTGTGGACCTAAAATTGCACAAGATGACCTCCTGAACACAGACAAAACATATTTAAAAGTAGAGGATTAAGTTATTCTGATACCTAGCACACAGAATTGACTTCAGATAAGGTTTGTTTTGTTTTATACGAGCAAGCAAATTTGATCCAAGATTTTTCAGTGACACAGTATATGATATCAATGATCTTTGTCAATCATATCAATTCATTCGTCGAATTCAAGTCCATTGACGTTCACAAAAGTCCATTCATCGCGACGCTCCGTTCCTCCTTTTGCCATAGCTCAATGCAGTCCCACAAAGTCCCCACAAGTCTCAGCTAAGCCAGCCAGAAGCATTACCCAACCAACGCTAATCTACATACAAACACTCGCGCCACACCGAATACCGTCGCCGTCGTCGGATGTGCGTGTAAAATTCCCAAATAAAAGAGCCGCGACGAGAATCGACCGACCGACTGGTTCGACTCACACAAAAAAAAGAGGAAAGCATAAGAAACAGACAACTTATGAAAAACGCACCACAAGGTTGGCCAAATCAATGCCGCGAGCTCACTGGGAGTTGTGCAACCTTCTTCACAGCACAGTAATTGGTCTAGTCGGAAAGGTCGGAATCGTTCCAGGCTTGTTCAGACAAATTAGGCTGATTGCACTGCAAGTCTGCGGAGAGGTTTGACCTGTTTCTGGGGCTTGGCTTATGTAACGCTACACTAGTGACCTTGATGGAACCACCGCCACTCACCGATCACGATCTTTGAGAAGAACCCGACGAGGCCGATGACTCCAGTGCTGGCAATGTGCCAGAGGCGCGACGGACGGCGTAACTTGGGGAAGATCCAGTCGATGTTGTACGGCACGAACGGCTGATTGACTCCCCCGGCTGCTGCTCCGTTGGCCGGGGACGGAGGCTTCAGGAGTAGATTAAACAGAAAGGCACTCATTGTAGATAGCAGAGTCAGCATTGAGAGCTTGAAAGTCGAGATCGATGGTTCCGCTCGGAACGCCTACCGCGAACTGTGGCGCGGCCAATTCCGCGAACGGCACCAGAGTGCTATTTGCGGGAATCGGCCCCACGAGGATTTACCTTCGAGTTCATGTTTTTTCGCCGTCGTCGTTGTCTTCGGACGTTGTGTTGATGTTAAATTTAATTAGGGACACACTATTCTGTGTGCACTTTTTCTTCCTCGCACGATCTACGACGACGATTACGATGGCAGTGTTGTGTTTGTGCAGCTCCCTTGGGTTGTACTTGTGCGCTAAAATCCCTTCTCGCCCAGGGTATATTGTACTTGTGTTCTTCTAATACTGCAATTTTCTTCCCTTCAACCTTATATTCTTAACACACATGTGATTCCTTCCACAACTACGTCACTATACTATCACCAAATCGATTTTTAAATAAACACTCTCTTCGCCGCTCTCTCCGGCTCCAGGAAGGCACTTTCTCACTCACGTAGAAAATGGTTCTGAACGGTTTAAAGGTCCCAGTTGCTCTGCCAACAGCACAAAAAAAAAACGCTACGTCCTTGACGCGTAGCGTGTTGTGGCCCCCGCGCGCGTGCAACTATGCACGTGTGAAACCGTACTTGGACGAGTCAAAAACTGACCCAATCGCAGTCAGCGTCGACGAAAGAATAACCTTCTCCAGCTGTGGCAGCTCTCGAGAGTCTCGACGCTGCAGTAAATATCTCATCTCGCACACACACACACACCCACGTGGTCGCACTCACACCGGCCTACTTTTGGGACCTCAAAGCGGACTGAAGTCCGCACGCATGGTACTGTTATAGGAGGGAAGGAGAGGGATAATGGTGAGAAGGCGCCGAATTTGGACGGATTGCGAAAACGCGAGTTGTAAACATGCGTCTCCAAACACACACACACTCGCGAACCTTTTGACAGATTAAAGAACACACCTGGCCTGGCATTTGAATGGGATTGGGGTTTCTCTCGCTCAAGTTTGTGGTGAGAGAGGCGCAGTAAAACGGTGTTTTGACAGTATGAATGAGTTTGTGAGCACGATTCATGAATGAGTTGTGAGACGTGAATGAGACTTGCGCACGGGTTTGATTGGTTTAGGGTGGTAAAAATATACTATTTTTAAGAAAATTGCGGTTTTTGTATATTTAAAAGTAACACTTTGGACAGGGAAATTTAATGCTTTCTAAAGGATATCGAGTGACAATATATTTTTTATGTTTTTTCGTTGAAAGACCGACCGTTGCAAATTTCAAAGTTTATGTCACTCCCCTTCAAAATGTGTCGAAAGTTCGAAAAGCAAAAAATATTTCTTCAAAAATTTCAATGAAAGTATATGTTTTATCCACTGAAAATATTTTTAAATGCATTTTCCTACGCTGTTAATTATTTTCAGCTTGTTTGGGTTCATTTAAAAAAATCTTGCATTTTTGTGAAATTTACCAGTACCAGTGTCACAAAAAGTTTTTTTTTCGCAAAACAAGTACTTAGATATTGCTTAGATATTTTAGAAACTGTCCACTACAACAAAATTTACCTATTATTACAATCAGATTTTTGCAGGATTGGCTCCGTAAGTTTGCAAATTTTGGAATAAGAAGACTTCCTTGGTTGCTGTGCACCCTTAATTAAGTAACTTTTTGAAAGGGCTATAAAGACTTATTTTGGACAGTTACGACTAATCATAATTTGCAACCTTCCCAAGCAAAAAAAAAATCGATCAGGAAATCTGCTCTCAAATACAGAAGGAATATGCATGAACAAACTTTAAAAATATGAAATTCTAGAGGATAACTTAATTTTGGCAATTGCCTGTGCAAAACTGTCAATACTCGAGATATTATATCTTTCGAAGACATTTTAAATTTGTTTAAGATGTAGATTTGAGAAAATAAAGGTCAGAAAAACTAGTTTCGTGTGATGTGTGTGATGGCCGGCAACGAAATTATGGGAAAACTAAGTAAACATTTGAAGGGCTTTAATGGTGTACATCAACCAAAACTTGTGCACCAAGATTCTTGCTACAAATATTTTAATATCCTCACAAACTTAAACACTTATTTCGGATATTTACGACAGTTAGCTTTTAAACAGTTCTTTTTTCAATTTTACCATTGATCATTATCATAATAATATATATATTATATATTATCTCCGGTACCAGAATTTGCACAATACTGCAAAATGTCGTATTACGTTTTAATGAATTAAATATAATAAAAAAATCAAAATTTGATTATTTTTATATTTTTATTTAATAAAAATATTTGGATTTTTTCTTGTATGGAAATAATAACTTGTGTATTTTTGTATGCAAATATCTTTTTTGACAAAAATAATGCATAAACAAAGTTTATTCCAAATAAAAAAATTACAATATTGGAAAAAAATAATTTTAGATAATTACTCAATCTGGGCAATTGGCCGTACACAAACGTTAACATAAATACTCGAAAAATTGTCTGTTTTGAAGATTCTTTAGATTTGTTTGAGATGTAAAAACGAAGTTGACTTTATAGCTGTCGGCCACCATTGCTAGTACCAACCACTAGTGTCTTCCTTTTAACTACAAGAACTTCGCCGCCCTAGGCTCCTAAGTGTTTGAGTATGGCACGGAGCGACGGCGCTGGATACCCATATTTACACTTAGAATTTTAGAGCGCCAGCCGCGGGATTTGAACCAGCAACCTCTGGATTGTGAGTCCAGTGCGCGGTCCGATTGATCCACACGGGCGGGACAGATGTAAATTTGAGAAAATAAAGATAACAAAAACTATTAAATGCTGGCCGGCAGCGAAATTATGTAAAAAATTTAGTTACATTTTTTACCTTGTCCTTACTGCCGTTCTACGCATACTTGTCCGATGTCGTTTTTTGACGATTTTGACTTTTTAGCATTTTTCAGTTTAGGTTGACGTATTCTTCTACGCATAATTGTCCCACCAAGTATTTTCTTCCACGGAATCATAAATTTCACGAAACATTGAGTTTTGTTTATCTGTTGTATAGCAAGGTGAGTACCAAAAAGAGTAATAAACTGCTAACTGGGGCGTTTAGGGACACATAGGATGAATAGGGACCCACGGGACAATTATGCGTAAAATCACAGAAATCGGTCGAAAAATTTCAATCGCGTTTTTCTCAGTTGCACTTTTTTGAACATGGGAAAATTATGCGTAGAACGGCAGCTTATTACACACAACTTTGCCAAAAACATCGAATCGGTTAAAAAATTCCTTCCCGAGATTCAGATTATTGAAAATTTACTTACCATTTTGCTGTTTTGGTCATAGCTCCGAAACAAAGTTTTTTTTTTAATAAAAAAAATCTATTTCTTGTTCTGAAACACTTTAATTCGACAATAATTTAATTTGGAATTCGAAGAACTGCGTATTAAAAACAACACCGGGTTCCAATTTTATACTCTAATAATTTATAATTTTATTTTTCTCTTTTTACAATCAAATAACTAACATTAAATTGTACTTGTTTCTGCATGCTTAATGTTTTTTTTTTGTTTCATTTTTATAGATGTTTTCTTTAATATCTACGCTTAAATCTCGTATCTGATTTTATCACTCTTACTAAACACTAAACGCTGCTGCCTCCGCTACCAAACTGCTTCTCTATATTTAGCTTCCACAGACCGGAACTTGCCTTTCAATTGGGGCGTCCAACCGCGCATACACTTTGTGCTTTAAATTGTTCTCGATTTTACGTCGCCGAAAACGCCCCAATTGAAACCCGCAAAACCCGGAATCATTCAACGGCGTTGTTTCCCGGCTTCTTAGCTCCTAAGTAATAGATTTTTGTTTAATTAATTTGAAGTGCTTACCGAAAACACACACCTTTTTCGCTTTCTTTCTTTTTTTCAATAGTAAATTTACATAAACGATTTTTTTTTGTTTTCATAATTGCTCTTATTGGTACAGAATGTGTGTGAGTGTGTGAAGGTGAGTTTTTTTTGTGTTTTTTTTTCATAGATTTTTTTTTTTTTTTTGTTCAAGAGGATGAGAATGTTTCAATCGTAACTTGCTTAAATGTGTTGTTGTAATGTGGACTGGAAATAGTTCGGGAGAAGGAGGAAGGGGGAGAGTGGGACTTCTTTATCTGCCGCCCGAAGACTAACATTCTATAGAATATTACAATCTCTACACTTCAATAAATACTCTGAATCTGGGGAATGTCACCGCGCCTTCTTCCCCAGCAGTTTTTTTTTTATATAAACTCCGTTTCTGTGGTGTTACTATTTTAATAAATAATAATTAGGTGTAGAATGTTCTCTACGGAAAAACAAAATTATATATAACATAAAAACGAATTAAAAAAACAAAACTTTCAACATGTTTTCGCGCGCGCCCTCTCATTTTTTCCGCTGGTAATTGTAATAATAGTAATTGATTTCTTTCTCTCGCTCACAAATATCGTACAAATGTTTCGCTTTTTGGTGGATGGGAGGTTGTGGTTTTTTTGTAGATTTTTGAAATCTTGTTGCTTTGTATAAAAAATACGCTTAAAACAGACACCATTTTTGCTTTAGTTCTTCGGTGAGACCGTTATCAGTTTATGCGGCGTGACTGGCGATATCTGCAATGAGAGACAATTGTTTAGCAAGTCGGCTTATCGGCCGTTGTGTAATTGCTTGCTACTCACCCAGAGGGCCCGGCTGCCCGGCGGTGGCATCATGTCCGACTCGTCATCGTCGTCGTTGTCGAGCACGACCCGGTCCAGTCCACCTCCGTGCGACTGATGGTGCTGGTCGATGAAGAGCAGCGTGTCCTTGCTGCACGTGTTGGCGCCGCGGATCATCGAGACGGCGTCCGATTCGTACGATTTGTACGTGAATGACGATGGCCGATGGTGCTGGTGCTGCTGGATAAACTCCGACACGGTTGTGGCCGCGTTGTCACGCCACAGAATGTCCTGGAAGTGGGAGTGCGACGTTGGCAACGAGAACCGACTGCTCGAGTCGGGTGACCGCGTGGTGGTTGTGTCACTGGTCGTTGTGGTCATGTCCGAGGTAGTCGTAGTGGTGGACAACTCCTCCGGCAGTTCCGGCGAGGACGGTTCCTCCGTGAGGGTCGCAATCGAGGACTCCTCCTCTGACTGTTCCATCGGGATTGGCTTGTTGCTTTCTTCTTCCTCCTCTTCGGTTGGGGTGGTGGGCAACGATTTTACCGGCGATTCAACCGGAACTTGAGCTTCCACCTCGACGATGACCGTTTGCACGTTTGCACTGGGTTCTTCACTGACGACTTCGGCAGGCTGCTGCTGCTCCTCGGCGGGTGTCTTTTCCTCGCTTATTTCGCTCTCACTTTCGGAATGCATGATTGTGGTCTCTTCAATTTCGGCCTTTTTGGGAACGGCCACGACGGCTGGGGAACTTTCAACCGCTGGAAGTGGCGTGACTGCAACGGGAACCGCTTCTTTTGATTTTTCGACGGCCGACGCTCCCAGTGGGGCAACAGCGATTCGCGAGACCCAGTGGTCAACACCGGAGCTGGAACTCGTCCCGGAACACTCCGATCCATCTATCTTGCGTCTTTGGTAGAATAGAATGTAAGCCTCATTGTTGACGATTTCCTCCTGGATGCGATCCGACGGAACTTGGTTCACTCGCTGGTCGTCAAATTTGTACCAGTTTGCATCGTACGGATTTTTACAGGCAGCCGTGTAATGTCCGGTTTCAAGCGTATCGCCCTGATGGTAACAGACCGCGTACAGATCGTACCGATTGTCCATCATGTGGTGCGGGAATTGATTGTTGGAATGTTGATGAGCCGGGTTACGTTTGGTCGTTTTCCGCCACGGGCTCCAATTGTCCTCGGTGGGACCGTTCGTTCCACCGGTCGATGCCTCTGCATTTAGCTCTCGTGCCAGATGAGGAGTCATGTCGAACCCGTGCAAGGGAAATTTGACCAGCGTGGTCAGTTTGGCAGCCTGAGTTCCGCGCAGTTGTTGCTGGCGGAAACGTTTAAAGTGAATCACCATAATGTCCGGCAGGGACCACAATCCGAGCGTTTTCACCACCGGCAGATACTTTTGACAGTGCGGACATCGCCAGGCGTCTTCCGCCGAAAGCGTCTCAGCTTTGGTGTAATGTTCGAGGCACTGCTCCAGCGTCAGCGAAGAACTTGCCGGAATCTTGTCTTTCATCTGGCTAACGCTCTCGTGCTCCACAAACGGATCGGTCATATCGCTAAAGAACCGTTCCGGATTGACCCACTCAATCAGTAGCTTCACATGAGCCGGTCCAGCATCCGTAGGCAGCACCGACAACGCCAGATCAATCATCTCGGTAAAAAGTGGATGCTCAACGCTCGTCTCCAAAAAGGCATCCGCATCGCACGACGGATCTTGCAACCGCATCCGGAACATCTCCTGCACCGGTGTGCTAAACGAAAACACCTCCGACTTCAAAATCCCACTCATCTCCTTCAACAGCAGCTTCTGCAACTCCACGTACGACACATCCCGACTTACCACCAAACAGAAAGGCGTCCCAAACCGTCGCACCTCGCCACTCCCAACGTCCCGCCTCGCGTTACTAATACACAGCACAATCTGGGTCATCCCCTCGCCCACCACCGGACTCTCAATGCAGTACACCGTACCGTCCCCGTCCCCAACCGAAGCCACCAAGTGCGAATCACAATAAACCCGATTGAACCCGCTCTCGCAAATCTCCGCCAAAATCATCCGCTCCCCCGAAATCCCCGTGTCCCCGTGCAACTGCTCCCTCAATCCCTCTACCAGAGATCCGTGCGGCACCCCAAGCCCCAGCTGGACCTGCTTCGGTTGCTGCGAGGCGTAAATCACCCGCACCAGCACCGGCTGCAGCGTCAACTGCGGCAGCTGCACCGAAATGCAGTGAAACGGATCGAACGTGTTGCTCTGCTTGTGGCACCGCGGGCACGTCAGCGACGACCGGAACTGGGCCTGAAAGACGGCCTGCACGAACGAATTGTTGCAGCGGATGTGGTTGGCGAGGGTTTCCGCCGCGATCACCTCGTCCGAGCGGCCGTAGTTGTTCTGGGAGGAAAAACAGAGAGAGAGAGGGAAATTTAGAAATTTTAGTTTTCCTTTTCGAACAAGAAATGCAACTTCCAGCGAGTTCTTTGGTTTTAATTTAGTATCTTTGGGACCCATAACGGACTAGCGAATGTTCAAAAAAAGCTTACAAAGAAAAATGTTTTTATAAGTTTTTATAAATAAAAAAAAAAAACTTAAATTCAAGTAAAAAAAACATATTTTTCAATTTTGAAAGTACTCGCATTAAAAAAAAATGAAATTAAATTCGTTCTGATGTATTTAAAAACACTTTTGAAACACTTCAATTTTTATATTACTATATTGAAATGCACATTGTTGATGTTGAAACCTCTAAACTGGGCCCTCGTCCTGTCACGTCCGTCAGTAGTCTTGTCGTACATTACAAGTAGAATCAGACCTGCCAATGAATTAGTACACTTCGACCAAATAAACAATGACGCTGTACGGATCTGACTCTAGAATAAATGCACAGTTGTGTGTTATTCATAAGTCCAACTAATTCAATTATTCATTTGAGTCCAAATATTCATTTGCTAACTAACTACTTTGGATTGAAAATCTAAACTTTAATCTAAAATCCTCTAAACTTAATGTTCAAAACTAAACGTTCCTTTAACTGTTGCAGTACTACTTCTATCAAAAAACAATAAAAATTTCTGAACTGATATACAAATAGGATAGAAATCGCGATTTTAAAAACAAATTACCATTTACGTCAAAAGATCCTCGATTCGCAACAATGGTCAATACAACCATAATCCGAAACCCGTTAGTTCAACAGAGCAACGAATTTTGTCCGATATCATAACATTATTGATTGATCGAGACTCTATATGGACAATTTGACATAAAAGAATGCCTAGTATTCTACAACAATCAAAGTTTATTGACAGCATTACTCTAACTTAACAATTGCAACTAAATTTATCATCAAATAGATTTGGAAAGGATACAGATTTATTTTAAATGCTAATGCTAAGCAACAAATCAATTGTACTATACTGAAGTCCCAACCTAAAACCCACATTTTGATAGTGAAAAAGTCACAGAAGCAGCGGTGTCTTGTGCAATTGTGATATTTTCACTATCGGAGAACTACCTAGTTCACGAAGACAGCTTATCGGTCGACGCTTAAGCCCTGGGGCTGCGGCAAAGCGAGTTCTCGTAGCATGAAATGGTGTCCATAGGGCTTATAAAAATAATGTTTACCCAAATTTTAACTAATGCACTAGGATCAAATCATGCCCCTTGACTTTACAAGGCCCAGGGCTTACAAAGAAAAATGTGTTTATAAGTTTTTATAAATAAAAAAAACAAGAAAACTTAAATTCAAGTAAAAAAAACATATTTTTCAATTTTGAAAGTACTCGCATTTAAAAAAATGAAATTAAATTCTTTCTGATGTATTTAAAAACACTTTTGAAACACTTCAATTTTTATGTTACAATATTGAAATGCCATGTTCTTTTGCTTACTTTCTTGCCCTTAAAATATTTTTTTTAATGATCAAGCTCCGATTTTTCCAGACACCAAGATTCTAACTCTAGTGCGTTGACAAGTTTTAACGAAAAACTTCAACACACGACATCCATCGATCGCCCTAATTAATGCGTCAGCGGAACAAAGAAAAAAAAACCTAATCAAAATGACAAACAACGACGGTTCGCAATCACATCCTGATTTGTGTCCAGGTTGCCGAACGCCGCTCACGTGGAACGCGCCGTGGCATTTTTTTCTGCGTCAAAACCGCTTCGCTAACCGAATTGCTCTCTGTGTGTCTCTAATCAAGCCATGTTTAGCACCGCTCCGCTAAGTTCCAGATACAATAATAAAATGGAGAAAAAAAAGTTTTGTCGTTCGTTACCTTGATCGTCTTGTACTTCCGCTTGCTGGCCGTGTTGAGGTCCTCGTGCACCTTGTCCAGCAGCCAGAACAGGAACTCCTGGGCATCGTGCTGGGTGGAACTCCGGAATTGACTCCCGTAGCGGTCGACCACGGCCTGCGGAAAAAAGGAAGGAAACGATTAGTTGATCTTGATTGTGATATAAGGGATCAAATTGATGTTACCTTGAAACTCGAACTGTACTCGGGAGCGTCCTTGCACGTCCACAGCGACTTCAGCACCAGCGCCAGCTGCTCGGTCAGTTCGCCCTTGGTTCCGAACTTTTTGGCATTTATCTTGTTTCGTCGTTTTAGATCCGCCTGGAAAAAGTCGCAAATGTTAGCTATAGTTTCGATCATTTAGAGATAGTTCAAAAAGTACCGACCTTGTATTGATCTAGAACAAAGTATTCGGCCAGAATGTCCGTGTGGCTGAGACACTGCAGGACGGCGTTCATGAAGCAGGTGTTGCCGTGGTTCCGCAGCCCGATCACGCCCGGGGTCGTGTCCGCGGGCCACACGAACCCGTTGGCCGGTGGGCCCGCGGACGGCACGCGGTCTCCTCCCTTTTGGTGATTGCCCTGCGGCGAGAAGAAACGAAACATATTTAGTGTGTATGAATTGACTGTGTTCAGAAGGGGAGGTTGTGCTGCGGGGTAGAGCTTTAATATTTTAATATAAAGCAGTTATGCGGCACATTCCTGAGGGGCTGCAGAATTGAAATCTAAAATCCTTATTTTAATAAATAAATAAAAAAAAGTGAATTCTAAGAACAAGTGCACTAATATTGCATAATGTTTTCTTCCAACTTCATACCAAAACAAAAATCCCAACATTTACTGCCTTGCCAATTGCTCTCCAGCAGAGTCAAGCAATAACTTTCCATTTTCCCCCCAAATAACATCCACCCATAGGCCAGGAAGCTCCCGGCTGTGAGCAAACAGCCATCTTTCATGCGTGATTTATGCGATTTCGGTTGATAATTTACACCTTTTTTCGTTCAAACATTTTTTGGTTCCGCCACAAATCGGAACGCACACACACACGATCGTGGCACCCCTCGCGGGAATCTGCCTGGACAGTGGACCCACACAATTGGATGCTCTCTACGAGCGATGATGATGATTGGGAGCAATCAACGGAGAAGGTCAATTATATTTCAGCAAAACGGCAGGAAAAGCATACAGTAGCAGCAGCAGCAGCTCAAAATATTTTTGCTCAAAACGATTCCGCGGCGGGAGATTGAGGGCACGGTGGAAGTGAGTTGATAAACAACTGGACAAAATATGGAACTCAACTTTAAATCAAGAGAATTTATCTTTCTCTGCTCCGCAAAGTCGGAGTTTGAGCGACGCATTCGCAGTAGTTTCTGGTGTGATTGCCACCACAATTGGCGCACTTTATGTGCGACTGCAGTTGCTGCGTATTCACACTCAAGCCTGATTTTTGTAGCTGGAGATTAATTTTAAACTGTCTCAATGGCCGTTTTAATATATCTGCATAGTTTTATTGTAATTCTTATAAAGATGAATACATAAATTAAAAAAAAAACTTCAGCAAATAAAAAAACAAGTTCAATTTCTTAAAGGAATGAAAATATGGTAAATCGAGCAATTTTACCAAATGTGACCGATATGTACAAATGTTTAATTTCAACGATGCTTTGGACTTTTTTTCCAAAAATTTTAGAATGAAAGAGGGATGTTATTTTATAAATTTAAAAAGAAAATCAAATTTTAAAATGATGAACTGCTGAAATATACTAAGATTTATTTCAAACGAGTAAATGAAACCAAACAAAACTTTTTTATAGGATTTTTTTTAAGGTTAAACGGCAGATAGGCCGATAATAGAAATGCAATGATAAAGGGTATATTTCTTCTAATTTGATTTGAAATATTTAACAAGTTTCACAAACTTTCGGATAATCGAACTTCGGATAATCGAAACTTCTTATAATCGAGGCTCCGCATAACTGAGTCTGGACTCTGGACTGCATTACATTTTAAATTTTATTATTTTCATCAAAAGGCTTAATATCATAATTTTGATATTTAATTTTTCTCTCATTTTTTTTTCTTTGTCTTATTTTTGATTGTCGAGCTTGACCCCTAAAGCTGCTCTAAAGTGATTTAGAATTTTTAAATACAAGAAAAAAAAGATGAAATATTGAAAAATGCATTTTAAAATTAATTGGAAATCAACCATTCAAATTTGACTAAAATGGGGTCGCAGAACTCTTATTTTATGTAAAAAATAAGAAAATGAAAAAAAAATTTAAAAAATATAATATTTTTTGTCATTATTTGATTATTCGGATTGTAATGAAATGCTTCTGTTTCAATTAGACTCAATGCGGAATGTTTTTTTAGAATTTTTTTTTCAAATTTATTTGTAATACCTAACCTAAACAATTTCATTAAATGTTTTCTTGCATTTTTTCATATTTTCAAATGTTTATTTTTTTATTTTCCCCATCTAGGCCGCTTCATTTTTTTTTTAATGTTTATGTCTCTCGACTCTGGCCAAAGTCGAAGGGAGGGGGCTAAAAAAGTATTAAACATGAAATTACAAGCCATGGTATTAACATTTGAATGAACAAAGTGTTTTAAAGGCATTTTACACCTGCCCAGTTGTTTTGCAATCATTAGTTTTCAGAATATTCAAGAACTGAAGAATTTTTTTTATCGCCGAAAAAAAACTTTTTGCTGTAGATTTGAATTCTACAAAAATTGAAAATATTTTTGATCGATCCCAGACATGCTAAAAATGATTTTAAACGCAGAATAAATGCTTAAAAAATTTAAAAATATTTACCGCAAGAAATGTTGCCCAGTAATTTGTAATTTGTTGTTTTATTGGGTACGATAACTTGTTAGTTAAACTATGTATCAAGTCAAGGAGGGTATAAGTTTCTATTCAATTATCTCTAAATATTGACAACTTTTCCACCCATTCTCACCCACTGTGCATCGCTCAGTTCCGTAGGGTTGGGACGTCTATTTTCCACCCTCTCTACCACCCACCACACCCCCCTTTGATAGTAACAATCCATGTGTACTAGCGCTACGGGCCACCCCTACGGAAGCCGATGGGGTGAGCTGGCCGCGGTGGTGACCTTTCGTTTGCTTTCCACTGACTGATGCAATAAAATCGCGCTTATTCCGCCGATATCCAACGATTGCTCACACTACCCTGGAACTAGCCTCAAGCAAGCAGTTCAGTGGAGCAACCAATTTGGCCCAGTCGCGGCCACCGCACGATCGAACGGGTAGTGCGCGCGGGGCGGGTTAAAGGGGGTGGTATCATTCGCAATGCTCAATCCTCCACTTCACTACACTTGAGATTGGCTGCAAGTGTGTGGCATCAGGTCATGTGTGTGTGTGTTTGTATCGGTGTAGAGTACACGCAATGTGATATGATATGACTTTTCTTGGCTTTTAAAAGGCGAGGTGTCTTTCGAGATTTTCACGGTCTTATTTCTGCGAAAAAGTATTTAAATATTTTTGTCTCTGCTCGGGTCACCCTCCTTGGTGGGGTGATGCACTCACTTTTTAGTCGGGTCACGACTTTGCGAAACTCACGCACAATTTTCAGGGCCAACTGTGTCAATGTTGTTGCCTTTCCCAGTGCAAAAGCAAGCAGATTTAGAACAGATTTAGAAACCAGAAAATAACTTACTGCAAGATTGACATATGTCATTTGTTGTGCAATGCGATTGATGAACTTTTTCACCGACAGCCGCCGGAAGATTTTCCGTTCCGTCGTCGTCCCACCGGAACTTCCTTGAAGCTTTGGCTCATGGCCATTTCCGCCTCCCCCTCCACTGTTGATGGAATTTTGCTCGGAGGTCGCAACGCCACTCGCATTTGTCATCGTTCCGGATTTTTCCGTAGCTTTCCGGCCACCACTCACGACCGACTGGAACGGGTTGCGGGACAGCGAGAAGGCCCGCTTGAGCTTGCTTCCCCCGCTGGAACCAGTCGGTTTGGACGACGGAACAGATGAGTCCACTTTGGTTTGATGGGCATCTTTGTTTTTCGCGTTCTCCATTTTCACTTGGCTTTCCACGGCGATTTCCCTTCCCTCGAGCACCACTTTTGTCGGCGGGGACCGCCCACGGAAATCCGGAACCACCGATTTCGAGCTCTGACGCGGAACGCTGAGTCACACACGCACCGAACGCGAATCGCGAACAACAAACACGACTTCGTAGGGCAGTGGCTCTTAGCAGGCCAAAAATTTACTAAACTTTCGAAAGCAATTACAGCAACCCATTCTACAACACACAGCCACAGCGCTAGATTGAACTGTGTTGCCAGAGTGACTTTTTTGGAACGCTGTCACATGAAACGTCAGCGTCCAACTGTCAAGGCAGGGTGGTATGCAGCGTTGTCAGAAAAATAATGGAAACAACTAATTTCTGAAGATTCTTTTTTCATGTTTTTTTTTATACTTGCTTGTTGGGTGTTAATTTAGTATTCAAACGCAAGGCGGTTTTAAAAATACCCAAAAAGCAAAAAATAAAAACTTTGTTTAAAATCTCCAGATCTCAACATTAAAATTTTGTATTTTTTTTTGAAGTAGTAAACTTGATAATATATGTTAAATATGACTATTTATTTTTATTTGATCACAACCATAGATTTTCAAAACATTGATATTTACTAAAAATTATCGAGGTGTTTAAAGTGCAACAAGGATTAATCTTTCTTAACTAAATGTTTCTGTAAAGTTGACAGCCGCAAAAAAATTACTCCACGTTATCGGCTCACATCTCTTTTTATAATTCTGGAGTTTTTTTTTAAAAAAAAAAAAAGGTCCAAAAAAACTAAATTTCCAGTTTTTGCTTTTTGGGTGTTTTGAAACCGCATTGTGTCAGGGGTATTATAAACACCCAAAAATCAAAAACTGAAAATTTGGTTTATTGGACCATTTAAAAAAAACTCTAGAATTTCTCGATTAAAATTGTTAAGGTACATACTCCCCTTGAAAATGCTTCAAAATGTGCGTGACAGACGAAAGTGCACAAACACATCGAAATGTTCCACGACCTTAAAATCTAATTGTGGTACTAGATTACACTCTGAGCAAATAGGGGAAATTCTCGTATGTTTGACACTCGCTCCTAATTCTATCCAATTTGCTGATTTTCACTATTTAAACAACTAATTTTGCAAAACTTTTGATAGAAACTTGCTTGCTCACTTCTTATTCCTTGGGCATGAGTAAGGACCTCGACGCCGTTAGCAATGTTGGCTTTAAAATAAAATTTCGTGATAATATCACTTCCCCCCCAGCCAACATTTTTGCCATGCGAAGCGGGCCTCGACGCTGTGTCTAGGTTTAATTCCTAGCTAGGAGCCATCAGTGTCTTAAGAGGTGGTCCCAAGGCCGAGTAGGAGTTCATGAAGCAAATTAGTCGTCTCCCACCCCTTTTAAATTTAAAAATGAACTCTGAAACCAGCGCTTACTCACAACAGAAACAGAGGCCTCTTCTAGGCATTGTAGGATAGAATAGATTTTGAAATTTATTTAAAAAATGTTACGTGCATAAATATTAAACTTCCATTTAAGTAATAATACAAAGCATTTTGATATGTCAAAATTTTCATAGAGTCAATCATAGGATTCTATGACAATTTCCGGAATTCCATTTCCCGGAATGGACGTTTTCCGGAATGGACATTATCCGGAATGGACGTTTTCCGGAATGGACGTTATCCGGAATGGACAGTATCCGGAATGGACGTTATCCGGAATGAAATTTCCCGGAATGGACGTTTCCCGGAATGGACATTTCCCGAAATTTTTTTTTATATTACCTGATATGAGAATGAATGGAATCTTGCCTACTCACTTACTTGTGGTTAAGAATTATTTAGTTTGTACTCCGTTGGTTTTGACAACAATATGAATATAAATACATGAATGATAAAAAGAAAGTGAAATGTTCGGACATGAACAATAGAAGCAAGTGTTGACTATTGAAACAATACTTTATCAACCACCACGAGATGTAACAATGTAGATCGATAGATATTAGATGTTTTTTACATTCTTTCAATTCTTTCATTTTTTTCCTTTCTTTTGTTAATCATTTGACTTATGTCACAAAATTCTACCATATTTTACTATAAAGCAGAATGATTATTTTCAAAGAAGGGAAAACCTCAAGAAAATAAAAAGCTTTTCAGAAAATCAATGTGTAATGTGTCCAGTCAAGAAAATAAATAGCTTGAGTGTATTTTTAAAGAATGAAAAACCTCAAGGAAAAATACATTATACATTGATTTTCTGAAAAGCTTTTTTTTTATCTTGAGATTTTCCCTTCTTTAAAAATACACGTTCTTTCATCAAAGTAATGGGATTTTATGTAAGAATTATCCCTTCTTTTGTTAATTCTACTAAATTTCAACTAGTTTTTGTTAAGGAACTCTGCACTATAAAGAAGAATGTGTTTTTTTTAAAGAAGGGAAATCCTCTAGAAAAAAAAGCTTTCAGAAAATCAATGCATAATGTATATTTTCTTGAGGTTTTCCCTTCTTTAAAAATACACGATCTTTAATCGATGTGATGGAATTTCGTGTAAGGGATTTCCCTTCTTGTGTTATTCAGTTGACTTTTGTGACTAAATTCTACCAAATTTTATTATAAAGCAGAATGTTTATTTTCAAAGAAGGGAAAACCTCTAGTAACAGCTTTTCAGAAAATCAATGTATAATGTATTTTTCCTTGAGGTTTTTCATTCTTTAAAAATACACTCAAGCTATTTATTTTCTTGACTGGACACATTACACATTGATTTTCTGAAAAGCTTTTTATTTTCTTGAGGTTTTCCCTTCTTTGAAAATAATCATTCTGCTTTATAGTAAAATATGGCAGAATTTAGTCACATAAGTCAAATGATTAACAAAAGAAAGGAAAAAAATGAAAGAATTGAAAGAATGTAAAAAACATCTAATATCTATCGATCTACATTGTTACATCTCGTGGTGGTTGATAAAGTATTGTTTCAATAGTCAACACTTGCTTCTATTGTTCATGTCCGAACATTTCACTTTCTTTTTATCATTCATGTATTTATATTCATATTGTTGTCAAAACCAACGGAGTACAAACTAAATAATTCTTAACCACAAGTAAGTGAGTAAGCAAGATTCCATTCATTCTCATATCAGGTAATATAAAAAAAAATTCCGGGAAATGTCCATTCCGGGAAACGTCCATTCCGGGAAATTTCATTCCGGATAACGTCCATTCCGGATACTGTCCATTCCGGATAACGTCCATTCCGGAAAACGTCCATTCCGGATAATGTCCATTCCGGAAAACGTCCATTCCGGGAAATGGAATTCCGGAAATTGTCATAGAATCAATCATAGGTCAATCAATAATGTAATGATATCGGACAAAATTCGTTAATCTGTTGAACTAACGGTTTTCGGATTATGGTTGTATCGACCATTGTTGCGAATCGAGGATCTACTGGAGGTTGACGATCAAATAGAACCTAACATTTCAAAAGGGCGCATGGGTTTTGTAAACAGGAGTGTATCTCTCCCACTCAAATAACAGTTTACAAAAGGTATGATAGGGATACGCTCCTGTTTGCAAAGCTTGTGTGTCCTAATAAAATGGAAGGCACGAAATAGTCGTCTTAACGACGAGTGTTCAACTTGTAAAATATGAACAGTTAATTTAAGGTTGTTAATTCAAATTAGTTAGTGTTCTATTTAATTGGCAGATCTGCTTCTAGTTGGGTGGGTCTCGTGGCGCAGGGGTAGCGGCTTCGGCTGCCGATCCCGATGATGCTATGAGACGCGGGTTCGATTCCCGCCTTATCCACTGAGCTTCTATCGGATGGTGAAGTAAAACGTCGGTCCCGGTTTCTCCTGTCTCGTCAGAGGCGCTGGAGCAGAAATCCCACGTTAGAGGAAGGCCATGCCCCGGGGGGCGTAGTGCCAATAGTTTCGTTTTTTTTTTTATCTGCTTCTAGTTGTAATGTAGGACAAGACTACTGACGGACGCGACAGGACGTGGCCCAGAAAAAGGCCTCAAGATTTGTATTCCCTAGACAAGTTAGTTTTTTTCTTTCGATTTCATATTTTTAAATTTCCTTTAAATTTGATATACATGTTAGGTTTCCTTTGTATAAATCTCCGATTAGTTACGTTTTCTTATTTAATTAACTAATAACTTAATTTCCTCCAGGCCTTTTTATTTTGAATCAAAATTTAAGACTTTCATTATTCAGTGTTAAACTAAGATTACCGTAACTGATCAAGTCATCCAAGTTCTTACTACTCACACCTACACTAATTTTCTTTCACCTTCCCCCTCCCGATCCCCTATATCTTCCGGTGGTGTTCATTTTGTATGCAATACTAGTTCGGCCACTACCCTTTTTTCCACAAGAAACCGGACTTGGACTGACTTGAGGACGCGTCCCCCACCTTGCTCCGTAAAACGAAAACGAAAACGAAACTTGCTTGCTCACTTCTTATTGAGCTAATTATCACTCGATTTTAGTTGAAAACGCTTTTTATGAGCTGTTTTTAAAGGTCAAAGTGCTGATAAGGCAACATTAGAGGCACGCTTGACTTAGATGCTGCTCCCCTTAATAACAAAATTGTTTAAAAGAAATTTGGAATACTAAACATTTTTGGAGTTTATTTTTTAAAAGGTCCAATAAACCAAATTTCCAGTTTTTGCTTTTTGGGTGTTTTTGAAACCGCCTTGAGTCAGGGGTATTAAAAAAACAAATTTAAGTCAGGGGTATTAAAAAACCAAAAACTGAAATTTTGGTTTGTTTATTGGACCTTTTTAAAAAAAAAACTCCAGATTTGTACATACACTCAACCCCCGGTGGTTGGTCACTTTTTCGTTTGACACTTTTTTAGTTTGTACCCCTTTGGTTGGTCAAAGTCAAACTAAAAAGTGACGAACTGTCACTTTTTACACGGCGCTCACGCACACTATCAAAACAAACGTTTGGTAGTGCGTGTGAACTCCGTGTAAAAGGGGTGTCAAACTAAAAAGTGACCCCGTTAGTTTAACAACAGTTGGTGTCAAACCATCGGTGTTTGAGTGTATTTATATTTGTTAATTTAAAAATCATGTGCAACAAAAGTTATTTCAAAGAAAGGAGCTAGTATACTTACTCTATATATAATCCATTATAACGATAACAGATTTCTTGCAATAAGAAGTTTGAACTAACTAGCTTCACATTTTAATTCTACTAATATTCAAGGCTGGGGTCTGTGGTGTGCGTAGTGTTAATCGGGGTTGCCTCTCACCCCAGTTAGCCTGGGTTCAATCCCTGTCGACTCCGGTTGGCATTCTCGTGACGAGATACTTTGATCACGCCTTTCGTCGGATGGGGAAGTAAATGTCGGTCTCGGCCTAATTTATAGGTTTGGTCGTAAGGTCAGTCCAGATGTAGGAGTCGTCTGCCTGGTCGAGGTACAAATTAGGTACCAGATCAAGGCTGCTTCAAGGAGTCTTGCAATAGAGACCAATAAAACTATGTTATGATACTTAACATAAAAACAATGCAGGATCATACATTTTGAAATGTGTTGACGGTGAATTTGGAAGATTCTTGAAAGAAAAACAATGTCTTCTTATTTTTTGAAACATTTTAAAAGGGAAAAATTGCAACGACTTACAAACTGAATTACATTCTTACCAAACCTTACTCGCAATGATTTCGCAAGTTCAACGATCTTTCAAGCATTTTTGTGGACAAACAGATAAGACACGATCGCGCTCAAAATACATTTCGGGAGAGAACCACACGTTTTGCCCACCATCCCATGCCACAGCTTCTCACGGCGATGGGATATTATCTGAATGCATGTTTGCACTAAACTCTCTGCGCTCACTCTACACGACGATTGCATGCGTTTATCAACACCGCCCCTACGGCAGTGTAGGGATGAGCGCAAATGCTTCATGTCCAGTTTTATCTCGCGTTGCATTTGTTGACTGATCTGATAACACCTGCCGCGCCACGTCCCAGGATCTGTTCTTATTGTCTTGCGTTTAGTGAATCATGGACCAGTGTCAGCGAAACTTAAGTCTGCTGAGAAAACGCTGCTCTGCCAAATTGGAGCTGAATGTCTGTTAATTTCGGGAAACTGTACAAAATCATCAATGGTGAGCTCAAATAAGGTGCCCCCGGATGGAGGATACGGATGGGTGATCGTTGCTGGTTGTGCAGTGATAAACGTGTGTTTGCATGCATTTACCTGTTTAAATACAATTAATTAGCTCGTCACGTATACTTTCAGATATTCAACCAGTCACTCATATCCGTGTTTGGTTTGATGTTTGGAGACTATTTGAGCGATTTGGGTGAAAATGCTTTCGGTGCTGCTCTCGTTATGAACATATGCAATATATCCTTGAACTTTTCAGGTAATTGTGTCTAATTCAAACTTTAAAAAAACATCATATTTTTGTTCATTAATCTAGGATTAATCACCGGTCCAATCATAAAGAAATTTAACGCGAGGAAGGCATCTATTTTGGGCAGCTTGTTAACTGGCGGTGCTCTGACAGCATGCTCGTATGCAACCGAGATGTGGCAAATCATACTTTCCTACAGTTTAGTGTTTGGATTTGGATTAGGTCTTATTCAGTCATCGACATTCGTGGCATTGAATTCATATTTCAAAAACAATAAGGGAAAAGCTGTCGGGTTTGCACTGGCAGGAACTGGAATCGGGCAAATCTTGATGCCATTGCTAGTTCAGTACTTGCTGGATATTTTCAGTTTCCGTGGCACTACGCTCATCATTGGTGGACTAGCTTTCAATGGGGTATGTAAACAAGTTACATTTGTACATAAAAAGGTACATTCAGATCTTTTTTACAAAAGGTTGTCGGAGCTGCCCTTTTGCAGCCAGTAGAATGGCACAAGAGACACGTGTTGGACGAAGAGTCAAACAATGAGAGGCTTCCTCTGATAGCAGCAACAAGTACTACTACGAATCCTAGCAAATCTGACAGTGGATGGTCAAAATTGGCAGCATTGATGGATGTAGCGATTCTTAAGAAAGTCTCATTTCTTAACCTGATTATTGGATTGGGACTTGCATATACAGCATCAACCAGCTTCTCTCTATTTTTCCCATATTTTCTACAGGTAACATAACTACCAAAAACAAAGTATTATTTTAAAAAAATACCTTTTCAGAAAACAGCGAACCTTGACATGTTTCAAACGGCCAACTGCATGTCAATGCTTTCGACAACCGATTTGCTCACGCGTGTCACTGTGCCAGCGTTCGTCGATAGGATGAAATTCTCGCATCGAAACACGTTTCTGATGGCTGGACTATGCCTGGTCATCGCACGGTCCGTGATGGCCGAGATGAGAAGCATCGTACCGCTGATGATTACATCGGCTTTTTACGGGATTTTCCGGTCCATAACGATAGTGAATCAAAACTTGACGATTGCCGAGTACTGTGGGGAGAAAGGGCTGGAATCTATGCTGCCAAACGCTCTTGGGTTTAACATGATAACCAAGGGAGTGTTGGTTTTGAGCTTGGGTCAGCTGCTTGGTTGGTTCGTTGACTACACTGGAAGTTATTCTCTGAATCTACATGCACAAAACTTGCTGTTGGTATCGACTTGTGTTTTGTGGCTATGTGAAATGTACTTTAAATATCGGGATTAAATTTGGTTGATTTCCACTAAGAATAAGTCACTTGTAATTATTTTATTGAAAGATCCACAAAAAAGGAAAACAATCAATTCCTTTGCGATTTCTTTTTTCGACCTACCGTCATCAGGGGTGAGATTAGGTGGTAATACAAAAATGCTAAAATTTGTATGACCCAATCTCACCCCCAGACCAAATTCCTGATGACGGTAATCAATGATTTGCACTTCTGACCAGTGCGTATCATTAAATAAAAGAGGTTGATGTCAAGAGAGGTCAATAGATAGCGGGATTCAACAACACTTAAAACGATTTTTTAGCCTTTTGAAAAAATACCTTTTTTAAATTTTTTAACATTTTTTTCTGTTCCTAAAAAGAAATCTTATTTTTTTTGTCCCTTTCAAAATGTTCTTTCACCGTACTAGAACTTGCCCAATCTGGTACTTCACTGCGGGTGACTGTTCGACGACGTTCGTGGATCAACAAGACTTTTCAAAAAATAACCCGTCAAATCTCAACAAAACGGCGGCACCGAAGCATTATTTCCAAGCTGGATTTGAAATTCTTGTAATTTAGCAAAATATTTGAGTCCATTTCGGCGATATTTGTGCAGGTATGATAGAAAATAAAATTTTAAATGGGAATTTAGAAAAATAATGTTGCAATTTCTCCGGTTTAGGATGGAAAACTTCGACGACCTAACCAACGACCAAATCCGGCTGAAGCTGCTAGAGTACGGCCTGCCGAACATTCCGGTGACCTCAACGAGCCGCAAGGTTCTGATTAAAAAGCTCAAAAATCACGTCGAAAATGCCAACAGCAAAGTCCGCCGGGAAACGATTCATGTGGCCAAGTACTCTTCCGACGAGGACGTCGAGGAGCAACCGGTAAAGAAACCCCAAGCCAAGAAGGAAGTGAACCGACGGGCCACAATCGGTGGACCGGCAGCAAAGCTGTCCCAGACATTGCCGGTGATGCCACAGTTGCCACCCCCGTCCAAGCCAGCCGTTGAGAAGACTGTCGATGCAGGTTCGAAGCGCCGTTCCGGTCGTTTGACCCCGGTGCTGAGCAAAGATGATGCCGGTTCGGTAGTAGCTGCCCCGAAGGAACCTATGATAATCGAGAATTCCGACGACGAGGACGACGTTCCGTTGACGCAGATGCGAACCCGCGATCGGAAGTCAAAATCGAAGAGTCCCTCTTTGTCCCGGGCAGAAATGGTGACCACATCGTACATCAGCCAGAAGGTCGAGGCCGCTGCCAGGCCGGTCATCCCCGAAGAGATGGAAATTGATCTGACGGAATCGGTGGATGAGATTATGGATGAAGCGCCTCCAGCGGAACCGGAACCGGTCATCCGTCCACCGGTGACCCCGTCCCGTGAATCACGCTACAACACCACGACCAACATCAGCAGCATCACCAGCAAGCGGTCCACCATCGGTGGAGCAGGTTCGCACGCTTCGGAAGCACTCTCCAGCTCGTTCGGACGGCCCTCGATGGCGACCACAACTACGTCGTACACCTCGTACAGTTCTCCGGCGCCGAAGCAACGCGACGAGCTCAAGCTAGACCCAACAGATTCGCCCTACTTGAGCGAGTTCACCAAGCGACTGTCCCGGTTGAAGGCGGAATCTACCCAAGGCGGCACCACCGGTCGGGATTACCCGGTTCGGCGTACGATCGGTTCCAGCGCGTACGCGGCATCTCCGGTGGCCAGTGCTGGCGGATCGGACTACGTTCAGTCGCGACTGGCCGCGGCTCGTGGACAAAAGCCCGTGGCGACGGCGGTTGCTGCGGACGGGAAGGGAGAGATCCGTGCCTCACTCCGGCAGGTTCTGCTGGCACTGGACCAGAAATACTCCTTCAAGAAGCTCTTCTACACGCTGATTGTCATCCTGATTGTGGTGTTCCTGTTTGTGTTTTTCTTCATGTAGACGGAACACGGAGATTCCCGGGGAACCACGCGCGGCTTGCCGAACCACAAGAGATATTTGAACCTGCAGACTTGGCGGAACCTGTTTTAATGTATTACACTGTTATTTCTTTTTTTTTTGTGTCCCTCAACGTGTATTCTTTCTCGAAGTAAATTGATTTAATAAAGTAGATTAATTCTCCATGTCAATCGTAAAAATGTATTGGTATTTATTTAATCAATTTGGTGGGTTTTATGATATATTTGAAAGAATCTTACAAGTATAAAAAGAATGACAAACGAAATTTAAAAAAAAAAAAATGTTCCAAGATTAACCCTTTTAGGGTCTGATAGGTCACATTGACCAAAAGCCTTGTGGGGGAACGAACGAGGCGAATAATAAAAGCCGGAGGATTAATAATCTAACGAGATTTATTTGATTATCGAGTTAATCGAACTTGTGACTCTTTCGAGCGCGTCGTCACGAATGGCGGAAAACGGCAGAACGATAGACGTCACCAGATGTCGTCTCTCGTTCTCTCTCTCTCTCTGCACAGGGTGGTTCACCCGGGATCCCACAGCCTCCCCCCAGTTACACCAAGAATCGCACTCTGTGTCCAGAAGGTGTAACTTTCGTTGCTGGATCATCTTGGGGGTGCGCGTTGACCTCAAGATTGCAGATGAACGCCGGTTTCAGTCGATCGATGGAAATACATTGTTGTTTTCCTGCTACCAGCACATTGAAGCTCTTGTCTCCCCTCTCCAGTACCTCGTAGGGACCGTCGTACGGATGCTGCAGTGATCGCTTGACAGAATCGATGCGCACGAAGACATGCGAGCACTTCTTAAGGTCGCCACTGACGAACACACTGCGTTTACCGTGGTTCGAAGCTGCTGGTGGCTTAACGTCCTCAAACACTTGGTGCAGCTTGTTCGCGAACTCCGTTCGACTGACCGCCGGAAGTGCATCGTCGAAGAATTCGCCCGGCAGCCGCAAAGATTGCCCGAACACTAACTCGGCAGCACTACAGTTCAGGTCGTCGCGGTAGGCTGCTCGCAAGCCAAGGAGAATGTGCGGCAACCGGTCGTACCAGTTTGTCGGGTCAGTGCACATTATCGCCGCCTTCAGCGTTCGGTGAAACCGCTCCACCATCCCATTTGCTTCTGGGTGATACGCCGTTGTTCGAATGTGAGTTGTTCCCAGCATGTGGTTGAGTTCGGCGAACAACTCGGACTCGAACTGCCTTCCTTGATCGCTCGTAATGGTTTCCGGTGCTCCAAATCTCGATACCCAAGTTCCGCAGAACGCTTCCGCCACCGTCTTCGCTGTCATATCGGCCAGTGGTATGGCTTCCGGCCAACGTGAGAAACGATCGATGACTGTCAACAGATACCGGCAGCCTTTGGACGTTGGTAGCGGACCAACCAAGTCAATGTGAACGTGACGGAAACGTGATTTTGGCAATTCAAAACTGCCGAGGGGCGAGACAGTGTGCCGTGAGATTTTCGACCGTTGACAGTTCACGCACGACTTGACGAAGTTTGCAATATCTTTGTTCATCGATGGCCACACATACCGTTGCGAGATAAGCTTTCGAGAAGCCCGCACACCAGGGTGTGCCAAGCCGTGGAATTTCTCCAGAACCGACTGCCGCTGCTTCTTCGGGACGTAAGGGCGCTGGATGTTCGGGATCAAGATGTCGCAGTAGACCGGTTTGCGACAGTGCGAGAAATGCTTCTGTACAAGCTTCAACGAGCTTGTGGGTGACTTCACCAGATTCTCCAACTCGACGTCGTTCTCTTGGTCCTTCGCCAGCTGCTCGAAGTCGATGGTGCACTGGACAGCGTCGACGCGAGAAAGTGCATCAGCCACAACGTTGTCAACGCCGCTGATGTGTCGGATGTCCGTGGTGAACTCGGCAACGAACCTCAAGTATCGCTCTTCGTGAGGAAGGCGGCTACTGGATGTTGTAGTAATCGCGTGCGTGAGAGGCCGGTGGTCCGTGAAGATGGTGAAACTCCTCCCCTCCAGGAAATGGCGGAAGTACTGAACGGCCATTTTCATTGCTGTCAGTTCTCTGCCGAAAGTGGAGTACTTCTTCTGTGCGTCGTTAAACTTCTCGGAGTAGAATCCAAGTGGTTCCCAGGACTTGCCGTCAAATTGCTGCAAAACAGCTCCAGCAGCAGTATTGGACGCGTCGATCATCAGCCCTAGTAGCTTCCTCGAATCCGGGTACGTCAAGAGCGCAGATGAAGATAGAGATGATTTGCAGTTTTCAAAGCTTGCTCTCGATTCCTCGGTCCACTGCACTTTCCGCGTGTCATTCTTCCGGTTCCCGGGGATCAGCTTTCGAAGGTCTGCCTGAATGTCGGAGGCGTGTGGAATGAACCTCTTGTAGACATTCACTAACGCCAGAAACCTTCTCAGCTCACGAACCGTTGACGGCGTTGGGAAGTCTCGCACAGCCTTGACCCGTTCCGGGAGCGGACGAATTCCAGTTTCGCTTACCACATAGCCGAGGAAATTCACTTCTGTCTTAGCGAACTGGCTTTTGGCGACGTTGATCACCAGGCCGTTGGCGTGCAACCGTTCTAGCACAATGCGAACGTGGCGGCGATGCTCTTCCATGGACGTGGACGCGATGCAGATGTCGTCAATGAACTTCACGACGAAGTCAAGATCTGCAAACAAACGGTCCATGAAGCGTTGAAACGTTTGGCTGGCATTCATCAACCCAAATTGCATGCGAGTGAATTCAAAAAGGCCAAACGGTGTTATCACTGCTGTTTTGGGGATGTCCGACTCTTCTACCGGTATCTGGTGATAAGCTCGTTCCAGGTCGAGTGTCGTGAATATCGACTTACCGGTCAGCGTGTGGAGCAGGTCGTGGATGTGAGGCACCGGGTACCGGTCGGGTGCTGTGATTTTGTTGAGCTGCCGGTAGTCCCCGACGAACCGCCACTGGCCATTTTTCTTCGGGACACAATGCAGTGGACTTGCCCAGCTGCTACTCGACGGTCTGCAGATGCCCAGGTCCATCATCAACTGAAATTCTTCCTTCGCGGCCTTCGCTTTATCGGGATGCAGTCTTCGCACCTTGCACGCTGCAGGAGGGCCTTTCGTTACGATGTGGTGAGTTACATCGTGGGTTGGTTGGCACCGGAGTGAGAAGGGCACAGTAATTTCTTGGAATTCGTGCAGCAGGTCCCGAAACGGGTTCTGTTCGTCGACGAACGTGACACTGTGGACCGTTGCCGTCATCATTCCACCAAGCGAATGCAGCTTCGTCGTGTTGTCGATCAGGCGCTGGTGCTTGAGATCGATGATCAGCCCGTAGTGCGCCAGAAAGTCAGCGCCGAGGATCGCCATGCCGACATCCGCAACCAGGAAGCTCCACACAAATTTCCGCCTCAGTCCCAGATCCGTGCACAGGAATTTCTTGGAGTACGCCTTGATGCTTGAGCCGTTTGCAGCGTGCAGGTGAAAAGGTATCTCGCCTCCGGTCCGGTCACTTCTGCTCGCGGGAATCAGGGACACGTCGGACCCTGAATCGATCAGGAATCTTGTTTTGGATGATCTGTCGTAGACGACAAGACGACGACTTGTTGAAGCTCCACCCACCTCCGCCGTTTGAGATGGGCCGACATCTAGTTTTTTGGAGAAAACGTGCACGGTTCACGGCACTGTCGAGCGTTGTTTCCGTATTTGCGATGATACCAACACACGTCATCTCGATTTCTGGACGGAGAGCGAGCGTCGTCCCGAGCTCGGGACAGTGATCGACTGCGAGAACGCGAGGGCTGGATCCTCATCCGCTTGACCTCAGCTGTGAGAGCTGCAACCTGTGCCTTGAGATCGTCGGTTTCGGAGGTCGGAAGCCCTTCCGGCTTGCTCACGGATGCCACGGTTGCTGACATAGTTTCGATCATTTTGTCTGCCATCAACGCAATGTTCGCTAGCGACTCGTTGCAAATCGAGAGGATTCCTCTGACGTTCGTTGGCAGTTTCTGCAGAAAGAGCATCCGCAGCAGCGCGGACTCAACTCCCAATCCCGACGAGAGTTCCTGCATCTTTGCGAGAAGGTGGGAGGGACGCAAATCTCCAAGGTCGTGCGTTCCAAGCAGTCCTTCCAGTCTGGCTTGAGGGGACAAAGCAAAGCGGCCAATCAGTCTCTCCTTCACTGCGTTGTACTTGTTCTCAAGCGGGGGGCGATGGACCAGGTCGGCGATGTGGCAAATCACGGTTTGATCGACTTTGGCCACGATGTGGGAGTACTTTGTGTCGTCGCGTGTGATGTTGGCCAAAGTAAATTGCGCCTCCGCCTGCGCAAACCACATTTCCGGGTCCGTTTTCCAGAAATCTGGAAGCTTGACACCGACGGCCGCGACAGCTTGCATGTTGCTTGCGTTCCCTTCTAGGTTGGCTGGCGGCGGGTTAGACATTTCGAGGTTATGTCCCCCTTTGTTTTTCGCGTGAAAAAACGTTTTTTCGCAGGTTTTCCGTCGGAACCGGTAAACTTTCGAACGTCGCGGGTCACCACTGTGGGGGAACGAACGAGGCGAATAATAAAAGCCGGAGGATTAATAATCTAACGAGATTTATTTGATTATCGAGTTAATCGAACTTGTGACTCTTTCGAGCGCGTCTTCACGAATGGCGGAAAACGGCAGAACGATAGACGTCACCAGATGTCGTCTCTCGTTCTCTCTCTCTCTCTGCACAGGGTGGTTCACCCGGGATCCCACAGCCTTTAATTTCGTATGGTCCTAAAAATCATTTTCCGATCACCATATTAAAACATTTGTTTTTTCAAAATTCGGACCTATGAGGGTAACGGCCGTTGCAAATATGTTGAGCAATTCTAAACGAAATCAGCCGATTTCGACCATTTTGTTTTTTTTTTTAATTTTAGATTTTCCTCAGACTTTGTGGGGGCCTTCCTTATTAACCAAATAAACATTTTGTGTCTTTGGTTCACCCATACAAGTCTTCTTACAATTTTGGCAGACAAACTTTACGTAAATATTCGAAAATCTGCAACTATAGAGTTATCTACGTGCGCATGTATTGCGTGTACGTACACGAAAAAAAGTGAGGTTAAATTTGGTACCAGCCAGCAAAACAAATGGAGTGCTAGTGTGTGTGAGATCGGGCTTAGATAGCTCTATTGAAAGAATTTTCTGATCGATTTGGTGTCTTCGGCAAAGTTGTAGCCTTGAAGGTATTAGTAAGGACTATTCAGAAAAAATAGGTACACGGAAAAGAATTTGCCGATTTTCAATAAACTTTTTTTTCACAAAAAATCAAATTCACAAAATCCGCATTTTTATTTTATGAAATTTTTTGATTTGTTTTAGGAAACAAAAAACCCGCAACGTTTGAGCCATAGAGATTTATTGACAAACATTTCGACGCCGAGTTATAAAAAAAAAAGTTTTTGAAATTTTCAAAAAAAAAAATTGTTTCAGTTACCAATGTTAAATAAAATTTGCAATCGAAAAGTACTTTCTAGATTGTTTTCACCGTTTCCAAGATATAGTCACTTAAATTTGAACTGAAAAATTCCCGTTTTTCCATATTTTTGAAAATAATCTTCCTGATTGTCCATCAGCTGAAAATATTTTTTTTCGAAAATTCCAAGACAATTTCCAATAAAATTCCATAAAAGACAATGAAGATTGGACCTCTGGTTGCTAAAACACAGCGAATGAAAGAAAAAGAAACAAGAAAATTAAAATTTGTTATGTCTCATCCAAACATTCCCACATATTCTAATGCCAATAAGACTAACGGTCCAATTTCCAATGTTGGAAAATGAAACATTTGTGAAATTTTATGATCTTTTCGAAAAAAAATGTTTTGAAATAGTTGGAATCAAGACTTACATTTCAACTCGGCGAATTTTTTTATGGAGATGCTTCTTTATCAAGCTTTATTTTTTAAACTAAAAAACCTAAAAAATCGAAAGTTCATACCTAAAAGTAGCTTTAACTTGAAAACGGATCCTTTTTTTTTTTTTTTTTGATACAGTTGCAAAATTATTTTTAATATATTTTTCGCCCCGATTTTCGATATTTTCAAAAAAAGGGGGGTTTCAACTTTGAATGGTAAAAATGTGAATAAAAATATGGGACTTTTTTGTTTCCCTTGTACCTATTTTTTCTAAAAAATCCTAATCATAACCTACACCTTTTCCGAAGACACCAAATCGATAAGAAAATCTCTTCTCAAGAATTCATACATTTACAAATCCATTTTGTATAACCAGCCCCCAAAATTGTTTTGACATAGGGGATGCGTGGACAATTTGCGCAATCGTAGAGATCCACCCAACTATTTTTGTTATGTCCTAAAGGAGCTATTAGACTATGGCAAACAAACAAAAAAAAACTCGCACTTTTTTGTGTTTGGCATTTTGCCAAACTCGCAAACAAAGCCAAATGATGCAGGCTGACGTTTCTGCAAACAAATGCAGGCAAACTGTCAAAACTGTTAGTTTATTTGCGAGTTTGTTTGTTTGTTTGCAATAGTCTAATAGCTCCTTAAGCAATATCCTACCCCTTTTCCGAAGACACCAAATCGATCAGAAAATCCGTTTTTGTATGGACAGTTGCCCAAATTATATGGAGACTTGAATGGACAAACTAATGATGCTAAATGTCTTCTTCCTTCATAGAAAAAGAACAAGGCTGTGATATTCCACGCACAGACAGAAACTTCCAACGTGTGATTTGTTAAAACAATTAGGGAAACATTGAACATGATTCCACTGCGCGTTTTTTTTATTGTTTCGCTAGTTGCATTGATAAATTATTATCGTTACACAGTACAATATAAGCAGCACGTGCAGCTGTCCTTATCATTTTTTGTTAAGAAAATAAAATTTACTTTTTTGTTGCATTTATAACTTGCTCACCGCAAAGCTATTACTCTATAGATACTATGTGATGTGTGTGCTTTCTGTTTTTCATTAGTTTTATTCTTTCTATATCACCTGTTTCTCTGAACCACAAACCTTCACTTCTTGTCACAATTTCTCACTACACTTTGCTTTACACTTTTTCCGGCCTTAGCTTATTTAGAATAAATAGAGTTAGAGTGATAAACTTTTTATCTTTACACAATTAAGAGGGCGCGTGAAATTCTCGTGAAAAGGGTTACAAAATCGACTAAATCACAAAGCGGAATCAAATAGACTCTCTGTTTATCCTGTTTTTTTTCGGTTTTGCTACACGTTTAAAAGAAAACATCTAATATTTACAAACGTACCGACGTTCCGACGACGATCCACCGGCACTACTTGGTCTGCGGCATTCGTTCGAGAAAGTCCAGCGCCAGAACGCGCTCCACCTCGTCCAGACAGGCCTTGGTGTCCTTTTCGGTGTCGGCCGTGTACGAGATGTGCGACGGCCAGCGCATCGACAACGTCGAAAAGAAGCTGTACAGATCCTGCAGGGTGTTGATCGCCTGGCAGGACAGCATGATGTGGCTGCCTTTGTTTGTTTGGGGTTTCTTTGGAAGGGAGAAGAAGGAGGTCAGAGAAATTTCAACCAACCAACGCAATCAGAACTTACCGGCGAATGTGACGTGTACCGAAAGTCCATCAGCTGGGAAATGCGCGTCACGTGGGGGATGAAGGCCACACTTTTGGAGTCGTCGTAGCTGCCCAGCTTCAGGTAGTGCTCGTTCTGGCTGCTTACGAACGCCCACCGATACCTGCAAGGTCAAGTTAGAACTGTAGATTTAAGCGACCTTCACCATCTAGTTTAAACCTACATCTGAAAGTGTGGCAAGATGGTGGCCGGCAGGACACATCCCAGCTCCAGCAGCTTGGCCGTCTCGAGCTGGACCATGCGCCAGTGCGGATGTCCGTACGAGTAGAGGCCGTTGTTGGTGTTGGTCACCCAGGCCGTGTCCAGCCCCGACAGCATCCGGATGTGCTGACTAAAAGAAAGAAAATTACAACATTTTTGTCAAGACCTGCTGGAAACCTCCTCGAAGGGTGCACCGTTTCTTCTTACCTCGATTGCGATCTGATAGACATAATTGTGTAACGTGTAACGAGACAAGGAGCGATAAAAAGAGACAAAAACAGGGCGTGGTCAACTATTTTTTAAATGTTCATTTAAATTTGGTTTGGAAGAAGGCATCTACACGACAGAGTTAGCGAAGAGTTGAAGAGAACTAGTAGAAGCAACTGTACAGGCACGCGAAACATCCAAAAGATCACTACACTACGTTTATGAAAAAAGTGTCTAAGGGCTTCTCCACTCCTGGGGGCAAAACGAGTATTGCACGTAGAAAAAGAATAATAATAAAATGTTTTATTTAAAAAATATATAAACATATTAAAATCTATAATCCAATTTTTGTTAATTTTGTGATTTTTTTTATGTAAAAAGCAGTGATTTTGAAATAATATTTTTTTAGCAGGATTCGGAATATTAAGATTTTGGAGTCAATTATTTTAACAGAAGATTTGAAATTCTTCAAGTATTGTGAATTATAATTTTAGAATTTGAATAAATATATAACTTAAAAATATAACAGTTTAATACTTCAAAATTCGACAAATCCAAAAATGGCAAAGTTATATAATTTAATAATTCAATAATTTTATAATTTGATAATTTAATAATTCAATAATTTAATAATTCAATAATTGATTAATTTAATAATTTAATAATTTGATAATTTGATAATTTAATAATTTAATGATTTAATGATTTAATAATTTAATAATTTAATAATTTAATAATTTAATAATTTAATAATTTAATAATTTAATAATTTAATAATTTAATAATTTCATAATTTAATAATTCAATAATTTAATAATTAAATAATTTAATAATTTAATAATTTAATAATTTAATAATTTAATAATTTAATAATTTAATAATTTAATAATTAAATAATTTAATAATTTAATAATTTAATAATTTAATAATTTAATAATTTAATAATTTAATAATTTAATAATTTAATAATTTAATAATTTAATAATTTAATAATTTAATAATTTAATAATTTAATAATTTAATAATTTAATAATTTAATAATTTAATAATTTAATAATTTAATAATTTAATAATTTAATAATTTAATAATTTAATAATTTAATAATTTAATAATTTAATAATTTAATAATTTAATAATTTAATAATTTAATAATTTAATAATTTAATAATTTAATAATTTAATAATTTAATAATTTAATAATTTAATAATTTAATAATTTAATAATTTAATAATTTAATAATTTTATAATTTTATAATTTAATAATTTAATAATTTAATAATTTAATAATTTAATAATTTTATAATTTAATAATTTAATAATTTAATAATTTTATAATTTAATAATTTAATAATTTAATAATTTAATAATTTAATAATTTAATAATTTAATAATTTAATAATTTAATAATTTAATAATTTAATAATTTAATAATTTAATAATTTAATAATTTAATAATTTAATAATTTAATAATTTAATAATTTAATAATTTAATAATTTAATAATTTAATAATTTAATAATTTAATAATTTATTAATTTAATAATTTAATAATTTAATAATTTAATAATTTAATAATTTAATAATTTAATAATTTAATAATTTAATAATTTAATAATTTAATAATTCAATAATTTAAGAATTTAATAATTTAATAATTTAATAATTTAATAATTTAATAATTCAATAATTTAATAATTCAATAATTTAATAATAAAATAATAAAATAATTGAATATTTTAATAATTTATCAACGTAATAATTCAATAATTTAGCAATTTCAATTATTTAAATAAATAGCATTTTATGACTCGTTTAAAAATATTCCGTATTTTTGAAAAAGTATGTTGTATCGCAAAACCTTTTTTTTGCGAAAACAAATGTTACTTTCATAACTAATGATTGCAGCCGGACCGGACAACAAATGAACTGGTGTAAAATGCATTTTATAACTATTATTTTATTTAAGTGTTAATGTTATGGCTTGTAATAATTAAAAAATCTAGTGATCAAACAATTTAGGATTTTTTTTTTCAGAAAATAAAGATTTCTAAAGTTAAAAATTAGATGTTTACTGCCCATGCTCGCATAAATGTCCCATATGCAAAAACAGCAAGCTGAGAAAAATGCTTAACAAGTTTGTCCCACACATAAAGCTACGTGTTAAGTTTTCACGAAAAAACTGGATTTCCTCCTGATTTCTAGAACAAAGTACTGGATGTTATAGGCTCTTTTGAAAGAGCACACGATTTTGAACCAAACTGCATCAATAGCTCAAAAGTGACGAAAATGCATATGGGACATTTATGCGATCATGGGCAGTTTAGAAGTTATAAATTTCTGAAATTAAGCATAACTGAAATTATTTGAAAAATTAAGATTTATAATTCGATGATTTAAGTGATTTTAAGAAGAAATTCAAAATTTAAAAACTTCAGAAATTCTGAATCTTTTGATAAAAATATACCTAGTGTGGTTTCTTAATCTGTAAATTTTGTTTTTTTTTTTATTTATTAATTTCAGGATTACAGAATTTTTGATAGACAAATTGAAGAATTTCAGAAATTTAAGACTTAAGAATTAAATATTTTAGATTTTCAGGAACCACCTAGGAATTTTAAAATTTAATAAATATAGTATTTCATTCAAAACAAGAAAATTACGTGATTTTACTTCTGTAAATGTCAAAAATTTTGAACTATAAATTTAATTACTATAAATAAAAAAATTGATTAATAAATATTTTGTTATTTTTGATTTAGGATTCATTATTGTGGAAATAGAGAATTTTTATTTGATTTGAGATTTTCATAATTCAAAAGTTTCTGAAGGATTTTAAAATTAGTTTAAGAATTAAAAATGCATTTCTTTTTTTAAGTTGATTTCAAAAATTCATAAGTTTTATAGTCTAATTTTTTTTATTTGTTAGGACTTTCTATTTATTATATATTTTAATCTGGTAGCGATCTGGCAGAATTGAAAAAAATAAAAGCTAAAAACTTAGGAAATAAAGAATTTTCAAAAATTATAGGATTTTGAAGTCTTTAATTGTTTTGGAATTTAATAATTTAATAATTTCAGATTTTAGTATTTTATTTTTATTTTTTATGAACACAAACTGTGTCCGTTTGTGTTTGTGCTATCCAGCAATTCCAGCCCCCCAGAAGTGGAGATTCCCCAACACAAAGCACCTTAAGCAGGTATTAGACTATGACAAACTAACAAAAACGTTAGCTTGCTTACATTTTGAGTTGTTTACGAGTTTGACAATCTGTCAAACTGTCAAAAAAGTGCGAGATTGTTTTGCATAGTCTAATACCTGCTTAACCCAACGAAAAACACAAAGGGACTCACCTAAACTCCTCGGTGTCTGTCATCAGTTCCTGCTCGATGGACAAAAACACCTGCACCATCTCGGCGATGATGATCGGCCACAGGCTGGTCACGTGATCGGCCGACATGCGCAGCAGCAGCACCCGGAAGCACAGGAACACCGCCGACTGGATCAGCGGCACGACCTGCGGCAGTCGCAGGCTGTTGGCAAGTTGTTCTGCGGGTAAAAATGACAAACGGTATTTTAGTTTAGTGTCCGCCTTCTGTTGCGGTTCTAGCGAGCAGATCATCGCACCTTGAATTTCCGGCATATACTTGTGGTACTGGTCCACCTCGCTGCAGAAGATCACAAAGGCCAACCGCTTCAGCAGCAGTGCCCTCTGCTCGTACTCTTGCTCCTTGGAGGTGAAAATGTTCAACGTTCCGGTTTGTGCTAGTGGCAAGCGATCTGCAGAAAAGACAATGATCATCAGTGAGTACGACCTGTGGTGACGATCGTCTACAAACAACGTACTCATCAAGTCTCTAAAAGTGGTAGTATCACAGGTCATCAAACTATCCAGGATAGTTTTCCAGTACGGCAAGCAGCGGCTATCAAACTGGAAGAAGGTCGCGTCCAGCAGCAGATCCAGGGCGTCCTTGCGCCACGCCTTCCGCGTGTACTGTGAAGAGAAGATCGCTCTTTAAGTGATCGTCGCTGATCGAGAGACACTTGAAGAAGCACTCACCTGATAGGTGCTCAAACTCGCCAGCAAGTTGGAGCACGCGTGAAAGGTCGGAATGTTCTTCGCCGTGTGGGTCTTCAGGTAAGGCACAATGTTGTACATGACGCCGGTCACGATCGTCGTGACCTTGTCCTTTTCCTGCGAGCTGAACGCGACGTCCAGCAGCGGGGCCAGAATGGCGGCAAGAATCTGCAAGAAAGATTGTTGTGTGAATCGGAAGAATTTGGGAGTGATCGCGCTCAAAACTCACCGACTGCGCTTGAATGGAGTAGTGCTGGTTCGACGGCATCAAAAGCCCGTCCTTGGTGCTCTCGATCGAGCTGAACTCCTCTTTCACCGATAGGTTCCGTCGCAGCCAGGTCGTCTGCTCCAGGCACGATCCGGCCACGTTCGAGATGGCCTCCACCAGGCGGGAAGTTACGTCGTGCAAATCCCGCACGTCCTTCTTGTCGCTGAACGGAATGTTTGGACAGCGCTGGACAAACTCGTTAAGAATCGACAGCGCCACAAACTGGGCCGGGATCTGCAGCGACAGGCAATCCTTGAGCAGCGCGTACAGCGAACTCCAGCAGTCGCTAAACTGCGTCTGGGCGACACTCTTCAAGTAGTAGAACAACAGCTCCAGCGCGCTCACTTCCAGATTTAGCCCAACCGGAGGTTGGTAGATCTGCGGCGGTGACTTGATCACCTGGTGCATAGTTTGGATGAACGAATCGACGGACATGATCCGGATGCCGGATATGAGCTTGACCAGCAACCGTTGATTATCACAGGCTTGTGGCAGTGACTTCGCCATCACGTCGAAGAAATCACCCTCGATCTCCGCGGAATCCGATCCGTTGGTGCTGGCACTACTGGCCGTACTTCCTCCGGACTCGCTGCTTCGCTCGTACCACGCCACGGAAATGGCCGTCAGAAAATTCGTCCCGTAGTGCAACGAAATGGGACTGAGGAACTCCAGCAGCTGGTGCTTGACGTGTCGAAACTCGCTGATGCTCGTCTCCCACAGCGTCGCGATCGTAATGATGATCCGCGGAAGATGGCTCAGGATGGCATTCTTGGCCACTTCCTGGTGGCTTGTCTTGGCCTGGTTCACGTTCAGCAGCGAAGACGACAGGAACACGTTCACAATACTGTTGATGATCTGGCCCGAGTTGGTCGCCGGCGAGGTCATGTTGTTGGACGCGTTGAACACGTTCGCCAACGAGATCTGCTGTGACGAGTCCAGCAGGCAGTAGTGGGACAGGACGGTGATCGCTTCCAGTTGAGCCACGATGTAGTCCGTGCACTGGTTGTAGATGATGCGATCGCGCCGCGTCAGACGGTCCAGGTTGGCGCACAGCTGATGAATAATGCTGATTACGATGTTGGTCAGGTTGTTCAGGGGGAGGCAGGTCAGGCAGGACGTGATCATGTCGGTCCAGTTTTTGTGGATGTGTTTGAGCTTTTCCGAGGCCAGCGCGGACAACATCGACGACAGGAACATGGGCTGTTGACTCACCAGCTGGTTCGGGATGTACTTGTAGATGCGTTTGTTCTCCGGAGCTGGTCGCGTTGGAGAATTACTTGAAAGTACGTTCTTGATGCCCTCGTTGAATCGTTCGTCGTTGCGCTGGATCATGATTTCGTGCTCGAGTTTTATCACCGCCAGCAGCAGATTCAACAGTTCAATCTGATATGCTTCCGCGTACAGCCGCGAACTCTCCGGGTCGTTAAACACTAAAATTTCATCCGAATACGTGTAACACTGCGGGGAGGTAAAATAATTCACCGAAGAGCTGATGCAGTACAGCAGAATCTTTTGCACTTTGCACTTTTCCATCAAATCGGCAATGTAATTGGCCAGGTTCTTGCCGACGTCCTTCACGATCGACAGCAATTCAGCGAAGATTCGCGTCATCAACTTAATACACTCCAGCTGGATCTTGGAATTCCCATTCAGATCATCCTTCGACGGTTGCGCCTTCTGCTCCTCATCCTTTTGGTAGTAACTCCGCGTGTAATACAGCAAGATCGTTACAATCACCTCCAAATACATGCAACCACGGTACAAACTCTGATATTCGCTCTCATCCTGACCATCGGAAAAGCCCTTTCCAAACACGTTCCTCCGGTGTCGCACCAACAACGATCGAATCTGACTACTCGACACGGACGTCGTCACCGACAGGCACAAAAAGAACCGACTATCATTGGCCAGAATGTTCTTCAATGTCTCGAGCGTGTACAAAATCTGCTTCGTGTTGAAGATCGACTCGTAGATCAAAAAGTGCGTGTGGAACGGGTACAGCTTGGACGAGTTCCTCCACGCCTTGCGTCGACCAAATCCAAACAGATCGCCACCGTCCTTGTTGCCACTTTTACTGCTGTCCTTGCTCGTCCCACTACTTCGCTGCGATTCACCTCCAAACGCACTCGTCGCCGTTGGTTCCGCAGCTGCCGGCGCTGCCGTTTTGGCCACGCACACCGGTTCCGTCACGCCATCCGAGTCCGCTGCAGACGACGTGAACGAATAGTTGAGATTCCGGTCCGAAACCGACGAGACGAAGCCTTCGTCATCCGGCGCACCGCCACCACCACCACTAGAAGAGATTAAATAGGTTTTCCGATTTTTGAACCGATCGCCCGACTTGCTCATAAACTCCACAATCGGACCGTCCTCTACGTACCGTTTGACGACCGTTTCCGAGTCGTAGAAATCGGTCGCCGTCGTGGACCGGCTGTAGCTGCCCTCGCTCAGGCGACCCTTCTTGCGGTCAAAATCTCCGTCACTTGCTTCGTCAATGTCCGAGGTCGACCGGTGGAAGTCCTTCTTGTCAACGACGCCGTTGGGCAGCAATCCCGCCTCAACGTGCTCAACGTTGATCAGCCCCGTCGAGTTGGAGCGGTTGCGCATGGCCGCACTCTTCCCGTTCAGCTCCGACTCCAACGGATTTATAATTACGGACATCTTGGTAAAGTTACCATCGTCAACCGCCGCGGCAGAACTGCCCACCTCCTTGGCACTGTCGTTCGTGATGTAGTTCGACACAACCTGACTGTTGTTTGACTTGGAACCAATCGAAACGCCGAAAATCTTCTTCTGAATCGTCCGAATTGGGCTGCGCTTCTTGCTCAGCACGTTGTCCATGTGATACCGGATGCATCCGTCTTCCGAACTAACCGCGAAGCACTCCTTGTCCAGGAACGAATCCCCATCCGTCACCAGGTCCTTTTCCCACTCACTTCCCGTGTCCGTGTCCTGCCGATATCGCTTGGTGTAAATAATGCTCATCCGCTTGGTGCTCTCGTTCAGCAGAATCCTCAGCAAAGGTTTCATTATCCGGCCAATATCTCCCCTAACCAACGCCTCCTGGAGCCACTTCGAAGCCGATATCTGAATTGACAAGTTCGCGGGCAGCGTCAGAATGTCCAGCACGAGAAACAGCACCTTCTCAAACTCCTTCCCATGATGCGTATCCCGACCAAGCTTCCACAACAGCTGAAACCGCCTAAATCCAGCTGGATCTACAATCAGTTCGCTCGTCGAAAGCGTCGGAATTGACCAGTACCCATTCAAATTTCGCTTATCCGCCAACCCAAACTCCCTCGGCGTCACGAGCAACTTGCTAATGATCACACTCTCCGTGAACCGCGTGTCCAAACAGCTGTGAATCCGGTAAAGCAACACGCTAATGTTCCGCGCTTCCGACCTGCTCGAATCCAAATGGTTCCACAGCATCGTCGTCAACACCTGGAAGACCTTGGTTTTGCTCTCCAGATAGTTGACGTGCGACAGCTTCAACAGCGGCATCATCATCACGAACGTCGTTCCGGAACTGCTCGACTTGGGTCGCTGATTCGTGCGCAGCAAGCTGACCATATCGATCAAGGTCTGCGACGCGGACAGCTGCGTCTCCAAATCGCCGATGAACGAGCCCAGAATGGTCAACGCTTTCAGCCAACCCGGAACGTCTTCGCAGCGTTCGTTGAGACCGCAGTCGTTCCCATAGCTGGGGAACGACGACATCTCCGTGAGGACGTTGCACGCGAGTTTCAGAGCGTTTCGGAGTGACTCGGAAATTCTCACGCCTACGAGTCGCTTCAGCTTTTCGTTGCTCTCGAGCAGACCTTCGATTTCGAACGATTCGCGCTCCGGTACCGACTCCACGTGGTTCCACCGCTCAAACACGTCCGAGTCTCGTCGATTGTCCATCGACTTCACCAGGATCGTTCGTAGCTTTTTGCTGTCCGATCCGCCGGACATTTTCAAACTCTGAAACGCGTCTTCCAGCTCGGGCAGCAGCGCGTTTATCACAAACACATCGTCGTTCAGGAAACTTTTGCTGTCGCTCGGATTGATAAACAGGTTGTCCTGTAGGCTGACCTGTTCGGAGGAGGAGCCGGAACTGCCCGAAGAGTCCAGGTTGGTTCCGTCGAAAATCTGCCTGCAAACGTACAGCTCGTAGAACAGAACGTACTGTTTGATGCACTTTTCCAGAATGGGACAATCCGGCAGTTGGGCGGGTGGAATCTGCGTCGGAACTTTGATCACAATGTCGGAGTGGACGTCCTCGCGATCGCTGCACGTGCTCTGGCGCTCCTCCTGACTTGACTCCCCAGCGGTGCCGTCTTCGTTCTTCAAGTTTGGCGTTGAACTTGCCGTTGCGATCGTGGTTCTCGATCCGCTCGAGACGGTGGCGGCACTTTTGTTGCTGTTGCTGCTGGTGCTGCTGCTGTTGCTGGCACTTTCGGCCGCGTTCACCGACTGGTCCAGTTCGCTTAGCTTGGTATACGATTTGGACTTCTTTTTCGACTTTTTGCTGTACTTGCTCTTTTTGTTTAGGCCCTGGCTCGAGCTTGATCGTGCGAAGGAACTGTCGTTGACCTGGAGCGAGCTCTCGTGGATCTTGGAGTCGGAGTTGCTCTTTTCAAGGGAGACGGGCGTTTCTTTGGCCTCTTGACCCTCGGGGGTGACGCTGTTGCTGCGGGTGCTGATTGACAGATCGAGGACCTTCTCGGACATGATCATCGGTTGCACCTTGGAGACGATCTTGACGCACAGCCTGAGCGAGGCGCCCACTTCCGGCGCGTTCATGTTTTCCGAGTACACGGTTAGCATGCGGATTAGGGAGAGCAGGAATTTAGGGAGGTAGACTCGCGTGGTTTCGTTGTACATCTCGAGCGAGAGCGTTTCCAGGAGGAACTCGGTGAGGAAGCAAACTTCGATGGCGCCCGGCGGTCCGCCGTCGATGCGAACGTGGTCTTTGACGTTGGCGCTGGTGATGATGGTTCCGGGTGAGGGTCGATTTGGTTGTTTCTTTTGGACCGCATCGCGATACAGCGTTGTCATGTAGTTCCAGATGTAGGACGGGTCGAACGTGGAGAAGAGAAGGTTGGCCGATTTCTGGACTTCTAGGTTGCCGTTGCAGAGGGAAATTGTGCGGATGATGTCGCACAGAACGTCGTCCAGTATGCGTTGGCCGATTTCTGCCTTGTCCAGCAGGGATATTAGTATTCGGTAGGGGCTCAGATCGACGGGATTGGAGGTCACGCTGGATTTCAGGATGAGTTTAAATGCACTGATGAGGACCTCTTTCGAGTGAATTTCGAAGTAGCTGTTCGGGTCGGACGATTCCCGGTCGTGGCCGATGTCTTCGAGATGTTTGCCCAGGCTGGTGTCCGCGCCGAGCAGCCACGAGTAGAGTCGTCGGTTGAGGGACATGTCCCGGCGCAGGATGGTGTTGAGGGCAGTTTTGACGAGTTTGATGACGTCCCGTTTGGCAAGGACCATCTCGTGCAGTGGGAATGCGAGAAGGAGGAATTCGAGCGTGTTTCGCTGAACTAGGATGACGGCATCGTTCAGACAGCCGCAGAGTCCGGTGACGAGCAGTTCTACGCTGCTGCCCATGAGTTCCTTCTGGTCGCCGCAGTGTCGCTTCTTGTCGAAATGGTCCAGCACGTACGAGATGGCGGGGAGGCGAACGGAGGCGTTTGTCACGATGCACTCCCAAAGGCAGGTGTAGAAGCACTCGGGCTTGACGGCGGCGCACACTTTATCGAGCAGCGAACTGGTCCGTTCAAAGTGGTCCTGGCCGGACTCGAGACCGGGAAAGACTCCGCTGAGGAAGCCACTTAGCGCGGGTCGCAACTTTTCGCCCAAGGGAACGAAATACTTTTCGTAGATCGAGAGCAGCGTGGGCCGTACGTTCATCGCGGAATAACCGAGCAGGGGGAACAGGCCAGCGCTGTAGATGAACAGTTCGGACGCCAGGCGATCAACACCTATGTTGCTGAAGATCACATCGTACGATTCGAGCGCTTTTAGGTGGACTCCCGAGGGCAGCGCCGGGTGCATGCACTGGGCCAGTCGTTTGGAGATTTTGATCCGCCTCGGAATGATTTGATACTGCGAATTTGTCGAAATTACTTTGTTCAGCTTGCCCAGGGCAGAGATGAGATCGGCCCACTCGCTTGAATACTCAAAGTTTTTCAGCGCCTTGTCAATGTTCGACATGTACACGCGATACTTGGACTGCTTCATCAGGTCGTACTCCTCCATCAGTCCTGATCCGGTTGCCGTGTCCATCTTGGCCGGAAAGCTTTTCACGGTTCTTCGCTGCGATAATCTGCAAAAGAGGAGAGAAAGTTAGAATTAGAATGACTTAAAATTCCAAATTTTTTGTAATTTTTAAAACGTTCTAACATTTCCCGGTTCGCACCATACTGGGCCCCGCAAGATAAGCCGACAAGTGTTTGACACTGATAAAAATGGCTCGAACCACAACCTACGACTGGCTTGGCTGATCAGGCGACAGTGCGCGCGCTATCGCATAGATTTGAATGGAGGAAGCACACGGAGGAGGAGGATGTTTTCTTATCATCAGGGTGTGTGAGAGTGCGCTCCCGGCTAAGAAAACAAAAATTGGCAAAAAAGTAAATATTACAGACAAGTTGTTTGAGGTGCGTGAGTCACACTTTGGTTCTGTTTTCGAACCGCTGAAGGTGTTTTTTTTAGTTTGCGTTGAGTAACGTATTTTTTTGCACGGGAGATGTTAATTTGATTACAAATAATTACTGGAAAATTGGGTCAGCCACTGACTATCTAACTTTCATTTTAAAATGTTCACCATTAAAATGGAACAGCATTAGACAAAAAAAAATGTCCCCGCACAAAGAAAGAAACAGGCCACAGAGGAGAGGACACCTGAACCGAAACAAACTAATCGCACCTGCATTGCACCCACCAACAACGAACCACGAACCACGATAGTGTTGTGGGGCAGCAGTTTCGCCGATATAATGCTAATGAAAAACACAGAGACACAGTTAGGTAATAAATATGCCTCTTTCTCCTCCCTGAGGGGGGCCACCCCCTCGTGCAAACAGCTGAGTCAGCCGGCATCGGCCTAGCCTCGGTCTGTGATATGTGAGAGTGTTGAAAGCGACTCGCAGAACACAATAGAGAGAGAGTTCAGGCGATAAGCGCCGTCCGTCCGCGACGACAAACCGCAAAGTTAAGCCACATTTGACCCCAATATTGCACACGTTCGCTCAGTTATATATTCCTGTATGTGGCCATACTCCTACAAAACAGAAGCAGCAGCAGCGAAATGCACACACCACAACATTGCGATACAGTTATTCGTGCGCCGCTGCTTCTAGTGCTCGAGAAGAAGCAATTATTTATTTGCCGTGTGCGTTTATTGCTGAACGCGAAGCGGGGGTTCGTCGATACAGATCTTGTGTCGCTGGCTGGAGCGGGACTTCCCCTCCCCGGGGGGAGATATCTATCTGTCTTTTGTGTGTGGAGGGAGCTCCTCTCTCTGTTGAGAGTGCACAAAAACGATAGTCAAAACAATGAATCATTACTATATTTGCGTTGCAATCTTGCGACTCTTGTGTATCGCAAAACGGCCCTGAGGTGCATTACTATGTACTTCCACAGCAGAATACAACACAACAATAAAAATACAAATAAATCCCCGTTAATAACGTTTCGCTTCTCTTCTAGACTCTTGCTGCTGCTGTTGTTGTTGGAGGCTTACGTACGTGTCTCAGTTCATGCACCTCTCCTTCCCCCGTTGCGTTTGCGAAGAGATCCGCAAAAATCCACCTCTCAGCTGCTTCCACTTCCGACGCTTCGAATCCCGAACTGGTCCTCCTTGTTGACTTTTTGCTCGCGATCAACAAAAACAATCAATTTTTCCGCAGCGCTCACTAGGATCCGAGCCCCGATGGCAGCTGGCCTTGTCTTTTTCTTGCACACCAGCAGCAGCCCCTCGAATGAACTGCGTTCTACATTTACGAAATTTTCCTTCTTTCTTTCACGTCTTCAGCACGCAAAATTAACAAATTTTGGCCATTCGGAGCCCAGTCCCCGCCACGGAACACCACCCGGAGAAGCGGGACCACGGTCCGACGCGTTGAATTTGGCTGCGGACGGTTCGATTTTTCTTGAATTTTTTTGGGAATTTTCCAAAATGACGAGAAGAAAAAAAAAAGTTGCTCAAGATTACACACACGTCGACCGACCTTTTGCTTCGCACCTTGACAACTGATGGTCTGACGAGCGAGCGAGCGGAGCAGCGAGATGACGAGTGCGAAGAGGAAGAGAAACGTCAAAAGTTTTGACGGTCGGACAGTGGTGCCAGAGTTTCCAAGTCCAGTGTGCAGATTTGTGGATGGGGTCCTAAAAAGCGAATTTAATTTTTTACGAAATAAATTTTAACAAAATTGATCAAGGCTTAAGACCGTTTATAATAGTAAAAACTAGTTTTATTGGACCTTTGAAAAAAACTCCATTAATGAATCTGAACAATCAATATTATGAAAATATAACTACCCAAAAATAACAAAAAAAAAACTCAAGTCGTAACACTCGAAAACTTAAAACCAAGGGGTTGGAAACTCTTAGAGCTATAATTGGGTACTAAAGCCCTATGTAAATTTTTATGTACAACGGTAAAACACACGATTAAAAACCATTTCTGATCACTTTTTTTCATTTTAATGCAAATTTTTTTTTTGACAAGACAACATTTTTTCGATGGATCAACTATGGTCCCCTTGGAACGAGCTGTCAAGTAGGAGCTTTTCTGTCAAGAAGGACCGCGAGGTTAATTTTTCAAAATTGATTTAAAAATCCATTTTAAACTCTTTGTGGTCGTACAAAGGGTCATTGTACTCAGAAAAATAAGCTTTATCGCTGTAAACAATAATATCAGCAATCTAAGCTTCATTTTAGGACCCAATTATTATGTTATGATCAAAATATATGTTAGTATACTTATTATTTCCTTTACATATTTCCAGTATACTTACCAATATACTGAGAGTATCTTAATATACTAACCGAAAACGAAACTATTGGCACTACGCCCCCCGGGGCATGGCCTTCCTCTAACGTGGGATTTCTGCTCCAGCGCCTCTGACGAGACAGGAGAAACCGGGACCGACGTTTTACTTCACCATCCGATAGAAGCTCAGTGGATAAGGCGGGAATCGAACCCGCGTCTCATAGCATCATCGGGATCGGCAGCCGAAGCCGCTACCCCTGCGCCACGAGACCCCCACTAACCGTTTATTGCTTTTCGGTTAGTATACTAACAAGTATACTGGAATATCGTTAGTATACTCAGTATTCCTAAGTAATATTAGAGTTCCCAGCCCCTTGTTAAAAACAAGGATTTTTCAATCTTAATCATAATCTTTAAATATCAAAATTGAAGAAAAAACTATAAAAATCAAATTATTTTAAAATATTTTAATAAAAAAGTACAAAAATTTAGAACCCCAACATTATTGTAAAAATCAGTTTTTTTTTAATCAAAATTCAAATCAAATTTTTATATGTTATACAGAGCGGATTCGTTAATTCGAATTTTGCTACCTTGAATGTCCGCTAATTCGAACGTACTCGAATTAAAAAACACTCAACTGTCAAAACCAGTTGTCAAACTGATGTTGACGATTCAACACCATTGTTCGACAATTTCCAAACACTTGGGTTCAATCTTTTGACAGCTGTCAGTCGTTCCAATTAGCGAATTTTACCCAAGATTTTACCCCATTCAAGCATTTGTTATTTGTTAGCTTTGTTATTTTGTAAAGACGTGGTTTTGTATTTCTGACATTTTAAAAATCTCTTATAAATATTTTTGAAAATTCAAAATTAATGTCTAAGATACATAAAACCTTGAAATCGAAAGATCTTTAAATCTAAAAGTTTGATAATGTTAATCTAGAAATTCAACAAAGAAAAAAAATCAATATCCAAAAATCGCAAATTTCTTAAATCGAATAAGCTGAAAATCAAAAACTCCAAAAATTCAAACATCTAGAATTCTATAAATGCGAAAAAATAACATCCTAGAAGAATACTAAAAATCTATAAATTCAAAAATCTAAAAAAAATAAATCCCAATTTCCAAAAATATCAAAATTACTGATTTTTATTAATCCAAAAATATGATATCTAGAATATCCAAAAATGTCTCATAATCTAAATAATCTAACATAAAAAAATTACTTTAACCTAATCTAATCTAACACAAACGCAGCCAATCCGATGCAAGCATGCTGGAAATTTCAAGTCCAATGTTTTGAAAATCTGAAAATTTATAATCCTTATCCTGCAATCAAATCATTAAAATCTGGAAATCAAAAATAAAAATTCTAAAAATTTTAATGAAAAAAATAAAAGTTCTACAGATCTAACAATCTAAAAATGTAAAAATCTAAAAAAAATAAAATATTTTTTTAAACGTGTTACAGTTAAAATCCAAAATATATATTGCACACATTGCTTCGCTTCGCTAGGAGACGGTGATTTTAGCGGATTGCAGACTGGATTTTCGCCATGTGATGTGATGATTGTCTAAGCCCAAGTTGCCTAGGAATCGATAATTGGGAATAGAACCAATTCCACCTGAACCAGATTCTCACCACCATGGCAGCCGTCCATTGCCGGCCGCTCCCATCTCCACCGCGCACCAGGGACAAGGAAAGGGAGTTGGAAGACGGGAAGTGTTGATGCTCCACTTTTTTAAGAGTATTAAGCAAGGGGGTTGACACTCGATCATTCTGGAATAATTCTGGGTTAATTCTGGAATGAACGGAATGACGATGATAATTCTAGCAAAAATGATCAAGTGCGGGTAAGAGTGTAACTGTCATAATATTTATCTTTTTAAACCAAAACATGTTGAGGCTGTGGTGCTCTGGGTGCTCTGCAGCATTGGGTAGGACCTGGTAGGACAACGAGGACAACCGAACCGGCGGTTCTTTTGTACTGTTTCGGTGCCGGCGACATCCAGAGCAACGGCCGGATTGGCCTTCACTTGAATCTGACCGAGCTGCACAATCCAGGTGTTGGACGAGGTTAGCAATATTGGAATTGCTAAGTGGTTGTTGAGTGGATTTTTCAAAACTGACTTACAATTTCTGATTTTCCTGGCAGCATCTACCAGCTACGTACCGGCGAGGCCAACGTGCTAGTTATTCCGGTGAAAGTTGAGCCAGCGCATCCAAGACTTGGAATCGGAACTGAACCTGTTGGGGGACTTGTTTGGGCCGTCGATAGCGAAAAAGCGACTGAGCTGTGGCGGCGGAGATTCCTAGGACGAGTCGGATGAGGAGTTCGCGAGGAGGCTGATGCCGACGGGCAGGACTTTTTCGATGATATGAAGATCGGGAGCGGGAGATGTTTCAAAACAAGTGAGATATTTTTGTGAGATATGAGTTTAATCAATGGAATAATTAACGTATTTTTTTGGAACCTTTAGGAACGGCGTCAAGACGTGCATGCCGGCCGAGTTCGTCATGGACAAAATCACCGAAAAGTGAACGGTGAGCCTTATTCAAATTGGCTGTCTTCATGAAGGCCATTATTCTGCCGCTGCGCGAGTCTGGCGATTGCTGTTTAACATAACCTACAGATTTTCGTTCCTATACTGTGCGCACTCGGAGTGGTCAGTCGGGGGCCACCGACTGACCACCGAAAGAAAGCAAAAATTTACAGCCCGACCATCTGGAGTCTGGACGTCGATGCCATGTACCCCAACATAATTCTTACGAACCAACTTTAACCCTCTTCCATGGTCTCCGAAACGCCGCGTACTTAAAAAAACCTGAGGCACGGAGAAATGCACTCTTTGTCCCGCAACGAGTTCTAGCATCCAGCAACAAATCGTCCGCGGCGGACTTCCGAGCGATTTTCGCGAATCGTGCGCGGTCCGTACCTGGGGATGATCATGGCAATTGAAAAGACTCGAGCTGAAGCGGCGTCGGGAGCAGCTGATCAAGATTTTCCAGAGTTCAGTGTTTGAGGTGTTTTTTCTGGGATAGACGATTACTCAAGCGATTACTGGTTGACGAAAGAGCCACAACATAGCGGAAAGTGTAATGTAATTTGATGATATTGTAAAATAAAGTTTAATTAAATTGTGTTGGTTTAATTTTATCCAACTCGGTGGCGTAACCGCATCGACATTGTAAGTTGTGGATGGTGTTTCTGGAGCGGAACCTACGGAAGCGATTTCTAGAGCATGTGTTCCAGCTGGGGACTCAACGGACATTGATATTCGGCTCGCCTCAGACCATCCCAGTCCACTCGGCGAGCCGACTGTAGGGTTGGGTTACCATTCTGATCAACAACGATCACCTGGAAATCTCGTCGGATGATGAACTCGATGTTTTTATTCACAACTTCCTGGTCACGCACGCCGTGATCCGAAAGGATACATCGGAGAAATGGACTTTGGAAGTGTCATCAAGTACCACCAGGAAGGCTGGCACGAATCTTCTGCGATGATCGCTAAACCCGAAGCGGCTGTTTTGGTCTTTGCGATTTCGAAGGATGTCTGGATGAACACGTCATGGTTCCGGAAGTCCAAGCGCAAGCGCATTCTCAAGCAGCTGCACCACTCGCATCTCGGGATCGTGCGCATGAAGTCTTTTGCGCGTTATTACATTGCCGATCAGCTGTTCGATGATTATACTAATTCCAGAGCCGGTTCCGGAGCGTATCCTGCTAAAAAAGAAAGTCAAACCATTGCTGCGGATGAAAATGTTTTTGCTGCTACTGAAAACTAGTCGCCTTCCAACGTGCACCAGGCACCTGCAGTGGACCTCGCGGAATTTGCCGGTGGATGAGTACGTAAACAACAAGCTTGTGACGAGCTGGGTGGAGGAGGTATAAACAGCCACTATCGTAGCCATCACGACGATCTTCTCCACCAGGAGACGGTCGCGGCGGAAGACGTCTCGTGGTGAACCAATCCGTCAAGGAACACCCGCGGTGAAGATGGTTTTTGTCAGAACGGCAGTGTCACCGGCAAGAATTTGATCGCGTACACTGTTGTACTGTTTGTTGATGCATTCCCGGACGCGGAATCCGATCGAGCCATGCGGCAACACGACCATAACGTGTCCAAGGAGGTCCTCGTCGGACCGGTTCACCACGAAACAGACCTTTACAAGGTGGCGAACGCGACAACCTCTTCGATCCTGCTCGTCACTGGATTTTGTTTCCAAACATAATCCTCCAACGGCAAACTTCGGGTTGTACATCTCCTCGCATCTGGCGACATGAGGCGGAAACACCTCCGGAAGGGCCTCCGCTTGCCGCAAACGACAACGGAACGGATCGTTCGAGTTTAATTTTCAATGTTTATGTTTACTTTTTTCTTCATGCATGAAAGTGACAGGCACAGATCGCTAACACGCGAAAATAAAATTAAGTAGAATCGGAATAATTATGTTTATGCCAGCATCATTCCAGAATAATTCTGGAATGAACAGAATGATTCGAATGAAAATATTTGATGTGTCAACCCCCTTGGTATTAAGGGAAAATCTCCATGGTATCCTCAAGTAAGTTTCGCTTGGAGTTGGACGGTTTTTGGGAAGGTGAATGGTCTGAGGAGCCACCCTAGGCGAGTGGTAACGACCTTTGGCATTGTTGTTCGAATTCTTCGTGTGTTCTCATTTCTAATGGGAATGCTTTCAATTCTTCTCATCTCTTATTGGATGAATTCTATCAGTCGCCCAGGCTATTTTAGCGAGGTATTTTTAGATTCAATTTCAACTGCGCTTGCAATCTTGCATGCAATCTTGTTTGAGTTCTGATGTTCAACTTGCATTCAATTTGACTCTTTGTCCGATTCTTGGATTCAACTATACCAGTCTAATTCCTCCTCAAGCTACCAATGCTCCACGGTTAAGTGGAAAGCATTTTGCTTGCCAATCCTAAGGACAGGGGATCGAACCCCGCCGTGAGCTTGAAGTTTTTTTTTTTTCATTAATTCCAAATTCAATGAGTCCAGAACTTTCTCGCTGGGAGCAGATGGGTATCGAACCCAGAACCATTCGCTTATAAAGCGAACATCGTAACCATTCAGCCACGACCGCTCCATTCCAAAATATATATTGCACACATTGCACCAAATTCTCCACCATTGCAAATCATAACTGCACACCAAATATTTGCACACTTGAAATCCTACCCCTTCATTTTAGGGCCCTATTAACAAAAAAATCATGAATATAATTAATAATTAATTATATCGTTGATTATTATTTTAATTGGGTCCTAAAATGAAGCTTAGATTGCTGATATTATTGTTTACAGCGATAAAGCTTATTTTTCTGAGTAAAATGACCCTTTGTACGACCACAAAGAGTTTAAAATGGATTTTTAAATCAATTTTGAAAAATTAACCTCGCGGTCCTTCTTGACAGAAAAGCTCCTACTTGACAGCTCGTTTCAAGGGGACCATAGTTAATCCATCGAAAAAATGTTGTCTTGTCAAAAAAATTTTTTGCATTAAAATGAAAAATAGTGATCAGAAATGGTTTTTAATCGTGTTTTTTACCGTTGTACATAAAAATTTACATAGGGCTTTAGTACCCAATAAATAATTAACTAAATTTATATTAATATAATAATTATTATATCATAAGATTTTAATTTTTATGCAGACTTTTGATCCGTCTGCATATTCAGTTTCCGCCAACTTCAACATGGTTGGCAACGCTGTGCGTGCGTGAAAACTGTCAAACATCATAAACGTCAAAAACCATCAGCTCGGCGCCGCGATTCAGAAGTGAAAAAGTTGTGCAAAAATCTCAAATTTCTCGGGAAATTGACTGTAAAACAAGGATTCTTTCACAACTTACCTGCTAACTTAACAAGTAAGTAATAGTCTTAATGAAACATGCAGAGTCAATTCGTTGAGGATCGATAATATTTGCCGGTAGTTCGTCAGGAAAAATTAAAGAGTTCTAACCTCCAAAACCCCAATGTTTACGAAAATTTACAAGGATTTTTGATTTGGAATTTCCTTATTAATTTTCTTTCAACATATTTTTTTTTACTATTTCTGTACAAAACTTGAAATAAAGTACAACAATCCATATAGCTAAAAACATATTTAAAATTTTACCTTTTATGGAAACCATAGATAAACAGATCAAACTCATTGGTCCTGACTTTGGTTTAGTTGTATCAGTTTTAAATCTTGGATGTTTTTGTGAGCCTCGTATAACAGCGCATTAAAAAAAAATACTAAATTAGTATAAATTTTATTTTTAAAATAAGCTTTTTTAATAAATAATAGTTGTCTGTGGTTCAATAACACCAAGAAGCTTCGTTGTGTGCGTCTGTCATCGCGTGTTGTGACAGCTGATGACAGTTCGAGCCATCATGATGTTTTCCTTACTGACTCAGCTGTCACCACCAGAAACACTCTTTTTGCTCCACATTGCACGGTTCATTTTTAGTTTTGATTTCACGCAGAAAAGACGCACTAAAAGCGCTTTCACAAGTTTTCCACTTGAAACAAAAGTCGGATGCATTTAATCGCGTCAGCAATTTAAGAAAGTGTGATTAATTCCGTGCAATGAACTTCCAGGAGGGACTGATTGCAGTGTTTTCCGTTCTTGCCTCTCTTCTCATTGTGATTGTGGTCGTTTGTTTGGGTTCGTGTGCTGGTTTTTGGCCATAAATTGCAAAAAATGTTATTTTGGATAATTTTTTTCTCGTTATTTCAGGTTGGTACCTGGTGTGGAAGTTGTTCCTGTCGCGGTTTAAGCTGGTCCGCGAGCTGCTCGGTTTGGCTCAGTCCGCAGATTCGCCAACACACACGGACGGTGCGTCGGCAGCAGGTTCCGGAGGGGACACAAGCAAATCACGAAACGCCCGAAAGGTACGGAGAGATTGATCCCCGCGGGGTAGCTTCGAGAGTGGTTGAGAGAAAGCAATCGTAATCATGAATATCCGCTGTGCAAAGCCCGAGGATCTGATGAACATGCAGCACTGCAATCTGCTGTGCCTGCCGGAGAATTATCAGATGAAGTACTACTTCTACCACGGATTGACGTGGCCCCAGCTCAGTTACGTGGCCGAGGATGACAAAGGTAACATCGTGGGTTACGTGCTGGCCAAGATGGAAGAGCCGGAACCGGGCGAGGAGAGCACCCATGGACACATTACTTCGTTGGCCGTGAAACGAAGCTACCGCCGACTTGGGCTGGCCCAGAAACTCATGAACCAGGCCTCGCAAGCGATGGTCGAGTGCTTCAACGCGCAGTACGTCTCGTTGCACGTCCGCAAGTCGAACCGAGCTGCGCTGAACCTGTACACCAACTCGCTCGGCTTCCGCATTCTGGAGATTGAGCCGAAATACTACGCGGACGGCGAGGACGCGTACTCGATGCGGCGCGATCTGGCAGAACTGGCCAAACTGTTCGAGAGGGAACTGCCGCCGAGCGGAGGAACGGAAAACCATGACGGTGCTGCGGTAATAACTAACCACAAGGGAGCCGGTCACGCGGGACACGACGGACACTGTTGCTAGTGATGGGACGGGAGGGCTGCCAAAATACGACGGATCGTGAGTAGATTTTGTGCGTTCAATCAGAAATAACGGCGAAGAATACAGTTTAAGGTATGTGTGAAAATGGTAGATGCGCGTGTTCTGGTCTTATCCGAACATTCCCTTATGACCTCAAAATTATGAATTTTCAACTCGAACGTTAAACCGGTGTTGCTCTATGGGAGTGAGACATGGGATCAAACCACGTCAAAACTTCAGATCTTTGACCTACGCAACATTATTACTGTTTGGTGGCTCCACTATTGGGTAACGAACGCGGAGTTGCATCGGAGTAGCTAGCAGATTCCCGAGTAAAATTGGATGTTACAAAAATAAGTTAACCAAACATTAATGACCGATTCTTAGCGAAGCTACACCAAAATGTCACTTTTTTCTATTTTCAATGTGATTTTTTATATGAAAAATTTCATTTTAATTTTGATCTAATAATTGCAATGTGCTTTAAATGCGTTTTCTTATCTTTCTTATCTGAAATGCCAAAAATATTGACCAAATAAGGTCTGCAAGTCATGGAATGGAAGAGGAGTTTTTTGATAAATCTGCTCCTTTCGTTGTCCCGCCACGAAAAGAAATGGCTGGCAAAAACTCAAATCGCAACCAAATCTTTCAGTTCAAAGAGCAAAAGATTCGTTTTTCAATTTGTGATAATGTGTAGAAGAGCAAAAGTTTTAAAAAATCAATCTGGCAAAACTGTGTCGATTTTTTTGGTGTGCCTTTTAAAATTCCAGTTTTACGATGTTGTCCCGTCACGCTACATTTTCATTTCAGGAGAAGCACAGGTATAATATTGTTCATTATGCATGTCATTTCTATGTTGGAAAATCAATTATCTTTTCAAATATGTAATAACATTGGGGGGTTTCTTCTTTAATTGTGCCACTACAGCCAAAACGCTGAAAAAAACTTGGGAATTTTTTGAAAAGGAGCCGAAGAATCGGTCTAATACAGATCGGATTCGTTAATTCTAATTTCGCTTCTTCGAATGTCCGTGTGTTCGAATGCTCGCTAATTCGAACGTATTCGAATTAAAAAGCACTCAACCGTCAAAACCAGTTGTCAAACTGATGTAGACGTTTCAACTCAATCGGCTTACTTTTCATCACCGAAAATAAGAGTACTGAAATAGTAGTTTATGCAACAAGTTGCAAAAAGAGGATTTTTGCAGCACGAGTCGTACAATTATCCAACGAGGTTCACCGAGTTGGATAAATATGAAGAGTGCTGAAAAAATCTAATTTGGAACGAGTTCCAACAACATTTTTTGCAATTCCAAAAAACACACAATGAGTGAAATTTTATGTCAAATTTTCATGTATTTTGTCAATAAATCGTTTAAATCAAAAAAAAAATTGAAAAGTGTTACTTTTCGAAATAAGTGCTGAAAAGTTCAATTTTTCAGCACCCATTTGAGTGCTGAAAAGTAGAACTTTTCAGCATTTATTTTGAAAAGTGTTGCTATTCGATTCTGTTATTTTTGGTACAGAAAAGTAGGCTATTTCGTCGTTCAAGAATGACAGGAAAAGTAAATAGTTTCACGACGGAATAGAGGCGAAAATCGTGACGTCAGAAATGAATTCAAGTAACTCAAAGTTCATTTTGTGAGTGACTTTAACATTTTGGCCTAGTTTGACAGCTACATTGTCCGCAGTTTTCTGTGGGAGAGAAAAGGAGGCGAATACTTTATGAAAATCATACCTGTCAAAATTCCTAGCCTCAAAATTTTATCGCGAGTTACTTTTCTCCTCTATTGCTAAAAATTAATTTTACCACTCATACTGAATAAATTTTAAACTTTAAAAAATAAAAAAAAAAACCAAGATTAAAAAAAATTCTTGGATTGAAAAAAAAAAATTTCGAATTTTTAATTTCGTATTTTTTTTAAACGGATTGATTTGAATAATTTGAAAACTGCACCACTGAAATTTTCTATAAAAATATACATCAACTCCAAAAATTAAAAAAAAATCAAATTTACAAAATTTTACAATTTTAACACAACTTAAAAAAAAATAATTATTTGAAGAATTCAAAAATTTTAATATTTTTAAATATTTTAAATATGAAAAATATATTTTTTTTTAGTTTGAAAAATCCAAATTTAAATTTTATTAAAAATTTAGTCAATAATTTTTTTTAAATATTTTTTAATGTTTTAAGTAAAAAAATATATTTTAAACATCTTTTAAAAAAAATATTCTAAAAAAAATTACGAATTAAAAAAATCTATATTTTTTTTATTTTGTGATTTTTAATTCATTTTTTTTTTACATTTCAGAAATTTTTGAATTTACTGGATTTTTAAACTTTTAGAGCTTTTGTATTTTGCTTAGTTTTAAACATAAATTTAAAAAAATATATAAATTTTTGAAATTACGATCGAGTGCAATAATCACTACGTAAACTCAAAAAATAACAAAAAAAAACTTAAAAGCTATAAAAATCGAAAAACAAAACAAATAAAATATAATTTAAAAAATATACTTCTTTTGAATATTTGTTTTGTTTTGAAATTTTAGGATTTTTTACAATGAATTTCTGATTTTTTAACATCTTTGAATTATCTATTTTCTCATTTTTTGAAATTTTGTTCAAGTTGCACTCGGATGATCTTTTAACATTTTTCAAAAATGTTTATTCTTCAAACTTTTCAATAGGATTCAACAGGTTTTTAGATTTTAACAATTTCTAGACTTAAATAGACGCATAACTATTGATTTTAATGGTATTAATAAGGCACGATCAATTTTGATTTGCACCCGCCGTGGAGACATCAGCTTTAGTAGCTCGGGATAACTATATTTCGGAAAATAATGTAGCAAAAATAAGTTCACACACGTATTGTTTATTGTTTCAGTACTAAAATTCGAATGCACAATTCGACTGACTTTGTATATTATGTTGCACTGGCCTCTGCCGATATTTTTTTTATCGCTGGGTTTCGCTTATGTTTTTCCTTTGTTTCATTTTGTTCTACAAGCCAAACATTCAAATCACATTTACACTTACCACGGCTAAACTCAAACAAATGTTGCATTAGTTTGCTGTTACATGATGTAACCAACATCTTCGTATCATATACTTTTTAAGAGTGGGATAATATGGCAACGAGAATTATAATATAGAACAGATTTTTTCGCTTTTTATTTTGCTACTTGCTCTGCTTCGCGGCAACGTATAGAGAATAAAGAGAAGCGTGCGTTTTGTTTCTTTTTACCTTAGTTAAACTATTGCATTTCGATAGAAAACAAAACATTATCTCACTGGACTTAAATCTTCTAGCTATGCTGCTGTAACACGAGGAGGGGGTCGCTTTCAGAAAGCAAACATATACGTCTTGTTAGCTTGCTCTAAAGCGGATGTTTTTAAAACGTTTTTCTTTTCTTCTTTCGGTGTAATAAACTCTGGCTGTGATTCTTTTAGTTAAAACGGGAAATTTGCGCTAAACTTTGCTTTAATCAGGATTCAACTCTAACCGATAGATTTATCTTGCTTTAGCATTTCAAACAATCTATATTTAGTTAAAATACTCTTTCTTTATAAGTTTGTTGTGTTTTAAAAACGTTTCATTGGGATTAGATTATGCAGCTGACAAAGATAAAAACTAACATAAATAACATAAAGCCTAGGAACCTAGTTCTGTTGCTTTTTGATAGGAATCTAAAATGATATCTAAACCTAACTTTGAGAGAGAGAGAGTATAACAACAGAATGGACAATTTGAACTAACAGGATAGATATGAACATGAGGTTAGCCAAATGATAGAAACAGTTACAAATCTATATTTGATACAGATTTCACTGAATAAACAATTCGATTCTAAAATTCACTAGCAGTAGTCAACATATAATATTCTCTTTTCGCATATAAAGAGACAATAGCAGATTTGTTAAATGTGTTAATTGTTGTACGCTGGTTTTCCCTACATCTCAAACGATTCACTACTGACAACATATAAAAATGCCCTGCCAAAAAAAGAGGGAAGTTTTCGCTTTTGCAATAAGCTTAAATAGTTAAACCTAACAAAAAAAAAGTTAACTGATTCCACTCCAAGATACCTCGCCACACAAAACACGCTTCCATTCGGTTCACACAGACGGGCTTGTTTGCTTTTGAGATTGCACTGTGCGCGGTTCGGATTCTTAGAGCAGTAAGCGCTAGTCGAAGATGCAGGCGAAGACCCGCGCGCAGGAAATGCAGAACCGGTCGCAGCAGCTGTTTCGTTCGCCACCGGCCGCCGCTTCCTCGGCCGCTTTGCGCATCTTTTTCGGATAGTTCTTCGGGTTACTTCTGGCACTGAGTTGGATCGGCATCGGCGCGAAGGCAGGTCGTTGCTGTTTAAAGTTCGCGACCATGGTCTGCTGTTCCGGCGAGAGGCCGGAAGTTTTCTTTCCGTTTAGCAAATCTCCGACCAGCTTCGACTCGGTCGCGTCCAGCAGCTGGACACGGTCCTTGGCGTTTTCAAACTCCTTCCGGGTCATGGTGAGATAGCGTGGCGAGTAGCACAGGGCGCCAAGCACGCGGCGTCGATTCTCCTCCGTCAGTTCGAGATTCTTCCGCAGGCACTCTTCGCGGCTCCAGCTGGCCAGCAGATCGAGCAGTACCATCTCGGATGACATCTGCAACGCATCGCGCTTCACGATCATCTCCAGCTCTTCGAATCGCAGCGCCAGCATCGCTTCCTGGGTGAAAACGTCCTCCGCGTGCATGTCAATCAGCTGCAGGCAGTTTCCGAGCAGGGCAGCAAAGTATTCCTCCGGCGTGACGGGCGCTTCCGGTGGGCAGTCTTTCTTCTTGCGTCCTCCGACGGGGCTTCGCTTTTTCTTCTTCTGTTGCTCTCCGGTGACGACGGCCTTCGAAGGGATGATCGAGTTGTAGTACCAGAGCGCGCGAAACACCTCGATGACGTGCTCCTTCGTCAGGTTTAGGTCCAGTTCTTTGACGCTGTGAATCTCCAGCTGACGGCACTGGAAGCGCGAGGCCAACTCCAGCATCTCTAGCATGTGGCTGGCAGAGTGGAACTTGATGAACTTGGTTTCGAGGTATCTGTGAAGTACAAGGAAATTGATATTAATTTCAATGTTGTTGCGGACGGTGCAGGTTTTACGGATTTTGAAGATTTGATTTGAATTATTCGGCTCGAATAATACCAATTTTGGTTGCTTAGCTTAGCGAAATAAAAATATTGCTAAAAATAATGTTGCTTAAAATTCAATTACTTTTTAAAACAACCAATGCGCCATGGGTTTCCCATGTTATGTAGGACCTTTTGAAAAATAAGCGAGATTTAACGTTAATTTATTTTTTTGAATAATAATTTTGTAACCACAAATCCACAAAAAAATAACAATAATTTTGTAACCACAAATCGGTATGTAGATTGTAGAATTTTTTCCGAAGTTAATTGACATTTTGTGATACATTTTGCTTCAGTATTCAATTTTACTTTCCAAATTAAAGAAAATGTATCGAAATGTATTATTTTTTGGCGATGAAAAGAAGAAAAAAAAATCACAACGGAATGGCAAAAAAATGTTTTTCTCTAAACTTATTTTATCCAAAATTCCAAATGGGACAACTTTGCATTTATAGGTAGTTAAGGATTCGTTAAAATGAAAAAGTCAAAGTAGTTATGTCACAGACATAACCGGAATGGCGTAGACTACGTAAAGTTTTGAGATGTGGATATAGAGTTTTCCCCCTGGGCTTTGTCATAATGAGTGTCATAGGTTTGATGCTTGTTTGGCAAAGAGTATGATTTGATTCGATGTGGAATTAAAATCGAAGTGTTCAGTATATTGCTGAAGCTTCCATTTTTACACATGGACACCACTTCATGCTGCGAGAACCCACTTTGGCGTAGTCTCAGGGCTTAATCGATGGCCGGTAAGCTGTCATCGAGACAAGGAGGTTCTCTGATAGTGGAAATATCACATTTGTACAATGAACCGCTACATATGTGATTTTTCCCTATCTTAATGTGGGTGTCAGGTTAGGATGCGGGTTTAAAAAAATAGTGTTTGTAGAATTTAGGATTTTAACTATAAATATCAACTTTTTATACTTTGCCTTTAGTTATTTAGGGACAAAATTAGTAACAGTGAATTTAGTAATTCTATCAGAATCGGTGATTTTCATTCAAGTAGCATAAAAACCATTCTGATTTGTCAAAATTTAATAGAGTCTCGATCAATCAATAGTGAAATGATATCGGACTAAATTCGTTGATCTGTTGAACTAACGGTTGTCGGATTATGATTGTATCGACCATTGTTGCGAATCGAGGATCTACTGGAATTCTGACGAACAAATGGTCGTCTCTTTTTCAATTCACGACTTGTAAAATATCAACTGTTATTATTATTATTATTTTTTTTTTTAAGGAAGCCAGACAGGTTTTAAAAGAAACGTTTTTTTTTTTTGTTAATAATTAAAATGTCGGGGATTTGAGATGCAGGCCAAGTGCGAATGATCCTGATGATATCCCTTCAGTTGACGCTCAGGCGAGGAACATCCTGGAAGGAGCGTCACTGACTACGTCCGTAGTCCTGTTAGATCTTTCTTGATCAGGACAGTATAGCTCTGGTTCCTTGCAAGTGTCCTATTTTCTTACCTCCACGTTGGCTTGGTTTTCATGATGACCTAGCTGGTGGCCTGTGGAAACGGATCGTAAACCTTTGACCAGCGAGGGTCAGAGTCGAGACGGCTAAAAGAAAGGGGCGCGACAATGTGGGAAAGGGAAGTAATTTGTGATTGTAGACGGTATTGTTTTGATTCGCAGTATGTTGAGTCAACTGCTGTGGATGTACCTGAAACATCACACAACGGGGTTTCTCTTCTTTCCGTTTTTATCTATCATCTATATTCTGTTAATTTTGTTTCACTGATTCTCTAACGCAGCTTCTGTTTACTATCCTCCATTTGATTTCGATTTTACTTATTTGATTCTCTTATTTCTCAACGCTTTTCCACTCTATTTTACTAATTGATGCTGCTGCAACAAACTGTCTGCTTTCCCTTAATTTGGCAGCGATGTCAATTTTGTTTATCATGTGCCTTTTCTTTATTTATCTATTTCAATAATTTCTCATCTTCCCTGTAAATTGCCCATCATAACAATAATCTAAGCTTGTTTGTTATCTCTTTTCATTAACTATTGTTAATTTCTTTATCTTCTTCATAAATTTCTATCTTTCTTTTACTATTGATTCTTTACATAGTATATTTCTTTCACTGACCATTGTTTTCAATCTTCACCCTTTTCTTTAAAACAAGTGAGGTTTGAGCCCTTACTCAATTTTTGGAATGATCAAAGAATCAACAGAAACATTACTATTGTACTTTTGAAAAACTTTTATAAAATGCTTAGGACCAAAAATTGTAACAAAACACCGCGACAAAAGAAATAGCAACATATAAACACGACTCAACACTAGGAATGATTTCAGGAGAAAACAATACACAGTAAAATAACAACTAGTTTTTGAATTCAAACTAAATATAAAACAGTGTTTGCTTTAATGAAAGTTGATAGGCACACTTTAAATGGTTAGGCGCTTATACTTACATCAAACTCTACGTAATGTACCACCCCCGGCCGAGTTAAAATGCGTAACCGGAAAAGAAGGTGTGCATGCCTGGCACGAACACTCAAAGCGTGTTCTAGCGTGCTGCTCGTACTGACTCAGAGCAAGGGTGAGATGTAGGTGTAAGGGCAGTGCGTGTTCGTCGGGAACCTGGTGCATAAGATCGGTCAAGGCCCGTTCTTACACTGAAAATTGCGAATTGCGAATTGCGAATTAAAATGTCGGGGATTTGAGATAAGAGTAGCTTTCGGATAGGTTGCTTTAAATCTTGTATTCAGTTCAAGTTAGGTAGTTATCCGCAAATGAATATTTGGACTTATATGAATAATTGAACATTTTGGACTTATGAATAACACACAACTGTGCATTTATTCTAGAGTCAGATCCATACAGCGTCAGTGTTTATTTGGTCAAAGTGTACTAATTCATTGGCAGATCTGGTTCTAGTTGTAATGTACGACAAGACTACTGACGGACGTGACAGGACGAGGGCCCAGTTTAGAGGTTTCGACATCAACGATGTGCGGCTGGATCACCCTCCCCAAAAAAAAAAAAAAAGAGATGTGGATATAGAGTTTTCCATATCTTAATTTTGAAGAATTAGCTAGATACTTGAAATACATTAACGGAATAAGATCGTAAATGGGAGATGGACCCCCGACAAAATAGAACTTACACACTCCAGTCAACTCAATCGGACCGCAACTGCCATGTAACCATACTTTGAATGTGTTGGTAAATCTTTGACTAGAAAGCCTTATTTAAACAATGGAAACATCGAATGGAGGAGAGAAGAACGAAAAACGATTTTTTCGCGAACCGATTGAAAGTTTGGTTGCATAATGTGGTGGAGAGAGAGGGGTTCAGAAAGCTGTGCAATCCGTCACCCCTGAAGACCAACACTAGTTCCTAAAAGGCATTTCACCGACTCATCACGGGTGGGACGAGAGACGGGGAGTGAGGCAACTCCGAAGAGTTGGGAAATCCTCAACCCCTACCACGAAAGATCCAAACGGTCCGGCCATCGAGAGGCAACTGCCTGACGGTGACGACGCGAAGGCGATGCGCGCTTCTTTTGCAGTTCTGGTCCCTCTCTCTCCTGCTGCTGCTGTCGGTCCGACGTCTGAGACGTGAATGATGGTCTGAAATCTGGCGGTTTCTTATATATGTTTTCGGCCCGCTACTTCCCCTCCTTTTTCGCGCTGCTTGTGTGATTTTCCCCTCAAAATGGGTACTTGACCTTCCCTTGACTGGCACCCCAGTACCTTCGACAAAGACGTAAGTCTACGTCAATAATTGAAAATATTTGTAATTAACCACGCGTCTCCATAATACTCTGTACGTTAAAATCTCACACGGGTTCACTGCCGTTCTACGCATAATTGTCCCATGTCAGTTTTGGACGATTTTGACTTTATGTAATTTTTGAGTTTTGTACACATCAAGTATTTTAAGAAAAACACAAAAAATCTGGTACTTTGTTCGCAAACTCATTTAAAACAACACCAAGTCTGTTTGTCCCATCGTTGAACTTCTACGCATAATTGTCCCACCAAGTATTTTCTAACTCGTAATCATTAGTTTTACTAAGCATTATGTCTTGTTTACCTGGTGCAAGAGTATCACAAATAAGGGTGACTGTTAACTGGGACGATTAGGGACACATAGGGCGAATAGGAACCCACTTTTTTGAACATGGGACAATTATGCGTAGAACGGCAGTTCAACTCTGTTCAACATATTTGGCTTCGGTCGTGGCATGTCTCAGTTTTGAATGTTGGAATTTTCTCTTTAGCAACGTCCCTTCACACTTGATTTATCAATCACCGTCGTTTCTGAACACATTTGACCAAAAATTTCAACACGTTTGCTTTAAAACAAATTTTCACAAGCTTCACACCTAATAAATTGCTCATTCGTACACCGGTAATTTCTAAATTTGACTCCCCGCGAATCCTGCTGCGTTTTTTTTCTACGCGATATCAAATTCGGTAGCGAATAAATCCAACCATCCGCGCAAACCCCGAATAACCGTTGAACCATTTCAAGATTTCGCGTGGCCCTCGTCATTCCAGCGCGCACAAATAATTCGCGCAAAGTATCAAATTCGCGACATTTTTTGGCCCACTCCCTCCGTCCAGGTAAAGAAGGATCTGCCCTCACCTGACAAAAATCTCAAAGTTGTCCTTGTCCACATCGCGCACCACAAACTTGCCGTCCACGACGGTCGTGGTCGCACCGACCCCGTTCACGATGTGCGCCAGCTGGGTGTTGGAGTCGAGGATCGGTTTCTTCTCCGCGCGGACGCTCCAGTTCTCCTTGTTTCCCAGGATCAGAAAGTCGACGTACTGGTCCGGGTTGGAGAAGTCGTCTCCCTCCTGGTTGATCTGCACGAGCGGAGGGGCCGTTGGCCGCGGGGATGGCTGCTGCTGCATCTGGTCACCGCCGTTTTCCGCCGACGTGTTGAACGGCCGCACCATTTTGCCGGTTGCCGGAGGTGGACCTATGACGATGGAGTGGATTCCTGCTCAAACGTTCCAACGTTGAGTGGACGAGCGAGCGTTCGTGTTACGACTTGGCAGAACCGCGTCCCGAGGTAGACTGCTGACCCGTGTGTTGTGTGGTGTTATGCTGCCGCTGCCGGTGTGGACGAAATCTGTAAGGTGCACGAGAGAGCACAGAGAGAGAGAGAGAGAGAGGAAGGTCGGTTTTAGTAAATAGAAAAGAATGCAATACACGCGGGATGACGACGGTCTCCTGATAAAGCGCCTTTTTTATCGATTCGAGCGGAGTTAGTTAGGTTGGTCCGGGGGTCTGGTTTCGATTTGGGGTTGTATCTCTTTGGGGGGATACGAACGTGCGAATAGATAATTACTAGCATGTGTGTTACCAATACCGGCTGGAATTGGATGGTTCGGAAATTTGAGCCCATATTCGCAATCTGCAGGGGCACTCCGCTTGAAATGTGTCACATTTTATCAATATTTATTAGGGTGCGCGTGCACTCGATAAAATAATAGATAACATAACTTAAACAGTGCTTTAAATATTGGAGTTTACAAGAAAAAGACGTTTTCATAATTTTAAAAATGAACATTTTTGTTACCTAGATAACGCTGTTAGAAGCCCAAAAAAAGTTTCACAATTTTTCTCAATCTAAATCAACAATTTTTCACATAGTTATTTCAATGACAGTCTAATAAACCCCACTATCATAAATTTGATTTAAAAAAAAAAACTAAAAATTGGAAGGTAAATTTGTGGAATTTTCAACAAAGGACCGACTTGACTTTATTTGTCCATAAATAAAGGCTGGTCAGTCATGGTATCAAGGTAGGCTTGAACATTTACACCAGAGGTTCAACCTGGTTCAACTGTCATTTTCAGGTTTGTTTTGGTAGTTTTCCAAGTATGAATATTGATCACCAAATGATAAAAATTTGTTTATTTCAGATTTTGATATAATTTCAAAATATGACCAGCTACGACACCAGAAATTGTTCAAATAATACAGAGGCAAATTACAGGCCTATTCATTCCAGACAAAGTATAACTAATTGTATGGTGTATGTATTAGCCATAATGGCATGATTTTATTTTTTTTTCTATCCGTGGTTTAAGGACACAAGAAAAAAAGCACAAAAGCTAGAGATTTTTCGTTTTTAATATTGAAATATTTCTTCAGAAATTAACAGATAATAATATTTTTTAGCTTTACTTATTCTGAAAGACATACTCTGTAAATTTTAAACAATTCTGCATTCACTCAAACGATTTGAGAGACATTTCTATATGAGGAACTGACTTGCCTTTATTTTGCATATGGGACAGCACGAAAGTCATATTCATTTTGGAATTATTAGAACAAACATAAATTTTTTATTCAAAATGCTTAAAGAACATGTGAAAACAAGACTTTTGTTAAGTTTATCTCATTCTTGACAAAAATACATATGGGACGGACTAGATTGGAGCGGCAGTATAGAAAACAAAATTAACTTTTCTGTAAAATCGATCCTTGTAAGCAAAAAGGCTTTGCTCATTTTGAACATCAGAAGTCTATTAATTTAAGGTTTTGCCCTTGTTTATGAGGTTAATTGAAACTACATTTCTGCTTTTCTACGCATAATTGTCCCGGTGTTGGCAGGCGTGAGATTGGGTTATACAACAATGCTGTACTGCCCACCATTGAAAAAAGGGCTAATATCCACTTTTGGCAAAAACGAGATATTAGCACCAGGTGGTAGAGGACGTTCCAACGCATCTTCTGGAACCTGAATTTTACTGAAATAGTGTCTAGACTTGGCTGCCGATGCGAAAAACCAAACGGCTAATATGCCACTCTTATGGGAAATTACCTTGACGGAGATTTTGTGTCAAACACTAAAACGCGTTTTTCTCGGAATACTTGATTTGGCATAATAGCCGAATTTTCAATTATGGGCAGTGTACCTTTGAATAATTAAAAAAACTGCCTTTCAAGCCTAATTTTCACAAATTAAGCCAACACAATCACAAAATGCTCTATATATTATTACCTCTGTCATTAATTTGCAAAATAACAATTATTTTATGAAAATATTTATTTCTCCAGTTTTCACGTCTTTTTCCTATAACTAGTCCCAAAATTTAAAAAAAAATTATAGGCTGCTTTAGAAAATTTTGATTTTTGGATCATATTTATGACCCATCCGGCCTGAAAGGGTTAAAATACATTTACACTAGTTCAGTTGTTTTGCAATCATTAGTTTTCAAAAAAAAAATGTAAGATTTGACAAAAACGAAAATTCTACAAAAAAAAATAATTACGTACATTTTCAAAAATTCAAAGGATTGGATTAGATCACGACATTCTAGTAGGTTTCTAGCAGAGTTCTCACAGAGCTTGATATTCTTACAGCAGGTTTCTGACAGAATCAGCACTGTTAGAATATTTCGTTGTTGTTAATTCATTTATTTCCGGCAGCTTTAACCTTCTTGGTCATTCGCTGCCCCAGCAGAATATTTCGTGACTGGGGAACATTGCATGGAAAAGAATTTTAATTGATGAAACAAATTTTCAGTATATTGCAGATCTATTCGACATAACTCTTGAAAATTATTTGCATTACAGCCTCATGATTTATAGTCTAACAAGTTTGTGAAAAATTTGCTTTCTGATCTATTGATCATCAAATGTCCAATTTTTCGAAACAAGTGTTAACGGGTTTGAAATGCGCGATGATTTCAAGAAATCCCTACAATCTCGGTTCAATGTTCCGACTCGTTATCAACAGTATAATTCGCCACGTTATTAGTAGGGTTAGTGAAATTTCACGATTTCGCGGACAGCGTGAAATCCGTGAAATTTTGCTTTTTCCGTGAAATGCCGTGAAATGGTATGTTTCTGTGAGTCTGTAAAGATATTTCTCAAAATAATTTATCAAACTCAAATAGGAATGAGAATAATCTTAATAATTACTGCAAAGTTATGCGGTTTAATTACTAATATAGGGTTAGTGATTTTTGACGATTTCGTGTACGGCTTATCGAGGTTTTTAAGCGAAGATGGCGTTCGAATGGTGAACGCCCGAAATGTCAAAATCACGCAGTGGTACCAACATTACGGAACAAGTGTGCCATGGCATGACAGCCATATTTTTTTTCTAATGTTGGTGCTACTGCGCGATTTTGACATTTCGGACGTTCACCATTCGAGCGCCATCTTCGCTTAAAAACCTGGATACTTCGTGAAATTTATCATTTTTTTCAAATATTTTTTTTATAACAAAATAATAAATATTTGATCCATAAACACTGTTTGAGTAAATTTTATTATTTTTCAATTGAAAAGCTTGATATGAACCATTTGAAGAATTGTAATTTTTTTTCATTTTTTTAGAAACTAACTAAATTTAGTAATATTTTCATTCGTTGAAATACACATTTTCCTGCTATTTCATTTGAAAGGTAATGTTTCAACCGAAATTCTTTTAAAACATTTCAGATTTTTAATCGGAGTCCTGTTTAATTTTAACAATATTTGATTATTTGGGTGGACGATTCCCGTGAAAGATAAAAAATACGCTTATTTTTGTTTTCTGTTCTCATTATGAATTAAAAATTTTAAATTCGTTACAAATCATATTATTGATTTTAAATTAAGTTTTTGATAAGTGAGATGAAAAATTAAAAAAATATTTTTAATGGGCTAACTGTCGCAGAAAATTCAAATTATTTTACTCATTTAGGCTAAACAAGACTGTTTAATCTTGCTTTGATATGAAATTGAATAAAATGCAAATCAGCGAAAACTTTTTAGTCGAATATTTAAATAAAAACAGTTCAGTAAATGAGAAACGCATACCCTACAATTTGTTTCAAAAAATATAAAGAGTTCATCCATAAACCAGGTGGAAACTTTTTTTTTTTATTAGGAGAAATTTTTGTGTCACGTTCAAATTAAGTGATTTTTTTTTTAGTTTATTGAAAAATAATATATAATAAAGCATAACAAGTAGTTTCTGTGATTGAACATATGATTTTCAGAGTTATTTTAACATTTTTCACGTTCCGCGAAATTTGCGTGAAATTTGGTGTTTTGAAATTGAGGTCCCCGTGAAATTTCCAATTATCAAGCGTGAAAAATCACTAAGCCTAGATTAGTTTGCAACGGATGATTTCATAGTGAGTTTTAGGGGACGGTTTACCAAACCGCAGAAATTTCACCCAAGTAAAAGTCACAATTTTTGACCAAGATGGTCCCACAAAACATTTCCAATGACGCACTTTGTCGCTCGTAATACAAGACTGACTGCAAACGGTGACCAGCAGCATTCTCACTATCGATTCGATGCGTCGGATTTGTACGGCAATGTAGTTGCTGGGTCTCCTCTAATTATAATAACCTTTTGTAATTGTTTATTCTGGACAAACAGGTTGTCGCCTCCCTCGGCGGATCTTGGGAGGAGATAGAATAAAGAAAGGAAGGAAGGTCGCGCCGATGAGCATCGCTTCTAACACGAGGTGTGCGATGTAAAGCGTAAACTGTGAGCATATTTACATATTGATACTGAGTAGATGGAAGAAGAACTCTGGTGCGCGATACCAATTAATACTTATTGTCGGTTCCACACCCACTAATCTCAACTACAGCGCAAGGTGAACAATTTAAGGAAAGTCTGGGAAAGGTGGTCGAATCATAGCGGTCCCAAAATACAACCGACATAAACCTTGAGTTTGCGATAATTTTAGCAATCGCACTTTTTTTTGGGACTTGTTGCTCTAGATTAGATATTGTCAGCTTGAACACACCTTAGAAGAAATATTGAACTGTCGGAAGATTGATTGTAGGCGCACTTGTGGGCACTCGTACACCAACTTGAGGACTATACTTGAGACCTGCTAATTATCCAAGTATTACTTCCGACTAGGAAATAGTAAATGTTCTACTAATTCTACTTGAGTCATCCCCTACTCAACTACGCACTTAAATCAAACAAACAATTGATTTCGTAACATCAAAAGAAAGACTAAGAATGGCGTGTCAAACTTTTACAACTTCATCTTAGTCACGGATTACACGTGCCTCTTCCCTTGGTCCCGTGAGGTAATTACTCATTACTCTTGAGCGGTCGATCTACTCGACACTCCCCGATCGCTTTATTGAACAACCAACGGGTTGTGATTATTAGAGGAAAAGTGGTGCGGTATAAACAAACCTGGCCCGTGGCTATCAGTAGCAGTCATCATTGTTGTGTATCAAACTGATAAAACATATCGGATTGGGATTCACACCGTGAAATACCCTTTTAAAAGACAATTGAATTAGTCAGGATATGCGTTGTGATTCCTTGGTTGGTTAAAGCAAAGTTACAAATAAAAAAAAAATAATCCAAATGATATGTTTTTAGTTCTTTTCAAATGCTAATAGTGATATTTAAAATTCCGGAAAATAGTTTTCAGAAAATTTAACCAATGATTTATTTTTTTGAATTTGACAATTAGATGGAACTGACGACCTTCAGAAAGTTATCCTAATAAATAGTTTTACAATCTTTTCTTAGTGATATCAGATTAGTATCGAAAACTGTAACCTCCCCCCTCCCCAAAAAAAGTTCAGATTTTATCACTTCCGAAGGACTTATCACAAACGCATCGAAATCGGGGCTAATTTCGCTTCCGGTCCCAAAAAAATGCGCGCTAATGAACTTGAGCGCCATGATAAGACACTAAGTCCGGCGCGCTAATCGATATACTAGAGCTCTAGCACCCTTGAAAGACACACAGCCACGCGACTGAGGTGGCGGGGGTCGTTGAGCTTAAGTGTGCTTAGTGCGAATTTTCATCGGCTCAGTACTGCTGGAGGCCAATCGAAAGACGTTGCAGCGACAACACTGCGGTAGAAAATGTGAGCGTCGGTGGTGTAATGGTCAGCATAGTTGCCTTCCAAGCAGTTGATCCGGGTTCGATTCCCGGCCGACGCAGGATCTTTTTTTAAATTGATTTTTATGTTTGTGATAGGGGGTTACAAATTGAATAATGACGCTGTTTGGCTGCACCCGCATCTGTTGCAAATCCTTCAATAGCTTTAATTGAGTGTTTGCTGGGAATGGGTTGAAGAACGTGGCTTAAGCCACCATCCATTCTTCAGTGTTTGCAACAGTTTAATTAAATTTCTGCTTCACAGAGCAGCGTCGTTCTGGGATACAATTTGAGCTGTTCTTGAATTAAATGGTAATTTCGGCTCGTTAATGCATGTTTATCAGTCAGTGGCAAGTTCGCGGCTGGAACGATCCAAAGCCGACGGTTATTAGGTCAGCTCATCGTTAGATTTTATTACCATAACAGTACGATTAACTTTAGAACGATCTATAAAGCTCACGTGCTCCAGCTGTACACCATCAACACCATCAGGGAATCGAACACACAATGTGAGTTCTGTTGAATCGGTTGCTGTTTATGTGCCCCAACACGGCAGAGTTCAATATCAGGGTCTTTGGCGTTCTGAAGCTGATGCAGGAAGGTGCTACTTCCTGATGCAAACTGGCCCGGCCGGCGTCGGTGCCCAGTCAGCTGTGAAAAATGCAAGACTCTTTTTTCTTGTTCAAAATTGCGTGCAGCTAAGAAATTGTCAGTTCGAGACAGATGTTCAACATATCGTGTCGTGTAATGAAAAACTTACACATTTATGTTTATCTTGAGATCTTAATATCAGAGAAACCTTAAATTTTCAAGAAATTGTATTTGAACTGAATATAAAATGGAAACGTTTCTATTTTATTGTAAACTGGTATGGTAAATAAAAAAAGAGAGATTTTCACTTGTAACACATTTAGATTGTTAAACCTTTTTCAAAAGGGAAATACTGTCCAAACTCGGTTATCCTATGCCTCGATTATCCAAAGTTTAGATTATCCACAATTCAATTTTTCGCAGCTCTCAATGAAACCCTGGGAATGAATCGAATGAAGATTTTTTTCAACGACCTAAAATAAGACAACCCGAATAAGCAAATTTGTATAAATCGATCGAAAAATTTACATCCCTTGCAATTTGTTTTTTTAAACTTTTCAATTGAACAGACATTAAAAATTAAATTTTAGAAGAATTTATTGACTTTGAAACTAAACCCAAAAGTGCCCATTATTTTCTAATGATTTTTCATTATTTAATTTTTGTTGCGTTTAGTTTTGAAATATTCAAAAACGTAAAAAGGCTTTAAGATTTTAAATCATTAATTATGATTGGTGTTAAAAATATGTCAAATAAAGAAAAATAACATCACTTAGAATTGAGCGATGGCGGTAATGAAACACAGTCCAGACTCGATTATTCGAAGGCCTCGAAAAAAAAAATCACCTCGGATAAACTAATCAGAGGATTCGAGCTTTTGTACGACAAAATAATTTAGAATTTATTAAATTCAAAATAACGGTGATGAAATATTTATAAACTGCAATTTGTAAATTAATAGTCACTCAACTATTCAAATTTGACTAAAATGAGGTCGCAGAACTCGAATTTGATGTTAAAAACAAGAAATTGGAAAAACACGAAAAAAACGGTTTGTTCTTGATTCAAATCTTCGAATTCCCATACGAACCTTCTGATATTCGAACTTTGGATAATCGAGTCTGGACTGAATTGAGAAATTTCCTTTGTTCTATGAATTTTACTAGAACTGTGACCCATTTTCCATAATGGGAACATTTTGACCAATTTTGACATTATTTTGGCGATGAAATGTGATCTTTAAGCCTAAACTGTTATGAAGAGTTGAAAATTTTAAAGTTATTTTTTTTCAATTATATTGATATACTCTCTTAAGAAAAAAATATTCTGTTCAAAAAGTGTCGATAACAAAATAAGTTATTATTTTTTATATTGCTAAAATTTTGCGAAAATTCATATATTTGTTTTCAAGTATTTTACTCACTTTATAGATATGTTGTCTGGTTTCTGTCCAATTTCACATTTGTTCAAATGTTGAACAAAGTGTGTAAGCGGCAAAATACAAAATATAAATTTGAGATAACACCTAATACCTAATAGATACCTGCTCATCATCTTTTTACATTTTTCTGCATAAGTGTTTGTTTGCAGCAAAAAAAAAAAAAAAAAACAAAAAAAATTAACTTTGAAATACTCATTGTAAATATAAGCTACGTCCCAATGCTTTGTTTAAGGAAGCGTATTTCAGTAACTTTTTTTATACCTAGCTTATTTTTTTTAAACACTTTATTTAATAATTTCATTATTTCATTATTTCATAATTACATAATTTCATAATTTCATAATTTCATAATTTCATAATTTCATAATTTCATAATTTTATAATTTCATAATTTCATAATTTCATAATTTAAAAATTTAATAATTTAATAATAAAAACATTCAAAAATTTAATAATTTAATAATTTGATAACTTAAGAACTTTCTTAAAAAATTAAAAATTAACAAAAAATCAATTGTAATATTTTCTTAATTTTTCAATTTAATAATTCGTACTTTTTTACGTTTATTGAGTCTGTAAGTTTTGACAATTTCAAATTATGAATTCTATTTTTTATTATTTTTTGAATATGTAAATTCTGAAATTTCAAATTGTTGAATTCCAGATTTCTTATTTTTTAAATTTTAACATTACATTTCGCTTTTAGACGGAGACTTTAGCAGATTTCTAAGTGGATTTCGTAATGTTGTGATGATTGGGAGTAGAATCAATTCTACCTGAATCAGAGTGGCAACAGAATTTTTATTTTTTTCAATAAACCAAAAATTTAAAAATTCAAATTTTTATATTGAAAAAACATAGAAAATCTAAAAAGTTTCATAGCTTCAAATTTTTAAAATTATGTGATTTTTCGAATTTTGTTATTTTGATTTTAATAAAATTGGTATTTATTTGAATTGTTAAGCAGATGTTTTAAAAATAATGAGTTGTAATGTTATGTTAAATTTATATAACAAATCTCAATACATTAAAAAAAATCGCTCCTTGAAGATTATTTCAAAGTTTCGTATTAAGAAAAAAAAATCAATAATTTTTAGAAGAAAATTTTCTTCATTAACAACTTCTTAGAAATTGATGTTTTCGCACTCAACGAAAAAGATTGAATTTATTTAATTGTTAATAATATTTTGCTTTGTAATTTGAAAGAAATTCTATCGTTCTCAATTAATTTGTTTATCAAAATTGCTATCCGCGCGGCGCCTGAGCAAAATTAGCCAGCAAATCCGCGCCAGATCCGCGCGATACGCGCCATCCGCACCGTCCGTAACAACCCTGCACTTATCAACACATTCCCTGACATTTAATTTTCCTTCGGGCTCAAAAAACAAATTATAAAATTTACGATTCAAACTATTTTTCACAAAAAATCCTGCTTACGTTACCAGTGAAATTTCTCACATTTAAAGTCTTAAAGTTTAAATGTTTAATTGTTGAAAAGTCTTGAAGTCTAAATATCTAAATTTTTAAATGTCTATAAGTTGTTAAGTAAGTGGATTAATTATATTTTTGCTTGTTAAAAAAAATCCTCTGTTTCGTTAATGATTTTTTCTAAGAAAATTACAACTCACAAATCTCACTGACATTATTTTGTTGTTTTCTTTGTTTGATGCTTGACATTTTTGATTGTAATTTGAGTTCTTGAAAGTTATTCGATAATTTCGTTTAACAACATTGCAGCATAATAATTTCTACTTTTAACACACATAAAATGTTCTACTTATTCCTAACTCCTCGGTGTGGTAATGAATCTCACACCAGAGTAATACACCAACACGAATCGTGTTGGGAGATGAAAGTTGCTTCCCTCACGTGCTGCATCACCAGAAATTCTAAGCAAGGAAAAAAATGGGAACGCACAGTGGTTGTGGCGAAAATTTCTTACGAACCAGAGTGGTGGTGTTTCTGGTCCACCGAATGAGCTAAAATTAAAACTCTGTTGGGGAAGGTGGGAGAGCGCACGCTAGCCATGTTGATGTTTGTGCGTTTTTTATGCGTTCACGCAGGGAATTTCCTAATGTTGAAGGCAAAACAGTCGTGGAAAAGGGGGATAGGGCAATCGAGAGTAAATTGTGTTGGATCTGCTAGTGAAGTTTGTAACGCAAGGTGGAATTTATTTAGAATGTTTAATTTATTCTGTAAGGTGAAAACAAAACTATTTGATTTTAAATTTTACTCAACATCCAAAAACTAGTGGTTGTTTATATTTAGAATGGCTTCATTGATTTAGCAGTGCGATTAATTTCCCAACACTGTTTACTTGATTGACTGTCCAGCTGGCATAACAGTACGGGTAAACGCAATGAAAAGTTATTTATAGATTTTGGCATAAACCGTGCGTTACAAAATGGTCGAAATGAATCCAGAAATTACTTTAAGTTGAGATAGTTAAAAATTTCATGATTTTTTTTGTCACAATTTAGGTATTTCATATAACGTGAACTTTGTAAAACTTATGAAGCCTTGACTTTCATAATGATAATTTTGTTAGAAGCTTACACTTATTTTATACGGCTTAAAGTCACAAAAGAATGTTGTTCAAGTAGGTTCTAAATTCCTGCAAATGAATTAAGTATTTTAAGACTACCAACTCTTGCTGAGCAAAAATCCGAACACTTTGCCGATATGACAACATGGTGTAACAAAAACTGTAAATGAATTGTTTAGATAAATTAAATTTAATAAATTTGAGAATTAAAAATATAAAACTGTGTCGTTTTTACAGCTAACAAATTTCACAAAATGCTATCATAGTGCTTATGACTTGCACGTTTAAAAGTATTCATAAAATAAACCGTGATTTGAATCAAAGTATTATGTTCTTCATTTTTTTTTTTTTTTTTTTGTTAAACGTTTAAAAGTTTACGAAATGTCAAGTTTGCTTTTACGAATAATATCGTTCTTAGTGTTTTCACGAACACTTTTCCAGAGTTTTTTTTTTATTGAAAAGGTCCTATAACACAACAGTTTATAGGACCTTTAAAAAACCCTAGATTTGGTAATTCAAATGTTCAAATGTTTTCACATGTTTTAGAAAGCCTTGGAAATGGATAAATATATTTAGTAAGGAATTTCTAAAAGAAAAATTCTAGATCTTTTTTTAAAGGTCCTATCAACATATGAAAGGCAATAGTTCAAAAACTCTAGAATTATTGATAATCAAGTTTGAATTGAGGAAACCCCGGAAAAATCTCCCTTTTTTAAATCAAACTCACAGAAAAATAAAAATTTCTAGTTAACAAAAGCTTCGACCAAATCAAAAAGCAATTCAATGATTAAGAAGTTGTTAAAATTCCGTACAAATTCATATTATGCGTAAAATTGCCCACAAAAATTCCGGCCTGTTAAAAATCCGCGAAGAGGTTCGAAAATCCGTATGGTAAGGAAATAATCCGTACAGTTGGTAGCCTTACAGTAATATTGAGTTCGTTTCTAAACATTGCCATTTTCCCAAAAATATTTATGTGTTAAAAAACCAAAAGTTATGGTTTTTTCAGAGCTATTAATTACAGAAATGTGCGGTTTTATGCAGTAAAGCTGTTTGTTTATCTGAAGCGATAAATTACACAAATAAAAATGTGTTAATCATTTACTTCACCTCACCCCACCGAACCGCCGATTCTATACAGTGTAAACTTTTGTGAACTTGAAATGATAGAGAATATTTTCTTTTTTTTTAAGAGGGTTTCGAATGCGAACACAAGCAACATGCGCTTCGCTTGGAGACGGTGATTTCGGCGAATTGCAGACTGGATTTCGCCATGGAATTGGGATTTTGGAAGACGAGAAGTGTTAATGCTCCACTTTTTTAATGGGATAAGGGAAAATCTCCACATTATCCTCAAATAAGTTTCGCTCAAAGTTGGATGCGAAAATATGCAGAATTTTATTTTTGCATTGTTTTTGAAGAAAACTCGACTTTTAACGTAACATTTTTACCCAGATTTGTGCACGCGTCCCGAACGTCCAAATGTCCGTCGAAATATGACCTTCCCAGTGAAACCTGCAGCGGCTCGCGCGGTTTGTTAGCTGGTGGTGGTGGCGCGCGCCCGTTTCTTGTGGCTTCCGAAATGTGTTTGTTTTGTTTATCGTCGCCGCACGAGTAAATTTTATGTACTCTTCGTTTTTCGTCGTAGGAGCGTCGCGACGTCTTGCCGCTATGTATCAATAATTTTATTGTGTGTGTGTGTATGGGTTTTTCATCCTGCGTCACACACATTAGGTAGATAAAGACGCTTTTGATTTATATCAGTGCCAATTTTGGAAATCGACAGCTTAATTTAATTAGACGTTTGTGAGAAATCGATCAAACGTGAAATTGTTAGCTAGAATCATTTGGTTTTGGCGTTTATTTATTTGAGCTTAACATTTACTTGATTTTACAATGCGATTACTCATTTTAAGAATTTTTAAAAGTGCACTTTTACAATCAAACTGCACCCCGTTTAAACTCGTTCAAACTTGTTTCGGACATTTATTTGCTCTGCAAGCTTATCAACGCCGACAATTGAGTCAAAGATTACTGTTTATAAGCTCTAAAGTGCGCCACTCCCCTGCGATCATAAGTGAAATGAAATGGAAAACAAACAATTCCAACGGTGAGATAATAATGAAGGTGTGACTAACGTGAAGTAGTTTAATTGATTTTTGAGGTATACTTTTTTTCTTCTTCATATTTTTTGGTTGTAATTTTATAACAATCTACAAATACAAAAGAAAATTTTAAATTTGATTATGAAAGTCCCTTTCAAGACACGAAAAACCGCAACTAAATCGCGTGCCTTCCATTCCCTCGACAATTATTTTCCCCTGCACCACAAACACCAAAATGTAACGCGATTCACGTTGGCCCAGAGCATGAACAATGTTCTATCCATTCCAAACCCCTCGTCACGGTAAAAATAGTACACAAGAAGAATTTTCCACCGAGAATCGCCTTCAGGGACAAACACCTCTTTTTCTCTCCTTTTTTCGCGGTCGCATTACATTGAAAACCAGCGGCGGAAAATGATGTCACTGACACCGGCCGCGGCTTTCCATCACCACCGTCGCCACCACCACCACCACCTTGGCAGTGCGGTTCTCAAATCTCCTGAGTAAGAGTTTTCCCCGCATGAATCATCCGCAATTGGCCGTCCGGGGATGGATTCGGAAGATAAACCTTGACACAGAAATGCCACACTGTCGTCGTTTGAATTTGCTTCATTTTAATCCTTTTACATTTTTCCGTGTGGCGTCGTTGGTTTGAGGAAAATTTAAAATGCGAATAAAAAGAAAGATTGCATTCCAGGTTGGTGGTGGGGGTGACCACAACGTATACCGGCGGCGCCAGACAACTTTATCGAACCGAGTGCATTACGTACATAAAGGCAGGACCCTTCCCGAGGGAGTAGAAAACGTCTTGACACGCAAGGAGCACCCTCGCACAGTCTCACGTACGCGAATTAAATTTGATCGTTCAATTCGAAACTGACATAAACAGTCCGTAATGCAATTAAGTGGCCCCGACATGTGCGGGTCATCCCGACGCAGCCGGGATGGTTCCCATAAGCCCCCATCTCTTGGCGTTCCGCGGAGTTTGATCGATTAAGTTGAACCGAGTGGGGAGATTAACGCTGATGTGTCTGGTCTGGCCAACTGTAATGGCAGACAAAGTCGCAAAATGTTTACCCCCTTTTTTCGAAAGTAAACAAGATTACTAATAATTAAGTTAAAAGTACTTAACTGCAACTCGCTAGAAAATTTTCAGCGTTCCATTTTGGTTCGATGACCTACTTATGCTGCCCCGTCCCACCCACAACTGGTCACCTTTCCCGCCCCTTGCTCAAAGCTCGTGCTGGTGAGCATGGTTAGGAAAATGAGTCCCACTCTGTTTTCAAACCAGCTTCCTTTGTGTGCGTGTGCGCTGAGTGGAGTCCTTTCAAAGGGAGGGCACTCAAATTTTGACAAAAATCGATACCTGGTCAGGATGACAATTTTTCTTGCCAGATTTCCCCCCATCAAATGCTCAAAATCGGATAACTTCACAATCCTCACCCGACAACACCATTCACAAACCCAATCACGGCAGTTTAATTCAGAGTTTACTTACTTTTCCCGAGGAAATCTCACTTTTATGCTGGCAGCGAATGGAGCCACTCCACTCGTGAAAAAGACACTCACGCACCACCACACGAGAGACACTCAGCTGCTTTCCTGCTCTCAATCAAAGCAGCCTGGATTGGGTTGGGGTGGCGAGGTGGTACGTCGTCAGCTGGAAATGTCATTCAAATGTGAGAGCTTTCAGGATGTGCTTTCGCGTGGAGCTTTTGTCTGGGGGTGGGATCCTTTTTTGAAAAACATGGGCGTAGTTTTTTCCATCTCTTTTATTTGTTTTAAACATTTTGGAAATTGATGTTTGAATTGGAATTTACAGGGATAATCATGGGCATTCTCAAAGGATTGTTTTTTTTTACAATTAGATGATAGTTAAACTTAGTTTATTGAATTTTAACATAAATTATATAAATTAGGTCGAGTAAATAAAAAGTGCCAAGTGTGATCAAAATGCATTAGAAATTGTTTTTTTTATCATGAAAAATATCAATATCAAATCCAAATTAACTTAGAAAATTGTTGCACTGCAAATGCCTATAAATTTCAAAATTTGTATGATTTCTTTTTCAATAACGTTAAAAACTTGCAACCTAGAAACTAATTTTAGGGTATTCTTGAACAAAAATTGTCCAAAGATTTCGATACTAAACTAACTTTTGATAATTTTCTAAATTTGTTGAAAACTACATACTTCTTGAGGTACACACTTACCAAGCTCAGTATGATTCCATACAATTCAGCTTGTATTTAATTCGTTTCTTTTTATTCTGGTAAAATTAAAAATTAAATTAAATTTTAAATTAATTTTAGTACTTGCCACACATGAGAGTTCTCCAATAATTTTTGTAAATTTTTTGAGCTATAGCTTTAAAATGGTATAATTTTAAGACGTTGAGTGTAAAACAATGTAACATTTTAATACATTAAAAAATAGCTTCCGCAGGCCAAGGGCGAATGATACTGATAATACCTCTTCAGTTGACGCTTTGGCGAGGAACATCCTGGAAGGAGCGTCACTGACTACGTCCGTAGTCCTGTTAGATCATTCTTGATCAGGGCAGTATAGCTCTGGTTCCTTGCAAGTGCCCCTGTTTCTTACCTCCACGTTGGCTTGGTTTTCATGATGACCTAGCTGGTGGCCTGTGGAAACGGATCGTAAACCTTTGACCAGCGAGGGTCAGAGTCGAGACGGCTAGAAGAAAGGGGCGCGTCAATGTGGGAAAGGGAAGTTATTTGTGATTGTAGACGGTATTGTTTTGATTCGCAGTATGTTGAGTCAACTGCTGTGGATGTACCTGAACGTCGCAGAACGGGGTTTCTCACCTTTCCATTTCCAGCTTCCATCTATCTCCTGTTTTTATTTTGCTCTACTGATTCGTACTTCTTCACTAATTCTTCTGTTTACCATTTGGTTTTGATTTTATTAACTCTTGATTCTCGTATCTCTCAATGCTTGTCACTCTTTTTTCCAAATAATGCTGCTTTAACAAACTGTGTGTTTTCTTTAAAATAAACCTTCCCCTAATGTACTAGTGATACCAAGTCTAATTATCATTTGCCTATTCTTTGTTGATTTACTTCTTTATTTATTTATTTGAATAATTTTTTATCTTGCCTATCATAACAATAATCTAAGCTTGTTTGTTATCTCTATTTATTAACTATTGCCTATTTCTACATCTACTACATCAAGCTTATTCTTTTTATTTTTTAACATACAATTATGATTTTCTTACTATTGCTTCTTTATAAAGTATATTCTCCTTTACTATCTATTGTTTTCTAACAAGTGAGGTTCGAGCCCTTACTTAATTTATGGAATGATTGAAGGATTAAGACAAATACTACTATTGTACTTCTGGTAAACTTTTGAATAACATGCTTGTTTTCGGTCTTACGACGAAGAATTGCCCCTCCCGCGCAACCAAAGATCACGCCGCCCTTGCTCAACAACGGCGCAGCCGTTTGACAGCAGAAAAGGAAGGAAAACAACGCGTTCGACGAGCGACGCGGCCAACACCAGGAAGAAGTTTCTCGACCACCAAACGAGACGGTCGTGTGCGATCCCAGCAGCAGCAGAGAAGAAACACAAGAAGAAACAGGAGAGAGAAAAGGTGTTTGAGTTAAATACAGTTAAGTTTTAGTTTAACTCCGCCGGTGTTCTTCTTTCTGTGGAAATTCCCCTCCCCAATACAGTCCGCTAAATTGGATTGGCCACGACGCGGTCAAAATCCTCCCCACACCCCGAACAATGCTTAGGTCCAAAAAAATTGTAACAAAACACCGCGACAAAAGAAATAACAACAGATAAACACGACTCAACACTAGGAAAGATTTCAGGAGAAAAAAATAAACAGTAAAATAACAACTAGTTTTTGAATTCAAACTAAAAAATAAAACAGTTTTATAATCAACAAAAAATTTGCGTTGAAACAAACCTTGATTTTCTCAATTCCACAAAAATCCTTATTTTTCTGCGTGTAACGATAAGATATTTATTGTATTTTTGATTTGGTTGTTACTTCTCTATCAACAAAAAAGTCTTTTTGCATGTTTAGTTCGTCCATACAAAATTTTCAGCTTAACATATTAAAATAGAAAAATCTGTATCTTGAGAACGAAAACAACCCTGTTTCTTCATTTTATCTTCGAATTTAGCTATCCCATGTAAGTAGAATTTTAATGGTGTATCGCCTGTTACATTAAAAAATGCATTTTTCAATTTTTCCTTATCGCCATTTTAGCCGTCATCTTGGATTACATATTCCCAAATCACTTCAGAGCATTTTTGAGGTCATATTCCAGCTAAATGTCGTATTTAACCAAAAAAAAGTGACTCAATTAATCCGAAGTGAAAATTTCACGAAAATTTGGACAATCGAATCTGGACTAAACCAGGAAAAATAATGACGTTTGTAAAAATTCAATTAAAAAATAAATCTAAAGTTTATTTTTGAAATAGTCCAGAAAACTTGCTATGAATTTGCTTCAAAAAATTAAAGATTGGGTTTATGTTTGTTGAGATTATACATATAATAGATTTGACTTTGATAGATTAACAATTAGAAAAGATTATTCAAAGTCTACGCAAAAATTTCACATTTGATATGGATTCACGAATATCTTTTTCGTTGTCTTATTGTAAATCAAAGTCGTTAAGCTCAAATATGACCCCAAAAATGATCTAAAGTCGTATGAGAATTCCAAGACAGTAATTAGTTGATTTTGTAACACAACATGTTAAAAGACAAGTAACATTCACATCATTATCAAAAAAGATTAAAGAAAATAAATGGAGGTTGTGGAATAGGCTTCATATTATTCAAAGAAAAGAAAAACTAGATATGAAAATGTTTTAAAAATATTAAAATAAATCAAAACACAAAAAGTGACTAAGAGTTGCACAAAATACCAGCTAAAAGTTGCACAAAATTTACAGGGATAATCATGGGCATCATGGGCAGAAAAAAATGACCATACAGTAGTTTAGATCAAAAATGTCTCTTCCAATATGAAACCCACCTTAAAGCTCTGAACTTCACTAGTCGATTTCCGCTAACCAAAGACACTATTTCCGGCAATTAGAACACTCCGAAGGTCTTATCATAAGAACACAAATTTGCACCAAAAGCCAGCCAGTAGCTGCCACAAACTCCGATAAAATAATGTATCGCTTCTCGCAATCGTCGTCCTTATCAGTGGAGTTTGTCTCGATAATTAGTACGATTGTTTAGCGATTCTTTGTTCTGCTTCCTCTTTTCTTCTCACCAACGATCCAACGATTAAAAATAAAGTCAGATATCGCGTCACTCCCCCACACACGACGGTCGCGGTCACACAAAAATGCTGGCACGCGCGTCTGACGTTCGAATTGAATGAATGCAAAGCCAATCTTCCTTCGAGGAACGCACGAACCAAACTGAAACATCCAAGCTCGACCGAATGGTTTGCGCAAATTTAAAGAACCAACTCGAAACATCAACAGAGAGTAACTCAGAGAGCACCAACGGAGTGCAGAAAGCACTCGTTGGATTTACATAAATCATCATGTTGGTGAGTAAAAAATCTCATGTTGGTGGAAACGCATGGTCGTTTTGCTTGCCGTACAATTTATTACCGATTTTTTAAGCACAGGTTTAAAACTTAAGATAATTATTTCTTACATTTTCAATAAATTTTAGCATTTCTTGTAAAGTTTTTGATAAAAAAAGATTTTCTTAAGAGTTATGTTCGATTTAGTGACTGCTGGAGGGTTAAACAAGTGTCCAATTAACATTTCGATGCTACAGTCCAGATTCGATTATCCGAAGGTTTGTATGGGACTTCAAATGATCAAATCAAGAAAAAAAAGCATTTTTTTCGTTTTTTTTTCTTTTCCTTTTTGTGTTTTTAACATCAAATTCGAGTTCTGCAACCCCATTTTAGACAAAATTGAACAGTTGATTGCCTATTAGATAGCATTTTTTCAATATTTCACCACCTTGAATTAAAAGTTCGAAATCATTTTAGCGTAGTTTAGGGATCATACTTGTTTTGTCTTGATTCGATTATCCGAAGTTTTGATTATCCGAAGTGATTTTTTTCGAGGCCTTCGGATAATCGAGTCTGACCTGTATTTTTTTAGGTATTTTTTTGTTATGGTTTCGTTTTTTAAACCTGCCAAAAAGTCGAAATAGTGATTTGCCTTTTTTTGGTAGATCAAACATACGTTTTACTCAGGTGTTCAAAAACGTGTTTTTTTTAGAAAACCTAGATGCTTCCCTCTACAACCCAACCCCGCCTTTAGGCGGGCTTAGATTTAAAAAATCGCCAAAAATCCATTTTTCAACCAATTTTTGATCTTTAAAAAGCATTGAAAAGGAGAACTCTTAAAATTTTAGAAAATTTATGGGTTGGAAGTTTTACTTGTTTCATGTGACTTTGCCAATGTTTTTAAAAATGTCATTTTTTTATGGGTCAACTTTGGCTGTGTTTTTTACTAACATTTCCTATATTTTAAGTAAAAATAAGTATGCAGTAATTTTTGTAGTGTCCCGGACTATGCCTCTACGCTTTTTTTCACAATTTAAATGATAATGGTGCCATTTTATAGCAGAAAATGTGAAAAAAAGCAAAAAAATGAAAAAGTGTGTGTGTGTGTGTGTGTGTGTGTGTGTGTGTGTGTGTGTGTGTGTGTGTGTGTGTGTGTGCAACCAACCAAACGGGACCACGCGGTCGCTTCTTACAAGTGAGTAGATCTTCATTCTATACATACAAATAACTCGCATAGGCATTTGGAAGGTGTTAGCTCTGCCGAGCTTCGGTGACCCATTTCTACGCTGGCTAGCCGAGCGCGAGGTCCCTCAGCTTTTATCGACAAGCCCCGCCCTGAAGAACGTTTGCACCAATCGGGTTCAAACGTTATTTAGAACTTCCGAACCCTTGTCAAATGGACAAGGACCCAGCGCGTATATACACGCAAAACGGACATTAGGTATAAATTCCTAATTTTTAGTATTTTTTGAACTTATGTTCTAGCTTGTCAAATTATACCTAAAAATTAGTATTTTTTTCTTCCTAAAATTTAGGATTTTTTTAGAACACTGAAGTACTTCTTAAAAATTCCTAAATTTTAGTATTTTTTTTAGTTCTAAAATTGCGATTCACGTTTTGACAAGTCAAAACAAAATAATTTCGTGGCTGTGAGTTGGTTTTCCGCAGTGCTGCTGAAAACTTAGGAACTTTGGCAAGGTAAGTTTTGTGCAGGAAGAAAAGTGGTTCTCCGGTTCTGCACGGAGAACGGAACCCGGAGCATCCTTATTAGAGGAAGTGTGGCTCGCGTGCTTGTGGAAGAGGAGGAGGAGGAGGACGGAATCTTCTACTCCCGGTTGAATTAAAAAAGCCGCCTCTTCCCTCTCGTGCTCTGGAGGACGGATCTCGGGACGGATATTTGCGGAAGAGCTGAAAAGGGTAAGTATAAACGGACCCCAACCGTGGGGATTGTGCGACCGTGGCGATTGTGTGAATGAAAAATTGTATCGAGTTTGAGTTTGACGAACCAATTTTATATCTTTTTGTGATTTGGTTGGACGTTGCGGGTGTGTGTATGTATGCGTTTGTGAAAGTGTGTGTGTGTGTGTGTGTGCGTGTGTGTGTGTGTGTGTGTGTGTGTGTGTGTGTGTGTGTGTGTGTGTGTGTGTGTGTGTGTGTGTGTGTGTGTGTGTGCTCGTGTGTGTATGAGAGACTGAAAGTGAGAGGGTGGGGGTAGAGAAAGAGAGAAAGAAAGAGAAAGTGGGAGAGAGAAGAGGAGAGGGAGAGAAAAAGTGGGAGAGAAGAGGGAGTGAAAGAGAGCGAAAATGGGAAAGGGAGAGAGAAAGTCAAGGAGAAAGTAGAAAGGGAGAGAAAGGGGGAGTTTGTGAGAGAAGGCTGGAGGGGAAGAGCGAAAGAAAATGTGGGAGAGAGATAGGGTGAGGGTAGAGGAAGAGAGAGATAGAAAGTAAGAGAGAGAGAAAGTAGGAGTGAGAGGGGCAAAGATGAAGAAAGAGAGAGATAAGAGATAAAGTTGGAGAGAGAGTAGGAGAGGGAGAGATAGTAGGAGAGGGAGAGAGATAGTAGGAGAGGAAGGGAGAGTAGGAGAGGTAGAGAGAAAGTGGTAAAGAGAGAGGTGAGAAAATATGGGAGAGAAAGAAAGGGAGAGAGGGTAGGAGAGAAAGAGAAAAAGTTGAATTGAGAGGAAGGGAAGAAAGAAAGTTGTGTTTTATGTTAATAAAAATATTAATATCATTTTTTTTTTCTTCTGCCTGCATAAAAAAAGTAAATCTTTCCCAGTTCCCGAGGGGAACACCCTTGAAGAGTATCGGGGCCGGCATTTACAAAGCGGATTCAGTGGCAGTTTCATTCTCAACTTAATGTTAACATGTTAGGGTTAATGTTAACATTCCATAGGTCGCCTCCCTAAGGTGTCGTGATAAGATCCAGTTTGTGACGATACACTACCTTCCCTTTACTAAGCAATCGATTCCAGAAGGGAAAAGATCACCAGTTGTGTTGGTCCGAGACGGGATTTGAACCCCGATCTACCGCTTACGAGGCGGAAGCGTTACCACTGGCCTACGTGGCTCGGTCTTCTGCCTGCATAGCTCTTGGAAAATACCTAATTTAAAAATTAAAATATTGAAATATCAAAATATTAAAATATTAAAATTTTAAAATACTAAAATATTAAAATGTTCTATTCCATAGTTATAAGTAATAATTTTTCGATTGAATTACGATGTAAAACACAGCTGAAAGGAACACCAAAACTCTGTAGTGTACCTAAATGAACTCATTGTAACTTGATTATTCACAAATAAAACCGAATTGAAAAAAAATATTAAAATATTCAAATATTGAAATATTAAAATATTAAAATGTTAAAATATTAAAATATTAAATATAAAAATATTAAATATTAAAATATTAAAATAGTAAAATATTAAAATGTTAAAATATTAAAATATTAAAATATTAAAATATTAAAATATTAAAATATTAAAATATTAAAATATTAAAATATTAAAATATTAAAATATTAAAATATTAAAATATCAAAATATTAAAATATTAAAATATTAAAATATTAAAATATTAAAATATTAAAATATTAAAATATTAAAATATTAAAATATTAAAATATTAAAATATTAAAATATTAAAATATTAAAATATTAAAGTATTAAAATATTAAAATATTAAAGTATTAAAATATTAAAATATTTAAATATTAAAATATTTAGATATTTAAATATTTAAATATTTAAATATTTAAATATTTAAATATTTAAATATTTAGATATTTAAACATTTAAATATTTAGATATATAAATATTTAAATATTTAAATATTAAAAAATTAAAATATTAAAATATTACAACATGGAAAAAAACAAAATGTAAAAAAAAGATATATTTAATATTGAAAATATAGATACATTAAAAAAATTTGAAATAATTTAAATTTTAATATTTATTTTTAGGTGAGAACATTTATGAAATAGTTGTGTTTGATGTAAATAAAAATATTAATATCATATAAACCATTGTTTTCTTCTGCCTGCATATCTCTTGGACAATACCTAATTGGATCTTTGATTATTCTTAAGTATAAGTAATTTTTGATCCCTCACTTTACTAGAAAATACCTCAAATTTAGGAATTTATGCCTAGAAATAAGGAATAATCATGGTCCGCCATCTTTGATTTACCTGATTATCAGTAATTTTGGATCCCTCACTTTTCCAGAACATACCTCAAATTTAGGTTTTTGTACCTAAAAATTAGGAATAATCATGGTCCGCCATCTTTGATTATACCTGAATATCAGTAATTTTGGATCCCTCACTTTTTCTGAAAATACCTCAAATTTAAGTATTTATACCTAGAAATAAGGAATAATCATGGTCCGCCATCTTGGATTATACCTAAATATTAGTAATTTTGGATCCCTCACTTTTTCTGAAAATACCTCAAATTTAGGTATTCATTCCTAAAAGTTAGGAATAATCATGGTCCGCCATCTTGGATTATACCTGAATATCAGTAATTTTGGATCCCTCACTTTTTCAGAAAATACCTCAAATTTAGGTATTTATACCTAGAAATAAGGAATAATCATGGTCCGCCGTCTTGGATTATACCTAAATATTAGTAATTTTGGATCCCTCATTTTTTCTGAAAATACCTCAAATTTAGGTATTTATACCTAAACATTAGGAATAATAATGGTCCGCCATCTTGGATTATACCTAAATATTAGTAATTCTGGTTCCCTCACTTTTCCAAAAAATACCTAAAATTAAGGTATTTTGGTTCTACAATTATACCTAAAATATAGGAATTCTCGTACTAAAACGCTATTACTAATTTTATTACTAATAGCCGATTAGTAATAAAATACCTTATTGCAGTCAGGTTCGATTATACCTAAAAATTAGGAATTTATACCTAATGTCCGTTTTGCGTGTATCTTGTAGGGTTAAGGCTCTGGAAGGCATCATTCCAGATCGGCCATTTGGCGGCTCTGTTTGTTTTATAAAAATGTTCAAATCTTGATTCAGAATGTATCAATCATAAATTGGTTTTCTTTGTATTGTAAGTAAAAGCATTATACATATCGTGATTATTTTCTCATTTCAATTTACTATTACTGGACCCTGAATTAAGAACCATCATTGACAGTCATTGCCCCAAAAGTGAAGGACACCTTCTACGACCTTAAAACTTATCAAAACTTAATTATGCAAACTTTTAATTCAACTAAATATATCACCATAGAATAGGGTCCAAATGCCCTATGTAAATTTTTATGTACAACGATTAAAAATACGCTTAAAACTGTTATTATGCACCATTGGAAAATGCATAAAGTTTCAGATCTTTCGATACTTAATCCTCTACTGCCCAAAACTTTTTTCGAAAATTTTAATTTTTCCCGTGTTGAAGAGGTCATTTTGAGCAACTTTTGTTCTACGAAAAACTTTACTTCTCTTGTTTTGTGTTTTTCTTGTTTTATTTTTAGTATTTAAAATTGCATTTATCTTCTTAAGTTTATATTTGTTTTTGGTAGTACTTTTCCGGGACCCGCGGTGTAGAGGTTAGCGTGGTTGCCTCTCACCCAGACGACCTGGGTTCGATCCCAGAAGGTCCTGGTGACATTTTTCGAGACGAGATTTGTCTGATCACGCCAAGGCAATGCTGTAGAGCGAATAATTTTATTTTTTGGCCTATTCTACCACCTCTATCATTACATTTTGCCTATCTATTTTTTTCAAGTTTTTACAGTCACTTTTTCATTTTTTTTTTTGCTTTTAGGAGCGGCCGTGGCTGACTGGTTACGGTGTTCGCTTTCTAAGCGAATGGTCCTGGGTTCGATTCCCATCTGCTCCCAACGAGAAAGTATAGGAAATATTAATCTTGAAACACTGAACATGAACGAAAAATCAAAGTCGCCCGAGTCGGGGTTCGATCCCCCGTCCTTTGGATTGGTAAGCAAAAATGCTAACCACTAAGCCGTGATGCTTGGTGAGCGACGCCTGGAATTAGGAATACTGTTACTATCAAACTACACGCAAAACGGACATTAGGTATAAATTCCTAATTTTTAGGTATAATCGAACCTGACTGCAATAAGGTATTTTATTACTAATCGGCTATTAGTAATAAAATTAGTAATAGCGTTTTAGTACGAGAATTCCTATATTTTAGGTATAATTGTAGAACCAAAATACCTTAATTTTAGGTATTTTTTGGAAAAGTGAGGGAACCAGAATTACTAATATTTAGGTATAATCCAAGATGGCGGACCATTATTATTCCTAATGTTTAGGTATAAATACCTAAATTTGAGGTATTTTCAGAAAAAATGAGGGATCCAAAATTACTAATATTTAGGTATAATCCAAGACGGCGGACCATGATTATTCCTTATTTCTAGGTATAAATACCTAAATTTGAGGTATTTTCTGAAAAAGTGAGGGATCCAAAATTACTGATATTCAGGTATAATCCAAGATGGCGGACCATGATTATTCCTAACTTTTAGGAATGAATACCTAAATTTGAGGTATTTTCAGAAAAAGTGAGGGATCCAAAATTACTAATATTTAGGTATAATCCAAGATGGCGGACCATGATTATTCCTTATTTCTAGGTATAAATACTTAAATTTGAGGTATTTTCAGAAAAAGTGAGGGATCCAAAATTACTGATATTCAGGTATAATCAAAGATGGCGGACCATGATTATTCCTAATTTTTAGGTACAAAAACCTAAATTTGAGGTATGTTCTGGAAAAGTGAGGGATCCAAAATTACTGATAATCAGGTAAATCAAAGATGGCGGACCATGATTATTCCTTATTTCTAGGCATAAATTCCTAAATTTGAGGTATTTTCTAGTAAAGTGAGGGATCAAAAATTACTTATACTTAAGAATAATCAAAGATCCAATTAGGTATTGTCCAAGAGATATGCAGGCAGAAGAAAACAATGGTTTATATGATATTAATATTTTTATTTACATCAAACACAACTATTTCATAAATGTTCTCACCTAAAAATAAATATTAAAATTTAAATTATTTCAAATTTTTTTAATGTATCTATATTTTCAATATTAAATATATCTTTTTTTACATTTTGTTTTTTTCCATGTTGTAATATTTTAATATTTTAATTTTTTAATATTTAAATATTTAAATATTTATATATCTAAATATTTAAATGTTTAAATATCTAAATATTTAAATATTTAAATATTTAAATATTTAAATATTTAAATATTTAAATATCTAAATATTTTAATATTTAAATATTTTAATATTTTAATACTTTAATATTTTAATATTTTAATACTTTAATATTTTAATATTTTAATATTTTAATATTTTAATATTTTAATATTTTAATATTTTAATATTTTAATATTTTAATATTTTAATATTTTAATATTTTAATATTTTAATATTTTGATATTTTAATATTTTAATATTTTAATATTTTAATATTTTAATATTTTAATATTTTAATATTTTAATATTTTAATATTTTAATATTTTAACATTTTAATATTTTACTATTTTAATATTTTAATATTTAATATTTTTATATTTAATATTTTAATATTTTAACATTTTAATATTTTAATATTTCAATATTTGAATATTTTAATATTTTTTTTCAATTCGGTTTTATTTGTGAATAATCAAGTTACAATGAGTTCATTTAGGTACACTACAGAGTTTTGGTGTTCCTTTCAGCTGTGTTTTACATCGTAATTCAATCGAAAAATTATTACTTATAACTATGGAATAGAACATTTTAATATTTTAGTATTTTAAAATTTTAATATTTTAATATTTTGATATTTCAATATTTTAATTTTTAAATTAGGTATTTTCCAAGAGCTATGCAGGCAGAAGACCGAGCCACGTAGGCCAGTGGTAACGCTTCCGCCTCGTAAGCGGTAGATCGGGGTTCAAATCCCGTCTCGGACCAACACAACTGGTGATCTTTTCCCTTCTGGAATCGATTGCTTAGTAAAGGGAAGGTAGTGTATCGTCACAAACTGGATCTTATCACGACACCTTAGGGAGGCGACCTATGGAATGTTAACATTAACCCTAACATGTTAACATTAAGTTGAGAATGAAACTGCCACTGAATCCGCTTTGTAAATGCCGGCCCCGATACTCTTCAAGGGTGTTCCCCTCGGGAACTGGGAAAGATTTACTTTTTTTATGCAGGCAGAAGAAAAAAAAAATGATATTAATATTTTTATTAACATAAAACACAACTTTCTTTCTTCCCTTCCTCTCAATTCAACTTTTTCTCTTTCTCTCCTACCCTCTCTCCCTTTCTTTCTCTCCCATATTTTCTCACCTCTCTCTTTACCACTTTCTCTCTACCTCTCCTACTCTCCCTTCCTCTCCTACTATCTCTCTCCCTCTCCTACTATCTCTCCCTCTCCTACTCTCTCTCCAACTTTATCTCTTATCTCTCTCTTTCTTCATCTTTGCCCCTCTCACTCCTACTTTCTCTCTCTCTTACTTTCTATCTCTCTCTTCCTCTACCCTCACCCTATCTCTCTCCCACATTTTCTTTCGCTCTTCCCCTCCAGCCTTCTCTCACAAACTCCCCCTTTCTCTCCCTTTCTACTTTCTCCTTGACTTTCTCTCTCCCTTTCCCATTTTCGCTCTCTTTCACTCCCTCTTCTCTCCCACTTTTTCTCTCCCTCTCCTCTTCTCTCTCCCACTTTCTCTTTCTTTCTCTCTTTCTCTACCCCCACCCTCTCACTTTCAGTCTCTCATACACACACGAGCACACACACACACACACACACACACACACACACACACACACACACACACACACACACACACACACACACACACACACACACACACACACACACACACACACACTTTCACAAACGCATACATACACACACCCGCAACGTCCAACCAAATCACAAAAAGATATAAAATTGGTTCGTCAAACTCAAACTCGATACAATTTTTCATTCACACAATCGCCACGGTCGCACAATCCCCACGGTTGGGGTCCGTTTATACTTACCCTTTTCAGCTCTTCCGCAAATATCCGTCCCGAGATCCGTCCTCCAGAGCACGAGAGGGAAGAGGCGGCTTTTTTAATTCAACCGGGAGTAGAAGATTCCGTCCTCCTCCTCCTCCTCTTCCACAAGCACGCGAGCCACACTTCCTCTAATAAGGATGCTCCGGGTTCCGTTCTCCGTGCAGAACCGGAGAACCACTTTTCTTCCTGCACAAAACTTACCTTGCCAAAGTTCCTAAGTTTTCAGCAGCACTGCGGAAAACCAACTCACAGCCACGAAATTATTTTGTTTTGACTTGTCAAAACGTGAATCGCAATTTTAGAACTAAAAAAAATACTAAAATTTAGGAATTTTTAAGAAGTACTTCAGTGTTCTAAAAAAATCCTAAATTTTAGGAAGAAAAAAATACTAATTTTTAGGTATAATTTGACAAGCTAGAACATAAGTTCAAAAAATACTAAAAATTAGGAATTTATACCTAATGTCCGTTTTGCGTGTAGTCCTGGTTTGCTCACGAATAGTTGATTACTGAGCGCTCCAAACAAGATGCATCGATCTCAAGATGAACACCAAATGGGCCAAACGATCGAGCCCCAAACATTTCTGCTAGAAACCAGCTCTGTTGGAACTCTGCTAGAATCCTACCAGAACGCCGTGACTGGGGCCAAGTCTCGAGTGTGAATGAAAATTACCCAAAAGTGCGTTGTGTTGGATAAACGTGCAAGCCCGACCTAAATGTAAACGTCATTGTCAACCTTCAACCTTCAAGAAAGACGCCAAAACAACTCCAATTCACGATTGGAACCGGTCCCGGAACAAAACTCCTGCCAGGATGTCGGAAGGTTAGATAAATTGGAATATTTACTGGATGGTTTTGAACAACACTTTTTTTTTTGCCTTTCCAATCAGCGGGTCCAAGTTCTGCTCAACAGCCGCCCAAAAAGAAGCAGAAAAAATTAACGGAACGCCAAAGGTTGAAGGAGGAGGAAAAGAGGCTGAGATGGGTGGAACCGAAAGATTTCGACATGTCAACGGTTCAAAAACGGGACCCAAGACCGACAAGAGAGGCCGCCAAGGTCAATTTCGATGGATACCTGAGGAGCAAAAAATACCTCCGCGGCGATGTGCGTGCGATCGCCGAGGATCCTACGCTTTACTGCTTGGTGTCCGTGAAGGAAGACGTGTGTCCGATTCCGGTGCGGCTTGGTCCGTTGGGTTACCCCAGGCAGTGGTTCTTGCACAATGACCACTTCGACCCGTTGAAGGCAAACATTATGAATCGGAACGCACAGGCACTGCTGTTGAGTGGCCCGAACGGACCGCGGGTGCAGGCAGTGATTAAAGCAGACGGTTATGCCCTGGTGCTGGCCAAGGATGAGTTCACGGCGGAATTTGTGCGCGGTTTGATTCCTCTGCTGGCCAACGACGGCATGGCGGTGAAGGAGGTAACGGAGCCGGAGATCAATGAATTCAACGCAACCCGGAACGAACGGGTCGATCCGAACATCCTGATCAAGTTTCGCAACCATGGATGGCAAAGAAGAAGGGGAGGTCCCGGAAAACGTGGAGGACGGGGCGGACAGGCACAGGGACAACAGCGGGGACAAGGACAGCGTCGAAATGATAGACGGTACCAAACGAATGGGCCACAGCAGATACAGGAACAACAGTCGTACGGGGAAGACTTTGATCCCGAATTCAACGAGGATTATTGTTTTTGAATATCCTTTCAATATATATTAAATAAAAAGGAGTGTAGAAAGTGCGAAATAGTTTGTTTTGTTTTTGTGTAGTAGTAAATTCTTAAGTACATATTTTTGAATTTCTAATTTTTTTGATATTTTTAGCTTTGAAAAACTGACTTCGGATAATCGAATCACAATTTTTTTTTCAATTTTCTTGTTTTCAAATTCGAGTTCTGCAACCCCATTTTAGTCAAATTTGATGAATTGATTGCCTAATAAATAAATTAAATAACAACTGGAACGGATCGACGTAACACCTTTTAATGTGCCCCTCTTAAACCTTGCGGTTTCGCCAACGGATCCACAGGCGTGTATCGTTCTTTTTGTGACAAGACTCTGCCTCCCGGGTCTCCTAAGTGTGAAGGTATGCCACAGGGAGAGGGCACCGAATACCTATATTTACACTTAGAATTTTTTGCGTCCGCCTCGGGATTCGAACTGGCAACCTCTGGATTGTGAGTCCAGTGCGCGGTCCGATTGATCCACACAGGCAGACAACTTGTTGCATTTTAAATGCATTTTTTTTTAATATTTCATCATCGCCATTCTTGGATTACAAAATTTTAAATCACTTTAGCATAGTTTAAAAGTCAAACTTTAGCTCGACAATCAAAAATGAGATAAAGAAGAAAAAAAATGTGATTCGATTATCCGAAGTGAACTTTTTCGACATTTTCCAACATTCGGATAATCTAGTCTGGAGTAGGAGCAGGGGGGGCAGAATGGACCAGGGGGGCAGAATGGGCCACCCTTGGTTTTGGGCTTTAGAATGGATTTAGACCAATTGTAAGGCAAGGGTCTTATAAAGGACGTCAAATAACTTCACCATACCGAAAACGACGTTTGAATTCATTGTATTTTTCGAATTATGAGCAAAAATGTAAATTTATTAGAAAAACCAGGCAAATGTTGTTTATTTCGAGGTTTTTAAATAAGCTTTCTAAAAAGTTGGATTGTTTGAAAAAGTTTGCTCAATGCTTATAACGATACTAGATGTTACTACCAAGGTATACAATCAACAACGGAACCTTAAAATCATTTAGAGGCTTGGTGGTGGAAGTGTTAAATTAAAATCCATTTGGGGGCAGAATGGACTACCCTTTTCCTGCCTTATAAAAACAATCAAAATTTATGAAATTTTGTTTAGGCTGGTACAAATATTTTTAAAAGTTTTTGTCACCCCCCCCTTCGAAATTGGCCCGAAAAATCAGGGGGCAAAAAAAATATTTTTACAATAAACTTCAAAATTTTAATGAAAATTCAAGTGCAACCAGCTGAAATCAAATTAAAATACATTCTTCTGCGTTTTAAATCATTTTTAGCATGTTTGGGTTTATTAAAAAATCTTAAGATTTTTTGAAAATTTTCGATGCAAAATCTTTTTTTTCGATACAATTTTTGTTTTTGTCAGATCTTAGATTTTTTGAAAACTAATGATTGCAAAACAACTGAACAAGTGTAAAATGCATTTTAAAACACATTTTTCATTTAAATGTGTAGACTATGGCTTGTTATTTAAATTTTTATATTTTTTTTATTTTTTTGCCCCCCCCCCCCCCTTGACCTCGGCCAGGGCTGAGGGACAAAAACTTTTTTAAATATTTGCATCGGCCTTAGTCTGATGTGTACTTTAAGAAAAACACATAAAATCTGGAACTTTGTTCGGAAACTCATCAAAAACAACACCAAGTCTGTTTGTCCCATCGTTGAACTTCTACGCATAATTGTCCCACCAAGTATTTTCTTACACGGAATCATTAGTTTTACTTAGCATTATGTCTTGTTTACCTGTTGTATAGCAAGAGAATCACAAATAAGGGCGATAAACTGTTAACTGGGGCAATTAGGGACACATAGGGCGAATAGGAACCCACGGGACAATTATGCGTAGAAACACAGAAATCGGTCGAAAAATTTCAAACGCGTTTTTCTCAGTTGCACTTTTTTGAACATGGGACAATTATGCGTAGAACGGCAGTATAGAGTTATCTAAGCCCGCTCTAACGCACACTAGCACGCCATTTGTTTTGCTGGCTGGTACAAAATTTAACCTCAATCTTTTTCGTGTACGTACACGCAATACATGCGCACGTAGATAACTCTATCGAGAAATTAAAAGTGAGAGTGTGTGCAACATGGAGTTAAACTTTCTGTGAAGTTGCTGTGAAGATTACCATAGCACTTTGAAAAGTTTAACTCCATGTTGCACGCACACACTCTCACTTTTAATTTCTCGATAGGGACGCACGGAAAACCGGCATTAGTCTTTAAAGACTTATTTTTAGCCTTTTTTGAAGTTCGGTCAGTATTGTCAGAAAAAGGCCTAAAAATTAGTCTTTTTTTGGGCCTAAATTTTAGGCTTTTTTTAGAACTTAGTGCAAAACTTAGAAAAAGACTAAATTTAAGGCTTTTCTGTACTACAAACTTTGGTTCACGATTTGACATGTCAAATCAGAAAAAGTTGAAGTTGCCGGTGGTGGTTGCTGTTCGTCGGACAGGGGCAGGATTTTGGCCAGTTTGCAGGTAAGTTTGTGTTTTTCCTGCCGGAAGGTTCGGCCGGAGTGAGACGGCGGACGAACGAAATGTCTGCTGTTTACCGGGTTCCCAAATTCTGGTTCTCGGTACGGTGGAGGAAGACGGGAAGGCGTGTTTTTTTTTGCGGATGCAGGAGGGAAGCAACTTTTTTTTGTGGACGGCGTGGACGTGTGGACAGAAAATGGACGTGTGGACAGAAAATGGACGTGTGGACAGAAAATCGCGGAATGAATCCGCCGGGGATTTAGATCCAAAGTGGAAGCGAAAAAGGGCAACGAAGCGGGAGTGGACAACCGACGGTGGCGGTGAAAATTATGGTGGTGGTGGTTGTGTTTATGTTAGTGAATAAGTGGTGTGTGTGTGTGTGTGTGTGTGTGTGTGTGTGTGTGTGTGTGTGTGTGTGTGTGTGTGTGTGTGTGTGTGTGTGTGTGTGTGTGTGTGTGTGTGTGTGTGTTTATGAGCGAAAATTATGGAGGTTGTGGTTGTGTTTGTGTTAGTGAATAAGTGGTGTGTGTGTGTGTGTGTGTGTGTGTGTGTGTGTGTGTGTGTGTGTTCAAAAATTTAAAAATCCAAAAATTTAAAAATTTAAAAATTAAAAATTTAAGAAATTCAAAAATTCGAAAATTCTAAAATTCAAAAATTCTAAAATTCAAAAATTCAAAAATTCAAAAATTTAAAAATTCAAAAATTCAAAAATTTAAAAAATCAAAAATTCAAAAATTCAAAAATTCAAAAATTCAAAAATTCTAAAATTCTAAAATTCTAAAATTCTAAAATTCTAAAATTCTAAAATTCTAAAATTCTAAAATTCTAAAATTCTAAAATTCTAAAATTCTAAAATTCTAAAATTCTAAAATTCTAAAATTGGGTACTAAAGCCCTATGTAATTTTTTATGTACAACGGTAAAAAACACGATTAAAAACCATTCCTGATCACTTTTTTTCATTTTAACGCAAAAATTTATTTTTGTCAAGACAACATTTTTTCGATGGATCAACTATGGTCCCCTTGGAAAGAGCTGTCAAGTAGGAGCTTTTCTGTCAAGAAGGACCGCGGGGTTAATTTTTCAAAATTGATTCAAAAATCAATTTTTAACTCTTTGTGGTCGTGCAATGGGTCATTGTACTCAGAAAAATAAGCTTTATCGCTGTAAACAATAATATCAGCAATCTAAGCTTCATTTTAGGACCCAATTCTAAAATTCTAAAATTCTAAAATTCTAAAATTCTAAAATTCTAAAATTCTAAAATTCTAAAATTCTAAAATTCTAAAATTCTAAAATTCTAAAATTCTAAAATTCTAAAATTCTAAAATTCTAAAATTCTAAAATTCTAAAATTCTAAAATTCTAAAATTCTAAAATTCTAAAATTCTAAAATTCTAAAATTCTAAAATTCTAAAATTCTAAAATTCTAAAATTCTAAAATTCTAAAATTCTAAAATTCTAGAATTCTAAAATTCTAAAATTCTAAAATTCTAAAATTTTAAAATTTCAAAATTCTAAAATTCTAAAATTTTAAAATTCTTAAATTCTAAAATTCTAAAATTCTAAAATTTTAAAATTTCAAAATTCTAAAATTCTAAAATTTTAAAATTCTTAAATTCTAAAATTATAAAATTCTAAAATTCCAAAATTCTAAAATTCTAAAATTTAAAAACTCAAAAATTCTAAAATTTAAAAATTTAAAAATTCAAAAATTCAAAAATTCAAAAATTCTAAAATTCTAAAATTCTAAAATTCTAAAATTCAAAAATTCAAAAATTCAAAAATTCAAAAATTCAAAAATTCAAAAATTCAAAAATTCAAAAATTCAAAAATTTAAAAATTTAAAAATTCAAAAATTAAAAAATTCAAAAATTCAAAAATGCAAAAATAGAAAAATTCAGAAATTTAAAAATTTAAAAATTCCAAAATTCTAAAATTACAAAATTCCAAAATTCCAAAATTCTTAAATTCTTAAATTCTTAAATTCTTAAATTCTTAAATTCTTAAATTCTTAAATTCTTAAATTCTTAAATTCTTAAATTCTTAAATTCTTAAATTCTTAAATTCTTAAATTCTTAAATTCTTAAATTCTTAAATTCTTAAATTCTTAAATTCTTAAATTCTTAAATTCTTAAATTCTTAAATTCTTAAATTCTTAAATTCTTAAATTCTTAAATTCTTAAATTCTTAACTTCTTAAATTCTTAAATTCTTAAATTCTTAAATTCTTAAATTCTTAAATTCTTAAATTCTTAAATTCTTAAATTCTTAAATTCTTAAATTCTTAAATTCTTAAATTCTTAAATTCTTAAATTCTTAAATTCTTAAATTCTTAAATTCTTAAATTCTTAAATTCTTAAATTCTTAAATTCTTAAATTCTTAAATTCTTAAATTCTTAAATTCTTAAATTCTTAAATTCTTAAATTCTTAAATTCTTAAATTCTTAAATTCTTAAATTCTTAAATTCTTAAATTCTTAAATTCTTAAATTCTTAAATTCTTAAATTCTTAAATTCTTAAATTCTTAAATTCTTAAATTCTTAAATTCTTAAATTCTTAAATTCTTAAATTCTTAAATTCTTAAATTCTTAAATTCTTAAATTCTTAAATTCTTAAATTCTTAAATTCTTAAATTCTTAAATTCTTAAATTCTTAAATTCTTAAATTCATAAATTCTTAAATTCTTAAATTCTTAAATTCTTAAATTCTTAAATTCTTAAATTCTTAAATTCTTAAATTCTTAAATTCTTAAATTCTTAAATTCTTAAATTCTTAAATTCTTAAATTCTTAAATTCTTAAATTCTTAAATTCTTAAATTCTTAAATTCTCAAATTCTAAAAATTTCTTAAAAATCGAACTTGCCTAACTACGCAAATCCAGTTCTGAGATAAACTCTTAAATGAAATCACCCAATTTTTAAATAACTATCAAACTCTCGCAACTCATCTTCAAAATATTGATTTTTTTATTTTCAGGTTAAAGCTGAACACATCCGTGAATCTGTCGTATTCCGAAACTACCGAATTACCGAATAAAAACATTTTTATATATATTTAAATAATAAATAACAATATTTTATTTTCTACTGTTTATTCCTGCTATTTTTATCCCCTAGGCTTTTCAGGCATAAAATAAGTATTCCGTCACCTTGGATTTTGTCCGCTTTGATCGCTCCCATTTCCTGCAAAAGCCTAAAAATTAGTCTTTAAACCTATTAATAAGTCTTTTTAAGCCTAAAAATAAGTCTTAATCAAGTTCCGCCATCTTGGATTTTGTCCGCTTTGACCGCTCCCATTTCCTGCAAAAGCCTAAATATTAGTCTTTTAAACCTATAAATAAGTCTTTTTAAGCCTAAAAATAAGTCTTAATTAAGTTCCGCCATTTTGGATTTTGTCCGCTTTGACCGCTCCCATTTCCTGCAAAAGCCTAAATATTAGTCTTTTAAACCTATAAATAAGTCTTTTTAAGCCTAAAAATAAGTCTTAATCAAGTTCCGCCATCTTGGATTTTGTCCGCTTTGACCGCTCCCATTTCCTGCAAAAGCCTAAAAATTAGTCTTTTAAACCTATAAATAAGTCTTTTTAAGCCTAAAAATAAGTCTTAATCAAGTTCCGCCATCTTGGATTTTGTCCGCTTTGATCGCTCCCATTTCCTGCAAAAGCCTAAAAATTAGTCTTTAAACCTATAAATAAGTCTTTTTAAGCCTAAAAATAAGTCTTAATCAAGTTCCGCCATCTTGGATTTTGTCCGCTTTGACCGCTCCCATTTCCTGCAAAAGCCTAAAAATTAGTCTTTTAAACCTATAAATAAGTCTTTTTAAGCCTAAAAATAAGTCTTAATCAAGTTCCGCCATCTTGGATTTTGTCCGCTTTGACCGCTCCCATTTCCTGCAAAAGCCTAAAAATTAGTCTTTTAAACCTATAAATAAGTCTTTTTAAGCCTAAAAATAAGTCTTAATTAAGTTCCGCCATTTTGGATTTTGTCCGCTTTGACCGCTCCCATTTCCTGCAAAAGCCTAAATATTAGTCTTTTAAACCTTTAAATGAGTCTTTTTAAGCCTAAAAATAAGTCTTAATCATGTTCCGCCATCTTGGATTTTGTCCGCTTTGACCGCTCCCATTTCCTGCAAAAGCCTAAAAATTAGTCTTTTAAACCTATAAATAAGTCTTTTTAAGCCTAAAAATAAGTCTTAATCATGTTCCGCCATCTTGGATTTTGTCCGCTTTGACCGCTCCCATTTCCTGCAAAAGCCTAAAAATTAGTCTTTTAAACCTATAAATAAGTCTTTTTAAGCCTAAAAATAAGTCTTAATCAAGTTCCGCCATCTTAGATTTTGTCCGCTTTGACCGCTCCCATTTCCTGCAAAAGCCTAAATATTAGTCTTTTAAACCTATAAATAAGTCTTTTTAAGCCTAAAAATAAGTCTTAATTAAGTTCCGCCATTTTGGATTTTGTCCGCTTTGACCGCTCCCATTTCCTGCAAAAGCCTAAATATTAGTCTTTTAAACCTTTAAATGAGTCTTTTTAAGCCTAAAAATAAGTCTTAATCATGTTCCGCCATCTTGGATTTTGTCCGCTTTGACCGCTCCCATTTCCTGCAAAAGCCTAAAAATTAGTCTTTTAAACCTATAAATAAGTCTTTTTAAGCCTAAAAATAAGTCTTAATCATGTTCCGCCATCTTGGATTTTGTCCGCTTTGACCGCTCCCATTTCCTGCAAAAGCCTAAAAATTAGTCTTTTAAACCTATAAATAAGTCTTTTTAAGCCTAAAAATAAGTCTTAATCAAGTTCCGCCATCTTGGATTTTGTCCGCTTTGACCGCTCCCATTTCCTGCAAAAGCCTAAATATTAGTCTTTTAAACCTTTAAATGAGTCTTTTTAAGCCTAAAAATAAGTCTTAATCAAGTTCCGCCATCTTGGATTTTGTCCGCTTTGACCGCTCCCATTTCCTGCAAAAGCCTAAAAATTAGTCTTTTAAATCTATAAATAAGTCTTTTTAAGCCTAAAAATAAGTCTTAATTAAGTTCCGCCATTTTGGATTTTGTCCGCTTTGACCGCTCCCATTTCCTGCAAAAGCCTAAAAATTAGTCTTTTAAACCTATAAATAAGTCTTTTTAAGCCTAAAAATAAGTCTTAATCATGTTCCGCCATCTTGGATTTTGTCCGCTTTGACCGCTCCCATTTCCTGCAAAAGCCTAAAAATTAGTCTTTTAAACCTATAAATAAGTCTTTTTAAGCCTAAAAATAAGTCTTAATCAAGTTCCGCCATCTTGGATTTTGTCCGCTTTGACCGCTTCCATTTCCTGCAAAAGCCTAAAAATTAGTCTTTTAAACCTATAAATAAGTCTTTTTAAGCCTAAAAATAAGTCTTAATCAAGTTCCGCCATCTTGGATTTTGTCCGCTTTGACCGCTCCCATTTCCTGCAAAAGCCTAAAAATTAGTCTTTTAAACCTATAAATAAGTCTTTTTAAGCCTAAAAATAAGTCTTAATCAAGTTCCGCCATCTTGGATTTTGTCCGCTTTGACCGCTCCCATTTCCTGCAAAAGCCTAAAAATTAGTCTTTTAAACCTATAAATAAGTCTTTTTAAGCCTAAAAATAAGTCTTAATCAAGTTCCGCCATCTTGGATTTTGTCCGCTTTGACCGCTCCCATTTCCTGCAAAAGCCTAAAAATTAGTCTTTTAAACCTATAAATAAGTCTTTTTAAGCCTAAAAATAAGTCTTAATCAAGTTCCGCCATCTTGGATTTTGTCCGCTTTGACCGCTCCCATTTCCTGCAAAAGCCTAAATATTAGTCTTTTAAACCTTTAAATAAGTCTTTTTAAGCCTAAAAATAAGTCTTAATCAAGTTCCGCCATCTTGGATTTTGTCCGCTTTGACCGCTCCCATTTCCTGCAAAAGCCTAAAAATTAGTCTTTTAAACCTATAAATAAGTCTTTTTAAGCCTAAAAATAAGTCTTAATCAAGTTCCGCCATCTTGGATTTTGTCCGCTTTGACCGCTTCCATTTCCTGCAAAAGCCTAAATATTAGTCTTTTAAACCTTTAAATAAGTCTTTTTAAGCCTAAAAATAAGTCTTAATCAAGTTCCGCCATCTTGGATTTTGTCCGCTTTGACCGCTCCCATTTCCTGCAAAAGCCTAAAAATTAGTCTTTTAAACCTTTAAATAAGTCTTTTTAAGCCTAAAAATAAGTCTTAATCAAGTTCCGCCATCTTAGATTTTGTCCGCTTTGACCGCTCCCATTTCCTGCAAAAGCCTAAATATTAGTCTTTTAAACCTATAAATAAGTCTTTTTAAGCCTAAAAATAAGTCTTAATCAAGTTCCGCCATCTTAGATTTTGTCCGCTTTGACCGCTCCCATTTCCTGCAAAAGCCTAAATATTAGTCTTTTAAACCTATAAATAAGTCTTTTTAAGCCTAAAAATAAGTCTTAATTAAGTTCCGCCATTTTGGATTTTGTCCGCTTTGACCGCTCCCATTTCCTGCAAAAGCCTAAATATTAGTCTTTTAAACCTTTAAATGAGTCTTTTTAAGCCTAAAAATAAGTCTTAATCAAGTTCCGCCATCTTGGATTTTGTCCGCTTTGACCGCTCCCATTTCCTGCAAAAGCCTAAAAATTAGTCTTTTAAATCTATAAATAAGTCTTTTTAAGCCTAAAAATAAGTCTTAATTAAGTTCCGCCATTTTGGATTTTGTCCGCTTTGACCGCTCCCATTTCCTGCAAAAGCCTAAAAATTAGTCTTTTAAACCTATAAATAAGTCTTTTTAAGCCTAAAAATAAGTCTTAATCATGTTCCGCCATCTTGGATTTTGTCCGCTTTGACCGCTCCCATTTCCTGCAAAAGCCTAAAAATTAGTCTTTTAAACCTATAAATAAGTCTTTTTAAGCCTAAAAATAAGTCTTAATCAAGTTCCGCCATCTTGGATTTTGTCCGCTTTGACCGCTCCCATTTCCTGCAAAAGCCTAAAAATTAGTCTTTTAAACCTATAAATAAGTCTTTTTAAGCCTAAAAATAAGTCTTAATTAAGTTCCGCCATTTTGGATTTTGTCCGCTTTGACCGCTCCCATTTCCTGCAAAAGCCTAAATATTAGTCTTTTAAACCTTTAAATGAGTCTTTTTAAGCCTAAAAATAAGTCTTAATCAAGTTCCGCCATCTTGGATTTTGTCCGCTTTGACCGCTCCCATTTCCTGCAAAAGCCTAAAAATTAGTCTTTTAAATCTATAAATAAGTCTTTTTAAGCCTAAAAATAAGTCTTAATTAAGTTCCGCCATTTTGGATTTTGTCCGCTTTGACCGCTCCCATTTCCTGCAAAAGCCTAAAAATTAGTCTTTTAAACCTATAAATAAGTCTTTTTAAGCCTAAAAATAAGTCTTAATCATGTTCCGCCATCTTGGATTTTGTCCGCTTTGACCGCTCCCATTTCCTGCAAAAGCCTAAATATTAGTCTTTTAAACCTTTAAATAAGTCTTTTTAAGCCTAAAAATAAGTCTTAATCAAGTTCCGCCATCTTGGATTTTGTCCGCTTTGACCGCTCCCATTTCCTGCAAAAGCCTAAAAATTAGTCTTTTAAACCTATAAATAAGTCTTTTTAAGCCTAAAAATAAGTCTTAATCAAGTTCCGCCATCTTGGATTTTGTCCGCTTTGACTCCTCCCATTTCTTGCAAAAGCCTAAAAATTAGTCTTTTAAACCTTTAAATAAGTCTTTTTAGGCCTAAAAATAAGTCTTAATCAAGTTCCGCCATCTTGGATTTTGTCCGCTTTGACCCCTCCCATTTCCTGCAAAAGCCTAAAAATTAGTCTTTTAAACCTTTAAATAAGTCTTTTTAGGCCTAAAAATAAGTCTTAATCAAGTTCCGCCATCTTGGATTATGTCCGCTCTGATCCCCTCGCATTCTCGAAAAAGACTAAAATTTAGGCTTTTTGACGATAACATAAAGCCTAAAATTTAGGCTTTTTCGTACTAAAACGAAACTAGTCTTTTAAAGACTAACCCATCATTAGGCTTAAAAAGACTTAACACGGTTAGGTTCGATAAAGCCTAATTTTAAGTCTTAAAAGACTAATGTCGGCTTTGCGTGCGTGGCGTCGCTATTTTTAGACCACATTTTCCACTTTTTCTCATCGAAACCGACTACATTATCGACTTCATTTTGCTGGGCGAGATAAATACTGCAAAAAAAAAAACAAACAAAAGGTCTATTCCCGTACTGCAGAATTCTGCAATTCTGCACGAAATCGGCAGCAGAGCGTTCCCGTACTTTTCTGCAACATAAGTAACTTTTTTCCCAGGCAGAACTTCTGCAATGAGAGAGACAGAAGTTGCAGCAAAACCGTTCCCGTACTTTTCTGCAAGCTCTCTCTTTTCTTTCTTGTTGAAAAGTGACTGCAAGTTGGTGTGATGGATGTTGAGTACACGCTTACATAAAGTTTGCAATTTTGGTGAAATCAAGCATTTTATTATTAGTTGTAATATTTTTTTTGTTTTATTATCACTAAATCGAATTAGTCTTTTGAAGAGACGTTTGTATATTTTGAATTGATGATTTTTTTGGGTAATTAGTTTTTTATGTCTGGTTTTATTGAGAACGATTTTTTGTGTTAACGATTTCATGCTTAGTTCATTAATGTAAATGATATAGCGATATTTTTTAGTGTTAAAATGATAACTTTTTGAATAGACTAAATATGTGTGTTTAACTAATAGGTAAATTTAATTGCCAAATAATAATTTGTACCTTTAACGGTGCTACCAATTTGTATTCTTATTTGAACCAAAAAATGTGATGTAATTTAGTTGAATTCTTAAATTTTAGGAAGTTTAAATTCTAAAATTCGGAAATTCTTAAATGCGCCATCTCGAATCACAAAAAGTACATTTTTTTGGAGTCGTTAGAAAATCAGGTTTAGAGGATTTAGAGATTGAACATTTTAACGAGTTCTTCGGAAAATAGAGTACGAACTGTTTCTATGTTTTTAATATTTGAGTTTTCATTATTTTATGTACAGAATTTTAAAATTTTACTTATTTTAGTTTTTTTAGTTTCTTAATTTTTTATAATTTTTTTAAATTGTAACTTTTGGATTTTTGGTGTTCTGAACTTTGAAAAAATCAAACTTTTGATTCATTTATGTCGAATTTAAAAATATTTGAATTTTTAAGTTTAGGAACTTTTAAGTTAGAAACCTTTATTTTTTATTTCAGATTTTGAAAATTAAGATGTTTTTGAAATTTTCAATGTTTAATTTTTAATTATTTGAATTATCATGCTTTGAATTTCTGATTTATTGTTTTTTTTTGTTCAGAAATAAATATTTGCATTTTTAAATTTCTCTAATATCTGATTTATTTTTTTCAAGTTTCTCAATTTGAAATTTTTTTTTTTTATATTTTTAATCACGAATTTCTTAATTTTCAGATTTATAAATTATGAGTTTCGAAATTGTAGAGTTTGTGATTCATTTTTTTTTATTTGTCAATTTCGCTGCGTCACCGTTGTTCTTCGATGTGAAATCCAATCATAATTTATTTATGTTATCTTTCAAACATTTTGCTATTAAAACATGTATTTATGGTCTATATAAATTTACCTTCTATATTAAACCTTTTTATTTTTTTAATTATGTTTTTTAAACGTACCTGCCATTCTCATTTCTTAAATTGTTTACCTAATGTAAAAGTTTTGAGTTGTTTCTAATATAAAATGTCTACCTAAGCATTATTAATTTCTAGTTTAATAAATGGTACATGCTTGATTTTTTAGATAAAATGTTGATTTGCATAAAAAATAAGTCCCCGTTCTAGAGGTAAACTTCTTTCAATTACAATTTTTGTCAATCCATTTTTTAATTGTTTTGATAATTAAAAAAAACTTCAATACCCAATTTGAGTAAATCCACTCAACTGTGTACAACATTGCAGAAAAAGTAGTGGAACGCGCTACCCAGGCAAAAGTTTTGCGGCTTCTCTCCTTGCAGAACTTCTGCAAAAGAGAGAGATGAAGAGAGCGAGTACGTGCTGCAAAAAAGTACGGGAACGTGCTGCAAAAAAGTGACTTATGCTGGCTGCAGAATTCTGCAGAAGCTGCAGAAATTCTGCAATTCTGCAAGTACGGGAATAGACCTAAAATCAGCTGTCATTTTAGCACCAATCTTTGCTACGGAACTCCTACCATCATGGACCAGTCTCGAATCTCAAATTCCGGTAAGAATACGGATAAATAAACCCTAAACGCTCACATGACAACCAACACAACCCCCTCCAGGACCCCACTACGCCGCCGGTCCATCTCTAATTCCCTCGCTGGTCCGTCAACGGGAACCGGACTCCTCCCCGGCGGAAATGGCCCAGCTCTGCCGTCTGCTGCTGGCCAGCGGCTTTCTCGAATACGAAGCCCAACAGATCTCCCGGCTCCAGTACTGCACGGCCATTCAATTCTTCCGGCGTGACGACACCGACCGGACGCTGCTGGTCGCTCCGTTCCCGCTGCGCATTTCGATTCGTCAATATCCGGAGCGGTGGTTCGACGAGACGTTCTACCAGCAATTCCAAGCCTATCTGCTAAAGTGCGTGGCCGATCTGGACCATATCGGTGTGCCCCGGCCCCAGATTGCGTCCCAGATGCTGGTGGCCGGTTACATGCTGCTGCTGGTGCGGGACCGTGCCGGCGTTTCGACGCTGCAGAAGATGATAAGGAACGTGCGCTTCCAGGGCTGGCGCATGAAGGAGCCGACCGTGTCCGAGAGGCAGGCGTTTTACTACGGAGCCAAGGTGGCTGATCCTAGTCGAATGCAGGTGATTCCGTTGGGTGCTGCGCCGAAGAAGAAAAAGGTCAAGAATCGTAGCAAGAAGCAGAACAAAGCCTTGCAAAAGGTTCGGGAACCGCCCAAAGTTGAAGAACTAAACTACGAGGCTGGTTACGATCCGGGGAGTTGTCGAGCGGCCGACTCGGTGGACGCTTTGATGGACCAGAGATACGACGAACTCAGTAATAGCTTCTTCCACGAAGATCAAGCGACGGACAGCTTGATTAACTTCCAGGCCGCGGACTGAACTCAACGGAATGTAATATCTCATGCAGTAAAGACAGGTACGCTGAACTAAGTAAATAAAATGAATTTATTGAACAGATCGCCGCTACTTCCCATCGAACCGATTCAGCATCGCGTACAAATCTTCAACTTTATTGGTCGGACTGGTGCTCCTTGCGGGTTGCGAAGCGCTCTGCCTGTTCAGCAGTGGCACTCCGTAGGGATTGTCCGGATCCTCCTCGACGCCCTCGACCGGTTTGAAATTGGCCCATCGACTCGTTCCACCACTCGACGTCGCCTCGCCCCAAGCCTTGTCCCAGCTGAGACTGAATTCGTCACTTGTTTTCGGTTCCTCTGGAGCAGCTTGAGTTGCAGGTTGATTCCATTTGAGGTTGTCGTCTGGGGTGGGCGTAATCACGATGTTATTACCAGCCCGGGTGTTGATGGTTGGAATCGTTGAGGACCACTTGAGGTTCGCCGCAGTGGTGGCGCTTTTCGGGGCGGAACTGTTGTCCGGAACAGCCGCTAGCGACGGAATCGGACGTGGTGCTTCTTCGGCTTTGGGCTTTTCACTTATGGCCGGATTAACCCAGGAGTACTTGGTTGGGTCCGCTGGCGGTTTCGTTGGTCCGGTCGTAATAGTCGCGATTTTGAAAACCGGTTCCGGCTCGGGCTCCGGTGGTTTGGGCTGTTCTGGAGGAAGTGGTGGCGGTTCTGCGAAGACTTCGACCTCCGGGGTGACCACGGTGGCTTTCTCGACGACGGTTGGTGGCACCACGATGGGACACGCCCAAGTAAAAACAGGTTGCGTTAGCAGCGCTGGATCCAAGGTCTGTGAATTCGGTGGAGGTGGAACTGGCAGCGGTGGTGGTGGGACGTTGAATACTTTGGGAATGTCTGGGACGGGACTCGCTTGGTCTGCTTTAGGTACTTTCGGTCCAGTGACTGTGGATACAGATGCAGTTTCCTCGTCATCCTGTCCAAAACCTGCTGGAACGGCACCCAAGTTGGCACGTGCTCCCTTCCAGGACCACTTGAAGGCAGGTTTGGCGATCGGAGCGGCCTTTTTCGTTTTGGCCACCACAGGAACAATGATATCTTTCTTTGCCGGACCCTTGCTACTGCTTGGCGTAGGTTCAGGTTCAGGTACAGCAATCGCAACCGGTGGCGCCTCTTCCGGCTTAGGACTCGGCGCCTTCAACAGTCGGTCCAGGTTGCCACTATTCGGAAATGGCAACGTTAGCACCGGCTGGCTCCTAAATAACGCAATCTCGCTAGCAATCTCCGGCGAAACCATATCCCGGAACGTGGGCCTCACCGCGGCCACCTTTGCCACCGGCGCTCCAAATGATTCCCCAAACTGCGGGTGAAAAGTACTCTTCCTTTTAGCCTGCACGTTACGTCGATTCCCGAAGAAATAGTCCTGAATCCGGTGCTGCCGCCCTGCGGCCAATTCCACCTCGTCGTGCATCACCACCAAAAAGTCAAACTTTTGAAAGGCAAACACGGTGGCCTCTTCGTAGGTGTAGAGTCCCCGGTCCAGCAGCCATTGAACGCGCGCCGGATAGCCCAGGTCGGCGGGTTTCTGCGAGAACGTGGTCATCATCAGCGAACGCAACGGCATCTGCACCAGCAGCGCGGCTTGGTCCTGGTCCCGGCCCTGGTCCACCAGCCATTCGAATTTGATGATTTCTTTGGCTTCTCGGGCGGCCTCCGCCGGCGTAAATCCTTCGGCCAGGAACATTTTGTAGCGCTGCTCCAGGTCTGTGGCGACGCAACTATCGTCGGATTCCGGCTGTCCGGTGTAGAGATTCATGATTGTGGCTTTGTTGAACTATCACTGTGCTTTAAGATCTGTGAAAGAGTTATCCGTGTTATTTAAAATTACATTTAATTAAATAAAAATCTAAATCAGACTTTTCAGACAAGATCTTTTACTGTCGCTCTAATCTAGTCCGTCCCATATGTAAAAACAGCAAGCCGAGAAAAACGCAAGACAAATTTGTCCCGCACATAAAGCTACGTGTTAGGATTTTACGAAAAAATGAAATTTTCTCCAGTTTTCTGGAATAAACTACTATATTTTATAAGTTTTTCTGATAGTTTACATGATTTTGGACCAAGCTGCATCTGCATCATTAACTAAAAATTGACGAAATTACATATGGGACGGACTTGATTTGAGCGGCAGTTTACTGCCGCTCTAATCTAGTCCGTCCCATATGTAAAAAGTGAGTGCTGAGATAACGCTGTGAGAAGCCCAAAAAAAGTTTCACCATTTTTCTCATTCTAAACCAAAATTTTCGATCTAATTTTTTATACAGTTATTTCGATATCAGTCTAAAAAACACCACTATCATAAATTTGAAGCTAAATTTGTGGAATTTTCACAAAGAGACCGACTTGACTTTATTTGTCCATAAATAAAGTCAGGTCAGTCATGGTATCAAGGTAGGCTTGAACATTTACACCAGAGGTTCAACCTTATTCAACTGTCATTTCCAGGTTTGTTTTGGTAGTTTCCAAGTAATTAATGGTCACCAAATAATACAAATTTGTTTATTTCAGATTTTTATAGAATTTCAAGATACAAAAATATGACCAGCAACGACACCAGAAATTTTTAAAATAATACAGAGGCAAATGACATAGGAATGCAAATCTCAACTGCTTAACCCCTTGAAATTAATTACAAAAAATCCGCTTTTCGGAGGTGGAATCTTTTCCAGAACCAGGATCAAGCCTATTAATTCAAGACAAAATAGAACTGATTGTATGGTGTAGATATAAGCCATAACGGTATGCATTTTATTTTTTCTATTCGTGGTTTTCCCTTGAAAAAGAAAGAAAGCAAAAAGGTTTGAATTATTTCGTTTTCAATATTCAAATATTTCTTCAGAAATGAACAGTTAATGATATTTTCAAGCTTTACGTATTCATAAAGACAAACTCTGTAAAATTTAAACAATTCTGCATCCACTCAAACGATTTGCGAGGCATTTCTATATGAGGAACTGATTTGCTTTTATTTTGCATATGGGACAGCACGAAAGTCATATTTATTTTGGCATTTTTAGAACAAACATGCCTTGTTTATTCGAAAGGCTATAATAATATGTAACAACAAGACTTTTGTGAAGTTTATCTCATTTTTGACAAAAATACATATGGGACGGACTAGATTGGAGCGGCAGTTTAGTTCAGCATGAAAAACCTTTTACGTTTTCTCAAAATCACTAAATAATAATACAAATACCTATTTTTTAGGTACGCTACTGAAATTTAATCTTTTCATGTCTAATATTTCTGATGAAAGGTAAATGCTTAACTTAGATCCACACAGATTAATTTTGTAGCAATTACGTACTATCTTTGATAACGATCTAAAATCGATTTAAAATAAGCATTTTTTTCAGTAGTCCATTTGGCGTTATCCAGGCTGCACCACGAGGAGGCGGAACTACGCTACAGCCCGCAAATTTTGAGTGCGCTTTTAAAGTGCAACTTAGTGCAAAACTTTCTTTAGAATTACGTTAATTTTCATCAAAGCAGACAGTTACTGTTAGGACGAGAGGAGGAGCCTGACTAAACATTCCAAAAAGGGGCGTGGCTTACAAGATTTCTAATGACGTTCGATACTCCCCTCTCGCGACCTTCGAATGCAATTTCCTGAAGGGACAAAAGAATCTTTGGTGAGAGCGCGTTGACGACGTAAAGAGGAGGAGTAATGGAAAGAAAATTTCTTTGCTAGGAATCTCGAAACAAAATAAGAGATTTCGTGGTGTGTAGGAATCATGAAATGATAGTTTTTCCAACACTCTGTTTTTAGGTATTTTCTAATTTTTGATTGTCGAGCTTAAGGGATTACATACATGTAAATCGGCAATAATGTCGGAGGCTGGTATGAGCAGACACTTTTTTTTTTAATCTGTATTCAGGGTACTAAAATATATATTTTCATCTATAAATAAAACAAATTTGTTTGTTTGTTTGTTTATTTGTTCAATTTTGATTTTTTTTTTTTGAGGACATTTGGTTGCATCATTTCCGAGATATAGATATACAGCAATTCCCCACGAAAACAGCATGGAAAAAAACAAAAGTGTTCGGATCGGGTTCAAAATTTTTCTGGGGGTTCTCTGGCCGAAATAATTAGACCCGTATTTTTTTGTTTGGTCATTAGGGTGAGCTATGCCGTGTTAGGGTGGTCTGAAAAATGGCCATTTTCGTCGATTTTCGCAAAAACCACTTTTTTCGAAAAATCATAACTCCTCGCCATTTCAACCGATTTCAATTGTCTTATACGCAAATGAAAGGTGATAAGTTGGCCTATCAAAGAAAAATAATAAAAAGTTTCAAAAATCTAGCCTTACATATGAAAAGGTCGAATGAAACTTTAAAATGCCGTTTTAACGGTGTCTGGACCAAAGAGCCCATGTCTGGAAATATTTTTATCGGATTCCCCGGACATTTTTACATAACATACTAAAAAATGGGAGGAGTTCATTAACAGGATTCTGAGATATGATTTTTTGAAAATAAAATCCGTGTTTTTCGACGCGCCGCGCGCAAAAACACGAAAATGACAAAATCGGCAAAAAATCAACTTTTTCCACTAAAACTGCGATAACTTAAAAATTTCAGCGATGACCTATACATGTCTGGGTACCAAAATTTTCGTAATTGAAAGACGCAACTTTTGGTATCCAGACATGTATAGGTCATCGCTGAAATTTTGAGGTTATCGCAGTTTTAGTGGAATAAGTTGATTTTTTGCCGATTTTGTCATTTTTGTATTTTTGCGCGCGGCGCGTCGAAAACGCGGATTTTATTTTCAAAAAATCATATCTCAGAATCCTGTTAATGAACTCCTCCCATTTTTTAGTATGTTATGTAAAAATGTTCGGGGATTCCTATAAAAATATTTCCAGACATAGGCTCTTTGGTCCAGACACCGTCAAAACGGCATTTTAAAGTTTCATTCGACCTTTTCATATGTTAGGCTAGATTTTTGAAACTTTTTATTATTTTTCTTTGAAAGGCCAACTTATCACCTTTCATTTGCGTATAAGACAATTGAAATCGGTTGAAATGGCGAGGAGTTATGATTTTTTTTAAAAGTGGTTTTTGCGAAAATCCACGAAAATGGCCATTTTTCAGACCACCCTAAGACGGCGTAGGTCACCCTAATGGCCAAACAAAAAAATACGGGTCTAATTATTTCGGCCAGGGAACCCCCAGAAAAATTTTGAGCCCGATCCGAGCACTTTTGTTTTTTTTTCATGCTGTTTTCGTGGGGAATTGCTGTATATGTAGTTTGCAGTTTCAAAAAAACGGGTGCCACGATATCTCAAAATTGCTTTGGCCAAATCTGGTCAAAATTTTTGCGAAGGCCGATTTTCAAAAAAAAAAAAAACAAATTAAGAAAAGTTAAAAATATGTTTATCATCATTTCATTCGCAATTCGCAATTCGCAATTTTCAGTGTAAGAACGGGCCTTGACCGATCTTATGCACTAGGTTCCCGACGAACACGCACTGCCCTTACACCTACATCTCACCCTTGCTCTGAGTCAGTACGAGCAGCACGCTAGAACACGCTTTGAGTGTTCGTGCCAGGCATGCACACCTTCTTTTCCGGTTACGCATTTTAACTCGGCCGGGGGTGGTACATTACGTAGGGTTTGATGTAAGTATAAGCGCCTAACCGTTTAAAGTGTGCCTAACAACTTTCATTTAAGCAAAAACTGTTATATTTTTAGATTGAATTAAAAAACTAATTGTTATTTACTGTGTATTGTTTTCTCCTGAAATCTTCCCTATTGTTGAGTCGTGTTAATATGTTGCAATTTCTTCTGTCGCGGTGTTTTGTTACAATATTTTGGTCCTAAGCATTTTAAAAAAGTTTTTCAAAAGTACAATAGTAATATTTGTGTTAATCCTTTAATCATTCCATAAATTGAGTAAGGGCTCGAACCTCACTTGCTTAAGAAAAAGGTGAAGTTTCAAAACAATGGACAGTGAAGGAAATATACTATGTAAAGAATCAAAAGTAAAAGAAAGATAGTAATTTATGAAGTAGATAAAGAAATTAACAATAGTTAATAAATAGAGGTAACAAACAAGCTTAGATTGTATTCAGGGTGAAAAGGCACATGATAAACAAAATTGACATCGCTGCCAAATTAAGGGAAAGCAGACAGTTTGTTACAGCAGCATCAATTGGTAAAATAGAGTGGAAAAGCGTTGAGAAATAAGAGAATCAAATAAGTAAAATCGAAATCAAATAGAGGATAGTAAACAGAAGCCGTTTTAGAAAATCAGTGAAACAAAAATAAACCGAAAATAGCTGTTAGCTGAAATGGAAAGAAGAGAAACCCCGTTCTGCGATGCTCAGGTACATCCACAGCAGTTGACTCAACATACTGCGAATCAAAACAATACCGTCTACAATCACAAATTACTTCCCTTTCCCACATTGTCGCGCCCCTTTCTTTTAGCCGTCTCTACTCTGACCCTCGCTGGTCAAAGGTTTTCGAGTCGTTTCCACAGGCCACCAGCTAGGTTACACCTTGTCATCATGATGACTAAACCAAGCCAACGTGGAGGTAAGAAAATAGGACACTTGCAAGGAACCAGAGCCATGCTGTTTTGTCCAAACAGCACTACGGATGTAGTTGGGCTCCTTCCGGGATGTTCCTCGCCTAGGTGTGTCAACCGACGAGTATCATCAGTATCATGCACCCTTGGCCTGCATATGTTTATCATCATTTCATCATATTAAAACCGTCAGTTTAAGATTTTTGTATTTTTTCAAAAAGCAAAATTACAAAATCGGACTTCGTCATAGACACGTTATATGTCTTGAGTCTTTACCCCAAATTTTAGCTCATTTGGTCCATCTCATCTCGAGATGTCTTGGCACCCGAAAATCAACTCTGGCTTAGAGAAAACACTCTCAAAGTTTGACAGTTCGCTTTACGCATGGCAAAATTTATAGCTTAAATCAGTGAGTAACAACTTTTAAATGGATTTAACAATTTTGCAGTAATATGAAATTTAGAGATTTTCTACATGCATTTAACTCCTTAGATATAACTCCTAAACTGCGCTCAAGTGATTTAAAATCTTTAAATCCAAGTTGGCGGCCAATATGGCGTTGACGAAGTATTGTAAAATGCATTTTATTATTTAATAGGCAATCAACTATTCAAATTTAACTAAAATGGGGTCGCAGAAACTGAATTTGATGTTTCTAACAAAAAACAAACAAAAATGTTTTGTCGTAATTCGATTATCCGAAGTCTCATACAAACCTTCAGATAATCCAAACTTCGGATTATCGAGTCTGAACTGTATGTTAAAATTACATGTTTAAATTAAATCTTTAGTAGAAAACAGGCAATGTACAACGCGACGTTTTAAAAGTTATTTTCTTTAAACATTTGGGTGGAGAAGATTTTATAAAATTCATAGTTTACAACATATATGCAAATACACTTCAATCGTTGTGCCAACTTCTTTAAGAAAAAAGCTGGTATATATTTCTTTATTTCTTTTTTTTCGGTAGCCGGTGAATACGACTTTTTTGTTCACCAAAAAAACCATTTTGCATCATTACTTCAGGCTCAGAAATTTTCATATAATTACAGAAAATTGTCTATGGTATAATTTTGACAGCTGTCCATCAAAAAACTGTATAAAAAATATTCAAAAATAGGTATCTTGAAACGATTTTTAAATAACTGAAGGAGGTTTTAGACTATGTCACACAAACAAAAAAACCAGCGAGTTTGTTTGTCATAGTCTAATATGTACTTTAGTACTAAATTTTTCAAACATTTTAAAAGAAAAAATACGAAATCTGACTAGAGGTGCATAATTCCATGATGTACCTAATGTTAGCATAACAGCACTTTGGCGTTCAATCACACTTCCATGAACAAGGTTTTAACCGAAATCGAGGTATAAATAGCCCTGTAGGACGTGAACAAAGCAAGTTACGAAATAGAAAGAAAGTGATCAGAATCAGGGGTTTGTTGTCGTGTTTATTTACCGAACTCAATTATGTAATATGCTTATCGAGAAAAAAAAATATGAATTCATGTATGTGAAGTTCATGGAATTTAAAAGAAATAAATAATATTTTCCGGTTCGTCAGTAAAATTCTCCAGTTTTTCTCGAGATGACCACTTAAAATTTTAGGCGGTTCTGTTTCTACTTACCAAATTTCCTGCCTCCCAAATCAAAAGGCACTTGTGATACACTGCAATTTGCAACCAACAAAACTCGACTTCTGTTAACGGAACGTATATAGAATTCAACCTTTTTTTTTATTCCATTTCAACGAGATATACCGAAAGAGAATTCAATCACTTCACACCACAACAACACCACCACTCAACACTTGCGCGTTTCGACCATCGCGACCGCCATCCGGCTCTGGGGACTGACCTCGCCGCCGGCCAGCAGCACCACCAACAGCCCGTTCACCGAAATGGCCCCGTACAGCTTCCGGACCCAGCCGTCAATCTGTCGGATCTTGTTGCGCTTGGCGTCCACCGTGGCCAGATCTTCCGGCTTGAGCTGGATGCAGCTCAGGTTGAAATCGTAGTTCAAGCACTTGTCAACGGTCTGCTCGATGACGGCCTCGTCCGAGTCCAGCTTCTGGAAGCAGAGCAGCTTCTTCACATCGGCGTTCGCCTGCATCGCTTCACCGAAATAGTTGCCAAAGTTGTCCAAATTGTTGGCGCTCGTTACGATTGCGGACTTTTTGTTCTTCTTGCGGGCTTGCCCAAACAGCGTTGTGGTTATTTCCGTCGTGGTTGCATCGGCCCCGAAGCGTTGAACTTCCTGTTGGGTCGCGATTCCAATGCGGCTGGCCTTTTTGTGATAGTTTCGGCGATCTTGAAGCCACTGATCGCCGTAGTAAATGTTCTTGGACAGCTTCAACTTGACGAGCGCCAACGAGGCGGAACAATCTTCGATCGAGTTGTGACCTCCGGCGGAACTCTGAATGTCCTGCTGGAGAAACTTTTTCGCCAGCACCTTCAGCTTTGTCTTAGTTCCGGCCGTGCCGGTCACGTTGAACAAAATACTCGTATCGATCACGTACGGGTGCATCATCTTCAGTGCGTTCAAGTCAAAGTTCAACGACTGACCCACCAGGATCGCATCCGGGGGCAGTTTGTTCTTCAACTCCCGGTGCACGTCCTTCAACGTCTTGGACACGTTCTTCATGAGCTCGGGCGTAATTCCCGAGAATTGCGTCACGTAATCAATGATCTTGTTGTTTGGCCGCACAAGCGACTCGTAAAACTCTTGGCCCTGCTCGTCAACGATCGAAACGCGGGTGAGTTCCGACGCATTGATGCTGGTCCGACACATCTCACAATCGAGGCCAAACATCGGCGACTTGGGCGTGACCGGCGCATAATGGTCGTTCGTGGTAATGTAATCGATGTAGCGATGCTTCAGATTGCCTGCAAAGGGAGAAAAATGACGAGAACTCATTAAAAAAAATCTGCTTTGCCAGCGATTTAACGCCCTTTGTTTATCGCATGGAAGTTTCAGTTTCAAGTGGCAGAGAGTTGTGTAAACAAAGACAGTCTTGTCGTATGAATGACTCACCCGTTAGTGGCAGTGGGTAATCTTCGTTGATCATCTGGATCGGCGACAGCAGCAGTTGCGTCCGCGGGAACTTGTCCCCCGGGGGCAGATCCAGCTCGCTGTAGTCCGGATCGACACCGGCGTCCGAACCGGCAATGTTGTTGAAAATGCTTCGCCGGATCAGCAGATGGTCCTTGCAGCCGAGCATCGCGGCCTCCAGCGAACCGTACTCGGCCAGCAGGATGTCCTTGTGGGTGTCGGACAGCGGAACGCAGGCCAATTCCTCAACCAACCTGTCGCTCGGTGCCACCACCTGTAGAATGTGCTGAAATATCTTCTTACACTCGGGCATTTCGTGCTCGAACTCGGCAAAGTCGTCCGACGTGAGACCCTCCACCAGCAGCACCGTCGTGTGGGTCAACTTGGCCGATTTCTCCAGCGCAACCCAACGGCCCGGACTCATCGGAGAATCGGTCCGCAGCAGTGTGTGCATCAACAGCGCCTGCACGTCATCCATCAGCAGCGGAACCCGGTCCTCGGGCTTTGTCTTCATCAACGCTTCCTGGCCAACCTCCTTCAGCCGCAGCTTCGGAACGTTCCGCATCCTGTCCCGTTTTTTGTTGACTTCCGTCTTCAGCGTTTGATAGTCGACTTCCTCGAGTTTTGCCTTTTTCTGCTCTGGTTGCTGCGATTCCTCTGCCGATTCCGCTGACGGTGTTGTTTGTTTGACAGCTGCTGTCTCTCTATCTCGCTCGTTCAGCTCCATCAATTCCAAAAATGCCAAAGCCTTTCGTTTCTTCCGCTCCAGGCGTTGATCCTTTTTGCTTTGATTTGCCGAATCTGGTTTCATTTGCTGCACAGGTGAGAGTTAACATTCAATGGATTAATCGAAACAACCATTAAAAATCACAAAGATATTCAATCCGTTGGAACAAATCGAACCTGAAGATTCCCTCGTGTATTTTCGCAAGACTCCCTGCGACTGAGCACATCTTTGAGTTTTGAAAGGGCAACACGTACACGTTCGTTTAAATTTATCTGAATCTGAGGCAGTTACTTTTGCCATCAATGGCGTTTACCCAAATTTGACTTGTTTAAAATTTATTTTGTAATATTTGAGACAAAAACACAAAGTTTTAATTCAAAATATCGTTGAAATTTTATTTTTTCTTTTGTAATTCAACTGTCTTCAACCCTTGTCGCCAAGCATAAACTTAAAAGGTCAATCGTCCCAGCGGTGACTCCCATCGTGAAACTTCTTCCGGTTTCGCCCAAACATTCCCGGACTCCGGTCGGCCCAGGTTACGTGAAAAATCCCAATCTCTTGCAGCGTGGGCTGCCTCGCCTCGATTCCGATGGCCCGTCGCATTTCGGGAAGCAAGTCGCGCACAAAATTGGCGCTAAAGTTCTCCTCCATCAGCACCAGCACGTATCCACCATGGAAAAAGATGCTGACGGGCTTGCTGAACTGGGACTGGTCCAGGAAGGAATCGTTTATGAAATCGCGAAACGGTTGCATCTGGCTCTCCGTGGAAATCCACTCGCGCGGATAGTTTGGCAAGCAAAACCGCACCGGAACCAGGCTGGGATGTTCGTACAACAGTTCGGCAAATCTACGCCAGAGCTTTTCCACTTCATGCCGAGTGAACCCGTTTTCCAGCAGGTTCGAAGTGATCGGGGCTTGCTTTTTGGCAAGTTTGTTCATCTCCTTCCGCCGAGCTGCTTTGCGTTTCGCGATCTCCGGATTGCTCGATGATTTTCCTGTTGTAGCAACATTATATTTATATTTATTTTAAAGTTACAATGGCGGTTTACTTACTTTTTCCCATAGTTTCTATTGCAGTAATTGCATTTGCTTCGAATAGAAAATTTTCAGTTGAAATTTTTAATTAAATGAATGCAACAGATTGATTGCAAACAAAAGCGGAATTTTGACAGGTTTTTAACACACTTATCCTAAATAACACATCCTTAGTGTTTTTGCCTTCCGCACCTTACTGAGGAAAGGTTATAAAATCACTCGGATAATGAACTTTTTAATTGGGTACTAAAGCCCTATGTCAATTTTTATGTACAACGGTAGAAAACACGATAAAAACCATTTTTGATCACTTTTTTTTCATTTTAATGCAATTTTGTTTTTTTGACTAGACAACATTTTTTCGATGGATCAACCACAGACAAACAGACGTGACTCTCCATACAAAATATTTTTGAAATACATCGTCCTTAATCAAAAAACCAAATCACGACGACGCCAGCGCTGCCTGGTGAGCTGATGCCGAATCGCAGCCCAAATATACCCATACAAACTCATTACTGTCATGTGTTATGTCAGTGTATGCGTGAGACAATCAAGCCTTAACGATTGTAAACATCAACAGCTGACCGAAATAATTTTGTTGTTGCTGATCGTCAGTACCCGATGCAAAAAATAAAAATCGATGTCGATGGCCGAAGATGACGGTGATCAGTTCCGTTTCCAATGGCAGAACTTCATGAGCCAAATCATGCAGCAGCAACAGCAACGACAGAGATCTAATCCCCGTTGCTTCCAAGTTCTATCGAAGTTTCCTTCTCCTCCAACAGCTCGAACACCTGGCACCATCATCAACAAGAAAACCCAGGTCACGAAAACATCAGTAGTGGCCGCCGAAATAGAAAAATCCAATTCAAATCTACCGGAATTGATCCCCACGATGGGCGTTTGGAAACATCCGCAGGGAACGTGTCCATGGCACAGTTAGGTTGCGCTAAACAACAAAAGCAAAAAGGGGAAAAGGTTCCAAAAAATCTTCCCCAACCTTTTCCTGCAAAGCCACCGTTAGATTTCCTGAATTCCATACATGTTTGTGTTCTCATTTGCTGCTTCACACGTGCTCACGCTCAACATAAAAACAAAAACACGCATCACACACACACTGAGAACAGACGGGTGAGCTGTCACGACAGCAGCGCCATCAGCGCCGGGTGAGTGGATGCCGAAACAAAATTGCATTTGAAATAACCGTTTTTGAAGGACGATGGTTTGGCACTCGAGTGTCCCGTCTGTTTGTCTGTGGATCAACTATGGCCCCTTGGAACAAGCTGTCAAGTAGGAGCTTTTCTGTCAAGAAGGACCGCGAGGTTAATTTTTCAAAATTGATTTAAAAATCCATTTTAAACTCTTTGTGGTCGTACAAAGGGTCAATGAAATCAGAAAAATAAGCTTTATCGCTGTAAAAATTAATATCAGCAATCTAAGCTTCACTTTAGGACCCAATTAGACCTCCTAGACCTATATATACTAGGGTGTTTCATCCAAAACCAAAAGTTCTCAGAATCAGGCAAACCGAGGTTCCCCTAGTAGAGGATACCCATAGGGACTCTCATTCCAAATATCAGCCCATTTGGTTGAGAATTGGCCTGTCCCCAGCGGTTTTAAGTTTACATGGAAATTACTATGGGATTTTTGTGCTTTTCGTTCAATCGTTCCTACAGGTCTGGGGACAACATGGATTCACTCGGAATAAAGACAGGTGTGTAGGGGATGGTCCAATGAACACATTCCAGAAGGAATTAGGCTTGTCCATTCTGTCCCCAAGGTGCGCATTGGATCGACGTCCGGTGTCTCCAAAACCAACGATTCATCCTTCAAAAGCATCACATTTCCTTAGTATGCTATGACGGCTAGCTGAAAACCACGACGCCCCATATGAGACGGTGAACACGTGGAGAGGCATCGATTGCATTATCAACACAAAATCATCATTTTACGTTATTTAGAATAGTTGAAATTCTTCCAGGAACATCAATAATTATAATTTTAGTATTTTAAAGAATGTTTCTGATCCAAAACTCGAGTAGATGCTCTGCCACGTGTTCACCGTCTGACATGGGGCGTCGTAATTTTCTCCTAGCCGTCATAGCATACTAAGGACAATGCGTACATTTGAAGGGTGAATCGATGATTCTGGAAACACCGGACGTCGATCCAATGCGCACCTTGGGGACAAAATGGACAAGCCTAATTCCTTCTGGAATGTGTTCATTGGACCATCCCCTACACACCTGTCTTTATTCCGAGTGAATCCATGTTGTCCCCAGACCTGTAGGAACGATTGAATGAAAAGCACAAAAATCCCATAGTAATTTCCATGTAAACTTTAAACCACTGGGGACAGGCCAATTCTCAACCAAATGGGCTGATATTTGGCATGAGAGTCCCTATGGGTATCCTCTACTAGGGGAACCTCGGTTTGCCTGATTCTGAGAACTTTTTTGTTTGGCTGAAACACCCTAATATATACCTTCATTTGTACATATCGACTCAGAATCACCAGCTGAGCAAATGTCTGTGTGTTTGGCTGTATGTAGACATGTGTACCAAATCAATGTCACTGGAATATCTCGTCACAGGCTCAACCGATTTTGGCCGGAATGGATTCAATCGATCTGTCTTAACGTCCCCTAAGTTGCTATTTAAATTCATGCAGTTTCATCATGTATTTAAAAAGTTATGTTAAAAAAACTGTTTCATATTAAATTAAAATTATGGTAAAAAGGGTGGTTTTTCCATGAAACCCTCACGTGTTATATATTTTTAGAAAGCATATGAGAAGACCTTTTAGGTGGAGTAAGAATTTTCAAGATCTGACTTACCTATCTTAAATTACAAGCAGGTTAAAAAATGGTCTGAATTCACAGCTCGTTTCAAGGGGACCACAGTTGATCCATTGATAAAATGTTGTCTTGTCAATATTTTTTTGCATTAAAATGAAAAAAAATATATAAAAAATGTTAATTGTATTTTTTTTACCGTTGCACATAAAAATTGACTTAGGGCTTTAGTACCCAGATTTTTTTACTCTAGATTTAATACCAACATTGTTAGTTAAACCAGGGCTGCGGAGTTGGGTCATATTTCAAACGACTCCGACTCCGGCTCCGGCTTTGAACAAATGGTTGGCTCCGACTCCGACTCCGGCCTACCAACTCTAGCCGACTCCGTCTCCGACTCCAGCTTTCAACAAATGGTTGGCTCCGACTCCGACTCCAAATGTTTTTAAATGTTTCAAAAGTTAGTTATCTATTATTAGTTAATTATTTTTAAAACATTGATAAATAGGATTATTTAAATACTCTCTAAGCGTCATGTTTTTCTCAAGAAAAATAAGATAAGTAAAAGTAAAGTAAACTAAATAAACGGAAAAAAGTTTCTAGATTACAAGTTTTATACGTTATGGAAACAGAAATCAAAAAATATCTTCAGTTTTAGAGGCATTTTGAGAAGAACAGCTTTGTAAGTAAATTTGGATTTACTTGCTTAACCTCAAATTTGAAAATATTTTTTTCAAAGCTAATAAATTTAAATATTAAATTGTTATTTTTGAATGAATAACTAAAAGAAACCTGGCCTTAATGATCTATTGAACATTAAAATTCAATTTGCTAACTTTAAGGCTGACATTTGTAAGAAGCACAACACAAGAACACCTTGTTTTTTAAATGACAATTTTAAACGAAACTTTTTTTTGTTTTTTTTTTTAAGACGTACATGGACATCACGCCATGGCTGAAGGAGATTATGATTGCAAATAAATAAAAAGTAAATCTTTCCCAGTTCCTGAGGGGAACACCCTTGAAGAGTATTGGGGCCGGCATTTACAAAGCGGATTCAGTGGGAGTTTCATTCTCAACTTAATGTTAACATGTTAGGGTTAATGATAACATTCCATAGGTCGCCTCTCCCTAAGGTGTCGTGATAAGGTCCAGTTTGTGACGATACACTACCTTCCCTTTACTAAGCAATCGATTCCAGAAGGGAAAAGATCACCAGTTGTGTTGGTCCAAGCCGGGATTTGAACCCCGATCTATCGCTTACGAGGCGGAAGCGTTACTACTGGGCTACATGGCTCGGTCATTGCAAATCAATGTATCTAAACAATTTCTTCGTGGAAAGGATGCTTAAGATGTCCTTTTCAAATATCTGTGGCATGGAAAATATTTTAACCTGAAAATTTTTAATTGATTTTGATTTTAAAATTTTATATACTTTAAAAAGGAGGTGCACGATACTTCGTGAATCTTCACCTAAAACGAAGCTTTTTGGATGATCTTGCGCCTCCATCAAAATATATGAAAAAACTTAAAATATAATTAAAACAAATATCCACAAGTAAAATATTTTCTAGGTCACAAATATTTCATTTTTATAAGGTTCATTGATTTACAATAATTATCACCTTCCGACATATTGGCGTAAGACATACATTATGAGAAAATTCGTACCAGTTGATAATATTTTGATTGTGGGTTTTTTATTTATAATATTTGAAAAATAAATTAAAATCCTATATTTTGTTCTATAATTTTTATTATTAGTTCATTTTTGTACTGAATTCTTGAGATTTGTTCAACGATAATTCGAGCCAAACATTTCATTAGGGCACAAAACCAAAAAGTAAACATTCGGGATTATTCCACTATTCCACTCCATAGTACACTCCCTACATGCCCTCCAAGAATCAGATTGATAGCAAACAATTTCCTATTGAAAAAATCAAAAAAACAAAAGGGCACATAACAATGTTCACTCCAAACCAGAAAAAAAGTTCAATTGTGCCCTTTTCTTTTTCGTTAGTTTTTCGTGGTTAAGGAACTTTCTATGTTATAAAGTGAACTTTTCATACATTCTTAACACTAATTCTCTTCAAAACAAAGTTTGGTTAACGTTTCACCAAGGGTTTCTGCAGAAAAAAAACTTCGTCGAAATACAATATTGAATACGGCCCGCGGCTGCTGTTCAGTACACTTTTGAAGAATTTTAATGTTTCACATACCTTATCTGCTCCATTCGATCATAAAACTTCACCAATTATCAAAATTTGTAGCGAAGCAAGCTTTGCGAAAGCTGAGGTGCGATCGACAGGCCAGCTTCTAGTTCATTAAGTCTCGAACACTCAAGCGATCAAGTCGCAAATAAAGATACTATTACCCTAAACCGAGTCAAGAATTCCTTTAGGTTATGGGCACTACGAAGGAAGGAATCCCGCTGCTGACTAGCGAAAACTTCGAGAACTGGAGCTACCGCGTGAAGCTACATTTTGAAGGCGCGGAGTTAGCTTATGTTTTCTCGGCGGAAATACCTGCTGGAAATGAAGATCGCGTGAAGTTCTTGAAGCTGGATCGCAAGGCCAAGACGCAGCTGGTTGGATTCATTTCCGAGGACTGCCTTGGGATTGTGAAGGGTAAGGAGACGACGAAGCTGATGTGGCAAGCACTGGAGGGCCACTTCTTGAAGAAGTCCGTGGCTAGTCAGACCATCATCCGGATGCAGCTGGCCAGATTGCGGATGAAAGAAGGGACCGGGATGCGGAGCCACTTCCAGAGCTTCGATGACCTCGTTCGGCAGCTCAAGTCCGTTGGAGCAAAGTTGGAGGAGGGTGACCTAATTGCCCAGTTATTCCTGTCACTGCCGGAGAGTTTCGACCCTCTGGTTACTGCGTTGGAGAACCTGGACGAGAAGGAAATCTCCCTGGATTTGTGTAAACAACGGTTGCTTGCTGAGGAGGCCAAGCGGATCAACCGTATGGAAGAGTCGTCGGAAGTTACGACTGCGGCGTTTGTTGGACAGAAGAGGAAGTTCAACGGTAAGTGCCATCGGTGCGGCATGAAGGGTCATATGGTCAAGGACTGCCGGGTGAAGTTGCCTGAAGGCGAAGCGAACGCGGTTATCAATGGGACACCTGTGTCGTTCGTTGCAAACCATGCCAAATCGGGAGCAGATTCAACCAAGGTGGTGTTCTACGTGGATTCCGGGTGCAGTGACCACCTGGTGAACAACCTGGCCTGTTTGAAGGCCGTCCACAAGTTGAAGCAGCCGTTTGTTGTGGAAGTCGCCAAGGATGGCGTCTCGTTGACCGGATCTTACGAAGGTGTGCTGGAGGGCGTCACTATGGCGGGAGTTCCTGTGGAGATGAAACAAGTCGTTTTCCTGCCGGAGCTACGTGGGAACCTGCTGTCTGTGAAGAAGCTGTCGAAGGCTGGCGTTGACGTTCTGTTTACCGGCAGCCATGGACGTGAGAAGGCGGTCATGAAGTTCAACGGTGTTGTGATTGCAGAGGCATATCTACGAAACAACCTCTATGAACTGGAGCTCGAGGTAAATATGTTGGGAGGTACAGCGAACCTGTGTACTGCCGTGATGGGCAAGCAAACCCGTGAGTCGTTCAAGGGCCGACCTGAACCTGTTGTTCGGCTAGAGGAACGCGTGCACCCGCATGTGGATGGGTTGCTTAAGCTGTCAGTGTGTGACAGATCAAGTCAACAGAGGAAACAGCTGGACCTTAAAAGCCAAGAGTCATCGATGACCGGGAATATTCTCAACAAGCATGGAGACGCCCAATCCGAACCCCCGTTGTTGGTGCAAGCTCATTACGGTGAGCCAGAGGGGGATCAGTACGAAGCAGATGATGTTCCGGTGAGTCTGGATGCGGCTGAGGTTGAAATACCTCCGATCGAGGACAGCACGGATGGAGATGGACTCTGCGACGTTGCTAGAGGCGTAGGACCTGCGGATGGCGACGCGGACGACGTCGGCCAGTTGGGTGCGGAACAGGACAATCCTGGGGCGCTCCCATCGCAACAAAGAGGTGACGGCTGCTTAGAGTCAAACACTAGGCGCAGCGATAGGGAGCGCAGACTCCCAGGTAAGTTCCTGGATGTTTCGACCTTTGGAGCACACTGCGCTGTTCAGAAATTCTACCTTGCAGATCCACCTGGTAGCGATAACGAAACTCGTAACGCTATAGAAACGGACGAACTGAAGAAGAGTCTGGTTCGTGTCAAGCCAAAGAAGTCGAAATGGGTAGTCCGAGTTGATGAGTACGAAGGCGGTGCTCCTGTACGCTGCAAGGCAAAGCTCGTTGTGGAACAATTCCAGTGTGAGACCGGCCTTGACTATCGCGAGACGGTCAAACGGGTAGCGAAGCTGGACTTTTTTCGGACGAAGCTGGCTGTTGGCGGTCAACAGAGTGGCTTGCGCGGGAAGCTGCAACAGACTATTTTCGAGGTCGTTCCGGACGGCGTGCAAGCAGAACGATGGATAGCATGTCAACTTCCTCAGTCGTTGTACGAGTTGAAGCTGTCTTCAAGGCACTGGAAAACGATCGGTTCAACGAGAGGGGGAATGATGCTGTCCTTGTGCTACATGAAGATCAACAAACATTGGCCGCGAAGAAAGGTGAAGCTGACCCTCGGAACCGGAATTGAAGAAACGGACTGGACATCGGAGTTCGGTGAAACGCTTACTACGTTGGCCACATCTACTTGCAAAGCCGAGGCGCTCTGGCTGACTGTTCTTCGAGGAGATCTCGGAGGGCGTTTACATATCCGGGACCATGTTGCTGATGGGAAGCTTGCTGGATCCTGAGACCCTCACGGACAATTAGGTTTGCACGATCGAGAGGGGGTGTAGCGAAGCAAGCTTTGCGAAAGCTGAGGTGCGATCGACAGGCCAGCTTCTAGTTCATTAAGTCTTGAACACTCAAGCGAGCAAGTCGCAAATAAAGAACCTTTTACTATTACCCTAAACCGAGTCAAGAATTCCTTTAAAATTTCCACTGAATTCCTCATTATTTCTAACTAAACAAAAGGGCCCATAAACATCATTCAAAACAACAATCCGGTGACAGCGCTTTAGTGCCCTTTTAGTTCTCTTCGAAATTGCATTTAGAAAGGGCCCATTATGAACAGCAGTTGGAAAGCTAAAAGGGCCTAATAACGAGATTTTTTAAAATTATGAGTTTTATTGCGAAAATCAACATAAATTAAGAAGCAGAGTTGAGGATAATGGTGTGTTTTATCGAATCATCAGTAAAAATACCATCAGTCATGCTTATTTTTTAAATAGGAATTGAAACAAGTTGTCCATTTTTTGCAAGCGATTTTCTCGAATCGCGGTTTTTGCTTTTGTGCCCTAATGAAATGTTTGGCTCGAATTTGCAACGCTATCAAAATAGTTTACCTAAAATCAACATCAACATCAACAATCAATGATTATTTCAAATTTGTTGCAACTTCTTTTAACATTTTTTGTTAGTTTCAATTATTTTAAATGCAACACTTAGATTTTCTTGTACTCAGTTAGAAACAAAATGCGCATGTTGAGTTTCAAGTAAGAGATTGTTATTATCGTTGATTAATTGTTACAAAAGTTAAACTGTCAGTGACTCTTTTTCGATCTGCAAAAACAGTGATTACTATTTATAATCTTTTTATGTACCTCGTATTTTTTTTCCTAAAAAATGATATAACTTAAAACCTCTAAGACATTCGCTATAGGGGTAAAAGATGACTTTGTGTGTACTTTTTTCAGAAATAACTGAATGAAATTTGGTCAAATTTGAATTGAAAGGGAACATAAATATAGTCTGACTACATAACCAATTTTTTTTATTATTATTTTTTGAATGATGATACTACATACTTGGGTAAGAGGTTATCATTTAGTGATTATAGTGTAATAACACAATTAGAGCATTTCATTCACAATAAAAAGCTTCAAATACATAATGGCATCTGATAAATCAATTAAAAATATAAGTTGTTTTGTAAATTAAGCTGTTACATAGGAAATACTGAACAATAAAAAACATATTTTTTGTTGAATTTAAGATAACTCCGGCTCCGACTCCAACTCCGGGTTATCAGAAATCTTTGGCTCCGACTCCGACTCCGACTCCAGCTCATCAAATTTAGCCGACTCCGGCTCCGACTCCGACTCCAGCTGTTCGAGTTTTGACGACTCCGACTCCGACTCCAGGTCCCCAAAAAGACCCGACTCCACCGACTCCACAGCCCTGAGTTAAACTATTAATAGGGAGCGTTCTTTTATTACGTAACGCAAAATTTGGAATTTTTGACCCCCCCCCCCCCTTCGTAACAAATCGTAACAGATGAGCGATCCCCCTACCCCCCCTGTAACGCGTAACACAAGGTCAGCAACCAGCAATATCTAAAGAAATAGCAATATCTAAGATCTTTGGTTTAACGTGTATCAACTACTAACCGAAGCAAATTGTTGCGAGTATTTTTTCAGCGTGTACCAAGCAAAGCATCTTCGTCGCGAAGGAGCTGTCAATCTGATTTGTCGGTTAAAAAAATCAAACAACGCAGCTTGCGTGAATCGTTTGTGTTTTTGTGGAATCTGGAATCTGACCGCGGACCAGGATGGGGGACACGAACCTCCTGTCGGCGTACAAGCTGATCAACTCGCAGGTGGTGTTGAGCAACCAAAAGCTGAAGGAGGAAATCCGCGAAAAGATCGAAATGATAAACGAAATTCACGACGAGCTGTTCCAGTGCCGGGCGGAGAACAAAACGCTCCGTGACATGGTCCACAAGCTGCTGGAGCAGTTCAAAACGGTGACCACAATTATGATATCGGTGCGTGACCAGAGTGGGAACGTTTTTGACATGGTCAACCGGGAGCACGTCGCGATTGAGCGGGAACAACAGAGCCGAAAGCCGGTGGCCGCGCTGGTCTATGAGAAACGCCGAGCGGAGAACCCACCACACGAGAATGAGGCCGCAATCGCGGAGGAGGACGATGAGAACCAGTCGATGGAGGATTACCGGACGGCGGTTGGTTTGGAGGGGGACGAAGAGGAGGACGACGCGGATGAGTCCTTTGAACCGCGGGTCACTTTGAAACTGTCCATGAGTCCGCAGCTGAACCGGTTGTCGCACCCGCGAAGGTCCCGCAATCGAAGCATTGACGAATCGTTTGAGACCGTGGATACGAACAGTGTGGTCGCGGTTGGCCGACGGAGCCATCCGGGTCGGGAATCCCGCGGCGGTGGCCGAACCAGCGAAGAAGAGAGTTCTGCGGAGGTGCACGAAATGGACGTCAGTGGCAGTGTCGTGCATCCGACGATTACGGTGGTATCTCCCGACAAGACGGAAGCTATTGAAGGTTTGTGGTTGATTTTGACTTTGTTTAAAGGTTCTAAGATGTTTTTTTATATATATATTTTCAGTTGATCCCAGCACCGTGTCGGAGAGCACGTTAGAGGCCAGCAGTTTTGTCGATCCGTCGGGAATCCCGAGCGACCAGAGCACCCAGTCTGAGCTGAACCCGGAGACGGACCAGAGTCTGCGACCGTCCAAGATCAAGCGGATGGCGAGCGATTCGATGATTTGCTCGCTGGTGGATCGCGAGGCCAACAAGGAAAACAACACGACCACCAACGACGACACGATCGCGAACGCAAGCTGCTCAACACCCGTTACAAAGTCCCGCAACTTGCGTGGCCGGGGTAAAAAGCGCCAACCGCCGATATCGCCCGTCCCGATGGTGGCGCTGACGCCGTTGACCAAGGCCAACCTGCAGCAGCACAACATTTCGTACGACGGACTGCTGACGGTGCCGAATGGGAACGCGAAAAGCATGAAAAATGAACTCGACCGAAGCGACCAGGACAGTATGAACTCAACGGACTCGAAAAGACCCCGCCGAAAGGCCGCTCCCAAGGTTCTGAAGGAACCCACGCTGATCAAAAAGCTACGGCGAAAGTAGCCGTTTGACTGAGTTTTGTTTCATCTTTTTCAATTTTTGTTTTGCGTAATTGTAGATCACGGAAAAACCTTAATTTTAGTAACAATTGAAATAATTTTAATAAAATATTGATGTACCACGAAACAGTGTTTAGTACGGTTCCTTTATTTGTAAATTAGCATAAATAGAATACATTTAGGTAAATAGAAATTACAGCAATATCTGATACTTGTACTGCTTCGGCACCTTCGAAACAATCATCCTTCCGTCGTAGCTCAAGCTGGCAAACAGCCACGGATCGGCCGTGCTCCACTCGACGCAGTAAACTGAATCCTCGTGCTGATCAAACGTCTGCAGCAGCCCATCGGCCAGATGTTCCTTGGTCCGCTCCTCTTCATCACCACCTCCTCCCACACTTTCCAACGCTTCCGAACTCACACTACTCGCGCACGTCAACATAATCTTCCCGTCACTGCCCGCCGACAGCAGCAGCTGATCATGATACGTATTGAACCGCACGTTCCAAATCCAGTGGTGATGGTCGTTCCGCGCAAACACGTGCTCCTTCGTGTTCCGAAAGTCCCAGATCTTCATGACGCCATCGTCGCCACCGGTCACGATGTGGCACTGCTTGTTCGGATTGCAGTCCAAGTCCCGCACCAACTGACTGTGCGCGTCCTCGATGACCCACGCGCAATGGTTCGGCTCGCGGACGTCGTACGACCTCACCGACGATTCGTAAAGCGTTATGAACTGATTTCCCTGGTTAAAGTGTGACCACCGTCCAGCGGAAAATTTAGGTGCGTTCTTCGCATTAATTTCCACCACCAACCTGGTGGAAGCTTCCGCCCGATTAAACAGTAAAATCTTCCCATCAATGACCGTGCTCAGCAAATTCCCATCCGTCGGGTGGAACTCCGTCGTACGGATCTCCCCACCGTACCCCTCCGTGTTCAACACTTCCACGTCAGCAAACTGAAGAAATTCCGCCTCGTCATCCGGCGAGGTCAGCTGGTCCGGCAACCGTAGCAGGGCCGTTTGCATGACCCCCTGAGAGCCCAGGGTGCTGAAGCAGGACGCGAGGACGTTTCCGTCGTGAGGGCTGGCCGTCAGTTTCCAGACTTCGCCTAGTGGGTGGGAGAAGATCTTCGCTTGCAGCGTTGAGCTGTCCTCGTCCAGGTCCACGACGTGCAGCTGGTTGTTTGGCTTCAGGGACTGGGTGGCCAGGAAGAACCGAACGTCGTTGCTTTCCGCTTGCCGGGAAGCGAGAGCGCGAGCCTGGAAATGGAGGATGTATTGTAGATTGAATTAGGGAGGATTTTTGAGTTACTCACCTGAAACTCCAATCCGTAGATGAGCGAGTTGTTGTCGTCCATCGTAAATAATCTTTCAGCATATGCTAATCTGAAAATTTATTTAAAAATCTGTTCAAAATTTGAGATTTTCTTCTACTGAGATGTTTATCGTCAATCGACACAAAACCGATTCTGTTTACAACAGTGACGTCATAATAGTACACGGCTGAAAATACTTGACCAAAACAAAAAATAAATAACCTTGGAACGAGCTGTCAAGTAAGGCCGCGGGGTGATTAAATTTATTTTTTCCCAAATTAATTTAAAATCGATTTTAAACCTTTTGTGATCATACAAAGCGTCAATGTATAAGCACTGTTATAAGTTATAAGTTCGTCAGTGGCGAGTTCTCGTAGCATGAAGTGGTGTCCATAGTGCTTATAAAAAAGAATGTATACCCAAATTTTAACTAATGCACTAGGATCAAATCATGCCTCTTGACTTTACAAGGCCCAGGGAATATACAAATTTTAAACAAATATTTGTAGAAAAAAAAAAACAAAAAAAAACTCAAAAACGGTGCACTTTACTTCAAATTCATAAAATTTCTAAACGAATGCAAATTATAGATTTATCATTCAAATATTTTTTAAACATTTTCTGATTGGTCAAAAACAATTCGCCCGTAATTCATTGCACTTTAAGCATGGTTGTTATTTTTTTTGCTTCAAAGCATTTTTTTTTTCTCTCAAATAAATGTCCGCCATTGCGGGGTGTGTCCTCCGGACCCTCTGAGACCGCTCGTGGTACCCCGAGGGGTACATGTACTCCAGGTTGAGAATCGCTGGTAGAGGAAACATTTTGCTTTATTAAAAAAAAATCACCATGTAAAAATATAATAGGATACAACAGAAAAAAACATCCATAACCAAGAAGCATGAGTCTATTACACAAATTCAAACATAGTTTTCGCGAATTCTTCATTTAGAATAACAGGAATAATATTCTAATTGAGAAAAGAACATATCTGGTCCAGGGCATTCGTGGAAATACAATGTCCCATCCCAGAGGGTCCCGGAGTACCAAACCTTCTTAGCATGGTGCTCCCAACGAATACAACCAAAAATCTCGGAGCGTATGGTGGTGTGTCCCCACGCTTCTTCCTCCCCTGTCGATTCAGAATTGTGTTGTTGTTCGAACACGAAGTGCTCAAACTCAACCCAATTACGAGTCATCTCTGCGATACGGCTTTACGCAGTAGGCCTGGCCGCTTTAACGCTTGTGATGTTTCAATGCATTTCTAATGCAATGGCGCACTACAAACGTTAATAAATGACAAGAAGAGTGCTAGGCGTCATCTAACCTAAGGCACTCTCCAGGATCCCTTCGAAAGATTGGCTGCGCTAGGGTCTGATTAGATTAGATTAGATTAGAATTGAGAAAAGAACATATCTGGAGTTTTTTTTTGAAAAGGTCCTATAAACCAAATTTTCATTTTTTTGCTTTTTGGGTGTTTTTGAATACCCTGACTCAAGGCGGTTCTAAAAACACCCAAAAAGCAAAAAATGAAAATTTGGTTTATAGGACCTTTTCAAAAAAAACTCCAGATATTGAATAAATTAAAGAGGCTTTTGTCAAATTTTAACCAAACTTAAAATATTTTCCCGGTTTGTCAGTCGAATTCCCGAGTTTTTCCCGGTTTTCTCCCGGTGGATGAAAATCCCGTTTTTTTCCCGGTTTTTTCCCGAGGTGGCCACCCTGTTTTAAATGTTTAGTTTGGATGTTTTTTTTAGTCCTGTAGTTTCAGAATTTTTGTTCAATTTGTTCAAATTTGTAATTTAATTTTATTATGTTTTTTTACTAGCTTTTACTTTACAATAATTTTTTTTCTTCTCAATTTTTAAGCTCCGTAAATTTTGATTTTTATTTTTAATGTTTTAGTGTTTTGGAATAAAGATTTTGTGTTTGTTTAAAACTTTGTTCGATTTCATAATTTTTCACGATTCTAGATTATTTCCACGATCTCAGCAAGATACGGGAATGTAGACAATAGTCCTGAAAAGTTATAAAATTCAACAGCAAGACACTTTCGGCATGTTTTTGACCATTGAAAACATACATCCTGTGGTTCCGATATTTATTAGATTTGCATTTAGCAACACGGATATATAAATTGTAATATGTAATGCAAATGGGCGACTTACCACGACGACCTCCTCCAAGAAGAAACGAACAAGTCTTAAAACTTGAACTCCTTGTACTTCTTGGTCTGCTTGCTGGTCGTGTCCGTCTGCTGCCGTTTTCGTTTGGACTTTTGGCGGGCCACGTGCTCGGCCAACATGTCCGACAGGTCCTCCTTCTGCAGGTGGCTCTGCTGTTCGCGCATTTGCTGCTCGTACCGCTGGGCCATCGCTTCGTTGTCCATGTCCAGCTCGGATGGATCCAGCGCCAGTTCGACCATTCCCTCGCGATCGATGGCCCCGGCGCGGGCACGCGAACCACCGGCGCCACCGCCAGCACCACCGGCTGCGGCCGCCGCGGCAGCTCCGGCCAGATCGTACACGTGCGTCGAACCCATCATCGAGGCTCCGATGCGGTCGGTGCGCTTTTCGGGGAGTACCTGGTACAGCACGGGGGTTTCGTTGTCCTCCATTTCGCTTTCGATCTTCTTTTTGCGCAGCTCGATCGTGTCCGGCGTCTCCATGCCGGCCGGGACGCCACTGGTCAGACCGGACGGCGTTACGAGACCCTCGGCTGGGGTTACGAGGCCACTTTCGTCCGGGGGTGCGCTCAGGTCTTCGCCGTCCTCTTCCTCCTCCTCGGACGATTCTTCCGATTCGGATTCCAGCTCGCCCCACTGGGTGCGATCGATTTCCTCCTCGCCGAGACCGTTCTGGAAGAGAGAGGAAGGTTAATAGTGGGTACAAATTACAGCGAAATTAAAAAAAAAACTCACATCATGCTCGCTGGCACTCATGCCAAACACGTCACCGTACAGGGGCTTGCCGTTTTCGTCGACCGGCGGTTTGCCCCAGCCGCCCGCGTGATAACCGAACGAGCAGCCCTCCGGAATGGGTGCGTTCAAGCCGGGAATCCGCAGATTCGGATAGCTTGGCGGTGGTCCGTAACGCTGCTGGGCAATCAACCAGGGCGGCGGAATCTTGTGGCAAGCCGGGCCGATTGGCATTCCGAGGGCGACGCGCAACTCCTCCGACAGATCGCCCGGTTTCTTCTCCTTCAGCCGGGTCTCGAACTCTTTTCCCTCGTAGTACAAATCGCCGTGGATCGTCATCCGAGGCTTGGTTTGCCACTTGAAGAATGCGTCGTGCAGCTTCTGGTAATCGATGTCGATCTTGCCCATCTTTGGCCGGGCCCGTTCCCTCATTTTGGCCTTGAGCGTTTTGGCCTCGTCCTTTTCCTGCAGTGAGGCGCGCATTTCCATGATTCCGGTCTTTTTGATGAACGCCGGCAACTCAAACGGTGGCTTCTCGATACCGCGCTTTCCCTGGAGATATTTACGCTTGAAGCACCAATGGCGCGGCACCTGGACCGTGTTCCGGTGGGACTTGAGCTGAATCAACAGCTTCGGATCGCGTGCCGTCACGTCGTGCATTTCAACAACATCCGGACGGTGGACCAGCTGCTTCAACTCGGCCACACTCAGCCGGGTTAGCTTTTTCATCTTTCGCTTGGAGATTCGCTCCTTTTCGTCAATTTCCACGTCCATCGCGTCGTCATCGTCCTCGTCACCGTCCTTCTCGCTGGCTTTCTTCGCCGCGGCGATTTTCTCACTTTCCGTCGTGTCCGCCTTGGCCTGCTCCTTCGGCTTCGCTTCCAGCTTGAAGATCTCAAAGACGCGATAGAACTGACGATACATCGGTGCCAAATCGGCGATCGTGACCTTTTCCGGAACGTACTCGATTTCAACCCGCTCCAGCTCGTTCTCAATCATGGCCACAGCCTTGGCCAGTTTGTCCTTGGTCCTCGCAGCCCGTTCCTTGGCCTTCCTTTTCTCTCGCTCCTCCTCGGTCTCCTCTTTCTTCACCACCGCTTCCTCGACTTCCTTTCCATCTTCCACTTCCGGTGGAACCGGCTCCTCTACAACCTGCTTCTCGGTGCTTTCAACCGGAGCCGGCGCCGCCACCTCCTTCGCCTGTTCCTGCTCCTTGTGCTCCTTTTCCCGCTGCTGCATGACCTGGGCCTGCTGCTCGCGGCGTGCCTTCCGGTTCTCCTTCTTGCGCTGCTTCCGGCGTCGATTCCTGTCCAGCCGACCTTCGGCTTTGGAGATGATCGGCGGCGCCGGTGCCACTCCGTCCAGATTCTCATCGTCCGAATCGCCGTCCATGTCCAGGTACGACCCGATCACTCCGGACGGCGGCGGTGGAGCCATCAACGGCGGTGCGACCAGCGGAACGACGGCTCCGGCCGCGGCCAGCACCTCCTCGGCGCCGAGTTCTTTCGCACGCAGCGTCTTCAGGGCCAGCACGTCCTCGAGCGCTTTTGGAAGGACCAGTTCGGATGGCTTTTTGTTGGCCAGGTCGGCCGCTGCCGCAGCAGCCTCTTCCGGACTTTCCGGAAACTTGAGCGACATCAACGACGGGAGGTTGCGGTTCGGGTCGTCGGGTTGGCCGCCGGGGGGTCCCATCAGCGACGGACCACCCAGCATGAATCCGGGCGGCGGAGGCGGCAACATCGACGCCGGGGGATGGTTTTGCTGCTGATGGAGGGGGAGGGAAGTTACGCGTTTCGATAGGAGACGATTAGTGCATTTTCTTACCTCGGGATTATTCTCCATGTTGGAGGCTCGAAACAAGCATTTACGATTACAAAATACGTTTAAATTGCTAAATAGTTTCGGCTGAAAATTCTATTTTCCTCTGTCGACGCACGAAAAGTTGCAATGATGGCTGCTTGTTTGGTGAACTGTCAAAAAATTACGCACCCTTCAGAAACACTCGATTCGAAATTTATCAACTTAAGTTTTAGATTAAATATAGCCAAACTATAGCAAACGTGCATTGACAGACGCAGCGCAACAGAGCAACTTCAGTCACAGGGATAAAAGAATCTTCAATTATTTTTATTGTTTACATCAAAATAATCAAAAGTTTGAGGCCCGAACCAAATCGGCTTTTTATTGCGCAATTGGGTACTAAAGCCCTGTGTCAATTTTTATGTACAACGGTAAAAAACACGATTAAAAACCATTTCTAATCAGTTTTTTCATTTTAATGCAAAAAAAAATGACTAGACAACATTTTTTCGATGAATCAACTATGGTCCCCTTGGAACGAGCTGTCAAGTAGGAGCTTTTCTGTCAAGAAGGACCGCGAGGTTAATTTTTCAAAATTGAGTTAAAAATCCATTTTAAACTCTTTGTGGTCGTACAAAGGGTCATTGTACTCAGAAAAATAAGCTTTATCGCTGTAAACAATAATATCAGCAATCTAAGCTTCATTTTAGGACCCAATTCTCACTAACTTGGACTTCGCACTAAATTATTGCTATCGATCGCACTATTGCGACTCGTCAAACTGGCTTGGGAAATTTTAATTTTCTCAAAAAATGATCAAAGCGAGCCGATGTTGCTCACCTGTCAATCGCAATTTTAAAGTGCGAATGTCCAGTTTGGTGGAAACTGCGACTGAAAATGTAAATAAACAACTGTTGGTTGCCTAGTTTTTGGAAATTTTGTTGTCAAAAGTGCGAGAGAAAAGTGCGGGCCAAATCCAAGTTACAGTGCAAGGATCAATACATTAAAAATTATTTTTTGCTGAGATTTCATAGAAAAATCGCACTTATTCTGTTCACTTATTCAAGATGCCAAGAAGTAATTGAATCACAAACTATGCTCAAAAAAACAAACAATAACCGCCATTCTTCGCAGGGGGAGGTAAACAATCCAAAGATCCCAAGTTCGTGGCCAAGCGCCTGGAGCGCAAGCAAAAGGTAGCGATTCGCCAGAAAAAGCAGGCCCCAATCGTGCGGAATGCCATGCGGAACAAAGACTGTCCCCCGCAGGAACTCCGGAAACTGTTGCGTCGAGTGCCGGACGTGCTCGCCCACAACCCGAACTTCCAGGTCGTGCGCTTCTGTCTGCCGGACTATCCGCGCCAGTGGATCCAGCAGGAGGAGGAGGTGGACCCGTTTGCCGCGTACATCAACGACGCCTTCCGGGGACAGAACTACGTGCGGTGGCCGCTGGACGTGCATGTAGGCTTGCGTCGTCTCTTGCATTTTTTTTTTAATTTTAATCTTCCGTTTTGTTTTTTAGTTGACCGGAGGTTACGTGCTGGTTCTGCTTCCGGACGGTCCTAGTGCAGAGTTTGCGCGCTCGTTGCTGCCCGGCTTGCAGGGTTTCTTCGGAACGGGAATTCGAGAGCCCAGCTGGCAGGAGGTCGAGCGGTTCCACGCCAGCTGGTCCGACCGGAGCCCGGGAATGTTTTCGCGCCACCAGAAGAGACCGCAGCAGGATTGAAGGGGGTTATTTGATGAATTTTGATGCAAATAAATAGGATTAAAGGACTTCTTTAGGGGTTTAGTTTTAATATATTCGATAAATTGCAGGCCAAGTGCGAATGATGCTGATGATACCTCTTCAGTTGACGCTCAGGCGAGGAACATCCTGGAAGGAGCGTCACTGACTACGTCCGTAGTCCTGTTAGATCATACTTGGTCAAGACAGTATAGCTCTGGTTCCTTGCAAGTGTCCTATTTTCTTACCTCCACGTTGGCTTGGTTTTCATGATGACCTAGCTGGTGGCCTGTGGAAACGGATCGTAAACCTTTGACCACCGTGGGTCAAAGTCGAGACGGCTAAAAGAAAGGGGCGCGACAATGTGGGAAAGGGAAGTAATTTGTGATTGTAGACGGTATTGTTTTGATTCGCAGTATGTTGAGTCAACTGCTGTGGATGTACCTGAAACATCGCACAACGGGGTTTCTCTTCTTTCCATTTCATCTACCACCTATCTTCTGTTTATTTTGTTTCACTGATTTTCTAACGCGGCTCTGTTTACTATCCTCCATTTCGATTGCACTCATTTGATTCTCTTATTTCTCAACGCTTTTTCACTCTATTTTACCAATTGATGCTCTGCCGCTCTAATCTAGTCCGTCCCATATGTAAAAAGTGAGTGCTGAGATAACGCTGTGAGAAGCCCAAAAAAAGTGTCACCATTTTTACCATTCTAAACTTATTATTTCTATATAATTATTTATACAGTTATTTCAACATCAGTCTTGAAAACACCACTACCATAAATTTGATTAAAAAAATTAACAATTTGGAGGTAAATTTGAGAAATTTCCAGCAAGAGACCAACTTGACTTTATTTGTCCATAAATAAAGGCAAGTCAGTTATGATATCATGGTAGGCTTGAACATTTACAACCCAGGTTCAACCTGGTTCAACTGTCATTTCCAGGTTTGTTTTGGTAGTTTTCTAAGTCAATAATTGTAACCAAATAATAGAAAAAAATGTTTATTTCAGATTTATTTATTTAAATAATGTATTTGGTAAAGTTTCTGCATATGAAAATATGATCTGCAGCGGCACCGGAAATTGTTAATATATTACAGAGGCAAATAGAAATCTCAACTGCTAAGCCCTTGCCTAGTTCAAAAAAAAACTACGCTCCACATACGAGTCTCTCACAGATCCAGGATCAAGCTTATTCATTCAAGAAATATAACTGATTTTATGATTTAGATATTAGCCATAACGGTATGTATTTTATTTTTTCTTACCGTGGTTTTATATTTCAAAAGAAAAAAGTCACTAAATGTTTGGAGTGTTTTGTTTTTTTTTTCAAATTTTCAAATATTTCACCAGAAATGAACAATTAATGATATTTTCAAGTTAAATGTACTCTTAAAGATATATTCTGTTGATTTCAAAAATTTCGTATCCATTTAAACGATTTGCGAGACATTTCTAAATGAGGAACTGACTTGCCTTTATTTTGCATATGAGACAGCACGAAAGTCATATTTATTTTGGATTTTTTAGAACAAACACTACTTTTTTATTCAATAGGCTAAAAGTACATGTAAAATTAAAACTTTTGTCAAGTTTATCTCATTTTTGAAAAAAATACATATGGGACGGACTAGATTAGAGCGGCAGTGCTGCTGTAACATACTTTCTGCTTTCCCTGCTTTCCCCCTTCCCAACCAATCAATCAATCAATCAATCAATCAATCAATCCTTAATTTGGCAGTAAATTTTGTTTATCATGTGCTTTTTCTTTATTTGTCTATTTGAATAATTCAATATTCATTTTGGGCCAATATTCAAATTTGGGCCTATAAATTGCCCTCAATACAATCTAAGCTTGTTTTTTTACCTCTATTTATTAATTATTGTTAATTTCTTTATCTACTTTATAAATTACTATCTTTCTTTTACTATTGATTCTTCAAATAGTATATTTCTTTCACTGTCCATTGTTTTCAATCTTTACCCTTTTCTTCAAACAAATGAGGTTCGAGCCCTTACTCATTTTTTGGAGTGATCAAAGAATTAACACAAATATTACTATTGTACTTTTGAAAAACTTTTATAAAATGCTTAGGACCAAAATTGTAACAAAACACCGCGACAAAAGAAATAGCAACATAAAAACACGACTCAACACTAGGAAAGATTTCAGGAGAAAACAAAACACAGTAAATAACAACTAGTTTTTGAATTCAAACTAAAAATAAAACAGTTTTTGCTTTAATGAAAGTTGTTAGGCACACTATAAATGGTTAGGCGCTTATACTTACATCAAACCCTACGTAATGTACCACCCCCGGCCGAGTTAAAATGCGTAACCGGAAAAGAAGGTGTGCATGCCTGGCACGAACACTCAAAGCGTGTTCTAGCGTGCTGCTCGTACTGACTCAGAGCAAGGGTGAGATGTAGGTGTAAGGGCAGTGCGTGTTCGTTGGGAACCTAGTGCATAAGATCGGTCAAGGCCCGTTCTTACACTGAAAATTGCGAATTGCGAATTGCGAATATATTCGATAAATTACAGACAGATTACAGCTAAAATGGCAAAGCGACTCAAAACTACCCAACTCAACGTCTAACCCGTGTCCGACGTGCACTCCGAAGAGTCGTTCGAATTGTCCGTCGAGCTGCTGTGCGTCGAAAGCAGCGACCGTCGCTTCGGATCGCTCGGCGTCGTTTTGCCCGACTTGCGGTTCTCCGGGCTCTGCTCCATCTTCATGTAGCTCACGGTCGTGGACGCTTCGGCCACCGCCGGCTTCTTCTTCTCCTTGACGGAGCCACGTTTCTGCTTTTCCGTGGCCTCTTCCGCCGCCGCCGCCGTGATCACCCTCACCGGGGTGCCCGTTTTGCTGGGGGGGCACTCGTCCAGCGTTTCCGCCCGGCTTCCGGTGTCGATTTCGTCCTCCTCGTCGAAGCAAACGGACCGGTTTTTCGCCTCCGCCTCCGCGAAGGCCTGCGGATACTGGCTGCCGAGTTTGGACTTGATGTTGCGAATCTTTTTGAAAATGTAGTCCAAATCTTTCTTCATGTCGTGCAGCAATTTTGTGTGCTTTTTGAAGTCGTCCGTCGCAATTTTGAGCCGACTTTGGCTGAGCGCGTTACAATTTAGCAGCATTTCGTTCGTTTTCTCAAATCGCTGCAACCTAAAAAATAACCCACACAAATTAGTAAAATACAGAAAAATCGATAATGCCTCATAAACTTACATCTGCTTCTGGGCCCGAATCATGACCTCTACGTCGGTTTGGTTGACCAGCCCGGCGAGTCCCTGCACGAAAACCTCCGGTGCCGTGTAGTTCTGGAAGCACTCGATGCTGAACTCACTCTCCGGCCGACCCGACTGCATGCTGCTGCTCATTTCCGAGTTCATCATTTTGACGAAATCGAAGATGAAAATTTTGGAACCGATTCTTCAATCTAATTTTCAGTTTTTATTGATTTTTGCCTCGAAGGAAAACAAAACAAAAACAGCGAGCTGTCACTTTTCAAGCGTGCCCTTCAGAATCGTCAAGTGTATGCAGAATTTTGAGGAATACAGACTTTTCTCAAGCTGCAGAATCATTGGTTGTACAGAGGCGACTCGCTAATCCGATGTCGGTTCCGAAACATCGAGCCAAACTGAACTACAGCCGCGGGACCTTATTTAATACCGTCATCAGGGGTGGCGTTGGGTCTGGGGGGTGAGATTGGGTCATACAAATTTCAGCAGACCCAATGTCACCCATGATGACAATATTGTATTTTGATGAAGTTATTTTCTGCAGAAATCCTTGGATAAAAAGCTAACCAAACATTGTTTTGAAGTGAATTAGTGTTGAGAATATATGAAAAGTTCGCTTTGTAACACAAAAAGTTCCTCACCTAGGAAATACTAACGAAAAATAAAAGGACAAACTTCTGGAGTTTTTTTTTTTTTTTTTGAAAAGGTCCAATAAACCTAATTTGCAGTTTTTGCTGGAATGTTTTAATGTGCCCTTTTGTGTTTTTGATTTTTTTTTCAATGGGAAATTGTTTGCTATCAATCTGACTCTTGGAGGGCATGTAGGGAGTGCACTAATGAATGGAATAGTGGAATAATCCCGATGTTTACGTTTTGGTTTTGTGTTTAACAAATATCAAACTGCGACCTACAGGACTACAGGAGCCTCATTTATTCTAATTATATTGCGCAACAATACATTTGATTGTTAAACTAAAAGTTAGAAATGTTAATTCAGTACTCGTAGATTCAGAATCTAACCGCGTGACGAAAAAAAAATCAATTCAGCATTCGTCAATGAAAATAAAGAGTTAATCAACAAAATAAGAAAACGCCGTCGAGATCGTCTAGTTGGCCTTGGGTTTCGGCACGCGCAGGGCACCACCCTTCAGGTACTTGGAGAACATGTTCGGGCTTCGCTCCTCCCAGCCGTCGTGGAACGTCTTAATTTCCTCCAGCGAGGGCACCCGCAGCCCTTCGTCTGGGAAGCTGCTGTTCAGCTTGTCAAGCAATCCGTTCACATACTCGGCACTCGCCTCGTCTTGCATCAATAGCAGCAAGTAGCCGCCCACGTTCTATGATTAAAACAAGAAAAAAAAAACCTTTAAATTTTTGAAAAGGATCACTCAAACATCAACACTTACGTTCGAGTAAATTGGCTTTTTCGCCCCATTTCGCGAGCAATCGTTGTTGACGAAATTGATAAGGTGTTGAATCTCCTCCGTGGATTTCATCCATCTCGCCGGGTAGTTCGAATAGCAGAAACGCACCGGCACCGGGTCCTGATGTTTCCACATAGCCTCCTTGCACTTTACGCTGCGGAACATATTCCCAATCTCCTGATGCGGGCAGTTTCTTGCTTTCAGCCTCTCCTTAATCGGTTCCTGGTATTTGTTGCGATTCTGGAGCATCTCAAACTTGGCCGCCTTCCGCAATTCTTTCTCCGCCGCGCGTTTGACCGCTGTATCGAAAGAAAAAAATCGTAAATACGACTAAAACCCGAGTAGATTCACTGGTCTGGCAACCCTGTGTCAAACTAGCGGTGGTTTACTGTAGAGCAAAATAAAAATGGCTACCGCTTTTTGTTTTCTATTCACAACTAATAATTTATAATAATTATTACGATTTTTTTTTATTTATGCAATGAGCAAATAAATAAATAATCCTGTTAAAAGAAATCCCAAGGGCATAGCTTCTGAATGTTTAAAAGGAGTAGGCCATGACTGTGCGCACCACGAGTTGAGAGCTCCAACTTTTGCGGCTTGCTCAGAAAAAAAAACTTTATTTTTTCAATAGTTACCTACCCTTTTTAGACGGCTTTTTGTTGTTCTTGTTTTTGGTGTTTTTCTTCCCCATCGTTGCGTTGGATTATCCTGGGCGATTACTTCTAATAAAGTTGATAAATGTAATACCAAACTCCTCCTAACTTTTTTTTCCTTTGGGGGGTAAACTCCTCCTAACTAGAACCAACGCCGCCAAAGAACTCGATAAAAGTCATAAAAGTGGAGTCTTTTGTTTGATGGCAGCTCCTCCTCAACAGAAGCCGCGGCCGTTCAAGGTACATCCAAGTCAAAGGTAATGCAGACTTGTAAGCAGTGAGCCCGACAAGATTTCATCCATTTGTACCCAACATTGGGTTGTTGTCGAATAAACACTCAAAGTGAAAAGTATGCTTTTTCAACTTCACACAATATTTAGACAGGGCCGAATGTTTTTTTTCCAAAGTTTGTATGGAGAATCATGCATGATATGAGAACCATGGTGATTCGTCGTTCTTGTATACAACTAAAATTTTCTTGTAACGTGTTGGAGAACTGAAACGCACTAATTCGGGACTATCCAGAAATTTACTAACACATTCAAAGTATGTTTACATGGCAGCTGGAAGTTTGTTTGCATCAGATTTCCTATCTCTTTCTAGCAAAAGTTTGTTGTTAGGTGACTTCTAGCTGGATATGTCAGCCAACATACTTCGCAGGGCTGTGTCAGCTCGAGCTCGATCATTGTTTGCACCAAGGAGCTATTACACTACGGCAAACAAACAAACTCGCAAATTTTGACAGTTTGCCTAGATTTGTTTGTACAAACGTCAGGATATATACATTAGGATGTTTCAACCAAAAAAAAGTTCCCAGATTACGGCAAACCGAGGTTCCCCTTGCAGAGGATACCCAATGGATATGCATAGGGTCGAGTTAGATTACTTTTACCGATCTTTCGTGCGTGAGAGAGGAGAGCATGCTCCCTTCGGATTTGTTCTCTTGATGAACATCCAATGATTTTCGTTTGATGATGATTATTCCATTGCTGCCGATCATATTGTTACCATGCATACAGAGTAGAGTAGAATGAATTAAAGCATTTCAAAAGTGTTTCAATCTTGTTGTTTATTGAATTATGGAGACAATACACTCAAAACCCGATGATTTGACACCAATTGTTGTCAAACGACCGGGGTCACTTTTTAGTTTGACACCCCTTTTACACGGAGGTCACGCACACTACTGATCGTTTGTTTTGATAGTGTGTGTGAGCGCCGTATAAAATTTTACAGTTCGTCACTTTTTAGTTTGACTTTGACCAACCAACGGGGTACAAACTAAAAAAGTGTCAAATAAAAAAGTGACCAACCACCGGGGGTTGAGTGTAACCGAAATTTGATCATTCTTCACTTAACTAAATTAAAATTATAACAATTAATTTTTTGCACCAAATAAATAGAAACATTACAAATTTAGTAAGCAGCAATGCTAGAAAGCTACCGTAATCTGGGGTGAATCGGGACTACAGTCTGAATAGGGACAGCAGTTTTTAGAGCACTTAAAGCTTTTAAATTTGGAAATGGATGTACACATTTTGTTGACCTGAGTCTGTTCTAACCGAAACCAACTAGAAAAATCAAAATGTTGTGCTCCAACATGGTTAAAACTGCTGTCCCAATTCGCCCCATGTGTCCCGATTGACCCCAGTTTACGGTAAGCCTTCTTTATTTAGAAACCAATTTTTGAAACATAACTATGGTTTATAAAAATAATAATAGCAAACCGCGCCCGCCTTTTCGGGCGCTGTTTGCCTTATGAGATTCGGCCTTTTGGGATTCGGCCTTATTAGAATTCTGCTTTTCGAGTAATTCGGCCATTTGAATTTCGGCCTTTCGTAGGAGACCCAAATTATCAAGTTCAAATACTAATTCTGGTTTAATGTTGTCTGATTTTTCCCGATAAAAATATTTTTAGATTTTCAAAAAGTTATTTAGCGAATTTTGATGAAAAATATTTGTCTACGTTGCGTTGAATTTTACACAAATCTATTTTGATTAGATTGTTATAGAGCATTCTACGTGCGTATGTATTGCGTGTACGTACACGAAAAAAAGTGAGGTTAAATTTTGTCCGGCCAGCAAAATTAAATGGTGCGCTAGTGTGCGTACGCGGAACGTCATAAAGCTCTATTGTTGTCTATAGAGCTTTATGACGTTTCGCGTACACACACTAGCGCACCATTTGATTTTGCTGGCCGGACAAAATTTAACCTCAATCTTTTTCGTGTACGTACACGCAATACATGCGCACGTAGATACCTCTATGTTAGTAAGATTTATTTAAACGTGCATTGTCAAAAGTCTTTTCTTTTTTCTACTCCCTGTGACTGTGCTTTTGACTCTGACGCACACTGTAACTGAAAATCACACTTTGCTGAGTTCGTTTTTTTCAGTTCGACTGCGATTACACAAAAAAGTGTAATCGAAGTTGAATTGAAAAAATCGTATGGGGCCAGGTGCGAATACGAACTTAGCAAAGTGTGATTTTCAGTTACAGTGCAGCAGAAGACAAGAAGCGAGTTCAATTTATTTCGTTCAAACGACGTGTTTTGTGCAGTTGAAAAAAATAAAACTATCAAAATCGAATAAACAGTGAGAAAGAACGCACCCGACCAACCCAACATGTCCTGTCTGAACCTGACGCGCTGCTTCGGCGGAAATCACCCGGACCAGCCGGCAACTGGCGCTGGTGGTGGTGGCGTAGCGCCAGCCCCGTCCGCACCGAAAGCCGGCGACTCGATTCAGCGCTCGAAGCCGTACCAGGATCTGAGCTACGAGGTGCCAACAGGTGGAGCGCCCGGCAACTGGACCGAGTGCCAGCTTGACGAGACACTTCCGGCGGAGGAGCCAGCAGCAACGGTGGGGGAAGGGGACGAGGGGCGGTGAGTCAATCAAGTGGTAAAAGGGTTGCTTGGATTGAGTTTGACGGGTTGAGTTTGTTTTGTTTACAGTTCGCTGCTGGATCGGTTGCGGCTGTGGAAGCTTTGCTCCCGGGAGAAGACTCCGGAGGAACTCGAGATTGAAATGTTGAGAAAGGAGAAGAAGGAAATCTTGAAGGCGCTCAAGAGTGAGTACAGTGGGAAGTTTGAGTGGGGGCAAATTAATAGAATTCTTCGTACTTAGACTATGGCATCAACGACAAGCGGTTGAATCTGGCCAAGATAAAAAATCTTCGCGCCAACATCGAACAGGTGCTGGAACAGGAACTCAAGAAGTTGCCGGAGCCGGTCGAGATGCAGGACATGAAATCATCCGATTCGAAAGCGATCGCGATTCCCACGCTGGAAACCAACGTGGACGAGGTGCTGCCGCCGCTGAAGGAAGCGTCCGTGGATTATCCGTTGACCCAGCCGGATCCCGCTCCGCAGACGGTGGGCGATGGTCGACGGGAGATGGTCCCGAAGGGCGAACGGTTCATGAGCTGGAAGCTCGCTTCGCCGATCAACATGCCGGATATCGAATGAGTGCGAGACATCAAGGTAGGAACTTCTGTTATCTGTTCCAATGTCATTCTTATTTTTTGGAATTCTTGACTTTCTGCCACATTTGGGCAGAATTGTTCACATTGTCGTCCTACTTAACCTTGTTGATAATTTGAAATAAAAACAAGACAATATTGTTAGTGATGACATTTTTATTGTTCTGCTGACCTTAAGTTCTTTATTACACAATTCATTTTCAATGAATCACAGTACATTTGCTTGTCCGTAAATAAGTATAAAAGAAAAAAAAAAATAACTAAATGTTTAACAGCGAAAATAAACTTCCACTCAAGTACATCTCTCTCGGACGGATGGATTGACGCTTTGCCGATATAAACTCTGCAAATTTAGTTAAAACTAATGCTAGCAAAGACACAATACTTGATCGGATCTCGGATGGAAGACTAATCATAATCATTAAGGATAAGAATGTTGATTGTAGTGGTAGCTGTTTGTGTGTGCACAAACCTATTTCTATTTTGGGGAAAATTATACCGAAGAATACTTGCAGGGGGAAGGAGGTTCTTAACAGGAAATCATTACTCAACTTTCAATACTAAGTTTCTGCTGTTCTCTAACCATGGTTAACTTCTACACTAGCTAATTTATATGACAGAATTCATATATTCAGTGTTCAATTCTTTTATTGCTGCGTGTTTCTACCTTAAGGCAACCTTTTTTCTTCTTCTCCAAGTGCACTTTAGTTTGTCCTTAACCGTTCCAATAAATAAAATTGGCAATTCCTAGTACTATCACACGCACACTCACGATTCAATTCGAATAAAAAATACTTTCCCTTTGTGCGTAGATTCCTCTCTCTCCTTCTACAGTGTAGTACGATTCACTTTTTTTAGTCAAATTACGATCATCCTCATCAACCGTTGTGCTATTTACAATCAGTACTTTTCAAGTGTGATACTTCTAACAGCAAAGAAAAAAAATCTTCTATAAACTCCCTAACTGACTACATGACTAAATAACACTTAAATCAGATCCGTTGATTTGACCGCGCGTGACGACGGGTGCTTTTAAGTAAGATCGTTTTTCTCGAGATTCTCCCTCAATTGCGTTTAAAAAATAAAAATTTAAGATAGAACAAAGATAAAGATTTAAAACAATGCTACACACTTCAAAGAAAAGATGGAGGGAGATTCTAGACCTCGGTGCTGTGCGTTTGGATGCGGACCTTCTTGACCGTGCCGACGGTGCCGTTCTCGGAGTAGCCCGGATTGCGGATGCCCATGCCGTCGGCGTTCTGCGGGCGGGGCTTTTTCAGGCTGGAGCGCAGCGGCGTTCGCGTGACCGAGCCGGACCCGATCGTCGAACCGTTGGACATGGTCGTTACGGTGGTGTTCATCGACTGGACGCTGCCGTTGATGCTCGAGTACGGTCGACCGCTGGAGGCCGTGACGGCGATACCTGGAAGGATTCAACAAGTTTAGAAATAGTTTCGATAAAAAAACAAAACTACAAAAACCCTTAAAATTTGAAAATCTGATATCCTATTATTTAAAACTTACAAATACACTTCAGACTCGATTATCCGAAGGCCAATTCAAACAATTTTAAGTCTAAAATAAAAAAAAATCTCACATTTTTTATAATTCTTCTACAATTCCTCTTTCATTTTTTTTTCAACAAAGCGATACAGTCATCCCTCATATTCGGAACGGTTTACAGATCTGCCAATGTTCAACAAATCATAGAAAATCGATAATTGAACATAATGATTTGCTTTTTCCATCATGTGAAAGCTTTTCTTGCGATATTTCGATTGATGTATAGACTTGCTGTACATTTTTACGTTTTATATCAAGTTTTTAAAGAAAAACATTGACCCTTGAAATCCACAAATTCGGAACACTTTTTTCTTACGATGTAAACAAACTTTTTTTTCTCTCCAGGAGTACATATTTTTTACAAAAAAAAAATACTTCACACTCTGAGACCAATAAAACTCAAGCTTAGTGATGTTTTAAACATGGTCTGATAACTTTTTTGTGAAAATATCAGTTAAATTCAGGTGTTCCACAATTGTGGGAGGCACAATAACATCCCACAGTTATGGAACAGGCAATTTGGAGGCAGTGTTTTGCTGCTCTGGATAAAATAGTCTTGAAATGAGGTTTTTTGTTCAAAAAGTACTATTTTTACTAGTGAAATAGCAAGAGAATGTCCAAATAAAGGTCCTAAAAATAGCAGGGACGACAGAAAAGTTGCATTTTGCATCCTATTGACAAATTACCACAAAAGTGTTCCGAATTTGTGGGTGTTCCGAATATGTGTGATGACTGTACAATGTTCTGTTTTCGGCGGAATTCTGCCGAACTCGAAAATTTAAACTGAGTGTGCTTGAATTCAAAAATTACAATTTTACAAAATACATAAAAAAAAAACCCAGAATAGAAACAACATAAAATTAAATCCAAAATTGCGGTTAAAAAAATCTAAAATTCAATATTTCTAACAAATAAAATCCCAACATTTTCAAATTGTAACCACTAATACGTTTTAAAAATAAAAAAAAAAACAAGGTTTAAAAAAAAGTTACTGTATTTTTTTATTGACGTCTTCCAAAACTCGCTGATTCCAAATTTGTGAAATCTCTAAATTTAAAAAATTTAGATATTCTATTTTTTAAATACCTCGGAATTCATAATTTTTAAATTGGATGCCTATGTGCTCTTCTATTTAAAACTTACAAAATTATTAGTTTTAAATACATTCCAAGGTCCTTAAATTCAAAAATTTCAAATTTTCAGTAATGTAAACATTTTTAATATTTAAAAAAAATGCAAAAAAATAAAATAAAAGTACACACATTATTTATTTCTATTTAACTCTTGAATTCCCGAATCCCATGATTCCCAAATTTCCAGATTTCGAAATTTTTCAAAAATGTTTTATAATAAATTTCCAATATTTTTAGAATTTAATAAACAATAATAAAACACAAAAATAATTTAAAAAAAAACATGATTTTCAGGTTCCACAAAAATTTAAAATTCCCCTATTCTCAATTTCCGTTTACCCAAGTTAGCAAAATCTACTAAAATTTACTAAAACCAAGTATACCAACGAGTAGAGCAACTTTTTGTGAACATTTCTGTTTATTTTCACTTTTACTAAAAATTCCTTTTACAAGCATTTGAAAAACATATTTCCAAAATGTATTCTAATCAAACGAATACATTGGGCCACGCCCATCTTCCTATTTTCAGCTTAGTTTTTTTTTTGCTCCCACCGCTCTTTTGGGCCTGCTTAGTGCTGCCAAAATTGATGAAATTTTAAGCAAACACTCACAAAAAGTAGCATTTATAGAGAAAATTTCCTGGCAACACTGGCTCACTCCAACAGGCGCTGCGGTGGTGTTGGTAGCCACCCTTTGTTCTTTATTTGCCTTCGCTTCTCGTTCGGTTTTCTTCAGCCTTCGATTGGAATGGGTAGTCAAAATTGAAACGTTGAAAGACAAGCCAAGCGTTTGTTTTTTTTATGGCACAGCATAGAAATCCATCTATCACATAGCAGTTGGCATCAGGCATGCCAGATTTTGAAGATTTTCGGGAACATCACAAAAACTCAAATGAGTTTGACTTGATGGCAAAATAAAATTTCACAAATCTGTTTTTGGCAAAAGAAGCAAAACATTGTAATCTTTTTCGTGAGTAATTCATTTAATTAAAAATCATCGAATAACATGGCAAAACAATACGTTTGAGCATTGAGCCTGTGCTCGAAAATCTTCAAATGTAGCATCCCTGGTTGGCATATCAGCACTTTAAAGTTCAATTACAGCTTCTAAAAGAAGTTTTCAATTAATTGTACTATAGGAATGTGACAAGCATGTTTACATCAAAAGTTTTGCAAAATAACACTGTTACTACAAACTAATAATAATACTGCAAAATAACACTGTTACTAACACTGTTACAAACAAACTAACACTTTTTCGTGTTGGATAGTTTGCCAAATTCGCAAACAAAGCAAATTGTATGCAGGCTGACGTTTCTGCAAACAAACAAAGTAGGCAAACTATAAAAAAGTGCGAGTTTGTTTGTCATCAGTCTAATACCTCCTTAACCTGCCAAACATACGCAAATTTCCCCTACTAACTTCTAAAATTTAAAAAGCTTCAAAATTTTTTAATTTTTCAAATTCTTCAATTCCAAAATAATTCCAAGATTAAAAAATTCTTATAAATTTCTTAAATTTGTATATTCCCAATTTCCCATTATTTATAATTTTCTAAATGAGGAAATTCAAAAAAATCAAAATTGCAAAATCCTAAAAATCTTACTAAAAAATATTAAAACAAAAAAAAAGAAAACAATTGAAAAAAATAGAACAAAGACGTTAAAAAACATAAATTTAGTAGAAGTTTTTGCAAAAAGTTGCAAAAAGAGGATTTTTTCAGCACGAGTCGTACATTTATCCAACGAGGTTCACCGAGTTGGATAAATACGACGAGTGCTGAAAAAATCAAGTTTTGCAACGAGTTCCATACAACATTTTTTGCAATTTCGAAAAACACCCATTGAGTGAAATTTTAAGTCGATTTTTCATGTATTTTGTCAATAAATCGTTTAAATCAAAAAAAATGTTGAAAAGTGTTACTTTTCGAAACAAGTGCTGAAAAGTTCAACTTTTCAGCACCCATTTCAGTGCTGAAAAGTAAAACTTTTCAGCATTTATTTTGAAAAGTGTTGTTATTCGATTCTGTTATTTTTGGTACAGAAAAGTAGGCTATTTAGTCGTTCAAGAATGACAGGAAATGTAAGTAGTTTCACGACGGAATTGCAAAAAGACATTTTTCAGTTCGGAAACTTGAATTAAAATGTTAAATCTTAAAATCATTTTCAACTTAGAATTTTAATGGTTCGTTTTTCTAATTTGAGTGGCCCGAGTGTGTAGGACGACACAAGACGACGCCAATTTAGAAAATCCTCAAATTGTAAAATAGTTTTAAAAATGTTTCGAGAAAAAAAAACAAAATGGTTTCTAAATTTTCACAATTCAAAAATTCTTGAGTTCTCAACAAAACACTTAAATTTGAATAAAAAAAAATCTTAGTAAAACCTTAGTATTATTACTTGATGTTCTCAAACTCACCATTCGGCGTGTCCCGGAAGCCCGGGTTGTTGTACGTCGTGGACCCGTTGCTGGTGACCATCATGGTGGGATCGCCGTCGGGCCGCTTCGACAGGATCTTATCGTACAGCGACAGCACGAGCAGCGCCAGCGACAGCCCCACCGTCAGAATCTGCAGGTAGAAGGAGATTCCGCGCGTGATGCGGTACCCCGTCCGGTCGTCGTCGGTTTGCAGCGCAAACAGGCCGGCCGCGGCGAGCGACAGGAACGTCGCCAGCACCACCAGAATCAGCTTGACCGTGGTCAGGACGGCGTACCGCATGCAGATACGGTCGCGCGATGAAATCATTGCAATCTGCAGGATGCTCAGCACGCAGTTGATGCCGAACAGGGCGCAGGCGGCCACCGCCATCAGGCCGCTGGTAAACACGACACCTGTGGATGGGGAGAAGTAGAAGGAGGGAGGGGTTGTTATCAGGTTGGAAGTGCGATGACTCGGAGACGGTTGGAGATAACGAAAGCGGTATTTATGATCGATGGTTGAGCAGATTTGAGATCAGTTGATCAAGATGGCTTTTACGATGTGGATTCAGTGGTTTACAGTAGCAGCTACGCTGCTAGTTTCAATCGCAGCGATCCCAAATCCCTACGAACGATTCATGAAAGGACCCAGTAATCCGTTAAAGTCCGGTGTCAGCGGAGAACCTCTCTTCCTATCGCCGTACATTGAAGCCAAAAGGATAGATCAAGCACTCAACATGTCCGCTGTCCAGCATCCCTTGTTCCAGGACGTCGAAAGCTACTCCGGATTCATCACCGTAGACAAGCGGTACAACTCGAACATGTTCTTCTGGTACGTTCCGGCTAAGAGTAATCGCGCAAACGCTCCGGTCATTATCTGGCTTCAGGGAGGTCCGGGAGCTTCCTCGCTGGTGGGACTCTTCGAAGAGCACGGTCCATTCCGCGTTCGCAGTGATTTGAGCGTAGAGAAGCGGCTCTACTCGTGGCACGAGAACCATCACATGATCTACGTGGACAATCCGGTTGGATCGGGATTTAGCTTCACCCAGAATGACTACGGTTACGTGACTAACGAAATCGAAGTGGGAATCCATCTGTACTCTTTCCTGACTCAGTTTTACTCAATCTTCCCGCTAACGTCCAACCCTCTCTACATCGCCGGTGAGTCGTACGGTGGTAAGTACGTTCCGGCCTTTGGACATGCCTTGCTTAAAGCTGGCCAACCGAATCTACGTGGAGTAATCATCGGCAACGGGTACACCGATCCGTTGAACCAGCTTGCCTACGGCGACTACCTCTACCAGCACGGATTGATCGACGTACACGCCAAGGCCCGGTTCGATCGGGACACGGCCACCGTCATCAACCGAGCCACACTCCAGGACTGGACCGGCGCGAAGCGAGTTCTCGACGAACTGCTGGACGGCGTCGATGGACACGCTTCGTACCTGAAGAACGTGAGCGGAATCGCATCGTATTACAACTACCTCCAGGTTTCGGAGCAGGACGTCGATGACGAGGCGATGATGAAGTTCTTGCAGCAGCCGGACGTTCGCCGAGCGATTCACGTCGGAGATTTACCCTTTCAGAATGCGGACGATGCCGGCAAGGTGGCGCAGAAGCTGGCTAAGGACATGCTGAAAAGTGCGGCACCGTACGTTGAGGCTTTGTTGGCGCGGGTTGACGTGCTGTTCTACAACGGTCAGCTGGACGTTATCTGCGCGTATCCGATGGCGGAGAACTTCCTTCGGAAGTTGTCGTTTGGAGGTTCTGAGGAGTATAAAAACGCTGTTCGACAGGTGTACCGATGAGATGATGATCCGTAACGCAGGCCATATGGTGCCGAAAGATCAACCCAAGTGGGCGTTCGACATTTTTAGTTCGTTTACTCATGGTAAAATTTGATAATAAAAATTAATTCAACAAGATCCTCCCTGAGTTATCTCCGTCTAGCTGTGTCTACCAGCTTGTTTACATTCGAAGCTAGCTGACCCAAACGAAAGTTGCGCTGCGATTGATAGTGTGAGTTCTTCACAGTTTGCCTTCAATCGTCGGCCGGAGCAGTCCCTCAGAAATTGCTCCTTTGTTCAGTGTTTCACTTCGTTCTAAAGAAAGGCGAAAGGAAAGAATTCCAACCTAATCGGATTATCGGCGTAGTCTCCAAATGACTTGCGGTCGCTCGTTAGTGGCGGCGGTGCTGCTGACCTTCGTCATTTTCGTGACCGTTGACGCATCGTTCATCAACCCGTACGCCCGGTTCTGGAAGCGTCACCGTGGGTTGTCTCGCGCCAGCAGTGGGGACAATGGCGAGCCTCTATTCGTGACTCCGCTGCTGGAAGCTGGGAAGGTCAAGGAAGCTCAAGCGGCGGCCCGCGTCAATCACAGCCGGATCGTGGGCTTCGAGAGCTACACCGGCTTCTTCACCGTGGACAAGCGCTACAACTCGAACCTGTTCTTTTGGTACTTTCCCGCGAAGAATGTGACCGCGGATACGCCGGTGCTGCTGTGGCTTCAGGGTGGACCCGGGGCCTCGTCGCTGTTTGGACTGTTCGAGGAGAACGGGCCGTTTTTCATCTCGAAGAACTTGAAGGCAGTCCCGCGGGAGTTCTCCTGGCATCACAATCACCACCTTATCTACATCGACAATCCGGTTGGAACCGGGTTCAGCTTTACTGATAGTGAGGATGGGTACGCGCGCAACGAGACGCAGGTCGGCGAGAATTTGTACCAAGCGCTGGTGCAGTTCTTCCAGTTGTTCCCGCAGCTGCAGAAGAATCCATTCTACGCCAGTGGGGAATCGTACGGAGGAAAGTACGTTCCAGCGATCGGCTATACAATCCACATGAAGAATCCTACCGCCAAGATCCGCATCAATTTGCAAGGACTGGCGATCGGCAACGGGTACAGCGACCCCCTGAACCAGATCGATTACGGTGATTATCTGTTCCAGCTGGGACTGATCGATTCCAACGCCAAGGATCGATTCGATCGAGATGAAGCCGATGCGGTAAATTGCGTCAAAAACAATGACTACGACTGCGCATTCAAAATCATGGATGACCTCATGGACGGAGACACCGACGGAACGTCCTTCTTCAAGAACATCTCCGGCTTCGACACGTACTACAACTACCTTCACACAGCCGAAGATCCAACGGACGAGTTCTACCTGGCCGCATTCCTAAAACTGCCAGAAACCCGAAAGGCACTCCACGTCGGCGATCTACCCTTCCACGATCTCGAACAGGACAACAAGGTCGAGAAGTATCTACAGCACGACATCCTCGACTCGGTCGCACCCTGGATCGTCGAACTGCTGGCCAACTACCGCATGCTCATCTACAACGGCCAGCTGGACATAATCTGCGCGTACCCGATGATGGTCAACTACCTGAAGAACCTCCCGTTCAACGGAGCCGCCGAGTACAGAACCGCCGATCGGTACATCTTCTACGTGGACGGCGAGATCGCCGGCTACTTCAAACTGGTCAACAACCTGCTCGAGGTGCTCATCCGAGACGCTGGCCACATGGTTCCACGCGATCAACCCAAGTGGGCGTACGTCATGATCAACACCTTCACCACGGTGCGCGCCTTCGACGAGCAGAACTAAGATCGCTTACCTGACGGCTGGAACCGCACGACGTCGCCGCATCGTTCCCGGTAGCTCAGAACCTGGCACTTTTGCCACGGACCAAAGTATCCTCGATCCTCTGAAAAGAAAAAAACAAAAAAATCATTCTAACTCAACAATCTCGCGGTGATGACGATGAAGTTGATGACCCACCTCCCCCTCGGCTGTCGTAGTACGCCCAGATTGGCACACCAACCGCCGTGGCACTGATCACCAGGCACAGAAAGCCCAGACAGGTCACTAGCAGTGCGTAGATGTTCGGCTTGAGTCCGGCCATCGTGTGTGCATCGTCGGCCGCGTTGTCACTACTGCTGCTGCAAAGACGACACAAATGCGTTCGATTAGATTTGGTTTGACCGGGGTTCAAATTCAACAGTGCTTTATTGGGTTTGAGACTGCTGGCTGGTGTGGTGGCGGACGACGTACGTTGAATACAGAATTAGGGGCTGGGTGTAGAGTGCAACACCTGCGCGTGGGTGACCATTTTGGGTTTATGGAAGAGAAAGATCACAATTTGGTTTGTTGTTTGATGATTCGTCATTACTGGGAATTGAACTCGGGTTGAATGACAAACGGGCAACAAAGGACTGTATTTTGATTAAATTTTGAACTGTTTTTAGAAGATTCAACGCAAACAATAACTTTCGCAAAATAAGCACTAATAAAGATTCGTCACAACTAGCAACGCATTCATCCTATGCATTTTGTTAGGTGCACCTGGCCTTCTAGCAAGCGACATTGGCCAATTCTCCGGGAATTACCTACAATTTGTCACGGTGAAGTCATTGTGTTTGTGTGTTGATAGCACAGCCGCCCTTGGAAGTTTGAATAATAACTTTTAATGGAGCACTTCCATTCGAGCAGTTTTCACTTAAGAGTTATTTATGTACTTTTTGGAAGCCGGATCTCACTTAAATGTATGTAAACTATGTCCGGATCCACCATCCGACCCATCGTTGGTTAGGTTATCAAAAAACCTTCCCAACGAGTCCAAAACATTGAAGATTTGGCAACCCTGTCTCGAGATATGGTCACTTAAGTAATATTTATGACTTCATATTCAAAGATCAAATTCGGGATTTGATCCCTGAACCTTCTGCTTGTGAGGCAGAAGCCGTAACCATTAAGCCATGGAGACATTGATGATCTGGCAACCCTGTCTCAATCATGACCACTTCTGTGATATTTATGTACTTTTTTATTCCGGATCTAAAAAAATAGATAAAATTTGTGTTCAAATGTGTGTGTCCCATCATATGATATCATGCCACCCACTGTTTGTAAAGAGTGAGGAAGGCACCAACCACATAGGTGGATTAAGTTAGTTTTTAGTTATATCCCACTGTTTTTTTGAAAGTTTCTCAGTGATGGTAACCCTTCATAATGTATGTAAGCTGTTATAGGGGCAGGGGGGCAGAATGGACCATGGGGGCAGGATGGGTCACCCTTGGTTTTGGGCTTTAGAATGGATTTAGACCAACCGTAAGGCAAGGGTCTTATAAAGGACGCCAAATAACATCACCATACCGAAAACGACGTTTGAATTCATTGTATTTTTCGAATTATGAGCAAAAATGTAAATTTATTGGCAAAACCACGCAAATGTTGTTTATTTCGAGGTTTTTAAATAAGCTTTCTGAAAAGTTGGATTGTTTGAAATAGTTTGTACAATGCTTTTAATGTTACTAGATGTTACTACCAAGGTATACAAACAACAACGGAACCTTAAAATCATTTAGAGACTTGGTGGTGGAAGTGTTAAATTAAAATCCACTTGGGGGCAGAATGGACCACCCTTATCCTGCCTTATAAAAACAATCAAAAGTTACGAAATTTGAGCTAAATGGATTATTTCACTTCTGGTAGCTTCACAAATCACGTTTAATGCAACATTAGTTGATTTTTTAGTTCTTTTGATGCTTGTTTGTAAGAATAATGTCTTATTACAACATATTAACCACGATATTAACACTATTTTCAAAAATGTTTCTTTTGGTAAGTGACTATTTTTATAAAAGTGGTCTAACTTCATGGAAACTATGTTAGAAAGGTCCCTTGAGTCAATTCTTATCTCCCTTCAACGTTGTATTAGACGAAATGGCTTGTTTTCTAAGGTGGCCCATTCTGCCCCGTAGGGAGGTACATTTTGCTCCGCACCCTGGAAAAGTAGTCGAAACTTTTTTTTTAAAGTGCATAAAAAATAGTTTTAATTTAATCATTTTCATCAACCCAGTATACAACATTGAAGGGAACATCCCAAAGCATAAGCCTACTACACTGAATTCATAAATTTGTATGTTTTTCTATGGTTTTTGGCGCATTTTACTTAGGCGGGCCATTCTGCCCCCTCTGCCCTATAAAACAAGCCTTACCCGAAAAACTTCGTTCTGCCATTTTTTCGTTTGTTGACGTTTTTAACTTTTTTGCTTATTCAGCCTCCTGTGATCAAAATTTAATTATTAGTAACTTTTCCCATACAATCGGCAGATTTTCCGGAATCGGTTCCAGAGTGGCCAAAGTTGTAACTTTTTGGCGTAAGAACCTTCCTTGGGCTTACACGAACCTAACGCAACAAAGAGCACCTCGATCCGACGCTCCGTATTGAACTGATTCGCGTTCGAACAAAACCATCGAATTTTTGGGATTGCCTCAAAAGGCCGAAACTCAAAAGGCAGAATCTCTAAAGGCCGAAATTCAAAAGGCCGAATTTTGTCTTTTGCTCAGAAGGCAAAACGTCTCAAAAAGCCGAATGTCTCGAAAGGCGGAATGATTATGGAATTCAGAGTTTTGTTCATATTTTCACGATATTCATTGATTATGATGTTCAAAGATATAGTAAACTAACAAACTGTGTTCTTTTTTTGCAATTTCAAGCGAAATAAGTACATAATGCGTACATTCTGTTTATCTTTACCGATCATATTGCCTTTTTGGGCGCGGTTTGCCTTATGAGTTTCGGCCTTTTGAGCATTCGGCCTTTTGGGATTCGGCCTTATGAGAATTTTGCCTTTCGAGTAATTCAACGTTTTGAATTTCGGCCTTTCGGGATTCGGCCTTTCGTAGGAGACCCGATTTTTTTTATATATATAGATAGAAGATAGATTGGTAAATGGATTAAAAACACTTATAACGGTCTCTGAAAAATGTTAAGATTATTTTTTTTGTTATGAAAATTTGAAGAATTATTTCGAGTACTCTAATCTTAGATTTCAATAAGACTCTATACGAGGTAAATTAATTCGTGAACTCCACTGAGAGTATAGCTCAACTACAGATCAATTACTAAATGCCCAGCCAAGCCCTATACAGCTCTGACTCACAATGTCCAACACTGAATGAATTTCAATGAAAGATGTGTAAAACAAAGTTGTTTCAACACGCGAAATGAAAAAGCAAAAAAAAAAACGAAAGGGGATCGTAATAATAATTTGCACGTAGAAGCCCGATGATGAAGATGATGAGTAAAAGGGCGAATCCCCGGCTCGAGTCGGAAGGGCCTCGCCGTCATCAGTGGCAACAAAAGTGCGTAAGAAGATCCCCCTCTGGAACGTCGTCGTCGGCTGAGCCGGTTTGACCGCCAAGGGGAATGCCATCGAAAGCGGAATAAAATGCGCTGCAGCACGTTGGCCCCGGCGGCGGCAGGAACCTCAGACAACAACGACTTCTACGATGACTGGTTTCGATTTCGTTGCACACACATTGCCAACCCGCAAGCCAAGCCAGTCCGGTCCGGTCCGGAGTAACTAAACAGGGAAAGTCAATTTACATTTTTGAGCGTAAAATCGCTCCCTCTCACTGAAGTTCATGCAACCTGTCGATTCTGTTCGTTTTTTTTTCGTGCATGTTATTTTCGGTTTCCAATTGGAATCGGACCGGTAATGGATCGATTGAGCCCGGGCTGGGAATTTGCTGGGGGGCCACCCCAAAACTGTGTGAATGTGGTTGAAACATTAGATCGGAGGGAAAAGTGGTTGCAGTTTAGTGAAGCGTGTACAAGCTATTAATTAAGAGGTTTCTGGCTGTGGTTTTGGAGTTGAACCATCTCAGAGGAAGGGGCTTCTTGTTAAGTGTTGGAGGTTGGAGCCATGACCCAGCGACTTCCACTGCAATTTGCAGCTCGTTGACCCGTGACTGTGGGTGCTCTTTCCGATTCGAAGATTGAGGCAGAGCTTGTTTGTGGAAAGCTAGGAAGATATTAGAACGATTCCTAAATCAAAATCATTCACAAAATCGTGAATAATTTTCATGAGTTTGGTGAACAATATTCACAAGTTCACGAATTTACTTCTTTCAGTGCACTTACTCTATACTAGCCCTTCCCCCTATACATTATGCTCACCAGCGTCAAGTTCAACCAAGCCAGAACCTTAAATCCAGTTCACCCCACTTCGACCCTACTTTTCGCGGGGTCGTTTTGCCAACTTGAAGACCTTCGAATCGCCAACAACGACTACGAAGATCTGGATATAGAGAACATAAACAGAATCTCCCCTGTTGTCCCCCTTTCGCTGACTCGTATTATTCTACACAACAACCAAGTCAAGGGCATCGGGGATGCGGTTATCTGACTCGTTCCTTCTCTTTGGTTTATTTACCCCCCCTTTGCTTTAATTCAACTCAGAGTCTAGCGAGAAGATTCTTGTGGGTTCTTCTTGTTCTGTGTGCAGATTTCGAGGTCCGATGCACCAAAAGGTCATCATCATCATCGTCGTATCATGTATACTCTGCAATTCAAGCGGAAGAACGGACATTAAAGGTGAGACAAGCTGAAAGAAGATACCGATTAAGCAGGACAGGACGACTTGTCCGGATGACGATGGTAACTAATAGTGTTTGGTTTCTAGTGCATCGTTTCCTGTAGTTTTTCTTCTTTCCGTTGTTGTTGTTGTCGTCGGCTTGGCGCGTCGTTGTCGTGACTGTGCACTCGATTCACGAACAACTACTTCTGGGCCGTACATAAAAAGCGATGATTGACAACGGTGAAGTGGGGCAACTTTGTTTTTTAAGACATTTTTGTTCTATGGTACAACTACCATTCCAAAATTAATTCCAAATTCTTATTAGAAGTAGGTCAATCTTTTTTTTTCAGTAATAGTTATATCTTCAATAATTAGCATATTTTTAGAAGATATATTTTGTTACTTTCTCTGTTACCAAAAAGGACATTCTAGATTATAAGTTTGTCTATACAAATCTTTATAAGAATTTAGTAGCTGTCCATACAAAAATTCCATTGGAATATCAAAAACCTAGAACCAGTAAAAACATCAACACACGAAAAAAAAGTCTGGAATCAAAAGCATTCTCGTTTGAAAATGATTTTCTATCTTTTGAATAATGTTGTGATATTCATTCAATTTTCAATTTAATAACACTCAATTCGTTTTGAGCACTCCCTGGGCCTTGTAAAGTCAAGGGGCATGATTTGATCCTAGTGCATTAGTTAAAATTTTGGTATACATTCTTTTTTATAAGCACTATGGACACCACTTCATGCTACGAGAACTCGCTTTGCCGCAGCCCCAGGGCTTAAGCGTTGACCGATAAGCTGTCTTCGTGAACTAGGTAGTTCTCCGATAGTGAAAATATCACAATTGCACAAGACACCGCTGCTTCTGTGACTTTCTCACTATCACGATGTGGGATTTAGGTGGGACTTTAGGACAGTACAATTGATTTTTTGCTTAGCATTAACATTTAAAATAAATCTGTATGCTTTCCAAATCTATTTGATGATAAATTTAGTTGCAATTGTTAAGTTAGAGTAATGCTGTCAATAAACTTTGATTGATGTAGAATACTAGGCATTCTTTTATGTCAAATTGTCCATAGAGTCTCGATCAATCAATAATGTAATGATATCGGACAAAATTCGTTGCTCTGTTGAACTAACGGTTTTCGGATTATGGTTGTATTGACCATTGTTGCGAATCGAGAAACTACGGATCTTTTGACGTAAATGGTCATTTCTTTTTCAAATCGTGATTTCTATCCTATTTGTATATCAGTTCACAAATTTTCATTGTTTTTGATAGAAGTAGTACTACAACAGTTAAAGGAACGTTTAGTTTTGAACATTAAGTTTAGAGGATTTTCCCTGGGCTTTGTCATAATGAGTGTCATAGGTTTGATGCTTGTTTGGCAAAGAGTATGATTTGATTCGATGTGGAATTAAAATCGAAGTGTTCAGTATATTGCTGAAGCTTCCATTTTTACACATGGACACCACTTCATGCTGCGAGAACCCACTTTGGCGTAGTCTCAGGGCTTAATCGATGGCCGGTAAGCTGTCATCGAGACAAGGAGGTTCTCTGATAGTGGAAATATCACATTTGTACAATGAACCGCTACATATGTGATTTTTCCCTATCTTAATGTGGGTGTCAGGTTAGGATGCGGGTTTAAAAAAATAGTGTTTGTAGAATTTAGGATTTTAACTATAAATATCAACTTTTTATACTTTGCCTTTAGTTATTTAGGGACAAAATTAGTAACAGTGAATTTAGTAATTCTATCAGAATCGGTGATTTTCATTCAAGTAGCATAAAAACCATTCTGATTTGTCAAAATTTCCATAGAGTCTCGATCAATCAATAGTGAAATGATATCGGACTAAATTCGTTGATCTGTTGAACTAACGGTTGTCGGATTATGATTGTATCGACCATTGTTGCGAATCGAGGATCTACTGGAATTCTGACGAACAAATGATCGTCTCTTTTTCAATTCACGACTTGTAAAATATCAACTGTTATTTTATTTTTTTTTTTTTTAAAGAAGCCAGACAGGTTTTAAAAGCAACGTTTTTTTTGGTTAATAATTACAATGTCGGGGATTTGAGATAAGAGTAGATTTCGGATAGGTTGCTTTAAATCTTGTATTCAATTCAAGTTAGGTAGTTGTCCGCAAATGAATATTTGGACTTATATGAATAATTGAACATTTTGGACTTATGAATAACACACAACTGTGCATTTATTCTAGAGTCAGATCCATACAGCGTCAGTGTTTATTTGGTCGAAGTGTACTAATTCATTGGCAGATCTGATTCTAGTTGTAATGTACGACAAGACTACTGACGGACGTGACAGGACGAGGGCCCAGTTTAGAGGTTTCGACATCAACGATGTGCGGCTGGATCACCCTCCCAAAAAAAAAAAAAAAAAATAACACTCAATTCGTTTTGAGCACTAAACAACAATTTTAGAGTTCCTTTAACACTTTTCAACATTTTTTTGATTTAAACGATTTAAAGACAAAATACATGGACATTTGACTTTCAATTCGATTCAAAATGTGTTTTTCTGAATTGCAAAAAAAATTGTATGGAACTCGTTGCAAAACTTGATTTTTTCAGCACTCGTCGTATTTATCCAGCTCGGTGAACCTCGTTGGATAAATGTTTGACTCGTGCTGAAAAAATCCTATTTTTGCAACTTGTTGCATAAACTACTATTTCAACTCTTGAATAATTATCATAAAAGTTTTAATGCCTTTAGTTGGAAACTGGATCGTTTTTACGTAATATTTTGTATAATTTTCATACTAAATTCACTCAATTCTGCTTTAGTAACTTACTTTAAATTTAAGGTTTTTTTTATTGAGTATGGAAAAGCTGTTTAAGATATTAAAAATTTTGGTAAATATTGGATGTCTTTGACACAGATTTTCATATTTTTATGAATCAAATTATCTCTATTAATTTTTGTATATCAAACAAAAGGGTAAAGTTAATGAAAAACTAATATAAAAATAGAGCCTAATGGTCAGCTTAGAGTTATGATTCTATTTAATTTTGTCACATAATTGAATATTTGAAAACAGATTCCAACTTGAGTTTGGCAATGTTTTTTTTTTGTAAATATTTTTAATTTTTTATCTAACAATATTTAGCAATTTCTATTTTTTTCCAGATGTTTCCATTGAACTTTTTTAGTGGGTATGGGTCAATCACCTACTATAGATAAAGCTTGATTTTACTTTTTCGGAAAATTTAAATATCGAATAAAATTCAAAAAACATGTTTACGTTTCGAAAACTTTATAAAAAATATTGAATAAAAATTTCAAATAAATTAATCCAAGAAATTTTGAGTTATTGCAAAATTGTTTTAAAAATTTGTCTCTTCAAACATTTTGCTTAAAATAAGTGAGAGAACATAGAATCATATCAAACTGTATTTTCATTGAAAAAAAAAAAACAATTGAATACTGCAAAAACATTTTTTTATGAATTCCTTGATGTTTTTCTAAATCCTTCAAAATAATAAAAACAGCAATTATGTTTTAATTAATCACTGATTTAAAATGATGACGAAGTAGAAGTTAAAAAATAAGAATGAAATTTTAAATTCAGTTATCTTTAACTTTTTGCCATTTCCAATTGAATCGAAGTATCAAAAACTTGACGTATTGTTAAACTTTCGATTATTTTTCAAAGACTAATTGTTTGTGTTTCTACTCTGAATCATAATAACGAATTTCCATTTTTGATTTTTTTTTTTCAGTTTCTGTGTTTACAAAAATTGCCAATAATTGGATATTTTTAAAAATAATTTCGATTTTTTTCGGTGGTTGATATTGACTTTTCTTATAGAGAGTTTTGCCTTCCTCACCTCAATGAGGAAAGGCTATAAAATCACTCGAAAAATTAACTTCTTTATTTGACCTCGTAGACCCACCTTCACGTATACCTATCGACTCAGAATTCTGAACAAATGTCTGTGCGTGTGTCTGGATGTGAGTCCGTGCACCGAAAAATATGCACACGATTGGACCGTTTTGGTCTTATTCGATTCGTCTTGGGGTTCCACAAGACCCTAGTTAATATTATGAAGTTTAGAAAAGTACTTCAAAAGTTATGCTAAAAAAACGATTTGGCTAGAGTTTGAAATATTATAAAAAGGGTGGTTTTTTTTTAAGAAAACCCGTCTTGTTATATATTGTTAGAAAGGTATTTGGAAGACCTTTCCAACGCGTTCAAAAGATTGAAGATCTGACAACCCCATCAAAAGTTATGAGCACTTAAGTGTTATTTATACACTTTTTTGAGGCCGGATCTCAAATATTTTGATGAAAAAGTTGTCCGGATCTATCATGCGATTCATCGTTGGATAATTGAAGATCTGACAACCCTATCAAAAGTTATAAGTACTTTAGTGTTTTTAATAAACTTTTTGTGAGGCCGGATCTCAGATATTTTGATAAAAATATGCGAGGAAGGCACCAACCACCTAAAGGTGGATTAAGTAACGTTTTTTGCTTGAAATTTACATAAGAAATGCCTAATATTTGAGCTTTCTGGAAAAGTCGGGAAAAAGTCGGGAATTTTAAAATGGGATTTGAGTGGTCACCCTGTTTGTTTGATAAACAATTTTTCACGTTTGGCCTGCAAGCTCATGTGAGCTTCAAATTTGACCCGCCATTTAAAAACACCCCATGCACTTAAACTTTTTTTAGTGTGGTTTGGATAAAAAAAAATGTAGATAAAGATTTATCAAAAAACTTGACTTGCAAATGAAATCCAAACATTTTTCGTGTTCAGTGAAAAACCATTGAAAAACTTTTTTCATATTGAATACAAAAATAAAAGTTTTTGCTGTGCTGAGTGCTGCGAAAATTCAAAATATTTTTAATCCAGCCCAAACATGCTTAATATGATTATCAATGCAGAAAAATGCGTTTTAGATTGTTTTCAGTTGATTTGACTTTTATTTTCATTGACATTTAGAAGTTTAAAAAAAATTGTTCCCTGGATCAACTTTGAAAAATATTTGCAACGGCCTAAAGTAAAAAAAAAAATATCCAAGAAAAATCATCAAAACATTTTTTTAAATTAATTAACTTTAAGAAAAAAACAATTCTTTGTCGGTTGCAAATTTTATTTTTCAATTTGATATAAACCGTCATTTTTTTGCGAAGTATTGTTGAAATGCAAGATTAATATTTCGAGATTTCCTAGATAAAGTTGAATCTCACTTATTCAAAAGAACGAAATTTTGGAAATCATTCCATCCCTGGTCAACGCGTTTATGACCAATGTCACCCCTCTTAACAGTGCGACGAAGGTATATCACCGTACTAACTAGCTGATGATAGTTGACGACGACTGCTACGAACCAACAAACAAACACGTCGGGTCAAGGTTTATCACTTGATCTAATTGCTTGTTGGATGCACTGCCGCGATGCCGTTTGTTGGTTGATGGTCTGTTGGTGGCCATTTGATCTAAATCTATTTTCCGATTATTTTGTACAGATGAGCTGCTGCTGATGCCACTGCTATTGAATCTATTCAACTAGAATAACGAACACACATTGGGGTTTGGGCGCGGTCGCCAACGGTAGTGACACAGTTTACTAGAGTGGTAGTAGAATCCAATAGGCGTTTCATCAATTGAAAAATGCATCTCGTTCGGACGACCTGTACAATGGAGTGACGAGTTGACGCCCTTTGAAGCCGCTGAATCACGCCAAATCGGGCAGGCTTAGCCGAATAGCGCGAAAAGTAGCCGTCAAGCTGATGATCTGCCGGTCGCCGACTCAACAACACTTTTACGTAAACTGGTTTCTGCCTTCCCGCGGCAACACACCTGGCCTCCAGGCCTAGAGAATCGCTTCTCTCTCTCTCTCGTCTATACTATATGCATGATCATCATTTTTGTGGGTAAATATTTATGACTCTTCTTCGAGAGGAAACTGTACACAGCGCGCGGCTTAAAGAGTCAAGGAGGGTGATGGTGGTGTGTGGAGTTCCACCTCAACCGCACAATCTTTTCTCGCGTAACGTAACACTGAGAAGAGAAGAAAAAAAAACAACAACTTCTTACGCGAAAAATAATCCCCACTGACTGAGAGAATCGGCCAAGTGTGGAATGGTGCAACCGCAAAAAAAAGATGTAGTTGAAATTTCCCAGTGTTTGGTTGAATTTCCCACGCCGGCTCTATTGTTCGATCGAAATCAAGAGTGTTTTTCCCCCTTGCCTCGCCGAAACGAACGCTAGACTAAGCCACCTCATCGTGATACTGATACTAAGCGCTGCCGCTCCGCTAGTCATTAGTGGTTAGGCCCTTGAGGGGGGAAGAAAACGAAGGCCAGTTCAGCGGAAACTTCCCCCCTCGTAACGCTACTAAGCGATGCGCGTCCGTTGAATCAAGAATGCGCATTTTGTCACCTTCGGGCAGAAAACACTCAAACACACACATGCTTTGAATCGTCAACAGAAGTTTTTAAAATATCCCCCCATGGAAGCACACACTCACACTGTGGGAGGGGGAGAGAAAAGGTGATCGTGCCCGCGATAACACAAAACAAGATTTTTACAGCCCAGGACTGGACTATCAAAAAAGGCCACTAGGGAGAGAAACAGGAGGAACACGTCTAGTTAATCCAGAAAGATTTGCATATTTATCTTCGTTCGAGGAAAATTGTTAGACTGCGTCAGTTACTGAGAGAATTATTAAATTTTATTCTAAAATTAAACTGTTAAATGGTTTCGGTACTTAAACATTACATAAAGTTTACTTCCTTTCATTGATAGATTTAGGTGACGAATATTTAATATAAAATATATCGGAGATGTTTACAAAAATATATAACTTTACTACATAAGAACTGGTTTCAACATTATATGAAATTGTTTTTTTTTTCATGTGTTTAGCAGAGTTTACAAAAACTCGTGAAAAACTCAAGGAAATTCGGAACGTTTTCTTCTTAGGAATGTAAACAATCTTGTAATCCACAGCCGAAAAGCAAGTTTAAAAAAATGTGTTTTAGCGCTAAACTAATGAAACCAAACCTTATTCAAATCAAGAGGCATTTTTGCTGCCAAAAATAAAATTTCAAAATTTTAATGGGCAAACAAGTCTAATCAACTGAAAACAATTTTAAATCCATTTTCTTGCGTTGAATATCATATTCAGCATGTTTGGGCTCGATTACAAGTCCGATGTAGGGGAAAGTGGGGCAAGTGTAACAAGCTAAGGAAATGCTCGTTATAACACATTAAAAACGTTAAAAAATCTGTCAGTTTTTTTTTATAATCCTGTTTTTTTATGTAAAAAAATGATTTTAAAATTTTTGATTTTCCGTACGTTCTTCTCAACTAGTGGGGCAAGACGAACAACCCGTTGGGGCAAGAGGAACAATGCATGAAACAACATGTTAATTTGCTAACAATTGAACTGTTATCACTTAGATACATCAGATTAGAATGTATTTGAAACGTTTCTTAAATTTTTAGATTAAATAATAATATTTTACTAAAAATTTGAACGTTTTCACGAAAAAAAAATATTACTTAGATGATTAACAATCAATTTTCATAATATCACTATATTTTGAACGGACATTTTTTTAACAATTGTTTTTCAGTTTTAAGTACTTTTATGTATTTATTTCCTAAAAAAATATGTTGTTGCAGCAATTCGTATTTTTTCCATACTAAAAATCCATATGGTACACTTGCCCCACCTGAACAAGATTTGTTAAACGCTATCAACAAAAATAACCAAAAGTTAAATCATACTTTGTAATAGGTGCATGTCATTGGTAGGGACACTACTCATCTAGGAAAAATAGCATTTTGATAAAATGAGCTTTAAAACGAACCCTAAGCCTTATTTTGTACCTTCCAAATATTATAAGAAATCAAAGGTTTTGAAAAAAACTTCATTAAATCTTACGCCCCGTGGCGTTTACGTCGTTTTGGCGGTTATGTGGTAGTAGAATCAGCTAATTGCATTGCTAGCAACAATTCCTTATACTGGAAATAATCAAAATTGTAAAAATTACGGCCGTACGAGCGATTGTTCCTCTTGCCCCATATGGTCGTCTTGCCCCACCTTCCCGTACAGTACCGCAAAAAAGTATTTTTTATTCAAACAAAAAAAAAATCGTGAATGCTTAGGCTGTTACAATTTCTTTTAAAGTATTTGTTGGCCTGAAAAATCAGAAGGGCAATTTTTTTTCAAAAATCTTCAAAATTTCAGTAGAAATTTAATTGCAATTAGCTCAAATCAATTTAAAATGCATTTTCATGCGTTAAGATTCATTTGTAACATATTTGGGTTGGTCTAAAAATCTTTAGAATTTTTGAAAATTTTCGATGTTTTGTATCGCAAAAAGTTTCTTTTTGCTACAATTTTTACAACGAGGTTCACCGAGTTGGATAAATACGAAGAGTGCGGAAAAAATCAAGTTTTGCAACGAGTTCCATACATCATTTTTTGCCATTCCGAAAAACACCCATTGAGTGAAATTTTAAGTAAAATTTTCATGAATTTTGGCAATAAATCGGTTAAATTAAAAAAAAATGTTGAAAAGTGTTACTTTTCGAAACAAGTGCTGAAAAGTTCAACTTTTCAGCACCCATTACAGTGCTGAAAAATAGAACTTTTCAGCATTTATTTTGAAAAGTGTTGCTAGTCGATTCTGTTATTTTTGGTACAGAAAAGTAGGCTATTTCGTCGTTCAAGAATGACAGGAAAAGTAAGTAGTTACACGACGGAATTGCAAAAAAAAAAAAATTCCAGTACTGTTATTCTTGGCGATAAATAGTAGGCCATTTCGTTATTCAAGAATAGCAGGAAAGGTAAGAAGTTTTAAACAACGGAATTGCAAATTTGTTATTTAAGACCGTACAAGTTTAACGTAGAATTTTGAAAATTTCTGGGGAATCAATAGTTTAGAGCATAGAACATTTGTGACTTACATCGAATTTATATTCTTGGATGCTAAATTCTGTTGATAATCCTGGAGATTTTTTTTTAAAGGTCTAATAAACAAAACCTTTTTTTTTGCTTTTAGGTTGTTTTTTAAACCGCCTTGAGTCGGGGGTGTTCAAAAACACCCTAAAAGCAAAAAATGAAAATTTTACCTTTTCAAAAAAAAAAAAAAAAATCTCTTGAGTTGACCTTTTTCAACGTAGATTTTTTTTAAATTTTTGAAGCGTAGTCTGTTATTTTGAAAGAAAATTGAGAAAAAAAAACTAATAGATTAGCTTTTTTGAATTCTTCCATTGAAAACTGATATTAAAAGAAATCTTTTTTAGCAATATCACAGTGTAATTACAATTTTGAAGTTTTTAACTTTCTGGAGCATGTGATTTATGTGGTTCCACATAAATTAAGTATAACTTTAAAGAAAACATTTTTTAACCTAAATCCAAACAAGCCATAAGATACCAAAATTGTTTATTTTTTTTTTTGGTAAATTTTCCAAATCTGCTCATTCTCATTGTAACTGTAACACGATGAAAATGGTTATTTTAGTCAGCTAACAAACTAATTCACTGAAGAAATCAGAAAAAGTAACAACACAAATGATGACTTGCTCAGTGCTCTCTCTCTTCTAGCAGAAACAAAAGGTTCTTGAGGGTATGATTTACATATCGTCGATGACCTCATTTCGGGGGCTTCCATCATTAGCCTTAAAAGGGGGAAGTATGTATGACTAGGTCAGCTTGTAACATTGCGGAATTACTGGGACATTGGGTTCTACTTTTGAAACTAAAGCTTAGCTGTTTTGACGCAGCCTAATGAGATCCCAGGTTCTGGTTCTGGAATAACACATTGCTTGCTCATCGCGATCTTTCTGCAATGAAAACGAAGGCCCCGTTTTGCCTCGTCGTCGTCGTCGTCGATTCCCGGCGTGTCGTTGGAGCTGTAGGTATGAAACAACTTATCCACAAGTCCGCAACTCTTTCACCAACATCAAACACTCTTCTCTATCTGCTCAACCTTCTTTTTTTTGTTATGTTGGTTTTTGGTATGTGGATTGGTGCTTGTTTTTCTTTCTCCTCTTCACCTTGTTTTCTTTTTTTTTTGGCTAAAATCTGACTCCCCACACTCTCTTTACCCCCTTTTCAGGTTGATTCCATCCCATCGAAGGAAAAAAAAACGCGACTTTACTCTGGTACACCACACAAGCCCACCACGCCCCACACCATCATCACACTAACCAACACACACTCACACACCTTTGAACAACTCTTTCTCGGCACGTTGGGTTGTCCACAGGTATCGCGTATCGGCCGCTCCAAAGGTATCTCTCGGGCCTGTTCTTTCTTGCTTTCTTCCTTTCTCCTTCTCACGCCGCTGCTGACTTGACTTGGAGAGCGACTGCGGAGTTGTAGCGTTATATTTACAGACTACGAAGACCGTGGAATCGCTGCTGCTGATGATGATGGTCATACCACTTCTTCGCCATTTTTCGACAAACAGAAAAAAATACTATTCAAACAACACACTAATCACAACTGCCCACCCACACCTCACATGATCCTAGAACTACTGCACGGAATGCACTTGTGCAAACGACGAAGATCTGCTGAACATCGCGGCGTAGCTGCTCCCACCCCTTGATATCGGCGACACGCGAAGGAATTTAAACGCGGACGAGGTTGTCTACACGGTACCGACGACCAACACAAAATGACAGGTACGGAAAACGGCGAGTACGTACGTATCCAAATCCCAACGCACACCACCTTTGCGCGACGCGCGAACTACCACGACTGAAGGCTAAGGTACGAATGCAGCGGCGGCGTTGGAGTAATCCGGAATCCGGCTGAAGGTGTGTGAATGAGCGCCCCGTGTGGACACGAAACCATTCATACGGAGGGGGAACTCACGCCATGGCGAGACATCAATGGATATGAAATTTCGAAGGGGTAGGACATGTGAGTATAAGTTGTGTCAATTGCAAAACAAGGGCGTCTGTGTTGTAATCTTTCTTTTCTTTTACAGATGTTACATCTAATTAGAGGCCTCCAGATGTCAGTGTAGCTGCCAATTGAGTACATACTCGATCTGCAAGACGAGTGATCTTCTGCCTAGGGTTTGAAATCGTTTTTTGTGGATTCTTGAGATTCGTCAGTATTTTTGCGCAGCTGATATCATCTATGAGTGCTGATTGTACGGTAAGAACATTTCCGTCCAGATTCTTTTGAGGGGAAATGTTTGTCAATTGTCCACGCTCCATACATAGGGTCCCAAAGCCTTATGCCAATTTTGATTTACAACGTTAAAAAACACGATTGAAACACACTTTTTTAATTTCAATGACAAAATAAATAAAATAGACAAGATAACATTTTACGATGTCAAGTAGGTTATTTTTTTATAATTGAATTAAAAAATCAATTTTAAATCCTTCCCGTTCCGCAAAAAGGATCATTGTACTCAAAAAAATAAGTTTTATCGTTGTGAAAAATAATATCACCAATTTATGCTTTATTTTAAGACGAAATTGACCACGAAATTTTTGGGTGTTGTTTTGAGGCATAAATGGCACAAAAAACATGTTCTGGTCATTTGGACAATGTTTTTTATATGTTTGATTAGCGGACAAAAAATTTAATAGTTGTAGATTTTGAAGAATGTAGGTTTTATTTTTTTACGGAACGAAATGCAGTAAGAGCAATGGCGTACCCCCCTTTTCAAATGTTGCTTCAAAAATTTTAATTTTGTTCATGGAAACTATAAAAAAAATTAGAAGAAAAAAAATATAACCTTAATATTGCAAAAATTAAAAAGACGGATTTTGTTATTGGTCCGAAGGTAGTAAAAATGAAGGAAATGTCAAAACAAGGGGAAATTCTCGTATTGGCAGGTTAAACATTCACTATAAACTCCAACAATTTTTCTGATTTGCACTAGAACAATTTTTAACATGTTCGGGTTGATTCAAAAATCTTTTGAATTTTGTTAGATTTGCAAAGCAAAAAATAAATAAAAAAAGCTAATTATTTTTTGTGAAATTTTACATTTTTCTGAAAATGATTGCATATTATTTTCACACTGCACGTGTGTTTAAAATTCAGAAATTCTGAATTTCCAAATTTATACATAAAAAAAATCCAAAAATTTAATAGTTCAAAATGTTTAAATCTGAAAATTTTAATAATGATAAATATTTGCAACGGCGTAATTATAAATTTAAAAATTCAAATGTATATTATAAAGTTCAGACGATAAGCCTGAGCATCGATTAAAAGAAGTTGCGATTATCCGAAGTTCAGTTATACGAAATTTCAGACTTCGAATAATCGAATTAAGAACCTCAAAAAATAACCTTTTCAAAAATAGACCTTTCTAAATTCGATGATTCATTCATTTAGGGATTTGAAAAATTTAAACACTGTTCGTACTCGATTATTCCAAGTTCTCGCAATTTTGCTCCGAATAATCAAATCTTGAAATATTTATGTTTCTCAAATTTTTTAGAATTCTAAGCTAATTTTACAGTAGGACCGTACCCTTGGGCGTTTTCCAAGCAAGGTTACACGTTCTTTTGAAAATTATCGCAGAATTAAAAAGTCTAAGATTTTTAGAATTAATGAATTTCAGAATAAAAGAAATAAAATTCTCAAATTTATATTTTTGTTATCTCTTAAATCCTCAATTTCCTAAATTCTTTAATTCATAGATTCTTAAAGTCTTAAATTCTTTTTTTTAAATTATTATATTCTTAAATTCTTAAATTTTCAAATTCCTAAATTCTTAAATTCTTTGAATTATTGAATTTCTAATTTCTTAAATGTTTGGATATTTGAATTTTAAAAAAATGTTTGGATATTTGAACAACATTGGAAATTTAACATCCTGCAGCAGAACTGTTAAATTATAATAAAGCATTAATTGAATTGAATTGAAATTTTCATAGTTCTTTTGTATAGACATGGATGGGCAATCATAAAATTTGTATAGAGACTTGCTAAGAGCAACCAATGAAAAATTAAATTTTTGGACATGAGAAGTCGCTGTTTCATATAAATCCAAAAATACAAACAATAAATCAGAAAAAAAAATGTGAATAGCTAGAGAACTTGGGCAATGTTGTCATTTGTTTCAATATAATAAAACTTTTTGTTTTAGGAACTTTTGGTTATAGAACGATTAGAATTATGCTGTCCCGCCAAGTCAATTTACACGGTTACTCTAATGCGCACCCATACACATAATATTGTGAGTTCCCTTGAAATCTGTCATAGAATCTTCCAACACCCTAAAAGTTCTGACAGCAGAAACAATTTTCTTATCAAAGGCTGTGGCCCAAGCGAAAAACAAATTGTAAAATCCGTGTTTTCCTGCATGTAATCGGTTTTTTAAACAATGCAAATTTAAATAAGTTTAGTAAATTTAGATACAATTTGCGATAGTTTGTATAGAAGTGTTCAGAATGCTGTTCAATCAGTGGAAATGCTTCCTTTTCCTTGTATTTGGTACGAGAAAAAAGGCGAATTCGCACAAGTAATTCAATTAACACCTCGCAATTTTTTGCAGCCTTCGCCGCCACGACCGCCGACAGTTCGCGGGTGCTCGAGCTTAGCGACCGCTTCCTGGACGTCCGGAACGAGGGCCAGTGGTTCGTAAAGTTCTACGCGCCCTGGTGCGCGCACTGCAAAAAGCTGGAACCGGTGTGGGCCCACGTAGCGCAAGCCCTGTACAACACCAACATCCGGGTGGGCCGGGTCGACTGCACCCGGTTCTCGGCCGTGGCCCAGGCGTTCCGCGTTAGCGCCTACCCCACGATTATGTTGTGAGTTGCGATTGTGTTATTTTTGTGAAGTAATATCGATTGCTTTTATGTAATGTGGTTGTTTTTTGTTTTTGTTCTATGATTCGTCAGCATCAAGGGACCGTACGATTACGTTTATACCGGGGACCGCACCAAGGAGGATTTGCTTCACTTTGTGAACCGGATGTCGGGACCGCCGGTGCAGCAGGTTACCAGGCCGGACAGTATCGACATCCTCAAGGCGAACAACCCGATCTTCTTCACTTACGTGGGCAAACAGGACGGAATCTTGTGGGACGTGTTCTACAGTGCTGCGGAGTCGTATCAACCACACGGATACTTTTACGCCACGTCGGTGGAGATTGCCAAGAGACACTTTGGCATCGATACCGTGCCGGCGGCGTTGGTTTACAAGGAGCGCAGCCATTATTACTTCCCGTACTCGGATAATTTTGATCTGCTCGAGCCAGCTCACCTCAACGAGTCGCTCTTCCGGTGGGTCAACGAGGAGAGGTTCCCGACCTTCCCGAAGGTGACCCGCAGCAACATTCACCACATTGTGCAAACGAAAAAGTATCTCGTCCTGGCCGTGGTCGAGGAGAACAAACTAAGTGAAATAGCTGCGCACGAGCAGGAGTTCCGCGATATGGTGGAGATCTTTGTGCACAAGAACAAGCAAAAGTACCACGGCCGGTTCCAGTTTGGATGGGTTGGCACGCCCGATTTGGCCCACTCGATTGCGATGGACACGCTGGCCACGCCACATCTGATCGTCCTGAACGCAAGCACCAACGAGCACCACATTCCGGAGGACGACCCCCTCCAGCTGACCCCGGAAGCGATCGAGCTGTTCCTGGACAGTATCCACAATCAGACCGCACCGACCTTTGGGGGAAATTCGCTCCCGGTGCGCATCTACCGGGCCTGGTTCGAGGCAAAGACGTCCCTGTACGACATGTGGCTCGGCAATCCGGTGCTGACATCGGTTCTATTTGGGCTTCCGCTGGGCTTTCTCTCGTTGATAATGTACTCGATTTGCTGTGCCGACATTCTGGACGCCGAAGAGGAAGAGGACGAACCGAGGCACGAGAAGAAGGAGTAAGTCGTGTGTGTGTGGCTTCGGAGACGTGAATCTCTCTCAGGTGAGCATTCCCCATTTTTAAGCAACCTTTTCTAGTCATGTTCACACCCACACACGGTGCGTTGTCCGCGAGTTCTCTTTTAAGGTGTAGTATTAGGAAGTGTCTGTCTGTACTGTAATCGGTGTAAAGTGTCCCAATATGTAACGATTTCGAATTACACTAGCAAGATTATTTCCAGTACGAAGGAGTGTATGCTTTCGGATCTTCCCACCCAGATATCACATCCCTTTCGTTTAGTTTGTTAGTCAAACCGGTTTATTAAATTCTTAGCATTAATCAGAGACAAGCACAGAAGCGAAGCGCACAAATTGCATCCAACCGTTAGCTCGGAACCAACATCTGTTCAAAAACTCCCCGCCAACCACGGTCCCCGCGACAACCTCAAATCCCGTAATCATCGTCCGAGTCCGAGTCCATCGCGGCACGCCGTCTGTCGAACTTGACCGTCGAGTTGCTGCGGGGCATCTGCTGGTTAAGGCTCTCCAGCAGCTTCACCAGCGAGGCGTCGTCCAGCTTGCCGCCAATCTGGCCCATCTGTGCCATCCGGATGATCATGCCCTCCACCATCTGCGCCTTGTCCGGTTTGCTGATCTTCAGTGTGTTGAGCCGGGCGCGCGCATTCTGGTCCAGCAACTGTGACAGCATCGAGTTTTTCATTTCCTGCTGGGCGGCCATCTGTTCCTGTTGCGCCTTCTGCTGCTCCGGGTTGGCGCCCTGTAACGGATTGGAAGGATTCGATGCATCAATAATCGCGACATGATCCCCTTGCCCGATCAAGCGGGACTATTTTTGGAATTGAATTGAACGCAAATTACTATTTCCGGCAAAATGTGCCCGTCGTAGCACCCACCCAACATTATTGATCTTTCTTAGTCAAAACTGAACAAAATCTTACCTGCATCTGCTGGAGGCGCTGCTGGCGGATCGAGTCCAGTTCCGGATCATCCATAATTAGAAGGTTTTAAAAACTTATTCCTGGTAAAAGTTAACTGTTTTCAAGAAAACACTCTTTGCGTTCTGCTCAAAAAATCGTGATTCAAAAGTTTGGGTTTGACAGCTGAGGAAAATGCTTTTTCCGATTGAAGCTGTCAAACTGTACGGGTACCCCATTAAAAAAGTCGACCAGACATTCGCACCGGTTTTGCCGGTTTTTAGTCGATAGTCAGTGAATCGAAAAATTTACTAAAATTTAAATTTTCATTAACATTGTTTTTTAAATAAAAAAAAACCTGTTCCCAATACATTTTAAAACATTTATTTATGCATGTTTGATCAAATAAAAAAAATTGAATCTTATTACAACTTTTCGATTTTTGGACCACGGATCGGTCCAAAAATCCTAACCCCCCTAAAGTAAAATTGACAGTTCGGTTTAATAGGTGCTTGTGACGGTACGTGCGCTTAAGGTTCTTGGGGGAGAACGTTAAATGATTGAAATCGTGAGGTTTTTTTTAAAGTCCATTTTTTTTAATATTCCAATAAGTTTTTTTTTAATATTTTAACTTTTTGGGTATACATACACAACTTTTTTAAATATTTCTGCATGTCAACTCAACTTTCTGCAATCAACGATTTTTTTTTTCAATTGTTCATTATTGTGTGGAGTTCTAAATTGGTTTTTGATCAAAATTATAGAAGAAATATAAAATTGGCCTCATTCATCAGTCATTTATGATGAGAGGAAATGTGTCGAAAAATCGTGTTGAAAAAAAAGGGATGGCACCTTTAAAAAAATCAATGATTCAAAATGCAAAAAATAAAAAAATTAAAACTCAAATGAAATATTTCAGAAATTTTTGAATACAGATTCAAGAATTAATGACAAAAAATCAGATTCTTAAATTCTCATTTCAAATTCCGGAAAATCTGCAGATTGTATGGGAAAAGTTGCGTATAATCAAATTTTGATCATAGGAGGCTGAATAAGGAAAAAAGCTAAAGACGTCAACAAACGAAAAAAGGAAAAGACGAAGTTTTTCGGGTAAGGCTTGTTCATTTATATTTAAAAATATTGATTTTTTAATTTTTATTATTTATTTTTTAATCTTTGTATTTCTTAATTCGTGATTTTTTTATTTTCAGGTATCTAAATATTTTTTTTTATATTTGTTTTTTTTTTACACACCGGTAGTTGCATACACTGAAAATACGCCACACTTTTCTTTCAAGTGCCCAAACACTTGAATGATTCAATAAAGGCACATCTTAGACCTAATTTGTTTGTGTTTGAATTTCAATCCAATCCATTATCAAATTCAAGTGTTTGAGCGATTGACTTTTTGGCATTTTTTGACAACTTATTTTCAATCAGGTGACTCAAACTTTTCAAGTGTTTTGCTCATGAATTTGCCCCACTGTGCTGAACTATTCAAAGTGATGAGGAAAACACTTGACATTGATCTTGTTTTGATTTGAAATGCAGTTTCGTGACAGCTTCGTCGGAATTTGCTTCGTTTCTTCATTTGTGTTTTGGCGGTCCGGTGTGTTCGTTTTTCGCAGGCTCGGCGAATGGCCGCGTGAAGTCGCTGCCGCCATGTTCCTGTCCAGTAAATTGCCTGCCCGGTTTGTGATCGCGAAGACGAGCATCGCCACAAGGCTGTGTCCTCGGGGTTCAGGATCCGTCTGGCCAGCGGAAGGGCTCGGTCTCCCGGACCCGGAAAGAGGCCAACTTTGGCGATAGAGGTGCTTTTCCGGATATTCACCCACTTGGTGAGTGTGGAGAAAGATTTTTTTTTGGGGTTTTGTTTTCATTTTTGGATTTATTTTGTGTGATTTGCAGGAAAATGCGATTGAGCTGCAGATGCCGTACCAGGAAGCGTTTGATGAAATTAAGGAAAACACCCGCCGGGCGCTTGAGAACCGGTGTCGGTGTGGACAAGAAGCGGTGAGAAGCAGGATTCGAATGCATTCCACCCAGGGGCCAAGCAATGCGTCATTCGGATGGTAAAGGCACAGTTTGATTCGATGGAACGGTGGTGGCGAACAACCCGCACCTGACCAGGAGGACGATTCTGAAAGCAGGTACAACCGGAAGAAAAGACAATTTAACAACGAAAAAATAATCAATTTTTGACAAGCAAAGTTGGTAGAAAATAAAAGCTGTCAAATTAATTTCATGACGCAACTTCTTCTCATTTTTTATTTAACAAACCGAAATCCATTTCTATTACATACAAACATGAATTGATTATAGCAGGAAAAATCATTTAAAACCAATAGATATAATGTAGTTTTTCATGTGACACAACACATTAAATTCAAGTGTTGCGCTATTGAATTGACAGCATCTTTAGGTGCCCAAAATTCAAGTGTTTTGCGATTGATTTTTGAGTGCTCTGTACAGCAGGGCCAGATCATGTGTAGAACACTTCGTTAAGCTGTGTAAGTTTTGCTCAGTGTACGTGTACTTTGTAAGAGAGCGTTCATTTATTACGTAACGCAAAAAATCGGATTTTTAGACCCCCTCCTCTCCTCTCGTAACAAAATTTCCATACATTTTTTTAAAATTTTGTATGGAGCGTAACACGGCCTCCGACCCCCCTCCCCCCCAACTGCGTTACGTAATAAAAGAACGCTCCCTAAGGGCATTTGTATGAAACGTCAAAACACGCGAAAAATGTCAAAAGGTTAAATTTCTTAATTAATTAATGTTTCTTCGAAAAAAAAAACAATGATTATTGTTATGGCTTTTTCTTCTGGTTTATTTCATTCTATAGGCTAGTATGGAGATCGGAAGGAAAGGGATCAAGAAACAGCTTTACGAACAGCAGAACAAAGGAGAGGGAGCGTTTTCTTGGGGCTTTTCTTCACCCTCTCTGGCTTGCTTTCGCTGCCGCTGCTGCTTATTTGAAATTTGTTTTGACCGATTCCTTCCGAAGTGCATACACCGCTTATGCAAGAAAAAAAGAATTTCGAGATCCTGCGTTTTTAGATTCGGCCCATTCGGCCTCATTCTGAATTTTCAATATTATTACATCGAATAAATAATTATTTCCAGAGGTTTTTTTTTTAAAGGTCTTTTAAATGTTTATAGGACCTATTAAAAAAACTCTAGATTTCAAGTTTGTAATTTTCAGTCGCATTCAAATGAATAAGCAAATCCAAATAAATTGATTTTTGTACTTCTCATTTGCGTACCGATTAAAAAGAAATTTGCGACCCTTTCCTTTCCTTGACCGTTTCTTGAGAGGGCGAAATAAACTTTGAAAAAACATTTGTAACGGCCTAACTGTAATGAATAATGATGTATCGAGATTGGGGTGGTTCAAATTCGGGCTTCCTTGGAGCTACCCCATGACATCAAAGATTGACCCATCACTAGGATAATTTCTAAATTTCTGATCTTGAAGTTGTGTGGGGAAAATTTCCAACATGTATGGAGAAAAGCAACTGTTTCAGTTTGTACCTGTGGAAGGCGCAATAACTTTCCAATTCTTACCGATTCTTGGAATTAGGATCTTCATTAAAATTGGAATTTTTTTTTCCGAAGACACCATATTTTTAGAACTTTTTGCAAAATAAGTTACTAGTCTGAAAAAATCCGCGCTGACGGCTCTAAGGCTCAATTCTAGAGTTAAAAAAAAAAAAAAGGTTTAAAAACCAAATTTCCAGTTTTTGCTTGTATGGGTGTTTTTGAAACCGCCTTGAGTCAGGGGTTTTAAAAAATTTGACCTTTTTTTTTTAAAAAAAAAAACTCCAGAATTGTTTTAAAACTCATCATGGCAATGCACCTGTTGCCCTTTGAGCCTGCCGCGCAATGTTACCGGCACACATATCTCTTTTTGATTTTTCTCGATAATTTGATAATTTTTGACAGTCCGGTTTATTTCAAGAAAATCTATTACGTCTACTAAAATCCTACACTCAAAGTCAGAAGTATCCCTCAAAAGGGTACTTTCAATCCTCAAAAAGTTCACCCGGCGTCACCCTTTTAAAAGGGTATGTCAAATTCAGTACATTTTCGATACCCTTTTAAAGGGTGACGACGGGTGAACTTGAAAAAAGGATACTTTTTATTTTGAGTGTACGGCTCTAAAGTATACAAAAAGGATTCGATCTAGTCGACTAACCAGTTCGACATACCAGGTCATACTGTCAGATGGAGAGTAATCAACTTTTTTATGGGGTGAGCAGTGACAGAAATCGTCGCTGTCGGTCGGTAAAGCAGTTTGTATGCCAAGCGTCACGAATTGACAGCTCCTGAATCATTAACGCTTGGGTGTTTTGATTTGGTTTTATTCCAGAGAAAAGTATTCCCGATTTTGGAGAGCGATGGTCCTTCGAAAATTTGTGTGTTGAAACTTTTTGGACAAACTTCGTGTGAAGCGCAAACTTGAATCGCTAGGCATCAGTGTGACGTCAGGGTAGGGTTTTGGTAAACGTATCAAAAATGTCCCTGGAACCATCCGCTTGTGAAGGTAATTGATGCTCAAATTGGAGGGGCAACTAAGCTTAAAGTCCTTTTTTTTTGCTGCAGATTTGAAGGCATTCGAACGACGCCTGACCGAAGTGATAGCTGCCCTGCAACCGTCCACGCTGCGATGGAGGAGTGAGTCGAGTTGGTCTGGTCCGAGTGCTTCAAGTTAATGCTTCGTTTCTTTTATTACAGTCCTGCTCGGTACCATGTCGCTGGTAACCTTCTTGGGCGCCTTCTACTGGCTTACGGATCCCCGCACCTCGATTGTCCCGCTCGTGGACTCCCTTTGGAACCATCCAGTATTCACCTTTTCGACGGCGATTCTTTGTAAGATTTGTGTCTCATTTGGGCGCAGGGTTGTTGATGGCTAAAGTCACGATTCTTCTTTCGCAGTGCTCCTGTTTGTGTTCGGAATCCACAAGCTCGTAATTGCACCGCAAATCATCACGTCCCGAACGCGGAGCGTGCTGGCCGAGTTTAACATGTCCTGCGACGAAACGGGCAAGCTAATTCTGCGACCGCGACCGACCAACAACCGGTACATGGACATGAGTTAAACCACTTCACTTCAGGAACGACGCGCGCGCCAGCTTGTCCCTCCGCCGAGATCCTTAGTTTTTTTTAACCATTTCCCGCTTCCGCGCTGCTACTAACCCCCCAGTCCCCGCTCCCCCCAAACCCACAGGAATCGCTTTTACGGTCCTTTTTTCTCCTTCTCTCTGTGTCCTGTTTTTCCGGTTTAGATTTCACAACGGTAACGGCAGCAGCTCCAACGGCAGTCGCAGTCCCAAGAAGACGAAACGCTAACACAAACGACGACGAGGACATGGACGACCCCACCACCCAACATCCAAACAAACGACGACCACCGGGAAAAACGGATCGTATTAATTGTAAATAGTGTTTTTTTTTCGTGTAGCTTCTTTTGTTTGTGCGCGCGCAACGACGGGCAATTTGGAACCAGCTTATTTCTACCTACTTTCTAACTCTCACTGCATCATAGTAATGTAATGTCCATCGATCAAGATTGTTTAGTTTTCGGAAAGGAAATCAAATAAATGGTTTTTACTGGAAAATTTTGGGTGGTTTATTGTGGTTGAGAAATGCTCACTTCTGGTACGCCTGAAGCACAATGTCCTTGAAGCTAAAGTTGGTGCAAACGTCGATCTGGCTGGCGGCCCCCGCAATGGCCATAAACTTGTTCGGTTCGCTCTGCTGCACCACGCTGTAGACAGCCGGAGCCGACACCGGAATCTCGGCCGTTACGTCCCCGTTGAAGTTGTACTGGTACAGATTCCGGCACTCGCCGGCGGCGTAAATCATGTCGTCGATGAAACCGGACACGTGCAGCCGCTCCGGGAAGGCAAAGTCCGTGGTGCACTCGAGCGATCGCAGATGCCACAGGGAGAAGCGTGGACCGCCCCCGCAAACGAGCCAATCCTCCGTGATGGACACGGTGCCCTGCCATTTGCCAAATTCCGGCCGGTTCAGCGTGTCCTTCGAGAAGGGTTCAATTTTGCCGGTGAACTTTGACTGGCGCGCGTCCCACATCAGCACGGAGCCATCCTCGGACGCGGTGGCCAACTTGCCACCGCAACCGGACACGCAATGAATGTAATCCTTGTGACCCTGGAAGTTGCGCGTGATTCGACCGTCCTCGAGAGAAATCGCGTACATCACGTTGTCGCCACAACCGGCGTACAGAATCTCGTCCGTTTTGTCCATCCACAGGTAGTTGACCTCGTTGATGTCGGTGTATTCGGCCGAAACCGGTAGTTTGACCGTCCAGGCTCGCTTGCCAACGGTGGCATTCTTGACGTTCCACGCGTACCCGCAGATTTCACCGTTGAGGCCAACGATCAGAAAGTCTTTGTGGAAGGACAGGCTGTAGACTTGGCACTTTTCCGATAGGGGGAAGACCGCGTGTGGTGCCGTCGGCGGTTTGTCCGGATCTCCGTTGGAACTCTCGCTGCAGGACAGGATGCGGTCGATGCTAGAAGGGAAAACCTTTAGAATTTACAATCCGAAGCCGGTTTCCAATGTAGACCAACCTGTAGATCAGGATTTCTCCAAAATTGCTACCGCAAAACAGGTACTTTCCATCGCCGGAAATGGTCTGCGAGAGGATCGTCGTGTAGAAGCACTTTTTGATGTCGGTCATTCTGAAAAACTGTGTTTTAAAAACTCACAAAAATTCAAACTCGCTCGGCTTGATTCGATAATAAGGATTGTTAACACTTTCGGCGTGTATGCCAGTTTCCACACACACTCGTTTGACGTTTCACAGTCGAGGCCCCCTTAAAAGAAGTGTCTGACACTTGGCATACGGAACGAAGCGTCAAAACAGAAGCCGCACGCCACGAAAACAATCGCGCGTTCTTCAAAGATTTTTAGTTTTTTCAATAGTTTTCCTCCAAAAAATGTCCTTCGAATCGATTCCCAAGGATCTGCGCGGACTGCGGGCGTGTTTGGTGTGCTCGATGGTGAAGGTAAGCACTTTCGTCAAATCTTGAATTTATGAAGTTGTTGTAAATTTCGAACCTCACCTAGACCTTTGACCAGTTCGAGTACGATGGCTGCGAAAACTGCGAGGACTTTCTGCGGATGAAGGGCAACAAGGACCAGGTGTACGACTGCACCAGCAACAATTTCGACGGGATGATTGCCGTCATGAGTCCGGACGATAGCTGGGTGTGCAAGTGGCAGAGAATCAGTGAGTTGCGACTACAACATCTTGTTAAACTGAATGGCGTGTTTAAAGCAAGCTTTCTGTGTTTATTTCTAGCCCGCTTCACAAAGGGAATTTACGCCATTTCGGTGTCCGGTCGGTTACCGAACGGCATCATTCGTGACATGAAGAATCGAGGCATTCCGTACCGGCCGAGGGACACCAGCCAGCGATAACGCTTCCGGTTCGATCTGTGGATTTATGTTTAAGCGAATCAATAAACGGACAATGTTTGATCAAAATAAGTGAAATGGTTTATTTTTATTGATTTGCACTGATTTGTTTTTGGAGAAATCCGCGCATTAATCTAGAGCAGAGATTCTCAACCTTCTTCTAGGCTGGTACCCCCTGCCATGTAATTCAAGTAGTCCCGGTACCCCATTTAGAATCGCTGATCTAGAGTGATTAGAATAGGTTAATTTTTCTTCTTTTTAATATAGCGCGTAACACGTAACATGCGAAATAACAACGCAAAAAAATCTCTAGCCACTGCAAATTTTTTTTTAAGTTTTTGTCCACCCCCTTCGAAATTCTTCAAACAATCATAGGGAAAGAAAAAAAAATACATATTCGGTAATTCGGTAATTTCGGAATACACCCTTCCGGCAGCAGCTGAAGATTCATGCAGTCCCACGTCGCATGTTCGGGTGTAGACCTACGGAAGACCTTGCCGCGAGGATAGGTGTGTAAGACTATACGAGCCACCTACGGCATAATTCCTCGGGCTCCCCAGGTCAACCATAAGCTACCCCAGGTTCTCCGTGCAGGACACATTGGGGGTAGAAAGCGGATAGAATTAGCAAAAGATCAAAGCAGGCCGTGAGGCATACTTTTAAAGTGGTATCTGCAACGAAATTTGTATTAACAAAATGGTCAAAAATAAAAAGGCGATACTAATTAATACTTCCCTGCGACCTTGGAGGTCTCTCGTTTGGACATATAGCCGTGGACACCATGCTTGGTAGCAATCCTCGTCAGTCGGTGTGGTACACGGAAAACCGGCATTAGTCTTTAAAGACTTATTTTTAGCCTTTTTTGAAGTTCGGTCAGTATTGTCAGAAAAAGGCCTAAAAATTAGTCTTTTTTCGGGCCTAAATTTTAGGCTTTTTTTAGAACTTAGTGCAAAACTTAGAAAAAGACTAAATTTAAGGCTTTTCTGTACTATAAAACTTTGGTTCACGATTTGACATGTCAAATAAAAAAAAGTTGAAGTTGCCGGTGGTGGTTGCTGTTCGTCGGACAGGGGCAGGATTTTGGCCAGTTTGCAGGTAAGTTTTTGTGTTTTTCCTGCCGGAAGGTTCGGCCGGAGTGAGACGGCGGCCGAACGAAATGTCTGCTGTTTACCGGGTTCCCAAATTCTGGTTCTCGGTACGGTGGAGGAGGACGGGAAGGCGTGTTTTTTTGCGGATGCAGGAGGGAAGCAACTTTTTTTTTGTGGACGGCGTGGACGTGTGGACAGAAAATGGACGTGTGGACAGAAAATCTCGGAATCAATCCGCCGGGGATTGAAATCCAAAGTGGAAGTGAAAAAGGGCAACGAAGCGGGAGTGGACAACTGACGGTGGCGGTGAAAATGATGATGGTGGTGGAGGTGGTGATTCTATGACAATTTCCGGAATTCCATTTCCCGGAATGGACGTTTTCCGGAATGGACATTATCCGGAATGGACGTTATCCGGAATGGACATTATCCGGAATGGACGTTATCCGGAATGAAATTTCCCGGAATGGACGTTTCCCGGAATGGTCATTTCCCGGAAAATTAGTTTTTTTTATATATTACCTGATATGAGATTGAATGAAATGTTGCCTACTCGCTTACTTGTGGTTAAGAATTATTTAGTTTGTACCCCGTTGGTTTGACCTAGTCACATTGAAGGAACTCGATATTTTGACAACGATATCAATGATAAATACATGAATGAAATAAAGAAAGTGAAATGTTCGTACATAAACAATAGATGCTAGCGTTGACTATTGAAACAATACTTTATCAACCACCACGAGATGTAACAATGTAGATCGATAGATATTAGATGTTTTTAACATTCTTTCAATGTGTTGTTATGTAAGATTTTTTCCTTCTTTTGTTAGTCAGTTGACTTTTGTGAATAACTTCTACCAAACTTCAAGAAAATAAAAAGCTTTTCAGTAATGTATAATGTGTACTTTTTTGAGGTTTTCCCTTATTTTAAAATACGCGATCTTGCATCAAAGTAATGGGATTTTATATAAGAATTTTCCCTGCCCTTGTTAATTCAACTAAATTTTACCTAGTTTTTCATTGAAGGCTTCTGCACTATACAGTAGAGTCCGGGAACCGTGGTGTAGGGGTATTCGAAGTTGCCTCTCACCAAGTCGGCCTGGGTTCGATTCTAGACGGCCTCGGTGGTGGCATTTTTCGAGACGAGATTTGTCTGATCATGCCTTCCGTCGGTCGGGGAAGTAAATGTTTGTCCGTCTCTCTGGGTCCTGTCTCGGTTTCAGTCGCTGGTAGGCAGTTGAACTCACAATCCAAAAGTCGTCATTTCGAATCCTGGGGTGGATGGAAGCTCAGGTGTAATACTAGGTTTGCAATTGCCTCAACAATCTAGCGTTCGGACATCTAGTGTCGAGTAGAAATCTCGCAATCGAGAACGCCAAGGCAATGCTGTAGAGCGAGCAATTTATTTTATTTTTATTTACTATAAAGCAGAATGTTTATTTTCAAAGAAGGAAAAATCTCTAGAAAATGAAAAGCTTTTCAGAAAATCAATGTATAATGTGTATTTTCTTGAGGTTTTCCCTTCTTTAAAAATACACGATCTTTTATCAATGTGATGGGATTTCGCGTAAGTGATTTCCCTTCTTTCGTTAATCAGTTAACTATTGTGACTAAATTCTATTAAATTTTACTATAAAGCAGGATGATTATTTTCAAGAAGGGCAAACCTCAAGAAAATAAATAGCTTGAGTGTATTTTTAAAGAATGAAAAACCTCAAGGAAGTACACATTATACATTGATTTTCTGAAAAGCTGTTTATTTTCTAGAGGTTTTCCCTTCTTTGAAAATAATCATTCTGCTTTATAATAAAATTTGGTAGAATTTAGTCACAAAAGTCAACTGATTAACACAAGAAAGGAAATCTCTTACACGAAATTCCATCACATCGATTAAAGATCGTGTATTTTTAAAGAAGGGAAAACCTCAAGAAAATACACATTATACATTGATTTTCTGAAAGCTTTTTTTCTAGAGGATTTCCCTTCTTTAAAAAAAACATTCTTCTTTATAGTGCAGAGTTCCTTAACGAAAAACTAGTTGAAATTTAGTAGAATTAACAAAAGAAGGGAAAATTCTTACATAAAATCCCATTACTTTGATGAAAGATCGTGTATTTTTAAAGAAGGGAAAATCTCAAGAAAAAAAAGCTATCAGAAGATCAAAGTATAATGTGTATTTTCTTGAGGTTTTCCCTTCTTTAAAAATACACGATCTTTAATCGATGTGATGGAATTTCGTGTAAGAGATTTCCCTTCTTGTGTTAATCAGTTGACTTTTGTGACTAAATTCTACCAAATTTTATTATAAAGCAGAATGATTATTTTCAAAGAAGGGAAAACCTCTAGAAAATAAAAAGCTTTTCAGAAAATCAATGTATAATGTGTACTTTCTTGAGGTTTTTCATTCTTTAAAAATACACTCAAGCTATTTATTTTCTTGACAGGACACATTACACATAGATTTTCTGAAAAGCTTTTTAGTTTCTTGAGGTTTTCCCTTCTTTAAAAATAATCATTTGGTAGAAATTTGGTAGAATTCAGTCACATAAGTCAAATTATTAACAAAAGATGGGAAAATTATTACATAACAACACATTGAAAGAATGTTAAAAACATCTAGTGTTTTTCTAATATTTATCGATCTACATTGTTACATCTCGTGGTGGTTGATAAAGATAAAGTATTGTTTCAATAGTCATCGCTTGCTTCTATAGATATCCACGCGCGAGAGTGTGTTAGTTTGTAACAAAATTTACACGCAGACATAGGCAAATCGAGTAGAATGATTCGTCTGTCAAAATCAGCTGTGTCCTTTGTTATACCACGAGCACGTGGTAAACAGCTGGTTTTTACAGGCGAGTTTGGCTACTCGATTTGCCTATGTCTGCGTAAAAATAGTATAAACAAAATCAGCTGCTTGGAATTCAGCCAATCACAATCGATCAAAACCAAAACAATACTCTGGATACAAATACTAACACAGATTCATGCCCAAGTAACATGTTTAAACCAGCTAGCCACCACCAAGTTTTATTAAGGGTTTATTGTAGCATCTTGATTGCCTAATAGTTTTATTTGGGCATTCACCGCAACCAAGAAGCAAGAGCTAATTAATAGGTTCTAACAGGGTTTTATGCCTCGGACATAAAACCGGGTGGAAATAAAAGCCGACTGGCTTTCAATAAGGTTTTATGAAAGTTTTAACAGAGGCTTGAAAACCAGATGGCAAAGCCATGCCAAACGGTTTTATCGCATGCTTTGTTAAAACCTAGGGTGTTGTAGCTGTCAAGTGCCATTAGGCATGTAAAAAGCTCACTTAAAACCATAAGCTCCTTAAAGAGCATTTATCGCGGCCAAATAGCAGTGCATAAATATGACGCGTGCTCTGATTGAATATGATTGACCGCCATCTTGATTGAAAAAATAGAAAACTGAAAAATTTGATTTAAGTTTGATGAAAATACACATTTATGCTGACTTTCTGGTATGATTTATATAGCGATAGATGTTTTAAAATATTTTGAACATTTTTTTCAAAGAATTGCAATAAAATATTTTTTAACATTAAACACTATGATTGCAAAATATTGATTTTTGATGAAGCGAGTTGAATTTTTTGGCTCTATCTCCCCTACATTTATCAATAAAATTTCAACCGCAGCTGAATTTGAGCCATCAATTGTGAGAAATAAGCTTTCAAATTATTTGGATTACCTCTAATATCTATTATTTATCATCGCCGTTTTTGACAACCATCTCCATAATTTCATTTGGCAAGACGAAGACTTATTTTTTGCCAAAATAAAACCTATTTGGCATAAGACGTTTAAAGACGTATGAAATGTCATTTTTCCATAACTCCTGACTAGGTTTTAACAAAGGTTTTATCAAGGCCCTGCGGATGTTGTTAGGATTCAGTTGTAAAGCCTTGAACTCCTATGTAGGTTTTATAAATAGGCCGTAACAACCTTTTGCGGAGGTCCTTTTGGGTTTTAAGTGGGGTTTATCAAGGTTCTGGGGAGTGTGTTACGACTAAGGGGTTTTAATGTTGGTTTTGGCTGATAGGTTTTATAGCGGTTGTGACAGCTTTGATAAAGCCTAAAATGTTACTTGGGTGGTGTGCGTGAGAGAAACCGTGGAGATCTCTATTGTTTATGTACGATCATTTCACTTTCTTTTTAGCATTCATTCATTCTTATATATATCGAGTTCTTTCAATGTGACTAGGTGAAACCAACGGGGTACAAACTAAATAATTCTTAACCACAAGTAAGCGAGTAGGTAAGATTCCATTCATTCCCATATTAGGTAATATAAAAAAAACTAATTTTCCGGGAAATGACCATTCCGGGAAACGTCCATTCCGGGAAATTTCATTCCGGATAACGTCCATTCCGGATAATGTCCATTCCGGATAACGTCCATTCCGGAAAACGTCCATTCCGGATAATGTCCATTCCGGAAAACGTCAATTCCGGGAAATGGAATTCCGGAAATTGTCATAGAATCGGAGGTGGTTGTGGTTGTGTTTGTGTTTGTGAATGAGTGTGTATGAGTGGTGTGTGTGTATGTGTATGTGTGTTTATGACCGCAATTTTGAAAATTTTCTTGTGTGCTACTCCGTGTGTGTGTGTGTGTGTGTGTGTGTGTGTGTGTGTGTGTGTGTGTGTGTAAAAATTCAAAAATTCAAAAACTCAAAAATTCAAAAAATCAAAAATTCAAAAAATCAAAAATTCACAATTTCAAAAAATTCAAAAATTCAAAAATTCAAAAATTCAAATATTCAAAAATTCCAAAATTCCAAAATTCCAAAATTCCAAAATTCAAAAATTCAAAAATTCAAAAATTCTAAAATTCTAAAATTCTAAAATTCAAAAATTCAAAAATTCAAAAATTCAAAAATTCAAAAATTCAAAAATTCAAAAATTCAAAAATTCAAAAATTCAAAAATTCAAAAATTCAAAAATTCAAAAATTCAAAAATTCAAAAATTCAAAAATTCAAAAATTCAAAAATTCAAAAATTCAAAAATTCAAAAATTCAAAAATTCAAAAATTCAAAAATTCAAAAATTCAAAAATTCAAAAATTCAAAAATTCAAAAATTCAAAAATTCAAAAATTCAAAAATTCAAAAATTCAAAAATTCAAAAATTCAAAAATTCAAAAATTCAAAAATTCAAAAATTCAAAAATTCAAAAATTCAAAAATTCAAAAATTCAAAAATTCAAAAATTCAAAAATTCAAAAATTCAAAAATTCAAAAATTCAAAAATTCAAAAATTCAAAAATTCAAAAATTCAAAAATTCAAAAATTCAAAAATTCAAAAATTCAAAAATTCAAAAATTCAAAAATTCAAAAATTCAAAAATTCAAAAATTCAAAAATTCAAAAATTCAAAAATTCAAAAATTCAAAAATTCAAAAATTCAAAAATTCAAAAATTCAAGAATTCAAAAATTCAAAAATTCAAAAATTCAAAAATTCAAAAATTCAAAAATTCAAAAATTCAAAAATTCAAAAATTCAAAAATTCAAAAATTCAAAAATTCAAAAATTCAAAAATTCAAAAATTCAAAAATTCAAAAATTCAAAAATTCAAAAATTCAAAAATTCAAAAATTCAAAAATTCAAAAATTCAAAAATTTAAAAATTCAAAAATTCAAAAATTCAAAAATTCAAAAATTCAAAAATTCAAAAATTCAAAAATTCAAAAATTCAAAAATTCAAAAATTTAAAAATTTAAAAATTCAAAAATTCTAAAATTCAGAAATTCAAAAATTCAAAAATTCAAAAATTCAAAAATTCAAAAATTCAAAAATTCAAAAATTCAAAAATTCAAAAATTCAAAAATTCAAAAATTCAAAAATTCAAAAATTCAAAAATTCAAAAATTCAAAAATTCAAAAATTCAAAAATTCAAAAATTCAAAAATTCAAAAATTCAAAAATTCAAAAATTCAAAAATTCAAAAATTCAAAAATTCAAAAATTCAAAAATTCAAAAATTCAAAAATTCAAAAATTCAAAAATTCAAAAATTCAAAAATTCAAAAATTTAAAAATTCAAAAATTCAAAAATTCAAAAATTCAAAAATTCAAAAATTCAAAAATTCAAAAATTCAAAAATTCAAAAATTCAAAAATTCAAAAATTCAAAAATTCAAAAATTCAAAAATTCAAAAATTTAAAAATTTAAAAATTCAAAAATTCAAAAATTCAAAAATTTAAAAATTTAAAAATTTAAAAATTCAAAAATTCAAAAATTCAAAAATTCAAAAATTCAAAAATTCAAAAATTCAAAAAATCAAAAATTCCAAAATTCCAAAATTCCAAAATTCAAAAAATTAAAAATTCCAAAATTTAAAAATTCTAAAATTCAAAAATTCAAAAATAGATTTTAAAAATTTTAAAAAATTCAAAAATTCTAAAATTAAAAAACTCAAAAATTCAAAAATTCAAAAATTCATTATAAATTCCTAAATTCTTAAATTCTTAAATTCCTAAATTCTTAAATTCTTAAATTCTTAAATTCTTAAATTCTTAAATTCTTAAATTCTTAAATTCTTAAATTCTTATATTCTTAAATTCTTAAATTCTTAAATTCTTAAATTCTTAAATTCTTAAATTCTTAAATTCTTAAATTCTTAAATTCTTAAATTCTTAAATTCTTAAATTCTTAAATTCTTAAATTCTTAAATTCTTAAATTCTTAAATTCTTAAATTCTTAAATTCTTAAATTCTTAAATTCTTAAATTCTTAAATTCTTAAATTCTTAAATTCTTAAATTCTTAAATTCTTAAATTCTTAAATTCTTAAATTCTTAAATTCTTAAATTCTTAAATTCTTAAATTCTTAAATTCTTAAATTCTTAAATTCTTAAATTCTTAAATTCTTAAATTCTTAAATTCTTAAATTCTTAAATTCTTAAATTCTTAAATTCTTAAATTCTTAAATTCTTAAATTCTTAAATTCTTAAATTCTTAAATTCTTAAATTCTTAAATTCTTAAATTCTTAAATTCTTAAATTCTTAAATTCTTAAATTCTTAAATTCTTAAATTCTTAAATTCTTAAATTCTTAAATTCTTAAATTCTTAAATTCTTAAATTCTTAAATTCTTAAATTCTTAAATTCTTAAATTCTTAAATTCTTAAATTCTTAAATTCTTAAATTCTTAAATTCTTAAATTCTTAAATTCTTAAATTCTTAAATTCTTAAATTCTTAAATTCCTAAATTCTTAAATTCTTAAATTCTTAAATTCTTAAATTCTTAAATTCTTAAATTCTTAAATTCTTAAATTCTTAAATTCTTAAATTCTTAAATTCTTAAATTCTTAAATTCTTAAATTCTTAAATTCTTAAATTCTTAAATTCTTAAATTCTTAAATTCTTAAATTCTTAAATTCTTAAATTCTTAAATTCTTAAATTCTTAAATTCTTAAATTCTTAAATTCTTAAATTCTTAAATTCTTAAATTCTTAAATTCTTAAATTCTTAAATTCTTAAATTCTTAAATTCTTAAATTCTTAAATTCTTAAATTCTTAAATTCTTAAATTCTTAAATTCTTAAATTCTTAAATTCTTAAATTCTTAAATTCTTAAATTCTTAAATTCTTAAATTCTTAAATTCTTAAATTCTTAAATTCTTAAATTCTTAAATTCTTAAATTCTTAAATTCTTAAATTCTTAAATTCTTAAATTCTTAAATTCTTCAATTCTTCAATTCTTAAAGTCAGATCTTCAAAAAATTGAACTTGTCAAACTACGCCAATCCAGTTCTGAGCTAAACTCTTAAATGAAATTACCCATTTTTTAAATAACTATCAAACTCTCACAACTCATCTTCAAAATATTGATTTTTTATTTTCAGGTTAAAGCTGTACTCATCCGTGAATCTGTCGTATTCCGAAATTACCGAATTACCGAATAAAAACATTTTTATAAAAAATTTGATAATATATAACAATATTTTATTTTCTACCGTTTATTCCCGCCATTTTGATCCCCTAGGCTTTTCAGGCATAAAATAAGTCTTAATCAAGTTCCGCCATCTTGGATTATGTCCGCTTTGATTCCCTCCCATTTCCGGCAAAAGCCTAAAAATTAGTCTTTTAAACCTTAAAATAAGTCTTTTGAGGCCTAAAATTAAGTCTTAATCAAGTTCCGCCATCTTGGATTATGTCCGCTTTGACCCCTCGCATTCCCTGCAAAAGCCTAAAAATTAGTCTTTTAAACCTTAAAATAAGTCTTTTTAGGCCTAAAAATAAGTCTTAATCAAGTTCCGCCATCTTGGATTATTTCCGCTTTGACCCCTCCCATTCCCTGCAAAAGCCTAAAATTTAGTCTCTTAAACCTTAAAATAAGTCTTTTTAGGCCTAAAAATAAGTCTTAATCAAGTTCCGCCATCTTGGATTATTTCCGCTTTGACCCCTCCCATTCCCTGCAAAAGCCTAAAAATTAGTCTTTTAAACCTTAAAATAAGTCTTTTTAGGCCTAAAATTAAGTCTTAATCAAGTTCCGCCATCTTGGATTATGTCCGCTTTGACCCCTCGCATTCCCTAAAAAGCCTAAAATTTAGTCTTTTATACCTTTAAATAAGTCTTTTTAGGCCTAAAAATAAGTCTTAATCAAGTTCCGCCATCTTGGATTGTGTCCGCTTGGACCCCTACCGTTTCTTGCAAAAGCCTAAAAAATAGTCTTTTAAACCTATAAATAAGTCTTTTAAGGCCTAAAAATAAGTCTTAATCAAGTTCCGCCATCTTGGATTTTGTCCGCTCTGATCCCCTCGCATTATCGAAAAAGACTAAAATTTAGGCTTTTTGACGATAACATTAAGCCTAAAATTTAGCCTTTTTTGTACTAAAACGAAACTAGTCTTTTTAAGACTAACCCATCATTAGGCTTAAAAAGACTTAACACGGTTAGGTTCGATAAAGCCTAATTTTAAGTCTTAAAAGACTAATGTCGGCTTTGCGTGTATTGATCACAGCTGGTGTTTATTTCGACGGTAACATTTCAAAAGGCATCATGTACATTTTGACACTTTCTGGGTTATTGCATATTCTGAAAGTACTTCTAATAAACTACCTCTCCACCAAAAATGAGCAAAAGTTACTTCAGTAAAGTCTGTTTAATCATGATTTTAAATAAAGTAACATAAACAAAATCTCTGCCATCAGCAAAAAAATCAAATTATTCGCTCTACAGCATTGCCTTGGCGTTCTCGATTGCGAGATTCCTACTCGAAACTAGGTGTTCGAAGGTTTGATTGTTGAGGCAATTGCAAACCTCTTTTTACACCTTAGCTTCCATCCACCCCGGGATTCGAACTGATGACCTTTGGATTGTTAGTCCAACTGCCTACCAGCGACTCCACCGAGGCAGGACCCAGGGAGACGACTCCTACACCTGGACTGAGCTAACGACCTAACCTCTAGGTTAGTCCGGGGCCAACATTTACTTCCCGTCCGACGGAAGGCGTGATCAGACAAATCTCGTCTCGAAAAATGCCACCGGGACCGTCTGGGATCGAACCCAGGCCGACTGGGTGAGAGGCAATCACGCTTACCCCAACACCACGGTTCCCGGACCATCAGCAGTCCCTGTTTATATAGCCCTGTCAAACTGTCAAACAAAAGACTACATGAACCTCGTGACGAAAAAAAAGCATCATGAACAAAGCGCCATGTACATTCGGCGAAGAAAAACGAAACATAACAAAGCGTCCCCCTCAATGACAGCAGGGTGATATAGACGTTGGTGATTTCAAAAGAAGTTATGTTTGTTTTTCTCAAATAAAATTACGGAAATAGTGTTTTATTGAATTTGGATGATCAAGTATCAATAAAAGAAACGTTTTTCATCGTTTGTTATCATTAGAACATCTTATTTTGCTTTTATATTAAAATGGGAATTGAAAATGGATGCTCAACATTCAAAAGCGTTTTTCTCAAAACGCATGGTTTGTGCATGATGCTTTTTGAAATGTTGGCGTCGATTTGTCCTCAACGTCTGTTGTATCCTGCGGCTGCGTAGCAAGTCAGATGCTCGCTCATTCAGTTTGAAACGAAAAGAACAAAAGAGAACACAAGAAAACATTAGATTCTGATAGTGAGTTTCAACTCAGCTGTAAAGTGTAATATCATATTAAATATAAATAATTATAATAAAATTTTTACTTCATGATTCTTTATAGACACTTTATTTATTTTGCTTTCACTATCACTTTCGCTATTTCTTCGGGTCGTCTAATTTTCGTCGTGTTCCCGTACTTGGAAATTTCCGCATAACTATTCACTGCTGGTTATTAGTGTCATGTCGAACATGTTACAAGCTAACACAACAGTGACACAGAAACAGAACTTCACAAGCACGGGAATTTGCCACGACCTCCCAGTGAATTAATACCGAGCTTTAACTATTTTCATACTACTATTACCTAAAATGTCCAAAGCAGCTCAGCAAAACTCACTGGGAGCGTTCCACAATTTAGCCCCATCCGGGGGGAGCTTATCCCTTTGTACCCTCGTGTTTGTTTCTTTTCAACCGTAGTCTAGGTAGTCCAACAATGTTCAGTACAAGTTTGAATCGAAAGCAATTGCTTCAACAGCTGAACGGATCAAACCATTGCTTCCCTTGCTGAACTAACTATTCTCCTGTTACTAAGGAAACAAAAGGATAAAAAATCATGATTTGATGTTCTAACAGGTACGTTCAAATAGCCAGCTGCGAGACCCATCAGCCCGGCCTGGAACCAGTCCATATCTGTCGAGTATAGCATACGGTGTGGTTCACAAAATATCAAATACAGTGAACACAACACTAATGCCATACATATGGACTAGCGGGATGGAAGCACGTGGACACCTCCCCCCTCAAACAATCATAGGGAAAGAAAAAAAAATACATATTGCTGAAAATTCAAATTTTCATTGAAAACAAAAAACTTGTACAATTGATTGTAAACTTAGTATTTTTAATACATTGTTTAATGTTGTTTTTTTCTTGTTTTTTTAATCAAAAGGATACTCAGACTTTTACCAAATTTAGAGTTTTGGGACCACAGATCGGAAGATGACATACAACTTTAGAAAATAGTAAGTTTAGGCTGGTACAAATATTTTTAAAAGTTTTTGTCACCCCCCCCCCCCCCCCCTTCAAAATTGGCCCGAAAAATCAGGGGGCAAAAAAAATATTTTTACAATAAACTTTAAAATTTCAATGAAAATTCAAGTGCAACCAGCTGAAATCAAATTAAAATACATTCTTCTGCGTTTATAATCATTTTTAGCATGTTTGGGTTTATTAAAAAATCTTAAGATTTTTTGAAAATTTTCGATGCAAAATCTTTTTTTTCGATACAATTTTTGTTTTTGTCAGATCTTAGATTTTTTGAAAACTAATGATTGCAAAACAACTGAACTAGTGTAAAATGCATTTTTAAACACTTTTTTCATTTAAATGTGAAGACTATGGCTTGTTATTTAAATTTTTATATTTTTTTTATTTTTTTGCCCCCCCCCCTTTGACCTCGGCCAGGGCCGAGGGACAAAAACTTTTTTAAATATTTGCATCGGCCTTATGCAACAAGTTGCAAAACGAAGATTTTTTCAGCACGAGTCGAACATTTATTCAACGAGGTTTACCGAGTTGGATAAATAAGACGAGTGCTGAAATAATCAAGTTTTACAACGAGTTGCTTACAACATTGTTTGCAATTCCGACAAACGCCTTCTGAATGGAATCGTATGTCAAACATCCATGAGTTAAGTAAATTCACCGTTCAAAACAAAACAATATTGAAAAATGTCACTTTTCGAAACAAGTGTTTTAAAGTTCAACTTTTCAGCACCCAAAAGTAAAACTTTTCAGCACTGGTATTGATTTTCAAATCTGTTACTTTTGGTAGGGAAAAGTAGGCCGGTTCGTTTCTCCAGAAGGACAGGGAAAGTTGACAGTTTCACAGCGGAATTGCAAAAAATATGTTTTTGCAATTCCGTCGTGAAACTACTTACTTTTCCTGTCATTCTTGAACGACGAAATATCCTACTTTTCTGTACCAAAAATAACAGAATCGAATAGCAACACTTTTCTAAATAAATGCTGAAAAGTTCTACTTTTCAGCACTGAAATGGGTGCTGAAAAGTTGAACTTTTCAGCACTTGTTTCGAAAAGTAACACTTTTCAACATTTTTTTGATTTAAACGATTTATTGACAAAATACATGAAAATTTCACTCAATGGGTGTTTTTCGGAATTGCAAAAAATGTTGTATGGAACTCGTTGCAAAACTTGATTTTTTCAGCACTCTTCGTATTTATCCAACTCGGTGAACCTCGTTGGATAAATGTACGACTCGTGCTGAAAAAATCCTCTTTTTGCAACTTGTTGCATAAACTACTATTTATAAATTCATTGATATTATGCAAATTTTTGGTAGAAGCGTAACTGTAATACAGTCCAGACTTGATTATCCGAAGGCCTTGAGAAAAATTCACTTCTTATAATCGAACCACGAAATAAATATTATTTTTCGCTGTTTTATTTTTAATTGGCGAGCTTTGATATGACCCTTAAACTACTCTTAATTGATCCAGAAGTTTTAAATTCAAGCTGGCGGCCAAAATGGCGGTGATGCAATGTTGAAAAAAGTGTCCTCGTGGTTTATGGATGGTCCCAATGTTGGGCTTTTAATTTGAAATTAAGTTTTTCTCCCCTCGATTATGACCAGAGCCGAAGGATGAACTACTAACAACGTTTTTTGCATTTCCGAAAAAAACACCCTTTGAGTGGAATTATAAGTCAAATGTTCCTGTTTTTTTTGTCAATTTAACCTTTAAATAAAAAAAAATTGAAGAGTATTACTTTTCGAAACAAGTGTTGAAAAGTTCTACTTTTCAGCATTTATTTTGAATAGTGTTACTATTTGATTTTGTTATTTTTGGTACAAAAAAGTAGGCTTTTTCATCGTTCGACAGGAAAAGTAATTGGTTTCACGACGGAATAGAGTCCTAAAGCCCTACGTAATTTTTTATGTACAGCAGTAAAAAACACGATTAAAAACCATTTTTGACTGAACTTTTTTTCATTTTCATGCAAAAAAAAAAAAAAAAATTGACAAGACAACATTTTTCGATTGATCAACTATGGTCCCCTTGGAACGAGCTGTCAAGTAGGACCTCTTCTGTCAAGAAAGGGCGCGAAGTTATTTTTTCAAAATGGATTTAAAAATCCATTTTAAATCCTTTGCGGTCGTACAATTGGTCATTGTACTAAGAAATATAAGCTTTATCGTTGTAAACAATAATATCACAAATTGGGTACTAAAGCCCTATGTCAATTTTATGTACAACGGTAAAAAACGCGATTGAAAACCATTTCTGATCACTTTTTTTTCATTTTAATGCAAATTTTTTTTTACAAGACAACATTTTTTAGATGGATCAACTATGGTCCCCTTGGAACGAGCTGTCAAGTAGGAGCTTTTCTGTCAAGAAGGACCGCGAGGTTAATTTTTCAAAATTGATTTAAAAATCTATTTTAAACACTTTGTGGTCGTACAAAGGGTCATTGTACTCAGAAAAATAAGCTTCATCTCTGTACACAATAGTATCAGCAATCTAAGCTTCATTTTAGGGCAAAAATACATTTTTGCAATTCCGCTGTAAAACTGTCAACTTTTCCTGTCCTTCTGGAGAAACGAAACGGCCTACTTTTCCCTACCAAAAATAACAGGATAGAAAATTAATACCTTTCAATACCTATTTTATTAAATATTCTATTTTCAGCACTAAAATGGGTGCTGAAAAGTCGAACTTTTCAACACTAGATGGAAAAGTAACATTTTTAAAAAAAAATTTGTTTTGAACGGTTAATTTACTAAACACATGAATGTTTGACATAAAATTTCATTCAAGAAGCGTTTTTCGAAATTGCAATAAATGTTGTAAGCAACTCGTTGCAAAACTTCATTTTTCAGCACTCGTCGTATTTATCCAACTCGGTAAACCTTGTTGGATAACTGTACGACTTCTTTTTGCAAGTTGTTGCATAAACTACTATTTTGTTCAATATTTCATCACCGTCATTTCTCAGCCATCTTGGATTTAAAATTTCTGAAACACTAACGAGCGTTTTGGAGGGTGTTCTTGGTCATATTTGAGCAAAACATAACAACTAAGTAAAAAAGTCTTTATTATTTTCGAAGACTTCGCGTAACGAGTTCAACGGTAACATTTCAAAAGGCATCATGTACATTTTGACACTTTCTGGGTTATTGCATATTCTGAAAGTACTCCTAATAAGCTACCTCTCCACCAAAAATGAGCAAAAGTTACTTCAGTAAAGTCTGTTTAATCATGATTTTAAATAAAGTAACATAAACAAAATCTCTGCCATCAGCAGTCCCTGTTTATATAGCCCTGTCAACCTGTCAAACAAAAGGCTACATAAACCTCGTGACGAAAAAAAAAGCATCATGAACAAAGCGCCATGTACATTCGGCGAAGAAAAAAGAATCATAACAAAGCGCTCCCCTCAATGACAGCAGGGTGATATCGACGTTGGTGATTTCAAAAGGAGTTATGTTTGTTTTTCTCAAATAAAACGACGGAAATAATGTTTTATTGAATTTGGATGATCAAGTATCAATGAAAGCAACGCTTTTCATCGTTTGTTATCATTAGAACATCTTATTTTGCTTTTATATTAAAATGGGAATTGAAAATGGATGCTCAACATTCAAATGCATTTTTCTCAAAACGCATGGTTTGTACATGATGCTTTTTGAAATGTTGGCATCGAGTTGACTGTTTTCGTGAGCTCCGTGTAAAGCTGTATACGCACTTCGGCAGGAACCGATCAAGAAAAATTTCAAATGGACAGCACTGGCAGCGAAAGCAAACCAGAGAGGGTGAAGCAAAGCCCCAAGAAATCGCTCCCTCTCCTTTGTTCTGCTGTTCCTTAAGCTGTTTCTTGACCCTTTTCCTTCCGATCTGCGTACTAGCCTTTAAACTCAAAACGGGTTTAAATAGCCCAAAAAGCAAAAATTTAAAAATTGGTTTATTGGACCATTAGAAAAACTCTAGTAATAAATTCTTTCAATTTAAATTTTTGCAGCAATTTGTCCGATTTCCAAGGCATAAAAAATGTGCAGAATTTTCTTTGCTAGATATTTATAAAACAATATTTCCTGAAAAAAATGTACATTTAAAAAAAAACTTCTTTACCTTGACCCTCAAATGGCTATAACTTGAAAAACTTTATGAAAATAAGTATGCAGTAATTTTTGTAGTGTATCAGACTATGCCTCTACGCATTTTTTTTAACGATTCAAATAATAATGGAGCCATTCTAAAGCACAAATAAAAAAAAAAAAACAAGGAAAAAATTTAAAATGTGACTGTTAAAACATGAAAAAATAAGAAAGGCAAAATGTTATAGTAGGAGGTGGTAGAATAGGCCAACTACTATCAATAACAAACATAAACTAAACAAGATACATTAAGAATACAAAAAGACGAGTTGTTCCTTTTAATTCCGCTACATATTTTTAATATCTTGACAGATACGTATTTCGTCTACTACTTGCAGACTTCATCAGTGTTCTGTTCTCGAGTTCTCTAGTCGAGAACAGAACACTGATGAAGTCTGCAAGTAGTAGACGAAATACGTATCTGTCAAGATATTAAAAAATATATAGCGGAATTAAAAGGAACAACTCGTCTCTTTGTATTCATAGTAATGCATTCTGCTAAAACGCTCAACCAAACCACAAAGATAAATCAAAATACTAAAAATAAAACAAGAAAAAATAAAACAAGAAATGTAAAGTTTTTGGTAGAACAAAAGTTGCTCAAAATGAGTTCCTGAACGCGGGAAAAATAAAAATTTCCGAAAAAAATATTGGACAGTAGTTGGTTAAGCAGGACATGCTACTAGGAAATGGATGCACTGGAGGAACATTCAATTTTGTTAAACAAAATATGTTGCATCTAGTTGACTCGACTGTGACCAGGAAAACTATTTTAGGTTTGATCAATATTTACAATCGGAATAAGTAGGACTTTTCGGTATGCTTTGCGAGTAGAGGTTCAAAAAACGTTTGCCGGTTTACTTGAAACTTCAACTTGACTCATATACAGGTATTTATTGTTTTCTGCTTAATTTGAAACGTTGCTCTTCACATTGTACAACTGTACACTTTTTTGTTTTGTTTTGTGTGTTATTCTCTTCTCTTTTATACGCTTTCCTGCGTGTGTCGCACCTTCTAAATACACGTTGCTTTTTTTATTTTCTTCTTTACACCGGTGAACGCAAGCTTTCTTATATGATCTCGCGCGCGTTTTCTTGTTTTCCTAATATCAGAGTTTTATTCGGTCTTTATTTTCCGGCGCGCGCGTTGTTTTTCTTTTTAGTTTGTTTGTTTTAAATATGTACTCGCTACTACTTTGTGTGTGTTTTTTCTCCTCTTTCGTCAAATTTCGCTACTAACTTCTTCAAACTTGATTCCTTTGGTATCAAGCATTCTATGGCATCTCACCATCAGACGATACTTAGTACCGATCCAGGAGTGGAGGGGGGCGGAGAGGTGTCGTCGCCTCGACGTTCAATTCTTCTTCTTCTCGCAAAAAAATCGGTGAAAACTTGAACCGAAAAAACGTCCAGCTTCGAAGACACTGCCCAAGCCACGGAAAAACCAAGCCAGACTGTCTCGGCTTGTTCGATTTAAAAAAAATTGAGCAGCAACGGGGGAGCGCGCGACTTTTCATCATACACTTCTCTAATTGACTGTTTTTGTGTGAAGTTGCTTGTTAGGTTTGCGGTGGCAGCGCTTGGACGACCAAAGAGATCGCGATCGCTTCTATTTACACAACGAATAACAATTATACAAGGGATTTTGAACCAGAGGACGACTGCCGCCACCGACAAGGATCATATTTGGGGCTCGGGTAACTTATAAGGAAAAGAAACGTAAAATGTCGAGCAAAAGCATAAATAAAATTTTTAATATGAGAAAATCACGGAAAAACGGGTTTCGATTTCGTCCTGCTTCAAGAAAACCGCGCGCGCTCGCGCGCATCGATCTCGATGAAGGGAGGGAATTTTTGTTTTTGATTAACTCGATTCTAGGGTTCGTCCCCGCCCGGGGGGACGACGGCGATTGAACTGGGATTTTGGGGGCCGATTACACAATGTGTCTTCGATGAAATAATAATAAAAAAACGAGAGAAATTAAGAAACAATGATTGACGCCAACCTAATTACACAAACACAGACACAGACACGATACCGACCTTCTAGTTGGTGGGTCGCCGCAGCTGGTGCTGAGTGTGGTCAGTGTTCGAGTGCATCGTGTTGAAGCTCATGGCGCCGTAGATTCCCGCTCCGGACATGGCCGGCAGTTCCCGGCGGCCACAGTCTCGCTCGCCGGAGGTGGAAGAACCTCCGGCCGACGAGGAGGGTCCGGTTCGTACGATGAGACTGCTGGCGGATGCTTCGGCGGAGGCGGCGCTGACCGGCAGGACGTACCGCAGATCGGACAGCTTCTTTTCCTCCTTGACGAGGTCTGCGGAGGCGACAATGTCCGCGGAACCGCCTCGGGAGACTCGCGTGGCCGGGCCCGTCAGGATGTACTTGAAGAACTCGTACGTGGACCAACAGATGGCGGTCGCTGGCATCTGGTAGAGGACGCGCGCTTGGAGACCCTTGAAGAAGCCGAGCGGACCGGCTGTGCGGTAGATTTTCTTGGCGGCTTCCAGCAGACCGCGCGTCTTGCCGGCACCGTCCTCCTGTGTGTTTAGCAGCGTTTTACACACGTCCAGTGGAGTGGTCAGCGCGGAGGCAGCTGCTCCGGCGGCCCCGCCCGCGACCATGTGCACCGGCGGGTTATACTTATTGTCTTTGTTGAGCAACTTCTGGAAGAACTCGTACGTGGGAAACTGGATCGCCGAGTACGGGATGTTCATCACGAGTTGCGTCGAGTAGGATCGGTAGAACGCTCGCAGGCCCTCGGTCTGGTACACGACCCGGGCGCAGTGCAGCACCGATCTGTACGGTGAGTTGTACATCTGAAGCCTCTGCTTGACGACGTCGGCCGGATTGGAGATGGCATCGTGGACGAGCGTGGCCAACGCCGCCGACACCATGTAGTTTATCTGGTTCCGGTCGGAGACGCGCGCGATCGCCTCCTTCGAGTACTCGTACGCGCCAAAGTAGAGGGCGTGTGCGGGGCCCGCCCCGGCAACCACGGCCATCACACCTCGGAACGGCCGACCCAGCCCCTCCGTCCGGACCATGTCGCGCATCGTCGAGACGATTGTGTCGTGCGCGTGCATGTGCGTCAGCGATTGCATCCGCGTCTTGACCGAGTCCAACGGGTACATGACGCAGTGCTCCATGACGCCGGCAATCGCCCCGGCCGTCATGTTGGTCGTTACGCTCGTCGTCGGCAGCTGCTCATACTCGTCCGGGTTCATGACACATGCAACCCGTCCTCCTCCGGCGGCAAGCGGAAAAACTGTCACGGGTGGGAATTTGAACCAGTTGCTTCCTCTGTCCTCCTAGGGTTTTAGCATCTCCAGGTGAAACGAATCTGCAACAAAAGAAAGGATAATTCATTAGATTTTGTTTGGTCGATTTCGGTGCCCCCTCGCACGCACGCTAGATAAGCCAAATCAACAAATTGCGCAACATCACCGCCAATCGCTTAGTCGCGAATCAATTCCCCATGCCGCACCGTGACTTGGCACGAAACTATAGAGTTATTATTTAAATCACACGTCACGTACTTTCCCAGAAGTTGGATCCGCTCTGCTCGCCGGTCGTCGTTCAAATCAATCCCCAGAACGTCGCCGGCATCGCTCGCATTCTACCTTTGCTCGACACTTATCTTGTGTGCTTGTGTTGTACTTGTACCACACTGATAACAGTCGCCTTGTTGTTGTTGCTGCTGCACATAGCAGATGTGAAGAACTCGACTCTTCTTATCATCAACTCAGGGATTGAGTAATTGTGAGGTACTTGTAGCATACATACAAAAATCTGCCGACTTATTCGGACTCGCGTGGTTCAACCACTGCCATCAAAAACCATATGGTTTCTTCGGACTGGCGGCCGGTTGGAGAGGTCAGTTCCCGCGTGAAACCAGATTGGAGTGGTTTCTCTCGCATGGCGTACAGATTATCACACGAACGAGTGTCTGACTAGATTGGACACTTTCTTCACACTCAGACTGATGGGAGTCACGTTATAAGCGGACAATTGAATTTATCTTCGATTAGGACTTACAAATTGCGTATTAGTCGCAACGGCAGCAATACCATTAAGACAGTCCACAGACAAACCGACGTAGATCATTGTATTTTTTTGTTTTAATTTTTGACGATTCTTCACTAGTGCCATCTAGTTGTGAACACGTGCACCACAATAAATGTATGGTAGTAGTAGTGTGAGTTAATGCAGTTTTAGTTTCAAAAGCATCTGTCAAAGTCGTGTTAATCAGAGTGGCAACTAAAATCCCATTTTCGAAAAAGTTCCTTAAGCCATCTGTTAATTTTTGTATTAAACAGTTTTTTTTAACAAGATTAAAAATTATTTCTAATCATTTTTTTCGAAAAAATTAAGTTGGGAACAAGCTGTCACAGAAGGGACTTTCTGTCACGTAGTAAATTTTTCTAAATTGATTTAAAAATTAAAATTCAATTTTTAACCCTTATGACGTCCCCTCCCCCTCCCCCCTCTCCTTTAAAAATCAACCCAAAAAATCAGTCAGACATTTTTTAAAAACTTCAAAACTTTATGAAAATACATAGACATTAGGATGTAACAAAAATTAGTTTTTGGCGGGCATTCAGGGGTTTGTTCCGGTGGGCATACTGAGCCCAAATCCCAAATATGAGCTTGATTGGACGTAACAGAAGCTGGCGCTCCACCCGTCAATTTTAAATGGGATTTATCCCGTAAAAGTACTTTTTTTTTTCAAAAATGTCTGTTTTTGAGGCGCTTTGGTCACGAATGCGTTTACCAAAAACATCACTGGCGTGTACTGCCGTTCTACGCATAATTGTCCCATGTCAGTTTTGGACGATTTTGGCTTTATGACATTTTTAAGTTTAGTTTGATGTGTACTTTAAGAAAAACACATAAAATCTGGTACTTTGTTCGGAAACTCATTAAAAACAACACCAAGTCTGTTTGTCCCATCGTTAAGGGTGCACAGCAACGACGGAAGTTGCTGTCTTCTTATTCCAAAATTGTCAAACTTACGGACCCAATCCTGCAATAACGGAATTGTAAAACCAATCATACTTTGTTGTAAATTACTTTATGGACACTACTTTAGGGGAAGAATAAAAAAATATTTCGATAGTTCTCGTTGTTTTGAAAATACTAAAATATCTGTAACAAAAATCTTGGTGCAAAAGCTCTGGTTGATGTGCACCGTTAAACTTCTACGGATAATTGTCCCACCAAGTATTTTCTTACACGGAATCATTAGTTTTACGAAGCATTATGTCTTCGTTACCTGTTGTATAGCAAGAGAATCACAAATGAGGGTGATAAACTGCTAACTGGGGCAATTAGGGACACATAGGGCGAATAGGAACCCACGGGACAATTATGCGTAGAAACGCAGAAATCGGTCGAAAAATTTCAATCGCGTTTTTCTCAATTGCACTTTTTTGAACATGGGACAATTATGCGTAGAACGGCAGTGTAGGCCAGATCCTTGCGCATCTTTTGGTATACATAACATTAAAGTTTGGAGCACCCTGGGCCTCGGTACAGACCTTCAAAGTTTGGCATTTTTTTTAGAAAAGTCGGCCTCGGCAAAATCAAATGGCGTCTTCGGCGTCGCGAGGTGCGACGCATATCTTTTTTGCCGAGAACGATTTTTTAAAAAAATGCCAAACTTTGTACCGAGCTCCAGGGTGCTCCAAACTTACATGTTATATATACCAAAAGATGCGCAAGGATCTGGCCTACACGCCAGTGATGTTTTTGGTAAACGCATTCGTGACCAAAGTGCCCCAAAAATAGACATTTTTGAAAAAAAAAAATTACGGGTTAAATCCCATTCAAAATTGAAGGGCGGAGCGCCAGCTCCTGTTACGTCCAATCAAGCTCATATTTGGGATTTGGGCTCAGTATGCCCATCGGAACAAACCCCTGAATGCCCGCCAAAAAGTCATTTTTGTTACATCCTAATAGACATGCAATAGACTAAATTTTTGTTGGTGTGTTTTAACCAGTTCAAAAAAAATTTAAACTTTTGTGAAATTACGCAAATAGTTATTTTTTGCAAAACACATGTTTTTTGTCAAAACTAGAATATTTTTTAAACCAACATTTGAAAAACAACTGTACTGCAGTGTTATGCATTTTACAATACTTTTTTCATCAAAATGCTGATTCCATGGCTTGCAATCTCGTTTTTTTGTGCAACACACACTGTGACACTGAAAACTATTTTTAATCTCAATGTGTCCAACATTTTGCCGCCTCTAGGCGGGGGCTTCGATCTAAAAATTCGACAAAGATCCATTTTTCAAACAATATTCGATATTTAAAAAGCAATGCAAAAAGAACTCTTTGAATTCAAAAAAAAAAAAATGTGTTTAGAAGTTTTACTTTTTTTTCTACGAAATCGGCTGATTTCGACCCTTTTTAAAACAAATGTTTTTTTTTTTTACTTTATGGGAACCTTTCCTACCACCAAAGAAGCCATTTTGTTTCATTGGTGCACCCATAAAAGGCTCCATATAAATTTGGCAGATGTCCATACAAATATGCTGTGGCAATGCTGTAGAGCGAATAATTTGATTTCCATACAAATATATTCAAAATTTGTAACTTTGGGAAGAATTTCTGATCTATTTGGTGTCTTCGGTAAATTTGTATGTGAGAAGTATTTGAAAAAGGTTACACGGAATTTTGTTGCCGATTTTTAAGTTAACTTTTTTTTCACAATTTTTTTTTCAAAATCCACCTTTTTATTTTTTTTTATTTTTTTTTATGTTTTAGGGGACAAAAACCGCAACTTTTAAGCCATAGAGAAGGATCGACAAAAATTTTGCCACCAAGTTATTTTTTTATATTTTGAAAAAAAGTTTTTTTTTTGGAAAAAAAAAAGTTGATTTCAATTTTTTATGTAAAATCAAATTTGCAATCGAAAAGGACTTAACCGATTTTTTGATAAAGTGCGTCTTTTCAAAATATAGCAACATAAAATTTATTTTTATTATTTTTGGCTTTTTTAATATGTTAGCCTTGATAAAAAAAACAAAATGTTTTTTTTTAATTAGCTAAATTTATTTATTTATCAGCTAAAAGGCCCAGAGAAGTAAACTTGTTCGTAGAACAAAAGTCGCTCAAAATTACCTTTTGAGATGTTGTTTTTATTTAAATTTGTGTTAGAGGGTTAAAAGTTCAAATATAATATTTTTCTCAAATCCAAACAAAAACGAAATGTTTGCTTGTCAAAAACTAAGATCACGTAAGTTGTAGATGCCCTCTAGGTAAAAACGTGTTTTTGTGGTCTGGGGATAGCCCCTAAAGGCTTATCGCTCAGGAACTGGAAAATATTTTTCAAAAAAAGGTCGTGTAAATGAACTGTGATGAGTTTAGATTTATCGTCGTATGTTTCTACTAATTCAAATCAACCGTTAAAATGCTTACTGATGGATTTTGAAAGAGATTCACGCCTGTTTGTCTGTGGTCTGGCTTACCGGTTGTAAAATCTCTTTCAAATTAGCACGATTTTGCGTCGAACGAAGCTTCAACCCTCTATGTAGAGAGCCGGCAGATTATTCTTAGCCCCGGGAAACCGGTTTAATGTTTATTACTTCGAGATGATCCTGGCTCACCTCGTATTACAAAGGCGTGCTTGACTTAGATTTGTGGCGTTCTTGCGACTGCACGTGATTACTTGAAATGGTACCCCGGTCATGAGTGGACTGTGTTTTGGGTTCTTATCACGTATCAACAAAGCTCTAATGTTGTTCAATACGGTTCTAATACAACTTTGATTTCCTTCTTGGCTGAAATTACACTTTTCACACTTTCTCTAGGCAACCTAAATTTGCACTCGAGGTGATAAACGACCAAGATACTATTTACTCACAAGGGACATGTCCACTGTCACAGCAAAACACCCCTCAAGTTTGTTTGCCGACCTCAAACAGTTGACTCGGTGTAAATATCTCTGGCAGAAGTTGGCAACTTCCTCTTTTTCCATGCACTCTGTTTAAACACTGTATTTGAATAGTTTCCGTGCTTGACTGATGGTGGTCATTAAGGGTTTAACTAAGGTACGATAAAAACAAGTCGCTCTCATCTGACCAAGTTATGACTTCATTCTAGCTAATTGCACAACTCTGCACTGGCGAATCAGAAATTTCTCCTCTCAAGATGCGCGAGTGGGTGATTCACGGGAACGTGCCCGGTTATATTTGAGTCAATCCAGCAAGAGAAGAAATAAAAAATACTTCGACCCGCCTCAACAAATCCAATTCGTCACAAATTGAAAGTCATCGTGATTGGAACTTATCGCAAGGGACGCGCGCGCCGCGATACCTTATTTCACTTTTTCGTTCACACACTTTGTAGAATGTTGTTTTTTTTTTCTTACGAGTTAGGATGATGTTGCTCAAGCACATTTGCGAACTAATTATTCAAATTCAACAGTCTTCACTAGAAGCTTAGGTGATCGACTAACCTTTGAAAAGGTTTTACATTAACAAGAACAAACTAATGAAAACATTTTGGCAACAATTGACCATAATTTTAAGAACTTCAATCAATTTCCAACTAAATACTGTTCGAACACTTGCTCCTGGTCAGGATGCGATATTACACAACCGGCAAAGAAAAAAACCGGTCTGTTTTTACTTTGCACTCTCCTTCTCACAGAGGTAAATAAGACACCGCTCTCTCTATATAGGTAGAACCAACCAGCAACTCAACTGTGAGCTGTGCAACTTATTTGTCACTATACTAAAGGGTCAACGCGCGCCGTGACTTCCACTTACTTACTTTTTCAAATTGGTCAAACCAAATAATTTTCAGTCTGACTGCTCGAGCTAAGTAAAACCACCAGCTGACTTATTAGTGTGTTTCGCGTAAGACGTAAACCGCGCCGACTTAAACTGCGATGTGTATGATTTGCACTGAAAGTGGTCGGGACACGACGGCCAGTCAGCCAACCAACCAACCAACCAATACACATCAAAAATGCTATACGAGTTTGATACACGCACCACCTTGCGCGGTTTCATGTACTAGTACAAACGTGCGAATTTGGACGTAAAACAAATGAGGAACATATAAAAAAGGCACGTGTTTTAAGTAAACACAAATCCAACTGATCTATGATAACGAGGGGAAACAAGTTCAAAGTCTGATTATCATCATGCGGATATCGATAAAATCAATGCTTCTTCAAATCTAGCGAAATAGTCAAATCTCTAATACCAAAATACTACAGGGGAAGGTGGGTAAAGGACGTATAATACGTATTAGATTATTACAAACAAACAAACTCGCACTTTTTCGTGTTTTACAGTTTGTTAAACTCGCAAACAAAGCAAAATGTATGCCACCTGACGTTTCTGCAAACAATTTTTTTTTCTAAAAAACTAAGAGTTCACGGAGATTAAAAACTGGTAAAAATTGTTTTGGCGATCTGATGTAAATAATACATTTTTTTCTCATACAATATTTTTCAGAAACATTTTTTGTCAGATAAAAAATAGAAATTTTACATCAGAAATAATTAAAATTACATATAATATGCAAGGTTAGAATTTGATCTGTTTCTATGTAATTTTTTTACACACTAATTTAGGCTAAATAACATAAAAGAGGTAAAATTCAACTATGAAGAAACAATAAAAATATTACATTTTTTTTACTTTAAAAAAATAGTTTTCCGAGTTTTAATATTAGTCTCTGTGAGTGTCCAGTTCTGAAAATATATATTTGAATAGTTCAGAAAATTAAAGTTTTCTAAGTCTCACCCAAACCCCCCCCCCCCTTTTCTAATGCCAATAATTCAGCGACTAATAGTCAAATTTTTAATGCTGATTTTTTTTCCAAATTTCCTGATCTCCTTAAAAAAAATAAGAAAAAAATGGATTCATAGCTAACATTTCGAATGGGTCAATTATTTGGCCATTGTTCAATTTTTTAAACATTAAAAGTTGGACCATTAGTTACTGAGATATTGACATTAAAAAATTGGGGCTGTTTGAGTGAATCGAAAATCATTTTTTCATTTGTTTGTTAAATGAAGCCGCTATTACACTATCACAAACAAACAAACAAACTAGACAAGACACGCAACTTTTTGGCGTTTGACAGTTTGCCTGCTCCGCCATATTGTTTGCGGAAAAGTTTGTTAACAAACAGTTAGCGAGTTTGGCAAACAAACTGTTTGTTCAAACTTTTACACTGTACATTTTGGGTTGCCCTTCAATAACATATTATTTTTCCATTAAATATTTTAGAGCCGTGTTTTTTAGTAAAAAAATTTAATCGTATAGAAGTAACTATTATGGATACAAATTAAAGTGTAGGTGTAGGTGTAAGGTAATGAATAAAAAGTACTCCTTACAAAGAAGTGGGCAATCTAAATGTAAATTATTATTTGACATAAAATAAATTATTTGACCATGAATAAATTTTGACTACATATATAAATGTTATTGTGATGGACTTTAAAAAATATGTTGCCCCTAGGTTGACCCATAACATTTGAACAGTCACAGCATGTTTAATCTTGCTTGATGAATATAGTAAAAGGATTAAATAGTACATTTTTACTGTGTCTTGCTTCACTAATATTTTTTTATTTTGTACAATATTTCGAAGATTTTGCTTTAATTTGTACTTTAAAAATATGGTTCAGTATAAAGAACTAATAATTTTTAGAATTGAAGTTATACAGGTAACACAAATGGTGTGTTGATTTTCATACCTGTTTAACAAAAGGAAATACCCAGAAATACCACAGACAGTCTGTGGAAATACCGTAATATGCTAAAAGAAATACTTTTTATAAAATAATAAAACAAGGTTTACAAAAATTTCGAAAAGTTCATAAGCGTGTAAGTTTGCCCAAACATTTCCCCAATAAGTTGTTTGTTTGTTTGTTTGTGAAGCGTTTTTGGTTTGTGTCTTGTCTAGTTTGTTTGTTTGTTTGTTTGTGATAGTGTAATAGCGGCTTGATTAACTGAAGTAGGTATCGCCAACAAAGTCAAATGTTTTTAGGCCGACGTTTCTGCAAACAAATTCAGACAAACAATCAAAGCAGGCAAACTCCCAAACAGTTAAAAAGTTTGTTTGTTTGTCGTAGTCTAATATATCCATGAAAATTCAACAGAAAACCTAAATCTCATATAATTGTGTGTGTTTTTTAAATGCTAAAAGTTTTAAAACAAATCAATTGCTGTGCTAAAACAAACCGCCACCACGTATCTGCATTTTCCCCACACGCGGTCGAGCGGATGCATTTTCTCGTTGCACATGCAATATTCCTACACGTGTGCATGTGTATTACTGTTTAAAAAATGCACATCGCTCTGTATGTGGGTTAGTTTGACAGCTGCCGAACGAACCGCGAGCGTACTGGCTTGCTTTGCTGCCCACCCGAGCTTGAAGCTTTTTACGCGAGATTCTGCGCAGTTGCTAAAATTTGCACCGTGTGGCACTGCTGTCACTTGTTCAACAACTCCGAGCGTGTTGTTGTACAGTTGTCACAGCATGTATTCGTGAGCATACGAAATGGGAGATGTCTTTTTTTGCTGTCGTTTACGTCATATTTCATCAATTTGAATTGTTTGTGTTCTGAGCAATACAAAAGCTTGAAAATTTTAAACATATTGAAATCGACAGGAAGAATTGAAAATTTGATGAGTTATTTAAAGGAAATATCTCAATTACTGTCACTTAAAATTGGATACGCTTTTTAAATTTTTTGTTGCTACTCGCGTGACGAAATAACAAATATGACCTTGAGAGATTGCCGTTCGCCACATAGCATAGAAAGCAGAACAAGCATCAGAAAGGGAAGAAAACGAAAACACCAAGTCTGGGTTAGCTGGCCCCCACTCTCTTATGGGGGTGAGGAAAGGGGGAGACTGCAATTAGGTTTTACGCCGTCGCGGCTAACCTCAATCTCGTTTTTCTGTTTGACAGCTCGCGTGCACTGTTTACATGGACTTAGTCGGAAGTGATAGATTTTTTTTCATAAAATTATTTTTTTAGGTTCTTTTCGGTGTTAGCAAGTTATTTTATTTATTTTTTCAAATGGACCGACAATGTTTCTTGGTCTTGCTTAGCCGGTATGAACATGGGTTGTGTATTTGTTTATAAGATTAAGAGTCTTTTGAAAACAAATTATAGGAAACGGTTTAACCTTTAGCTAGTCTCTGTCCAACGCTGGAAAGACTATGATTTAACTGCCGGTTTCGGAAGCAATCAACGTTATGGACGGGAAAATTTCAAGCCGGTTCGCAAGTTCAAGTAAACAGTTGTTTTTCAACTTTCAAACTAAGGCTAAGTTACTTTGCGATTATGTTTTTGATAGTTTATGAAAAAAAGATCGTTTAAATGTTTTATATGTTATTAGAGGTTAATTTATTTGAAAGATTACAGCGAATTGTGGGAAGAATTACACAGTTACATTATTTTTGTTGCTATAATAATTCACATGGATCGCAATGGATCGATCGCAATCATATATTTAACCGTCTCGTGTTTTTTATAATTGCTATAAAGAGAAGTTGCCGCTTTTAAATCAGAGGGATTCTGGCAAAAAATTTCAAAGCAGTCAACAATAAATATTCGTTTGTTTCCAAACTTGGACTGAAAATTTTGTGGCAAATGTCGAATAGCAATTTCAGGTTTTGTGGGAAGATTTGCCCACTTGAGGCTTTCGTGGATTTGATAGAGGGTTCTGTGGAAATATTTTGAAATTGTTGTTAAGCTAGAGTTGTAGTCATAGGCCAATGATGAGAGCGATGTGTTCAATCGTAATCTCGTTAGGGTTAAAACAAGTAGCTGGTCTTTTGACAAATTACAGACAGGCTGATCTAGACTAGGTTCTAAAAATTTAAATAGTTTAAAAAAGGTTTCATAACTGCTGATCCCGGTATAGAATAAACATTTTCGGTCGTCTTCGACAAATTTCAGACCTCTTCTACACTTTTGGACCTCAGCCTCCAACTCATCGTTTTTTGTTTGCAAGCGAATAATTTCATCATAGTACTGCTGGAAAGTTTTTGCGGGATAGCAGACACCTAAAATTAAAATTAAAATCTGTGCAAAAATAAATAAATAGCAAAACATTAAGTAGCAAACCTCCTTCCTGTACGTTGCAATTTCCCTTACGCGAAGATGATGCAACAGCCTCATCTTCTTGATGTTTGGATGCCAATATAGATGGGTTTGACTGTTGCTGGTCTGTAGGTAACGAGGTGAAATTTTCTGGCAAATCAGAACGATCCATATTCAAATCAGCCCTGATGTCATCAGAATCCATATCATCGCTAGAGGAATAATTGTGATCAGAACCGGCCCTGGAGGAAAAGTCAGAGCGTTCGCTGATCGACCGTGAACGGCTGTGGGACGAATGATCGGTTCCAGTATCCATGTCTTCGGAACCAGCCTTGGAGGACATGTCGGAGTGTTCGCTGTTGGACCGCGACCGGCCGTGGGTCGAATTATCGGCTCCGCACTCCATGTTTCCGGATCCGGCCCTTGTAGACATGTCGGAGTGTTCGCTTATGGACCGTGAACGGTCGTGAGTTGAATTAACCGCTCCGTTTGTTGAAGGCCGGTGACCGGTTGTTCGTGCAACAGAACCATCCGGTTGCAGCCTGGCAGTCGAACCGTTGGAGGCGCGAACAGGCTCGTCCAAGCTGTCGGAAGAATCATCATCGGGAAGTTCATCCTTGCGCGTCAATTCTAAATCGATCGTCGGAACCCAATCTACATTATCCACGTCCAAAAGTGCAGAAGGTTTTCCTACAAATATATGAAAATCTATAATCTGATTAGTATTTAATCAAAAATATCATCTTACCGCCGACGAAGTGCCTGCCACAAACAAATTTTTTAACTTTGAAATCGTCTTTTTTCTTCAAAGCATCAAGCCACAGTTTTCGTCGTTTGAGGCTCAAATTGTTCGTATGGTTATCCACGGTTTTCCCGGGAACTGCGTGGAAGGTAAATTTTCCGCTCGATTGACTCCGATCACAGTTATCCACAAAACATTTTCGAGGCATTTTACCAAATTTTGAAGAACTTAAACACTCTTGAACCGAACACGATTAAGACTATGTAAACAGTGCACGCGAGCTGTCAAATGACGTCACGGTGTAAAACCTAATGACGACATGCAGCCCTCGCAGAAAGAGACGGAATGAATGTTGCTGTTGGTTTTGATATGCTGGATAAACGTTAAGCAGAACCTATTTCGCTGCTATACATGGCCAGGATGCGTTTCATTCATTCAGTTGGACGGAAAGCTAGGGGTGTCACGATAAAGTTGATGTTTCTAAAATTTACTTTCAAATAATAAATATAAAAATACAAAAAAAAATATGAAATTATATCTGTTGAAGCATCAATCCAAAATTTATCAATCTATTTAAAATAATAAAATTTTCGAAAAACTCAGAATGTAAAACTAAGCTTATATTGAACCAAATCACAACAGGAATTGAAATAAATTAGAATAATCCAGGACAAGTGCACCACGGCGGACTTTGTCCTGATTTTCGAGGGCAAAACCTGCAGCACAGTATAGCATTTCCTTCGCTGTGTTGGGTGGGGTCATGTTCATCAACCGAACTATGCTCCTTACCACGCCTCCTCACCTTGACTGGACTGGATCGTCCTTCCCAACTTTGTTACACGCGACAATGACTTATCGATTTTCCACGTGTCTGCGCGCTCTTTCTCTTCTCCACCACCACAACACTTCATTCACATAAAACAGATCATCGACTTGAGAATGAATGTCACGTGACACGGTGGAAAAGAGTGTTGAGTACTTTTTTGATATTTTTAGACAATCCTTCAAGAAACTAAACAATACTTAAATTGATGAAATTTTGTTATTCTCGTTAATATTAAACTTGTATCCCCATTTACTGCTTGTTATTAAATCAAGTCATGGTTAAATTTGATCAATGCTAGGATTTTTAGGAAGTGATATTTATGATTAACTGCAAATCGTTAATACTTGCAAAACAAAAACTAATTTTAGACATGAAACACTTCAACTAACGTCTCCACTCAAATTCCTGGTTAAATTCACTGCCATCACACCAATCGAAGGACGACTCAAGTTCAGACAGTGGCAACAAAGTTTTGTTGATTCAATGATCGTAAACATTATGGCAGACAAAATCCTGACAAAATTGTCCCCAAACCTTAGGAAGTTATACGACACCGTGTCATGCGATGCACTTATATTTTGGTCCCTCCGTCGGAATCCTAAATCTAACCCCAGCCAAGGCGAACGACATTTGCGTGTGTAACTTCCGAAATTAGTTTTATAAATTTGTCATGAAACATACACAAGGAGCAGCAATCCAACAAGTTTGGAGACAACAACAGCAGACCATCGTCAGCGTGACGTAATTGTGGAAACATCCCTTCAACGAGGGCTTCGTTTTCGAATCAGTATGGATGTGGTGGCGCCCAGAAGGTGGAAAAATCGATAATTGGGTCTAAAGTGTGGCGGCCATTTTATTGTGATGTTGGAGCTTCATGTGTTGAATAAATGAAAATTCTTAACATTTTAATTTTAAGTTGTACAAACATTTCCATGTATAATTAATTAGCGTTGAGGCATAAGAGAAATTAACAATTATTTTCTTCTAGCGCAAACAACAAAAATAGTTTGAATAAAATATCAATGATTTATTAGGTATTATTTCCAGAAACTGATTCTGTTTCACTTACTATATAACGTGACATGAACGTTCATAACAAACACACACATGAATCTTATAGTGATACTATTTTTAGCCAAAGAGAGAAGCCGTTTGTTTGATGCCGGTCGATGAATTTCACAACCTACATCAGTTCTTTGTTTTTTTTTAAATCTTTTTTTATTGGAAAATATTGAAAATATAAAAAAGGTAAATTTATAAACTCTATAAATTTGGAAATTTTTAAAAATAATCCAAATACTAACAACAATAAAAAAAATGATACAAAAAATAAAAATACATCTAGAGTTTTTTTTGAAACGGTCCAACAAACCAAATTTTCAGTTTTTGCTTTTTGGGTGTTTTTAAATACCCCTGACTCAAGGCTATTTCAAAAACACCCAAAAAGCAAAAACTAGAAATTTGGTTTATTGGACCTTTTCAAAAAAAAAAAAAAAACTCCAGACATAAAGGTAACAAAAACAATAACAAGGCTTCCTGGTTGTTTAACCCTCTACTGCCCAAAATTTTTTTTCGAAAATTTTTATTTTTCCCGTGTTCAGGAGGTCATTTTGAGCAACTTTTGTTCTACGAAAAACTTTACTTCTCTTGTTTTATGTTTTTCTTGTTTCATTTTTAGTATTTTAATTTGCATTTATCTTGTTTAGTTTATGTTTGTTTTTGGTAGTATTTGGCCTACTCTACCACCTCCTATCATTACATTTTGCCTATCTAATTTTTTCATGTTTTTACAGTATCTTTTTCAATTTTTTGCATGTTTTTCACATTTTCTGCTATAAAATGGAACCATTATCATTTAAATTGTAAATAAATGCGTAGAGGCATAGTCTGGGACACTAGAAAAATTACTGCATACTTTTTTTAACTTAAAATATAGGATATGTTAGTAAAAAATACAGCCAAAGTTGACCCCTAAAAAAATACATTTTTAAAAACATTGGCAAAGTCACATAAAACAAGTCAAACTTCCAACCCTAAAATTTTCCAAAATTTTAAAAGTTCTTCTTTCCAATGCTTTTTGAAGATAAAAAATTGGTTGAAAAATGGATTTTTGGCGGTTTTTTAAATCGAAGCCCGTCTAGAGGCGGGGTTGGGTTGTAGAGGGTTAATACATTTGTACGGAGGGCTCAGCATGGTTTTTTTGAATATTGATTTATTTAAGCTTTAATTTGTTTCCTTTTCAATAATTATTTTTTATTCCATTTAAACTATTATAACTTGTTATTTAGACGCAAAGTTTTAGATGTACTATATCCTATTTTTTTCTTTTCAAAAAATGCATTTTTTCAAATTGTTTAAATCCAGGACCAAATTTTGCGCCATCCCAAACTCAAGCGCAAAATATGACTTTTTTGATCCCCTAAACTAAATACCTAGATTTTGTTTTTTAAAGGAATGAACAAAATTTTATTTTTTTCATTTTTTGTGTTTCTTTAAGCCGCCTCGAGTCAGGAAGGGGATTCAAGAAAAAAAAAAACTTCAGATATAAAAAAAAATCGAAAATCTAAGTTAACCCTCTACAACCCAACCCCGCCTCTAGGCGGACTTCGATTTAAAAAATCGCCAAAAATCCATTTTTCAACCAATTTTTGATCTTCAAAAAGCATTGGAAAGAAGAACTTTTAAAATTTTGGAATATTTTAGGGTAGGAAGTTTGACTTGTTTTATGTGACTTTGCCAATGTTTTTAAAAATATAATTTTTTTAAGGGGTCAACTTTTGCTGTGTTTTTTACTAACATTTCCTATATTTTAAGTAAAAAGAAGTATGCAGTAATTTTTCTAGTGCCCCAGACTATGCCTCTACGCATTTATTTACAATTTAAATGATAATGGTTCCATTTTATAGCAGAAAATGTGAAAAACATGCAAAAAAATTAAAAAGTTCCTGTAAAAACATGAAAAAATTAGATAGGCAAAATGTAATGATAGGAGGTGGTAGAGTAGGCCAAATACTACCAAAAACAAATATAAACTAAACAAGATAAATGCAAATTAAAATACTAAAAATGAAACAAGAAAAACATAAAACAAGAGAAGTAAAGTTTTTCGTAGAACAAAAGTTGCTCAAAATGATCTCCTAAACACGGGAAAAATAAAAAATTTCGAAAAAAAACGAATTAACGAATTTTGGAAGTTAAACTTAAAAAAGGATATTTTTGGTTGTCTATTTTTCTAGAAAAATTTAGGTTATGAAGTTTGCTGAAGGTACCAAATTGATTAGAAATTCCTTTCTTAGATATTTACATATTTACCTATATTTACGTACCTATTTTGTATTAGCAGCCCGTAAAATTGTAGGAAGACTTATAGGAAAACAAATGATGCAAAATGGCAAAAATTGAAACTGAGAGAAAAAAAAAGGTAAATGCCTGACAAAATTAAACTTCACGAGGGGATTTTAAAAGTACATATTATACAATTGTTATATATTTTTGTGTTCGCAGCTTTAACAAAAGTTGGATAAAATTCGAAAAGCCATTTTTTTTTCTAATGAATTCATAAACTAAAGATTTTTTTTGTAAGAGCTAAACAGAAGGATTGACCGAGCCACGTAGCCCAGTGGTAACGCTTCCGCCTCGTAAGCGGTAGATCGGGGTTCAAATCCCGGCTCGGACCAACACAACTGGTGATCTTTTCCCTTCTGGAATCGATTGCTTAGTAAAGGGAAGGTAGTGTATCGTCACAAACTGGACCTTATCACGACACCTTAGGGAGGCGACCTATGGAATGTTAACATTAATCTTAACATGTTAACATTAAGTTAAGAATGAAACTGTCACTGAATCCGCTTTGTAAATGCCGGCCCCGATACTCTTCAAGGGTGTTCCCCTCAGGAACTGGGAAAGATTTACTTTTTACTTAAACAGAAGGATAAATAAAGCAGCGTATAATCATTTTTGGAGCATTTTAGGCCAATGCAAATTTTATATCATGTTTTTGTCCCCCATTCAATTTTGTTAAAATCAGAAGGCCAAAATATTTTTTTTTCTAATTTGAACAATTGTTTCAATTGTACAATTGGTTTTGTTTGGTAAGGTCCTAAAAACATAGAAGTTTACTATGTCTATTTTTCAACTCTCTAATGCCCAAATTAATTTTTAATTTTGAGCAACTTGACTTCTCTTGTGTTATGTTTTTCTTGTTTCATATTTAGTATATTAATTTGAAAAAGTCACATAAAACAAGGGTTTTAGAGTTAACATATTTATTTTTTATATTTAATGACAACCAAGTTTTTTTTTATAAGACCCACTGTCAATGCAGAGTTAAGTTAACAAATTAACTTGTAGAAAGGGTATTTAAGAAAGTATCGTTTCTTCTATTATGTAGCACCTCATTTTATCATCATATTATTTTATTTAACGTACTCACCGAATGAAAAATGTTAATCCAACTACTTAGCGGGGATCTCCCGAAGGATTCGCTGCAATTTAGATTGCTCGACTCAGGGACTTCCCCCTTTCAAATCGTGCCTGAAAAGAACAAAGAAGAAAGAGCAAAAGTTAGTTAATGTTTGGGATTAATCCATAAGTTTGATTGTTTCGCTTATTGGAATTGCCCTAACTTGCTTCGCTCATTTCGCTAGGCTGTCGATGTGCAGTGACAATTTGCCATTACTTCGCTTTGCCGGTGAATGCAACCGATTGCACGTAGTGCAACTAACTCATGCATGCCAATTGCCAAGTTGGTCTTTCTATGCCAAAAAATGTATCTCATCATCATCCTCCCCGAAAGTATAACTATTAAGCCAAATTCCGGGACGATTACATCAACCATATACAATCTAACCCAAGAGTGGGAGAGCGGTTCTTCGACTCTCGTCGATACACCCCGACCATCCATCACGGGGGGCAAAAATAGTAGTAATCACGAGGCGTTGCACTCGACCATTTAAAGATCGGTTTTTTGCTAGTGATGACCATCCGGCGGGCAATGAGAATGCAAATCTCGCGACAAAAAACCACCACGTCAAAGCACCTACTTGAGAGGGGCTCAAGTGTGTGTCGTCGGTACAAGTACGCGTGATAAAAGATATAAATCATTGGTTTGTTATCATAACAGCGACTGTTTGGTTTTGCTTTTGCTTGGAAGTCAGGTGCGGTCACGTGCCCACCGAGTCACGGTGAAACTGCAAACATCAGCTGGTAGAATGACCTCTTAACGGTATTTTAAGAAAGTTTTTCGTTTTGGTTACAAGTTACAATACGATTACAATACGATGACAAAGAAGCAGACATTTTGTATGAACCCGGGCTTGAAACTTCTATACTTAAGTATACTTTATATTAATTGATTGGATCATTAAATAATCAACTCGTTCTCTCGGTTTGAATACCAAATGTGATACCATCTGTTCATGAAACGTATCGTATGTTCCTATTTCATTTACTCTTCAGACTTTGCCTCTAGCGTCGATATCGATTTTTCGTAGTTTTTTTTTCTATTGAAATTAAAGCTTATATTGTATTCCTTTTATTAAGCACATCAATCTTTGAAGGGCATACTAACAATATAAAAAAGTCAACAATTTGGAAAAGTCTCGAAACGTAAATGCTCATTAATTAGCAATTGTAACAAAGTTCAAGTTGGAGGTGCAACAAAAGTCGCGATCAATTATAGCGTGGAATATATACAAACACACTAACACACAGTAAAAAGTGACTACTTATCATCAAACTTGCGGTCAGCGTTCGCGGTGCGGTACGCTGTACGCAGTTCAAGCCGCAATATCAGACCGGGAAGGTTCACGAAGGCCAACGCCGCCGCTTGGATTGAGAAATTCTTTTGCAATTGCAAAAGCAGCAGCAGCTTGGTGCTGGTGAAATTTAATTCTTGATCATGCAGGGATGCAGTGGACGCGTTTGGGAGAAGCTTGACTTGAACGGCGAACTCAGGAAAACTTGGAAATCTATTTATAGTTTTAAATAATTATTTGGGTTTTTTTTTGTTATTAGAAAGTCTTTTCAAATCTATTCATGTTTTTTTTTGTTATACTGGGCATATTGCATTATCAAATACAATCATTAATTAATGTAGAGCTTTGGAGAACAATTCCACTGGATTGGATTACAGTACTTGTTCGGTAACTGGCGAATTTAACTCACTAACTGGACAGGACAAACAATGCCGAGGGGTATACCAATGCATTTTGTTTTCTTCATAAAATATAACAAAATTAAAGTTATTTATTTATGCTCAGAGCTTAATTTTCATGTTTCCATTAATCGTGACTTAAAATATCTAAAAAAATAAAAAAACTTGTTTTTTTACACTTTTACACATTGACCCCTCGGTAATCTTGGTTTGTTTTTGTTTTTGACGTCTGTCTGATTTTTAAGTGGACTACTGCCCAATTAAAAAGCTGCTAAAACTAAACTAAATTAAAAGTGTATAAAAAAGAATTTCCCAAAAATTGTCCGCGTGGTTTATGGATGACCCCTTATCATTTTTTAGGAAAGCTTTATTTTGTTTTAAATATTATTAAAAATTTGTCATGATTTAAATAATATAATAACACATGGATTTTTTTTAATTAGTAATTATAAACTAGCTTTTTCTAGCCTATGATTTTCATATGGCCTAAAGTTCATTTTCCTATCATTAATAATCTTTTTTTCAAATTCAAGCTTGAAAGGGATAAATTAAATTGAAAACACCAAACATTTTAATAATTGAATAAAGCTTGTGTAGATTTTATTTAAGGTTTTTGTTACTAATCTCTAGTCAGGTCCAAAGGGGCAAAAAATATTTAGGCAAAATGTATCACAAAATGCTTTATAAACTATTATTTTTAAGCCTTGAACATTGTACAAAAAAAAAGTTTCATAAATGTAGGAAAATATATTATGTCTTTACCGATAGGTCGAAACATTCAAAATTTGTAAAAGGCTTTAATGTGCCATTTTTTTGATTAAAAATTCTAAAATACACGTTTTACAATGAGTTTAAAGTAGTTTAAAATCACCTTGTATAGCTTTTATCCTCAAAATTTTAAATTTTAGCAGTACATTTTTTTTGCACTATGATTTTTTTGGGGAAACTTATACCTGACGTATAATTTGCATTGGCTTCATTTAAAAAATCCAAATTTTTCTTAAGATGATTTAAAAAAATTCTAAAATTTAGAAAACCTAAAGATTTTTTTTTTCAGAAGAATTGCTAACCTACTTAAAAATAAAAAAAGCAAAAAATTTTTTTTTTCAAAATCAGATCGATTTGGATTTTTTTATGTATTAACAAAACCATAGAAAACAATATGGATTAAATTTAAAACTTTTGTTTGTTTCACAAAAAGACAATGGTGAAAATCGAGTTTAATCCCATAAACTAAGGTTTTATTTCTAATTCGACAAATTCAGCGATTTTTTTTTTCAATTTGTTGCACCATGATTTTATGTTTATCCATATTAAAAAAAAAAATATTCAAATGCGTTTTAAGAAGACAAAAATTAAACAAATCTGTCACAGTGGTTAGTTTGCATTAATAATAATACAAGAATTCAGTGATACTTTTAGGAGCCACAATTGTGATTCAGAGTTCTCATTTTGTGGTTCAGTTGCACTTTTTAAGTTTTAACTTCTTCAGAATGTGCAGTGAAAGTTGATTTTAGCTACAAATTTTCACAATTTGGCACACACCAGAACGTGACAAAACCATCAAAACACATTCACATTTCGCGTGAAACTAATTGGACAAAACACATTAATGTCATACAAAGTAGAAACCCGACCAAGAGAGCATTCACAATCAATTCACTTATTTTGTTATTGCAAAAAAGTCGTCCGCCCGTCCGGTGCGATCCTTGATTCGTATCAATTTAGAGCTTCTCCATGCCACGAATGCCGCTGCCGCTTCTGGTGTACGGTTTTGTGTGCACTAGCAGCAGCACTATCAATACTTGAGAATCGCTACTATTTGATTGCAGTATAAACAACCAACCTCGCGGCCACAACCAGAGTGTGGAGTAAGAATTTCACATACTCTGATGATTACATAAACACAACAAACTGCACTTTTTCTTCACGCAAATAGATTTGAGGGTTTTCTTGTGCCTTTGGTCAAACTTGGTGAAATTTCTAGTCCACTTTCCCGAACTTATCTTCTCTCCAGCTGTCGAACCAACCAAAAAATCAAGATAAATGCCTCATTTTCTTCTCTACTACTGCTGCTGCTGCGACAGAGCCGAGTAAAATTCTTGCCTTTTGCATAACACCATCGCGTGTCCCTTCTTTCCACCCCCTGCACAGTTCCGCCCCCGAAAACACGGTCCTACTTTGGCTCACACACAACCGCGACCAAAAGTTGACAAGTTGTTAGTCTTGCGGAGGCTCAATCTCTCTCGCTCGAATTCGACGTCATCCGAGGTGTGATCTACTAAACTCGATCTACCAAGTCGCTAGTGGCCGCGAGCCTGTGAAAAGGGCCACAAAAAGAGAAAGAACCTGTGCGCGAACCTGCGGGGTGGGAAAGAGGAGCAGAAAGTGGTCAATACTTTGGCCAGAAAAAGGAAAACTCGGTCGCAAATCTCGCTCACCTTGCTGACGTCCCACAGAACCGGGATTCCTTCTGCTGTAGATCCCTGCTGAACCCTGCTCCGCAGCCGCCACCGCCTCCTTCTTCAGCGTGCAGGGAATGTTCCGGGAAGTTTCGAGGTGTTTTTTTTTCTTCTTTCCTCCCCCCGCTGGTTATCACGTAATGGAAAACACTTGGCAGGCACCTATTTTCCGACGCACACACGCAGGGCGATTAGTAGCCAAAAGTAGTAGCAGCTCGACCGCGACCACACCGACGATTTGAACGAGCTTAAACTAGTCGAACCGAGGGCTTCAAAATTCCGTAATCCGAAAAACTCGAAAGTGAATGGCTGCTGGCTCTGCTGCTGCTGCTGGCCACAACACACGAGGGACGACCGATTGCGAATGAGAGATGAGAGAGCGAGCGGATTTTGCAATTTGGCTGGCGCTGTCAAAAAAGTCGAAAGTGACAGATGAGTTTCGTTAAGTTTTGTCGTTGGCAACAGGGTTACCAGGTTGAAATTCAACCAAAGTATTAAAAATCTTAATTCAAAAAAATTAAAACATCTAAAAATCTAACAACATTCGAAAAATCTCTTAAAAAATCTAAAAATTTAACAACAGTATAAAAAAACTAAAAATCTAAAAATCTAAAAAAATCTAAAAAATTGAAAGTTTTAAAATCTAAAAAACTTAACATCTAAAAATCTAAAAATAATTTAATCTGAAAGTCTTAAAATCTATAGATATATGTCATATATGTCAATTTTTATGTACAACGGTAAAAAACACGATTAAAAACCATTTCTGATCATTTTTTTTTTCATTTTAATGCAAATTTTTTTTGACAAGGCAACACTTTTTCGATGGATCAACTATGGTCTCCTTGGAACGATCTGTCAAGTAGGAGCTTTTCTGTCAAGAAGGACCGGGAGGTTAATTTTTCAAAATTGATTTAAAAATCCATTTTAAACTCTTTGTGGTCGTACAAAGGGTCATTGTACTCAGAAAAATAAGCTTTATCGTTGTAAACAATAATATCAGCAATCTAAGCTTTATTTTAGGACCCAATAACCCAGGAATCTAGAGTTTTTTTTTAAAAAAGGTCCAATAAATACATAATTTTACTATTTGCTTTTCGAGTGTTTTTGAAACCGCCTTAAAGGTTAGTATGCAGATCGGAAGGAAAGGGGTCAAGAAACAGCTTTACGAACAGCAGAACAAAGGAGAGGGAGCGATTTCTTGGGGCTTTTCTTGATCCTCTCTGACTTGCTTAAAGCAAGAGTGTTTTGAACACTCAAAAAGCAAAAAGGAAGCGTTCTTTTATTACGTAACGCAATTGGGGGGGAGGGAGGGGGGTCAGAGGCCATGTATGGAGCGTACCATACAACATTTTACAAATTCGTATGGAAATTTTGTTACGAGGGGGGGGGGAGGGGGTCTAAAAATCCGCTTTTTTGCGTTACGTAATAAAAGAACGCTCCCAAAATAAAATAAAATTTAGTTTGTTGGACTTTAAAAAAACTCGAGAAAATTTAATGTTCCAAAACTCAGTATCCAGATTTTTAAGCGAAGATGGCGTTCGGATGGTGAACGCCCGAAATGTCAAAATCATGCAGTGGTACCAACATTACGAAAAAAGTGTGCCATGGCATGACAGCCATACTTTTTTTTCTAATGTTGGTGCTACTGCGCGATTTTGACAATTCGGGCGTTCACAATTCGAACGCCATCTTCGCTTAAAAACCTGGATAGAAGATGTAAACAACAAGGGGCAGGAAACTCCTTTCTTGACTTTTTTTTGATAAGGTCCTATAAACAAATGTAAACATTGAGTGTATCCCGCTTACTCCGATGGACTTTGACATAAGGTGTGAAAGGGATACACTCAATGTTTACATTTGTTTATAGGACCTTATCAAAAAAAAGTCAAGCTTTGAACTTTACCTATTATATTAATAAGTATACTAACTTTCGCTATTATATTAATACTTTCCCACCCTGAATATATACACCTTTAATAGAAATGTCATAACTGATGTATAGAAAAGTCAGATTTTTATTGTTGTTTTTGTTTACCGTCGACCGTCGTCGGTCGACCGTTGCCGCTTGCTGGTCTCACAAGCCAGGTTCCCATCCGATTCCCACCCAGGCTCTTCACGCCGAGAACGGGATGTGGCCAACTTTAAGCTCTGTTCCAAGTATCTAACAGGAAATACTCGCATATCGTTCAAACTCGCCAACTGGAAGCTTTAACTTTGCCATCTCCGGAGTACATGCGATTGCCGGAAGATGGATTCCGTTGTAGCTGGTTCTGTCCAGAACGGCATGACGGAATTTCTGCCAGCCGTTCCTCGAACGGCTATAATTCCAGTGCCAAAGGAACAGCCTCATGAGCGCAACAGTAGTAGGAGGAGAAGGAGGGTGACATTTTCTGAAGTGTTGTCATGCCACTGCAAGTGCCTGTCTGACGGTGGAAATTCCGACAATCGAGCCTGGTCGGGCACAGCGGCTAGCTCTAGCCAAACAAACGTGGCAAGCTGATGTGTCAAGAGTCCCTACCGAAGATGTTACACCAGACACGGTCAATTTGGAGATGGATGTTGAAGCCAGTCAACGTGCCCTGACATCTAAGGCAAACGAGCACGATAATGTGTTGAGGTCAAGGTTGAGGTCCAAATCAGGTCCACAAATATCGCGGCAGAAAATCTAGCCTAGACGAAACATCTCCCAACCCGCCCCTCGAACGGTCTTTGATTATAAAATTGTTTTATTATTCAATTGTGCTTGAAAATAAAGAATCGGCTTTGAACCTCGAGCTGGCCTGAAGCCGTCTACCATGGCCAATTCGTTCTCTTCATGGCCGGTTTGTCTCTCTGCTCTTCGCCACGAATTCCTGATGCTTCCTGGCCACCTTCCTCCCCCTTCAATTACGGTAAATCTCGCAGACGTCGGTTTGGCGGGAGTTCCAGGATGCTCAGTTTACTGAAAGCGGTTGCTGCTGTGGCCATGTCCTCGTGCACTTTCTCTTTGCGATGACTGATCAACGGATTCCTAAAAGATCCGGACAAGTTCCGTGAGAAGAAATATAAACCTATTTCAATCAGCTGATAAATGAAAACAACAACAATCCGCTTGCACTGTCAAAATCAAGGTGCTTCAAGTGTTGGTGAGAACTCATGGTTGACATTTCGTTAATATATTAAAAAGTATATTAAAACTTCGTTATTCTACCAAAATGTTCTTAATATTTTTGAAGTTTCCTCCCCCTTGGTAAACAAACCGAAAAGAGATCTGGGGTAGGAGAAAGAAAGAGATAACAAAATTTTTGCGTCTCACATTTTTTGACGCTTTGCAGGGCTGAATCAACAACAGTAGGGGCCCAGCTGTAAAACAGAAATATAAAGTCTAAATTCAGCTGCAAATCAGCTGTAAAAGCGCATTTCCACCAATGGAGTACCCGACGCGATTGGTAGTGAACAATGTATTTCTTATGGAGCGAACTGTCAAACTACCACTTGTATCGGGTATTCCATTTCCAAACCATTTCAGCTGTTATTAATTGCAGGTAAAGCGCTGTTCGTGCTGAACAATTCGACGCCAACATTTCAAAAAGCATCATGTACAAACCATGCGTTTTGAGAAAAACGCATTTGAATGTTGAGCATCCATTTTCAATTCCCGTTTTAATATAAAAGCAAAATAAGATGTTCTAATAATAACAAACGATGAAAAACGTTGCTTTTATTGATACTTGATCATCCAAATTCAATAAAACATCATTTCCGTAATTTTATTTGAGTAAAACAAACATAACTCCTTTTGAAATCACCAACGTCTATATCACCCTGCTGTCATTGAGGGGGATGCTTTGTTATGATTCGTTTTTCTTCGCCGAATGTACATGGCGCTTTGTTCATGTTGCTTTTTTTTCGTCACGAGGTTCATGTAGTCTTTTGTTTGACAGGTTGACAGGGCTATATAAACAGGGACTGCTGATGGCAGAGATTTTGTTTATGTTACTTTATTTAAAATCATGATTAAACAGACTTTACTGAAGTAACTTTTGCTCATTTTTGGTGGAGAGGTAGCTTATTAGGAGTACTTTCAGAATATGCAATAACCCAGAAAGTGTCAAAATGTACATGATGCCTTTTGAAATGTTACCGTCGAATTACAACTTTTAGTGCTGATTGGTTACTTGAGTAGTTTCGGTTTTGACAGCTTTTGCCGAAACCTGAGTGAAATTCGACAAACCTTGATTAATCCATGAACCTTGGCGACTGTGTCAATTCTTTCGTTAAAAACACAAGCAACTTTATTCTGCTCGGGATCATCAACCGATTTTGACGTTTCGCGCTTTTGTATACAAAATCTTGCTGGGTTTCGCGAGTTTTGGTGGCGCGCCGGAGTGATTTCTGTTTAACTTTTCAAATTAATCAGTAAAATTCAAGTGTAAATCCGCGCTAGTTGCCTGAAACAGCTGTAATTCAAATACGTCGACAATGTCGTTCAACTTTGGCAACCCGACCGCAGCCGGTGGCCTCGGATCGACGAGCACTCCGGCCAAACGTAAGTGCAATCTTTTTGGGTTATGTTTCGGATTGTTTGTTTTGATCGTTCTGGTGTGGAAATACACAAATATCCCAATTTTGTAATTTTGAAATTTTACTGTAGAATTTGAATTTTAAATACAATATTTATAAAATATAGCACTGTTTGAAAATATTCAATAGCACAAAATATCAATCTATAATCATTTTTTATAAATGCCGCTCAGCGAAGTAACGTCCGTCCCGGACTTTCCTGGGCCTCGATCTCCTTCGAGTAGTTCCGCGACTGGCTTCGAGCCCTCCGACTACTCTGTCTTCTAGCCTGTTCAATGTCTGCCTGGTTGTCGATGCTCTGGAATCCTTTCCTAAAAAGTCGAGATTTTTTGTTGAATAAAATAATGTGTAATAATTAAAACATTTTAAATTGGGTACCTCTTATAGCACATGTAGGCAAATACTCCCAGCATGAAGAGCACCAGGACGGATGTAATGGTGACCGTGATGTAGATGTAAAACATCTGAATTTTGTAAGACAGCATGTCCGAACTGGTCGGAGATTTACTGCGCCACATGTCTGATAGAAGGAAAACAAAACGATTAGTTTAGTTTGGTTAAGAATTCATTCGATTACACTTACCGGTGAGATAATTTGAATCCTCGTTAACGTCCAACGATTCCGGTTCGGGAGGGGCCACCGTCGTGGTGGTACTGGTCGTGGAGAGGGCGGTCGTTGGGATGTACGAGAACGAAAAGGCTGACCGAGTTGGCGGTCCGGGAAATACTATCTGACCTTTGTCGGCAAGAAAACGGGCCGATTTGATAAACATGGCTTTTAAAGTAGAGAAACAAATAGAAAATTAGGATTGATTCCTTTTACATTTGCACAACACGATTTAGGCACTTGCTCTAACTTGGGGATTTACCAATTAAAAACACTCCTTCACCCCTCGTCGAAATTCACAATGTTCCATCACAGCAAAGTGTAGTAACAAAAGCACAGATTTGATGATTTGGTTTAGAAACAAACTGGCAGCTGCAGTAATCCTTTAATCACACAGCTAATTAACAGCGGATTTTGCGTAGAACCGCCTCAAATCCGAATCGATCCCCGTCCTGCCAAAATGAACCTTGGACACATATCACTGCTTTCTTGGGAGAGTCTTCCTCTTAGAGAATCGTAGTTCTGCCCCGGAGACCGACCGACCGACCGTGCCAACAACGACTGACGACTGACCGTTCCCCAGGTTTGGCCAACGAACGGATTGTGTGTGTTTTTCGCGGGTTTCGCTTTGAGGCGCTGATTTTAATTCAATTAGGGTCACCGCGACTGCAGTCTGTGGGTAATGTGCGGCGCACGAGTTTCCGCCGTGGCAGCCGCAGTGCACCAAGTTTCCTGTGGCCATATGGGGACAGGTGTGGGACACCGCGAGGACGACGGCTACGATTTGGGAAATGGGGCACGACTATTGATTTTGGCAAAGCGAGACCTCGCGGGCTTGGACGGGGGAATTGATCGATACTTTGCTTCGTCGGCGGTTTGTTTGCTTTGCTTTGACGGGATTATGAAACAACTAATCCGACATTCTCGGAAAACTAATCGTCTCTAACATAATTTTGTACGGTTTTGGCAATTTATTTTTAGACTTTGATGTTTTTCTTCTTTTTAATTCTGAAATGATTTTGAGTTATTTAAAAAAGGATAATTCTTACCACTGTTTTTCACTAAATACTGCTAAACATAACAACGTCCGATAGGTAAATGTGCAAGTAGTGGCCAACAAAACAGAACAAAACCAGCCAGAACATGCACTCCTATAATCGAATTACGAACTCACTTGTAAGGCGACTCCCTTGCCCATCGGTCAATTTGTGCTGCCATGTGGTCAGCAACGCAAGCACAATGAAATCACGCTGTGCACGTGAGTCCGTTCGTTCTACCGCTTGACTTATCGAGTTCTGTTTTGCTCTCCCATTTTTTTCCCCAGCCGCCTTTGGAAACTTCTCCTTCGGAGGTCAGACGGCGACCCCGGCGTTCGGCAGTACCGCGACCGTGACCAGTTCCGCTCCGTCGCTGTTTGGTGGCCAGGTCAACACTACGACCAACACGGGATTCGGGGGTTTCGGAGGAGCGACTACGGCTCCGGTAGCGGCCAGTACGTCGGCGTTTAACTTTGGAACCAACACGGCTCCCACTGCCGCGCCGGCGTTCGGATTCGGTGGCGGTACGGCGACGGCAGCGGGAGCGTTCGGTACGACGGCGACGACGAGCGCACCGGCTTTTGGAGGATTTGGTGGTTTTGGTACCACCACGACGAGTTCGGCTCCGTCACTGTTCGGACAGACGAATACCAACACGAGCTCGGCTTTCGGCGGATTTGGATCGAGCTTTGGTACGGGTGCCTTTGGTCAAACGCAGCAGCAGCAGCCGCAGAACACCGGGTTGTCATTTGGACAGCAACCTTTTGGTCAACAGCAGCAGCAGCAGCAGCAGCAACAGCAGCAAGCACCGGTTCCAACGCCGGAAGAAGCGTTCGCGCAGTCCATCTTCAATGTGTCGATCTTTGGAGATGAACGCGACACGGTCATTGCCAAGTGGAACTACTTGCAGGCCATGCTGGGAACCGGGAAGGCGTTCTACTCGCAGTCGAACGCACCCGTGGACATTACACCGAACAATTATCTGTGCCGGTTCAAAACCATGGGTTACACGAAGCTACCGGGCAAGGAAAACAAGGCCGGACTGGTTGGGCTAACGACGAACAAATCCGCTGGCCAGTTGAAGGACCAACAGCAACAATTCATAACCAGTTTGAATCAAATCTTTGGCAACAAACCGAACATTTTGATCAACGTGGAAAGCATCAAATCCGTTGGAGATAACAAATGTCAGATCATAATCTACGTGGAGGAGAAGTCGGTCACTTCCAACGAAACCAAACGCATCCTTGCGACGGAAGTGGCCAGCTACCTCAACCAGCCGAACCCCAAACAGCAAGCGGGAACGCTGGGAGTGGAATCGATAGTGGCGCTGGTTCTACCAGAAGAAGACCAACTTAAAGAATACCTGGAAAACCCACCAAAAGGAATCGACCCACGCATGTGGCAGCAGGCCAAAATCGACAATCCCGATCCGAAGCGCTTTATCCCGGTGCCGATGATCGGCTTCCAAGAGCTCAAGTGGCGCATCAAGTGCCAGGAGAACGAAACCGACCTGCACGTGGGCTATCTGGCCAAGGTAGAGAAAGAAATCGAACAGCTCAAGCAGCGCCACACCAACACAACCGCCAAAATCATGGAACATCGGCGCAAGTTTGCCGAGCTGAGCCACCGCATACTGAAGGTGATTGTGAAGCAGGAGAGCACGCGCAAGATGGGACTGGCGCTGTCTCCGGAGGAGGAGCAGATTCGCAGCAAGCTGGAGAACATGCACGCGCTGGTTTCCACGCCCACCCAGTTCAAGGGCAAGCTGAGCGAGCTGCTGTCGCAGATGCGAATGCAGCGCAACCAGTGGGCCCACGCCGGCGGCATCAACGAGTACACGCTGGATAAGGGTAAGACTGATTGAGATCGGGTTAACAAACAACTTTGTTTTTTTTTTTTTAAGTTTTATCTGAGGGGTTCCACCGAAGTTGCGCTGGTAATTCCAATCCCAAATGTTCTGAAGTCCATAAAACCTGAAGACTATAAACCAATCAACATGTCGCCATTGTACGAGAAGGTCTTTGAGACGATCGTGAAGGAACAACTGACCGCGTTCATTGAGCGAACAGGGTGCGCTGCTGAAAGAACAATCTGGTTTTCGAAAACATCATTCCTGCGAGTCGGTTCTGAATCTACCGTTGCTGAAGTGGACCTACGACACCATTGACCGGACTAAATTGATAAGTGTTCTGAGGAAAAGCGGGACTCGAGGAACGGTATTGAAATGGTTCAGCGATGACCTGGAAATACGGTAGTAGGCCACGAGCTACAACAGTGTGGTCTCATCAGAAACAGCTGTAGATTTTGGAGTACCAAACCAAACTCTACCAGGCAACGAGATGCGAGAAATAATTTCAGCAATGGATGCCCCAACCCATAGGATTGCAAAATTGCTCGTCGAGGAATTCTAGAGTATCGATGTCTCTGTGCTCTCTTATGCTAACTAGATAGGAAAACCAGCAAGCTTAGTACAAGAGAGCACAGAGGCATCGGTATGCCGAAACCCTTCCTGAGCCGTTCAGTCATCAGTTCGCAGGTATTTACTAATAAGCTTCTTGAGACGGAACCGATAGCTGAGAATGAAATAATGGTTTCCTTCGACGTCAAAGCATTATCTTCAAGCATACCGGTAAACAACGCAATTGGATCTTTACGGAAATGGCGCACGACACGTGGGCGAACCATGGAGACAGTAATCGATCCAGTACATGAAATAAGCCACATTATGCATTAAACAGAGCTACTTCCAGTTCAGGGATTGCATCTACCAACAAAAGTTTAGAGCTTCGATGTGTACCCACTAGCACCGTTCTTGAGTGACATATACACGAGCTACATACCAAAAACCTATTTCCAGAATGTTGGTGGAGATACGTAAATGATGTATTTTGAATAATCAAACGGGGTTCACTAACTTCGGTACTAGACAACATAACTAGTGCACGCAGAAGCATCAAGTTCACTTACAAAATGAATGTTGAGGGAAAGTTACCTTTGTTAGACATCCTGATCCTAAGAGAACCCATCTTCGTTTACCTTTGAGATCTACAGGAAATCAACGAACACCAGAAGAACAATTTTCGCCATGTCAAACCATTCTTTAAAACAGAAAATGAAAGCATATCATTACTTGATACACAGGATGACAATTTTACCCCTCAGCGAAGGAGGAAAACATAAGGTATTGGAGTACATATTTGAAACAGCAAGAATCAACGGTAACAGAGTCACGGAACTCGCTTTTTTACAAAGGTTACAAACTGTACAGCAAGTATTTAGATTCTGCAAAGATGATGAGCAAAATAAACTCTTAAATCTTCCATGTTACAGTGAGTTGTATGTGGTTAACATTTAAAAAATACGTCGAGGAGGTGACCCTTAACCCCTTCCCGCCCAGAGCAAAATCGAGATTTTTTACGTTTTTCTACATTACTCGTAACTGGATCGACCAAATTAGATGAAATTTTATTGGTTAAAAGTTAACATTCTATATAAACTTATGCAGGTCGAACCAGGTAAAACAAAAATGCATGGTTCCAGAGATAGAGGGTTAATAACCGTGAATACCTGTTTGGCGTTCAAAGATCTTCTGCAGCAAAACTCAAAAATGCTTTGATTCAAGAATTTTTTTAATTATTTTTTTCTAATTTAGTTGTTTGTAATTTTGGTCATGCCTGTAACATAACCACTTTTACCTTTTTCCACTTTTCTCAGATTCCTCCGAAGAGATGAAGAGCTTCCTGACGATGCAGCAGAAGGCGATGGCCTTCCTGGTGGAGACGGTCAACAAAGATCTCAAGGACCTGAAGATAATTTCGGATGGAATGGGTCGCTTGATACAGCAGGGTTAAGGTAGGACACACAAACCAATTTTTATTCTGTTGTTCAAATTCTTACATTTCACCACACTCGAGATAAAGCCACCTTGTGATCGTGTGCAAAGCGAAAAAAAGATTCTTGTGCTGTTTGTCGATAGAAAGTGTGAGAACGTCCCTCTAACCCAGAATGATGGCGCTGTACGGTTGGGAATCGACGATCGGATGTCCGGGCATGGTGTACCGCGGCGAAATGTAGTACGTCGTTTTCTCCATTTCGACGAAGCGATTCTGGGGCCAACCGTACATTCCTGGTGAAAAGAGTAACGTATCAATTTTAAAGACCTTACTCAAGTCCGACTCGATACCTACCCGAACTCACCGGAGGAACCTTCGGGATGTAATTGGTGCTCTTATCGCTGGCCGTGTCTACAGTCTCAACCTTCTTAGCTTCCCCTTCCTCGTCTTCCTCCTCGTCGTCCGTCTTTTCGTACGTACTTTTCGACTTCTGCAGACACTTTAGCGCGTGCGAGTTGGTCACCTTCTTCCGGCCACACCGGCACGTATCCAAAAGAGTTTTAAACATCTGGCGCGATACGAAAAACGACTCTCCATGGCCGTCGTATTCGTGCATGTTGATCTTCTCGCTGCGCTGCTGATGCAGTTCCTTCAGCCGTTGGTTGTTCTTCTTCAAATCGAAATATTCGGTCATCTTAGGCTGGTTGATAAAGCCCCACTTCTTCTGATACTCTTGGCGCACCTTGCTCTCCAACTCGATCTGTTCGCGACTGAAATTATCCCGCGTCAATAAAAAATACATCAAACGACACTTTTTTAAATTCTTACATTTTTCCATCCCGAACGACGGGCTCCATGCTCGGATGGACCCGCTCCACCGGTTGACGTTCCGCCGCTTTCTTCGGTCCCATTGTACCAATTCTTAGGGAGTAAGTCAAACAAAGCAATTATCTCTCACTTGAGACGGCGTCCACCTGATAAAGATGAATAATTGGATCTCTCGAGAATAAGATGACTGATGTACCTGCTCTCACACCCACCTGTCTTCCGCACAATGAGAATATTTGCTCAATGAAAAGACGGCCCTTTGATGAAAGAAAAGGATTCCGCACCCCTTGGGAGAGAATGTCCTGTCCGAGCAAAACAATGGAGACCACCCAACCCACTCAACCGAAGTATGCAAATATATTTTATTTGAATTTTCCACTCGAGCGGACGTTAATGAATAGAGTCCGGTCTCGCACGCTTGATTCGAACTGCTGAACTGAAAGAAAGGATAACACACAGTCGGGGTTTTCTGGTTGGGGAGTGAAGAAATGGTTAGGAATGTGCTGGAAACACATCATCGATCCAGCGGGAGACCGTTGTCGTTGCGTTATTTTTGGTGTGGGAGTCGTGTTTGAGTCGTTTCCTGGGGAGCGGTTCTGGGAATAATTGTTCTACTGGATATTTGATCGGTGAAATAAATGATAGACATTTTCTGTGCGGCCGGCAGCGAAATTATGGCAAAGTATTGGGTGGGATTGGATCAATGAAAATAAGATGATGTCACATTTTTTGTTTGTTCAAAATTTTTGAGAAAAAGGCCTAAGGTGTTAAAAAAGACTCACAAAAAATGCAGGGTGGTCTGTCCCTCCTAAAAAAAATATAAAAATCATCTGCTAAAACTGTTTTTTAATCTGGTCTAAACGTCAACATTTTTAAAACCGATGAAAATCGATTCTCCAGACAATTTTACATGAAAGTTTCCATATCTATCATTGTCCCAAGTTCAATCCTTGTGAAGATACAGCGATTTTAAAAATAAAAATGTTTAAAAAACAGGGGGTTTGGCATTTGGACAGCCTTGATTTTTCACTCTCGTAAATATTTTTACCGAAAAGCTCGTTCAATTTCCGATAAGTTTGTCTTTGACCACTTTTTGATACGATGCAACGGCTTCGAGATACAGTTATTTTTAAATTACGAAATACAAAAATATTTAAAACACTTACGCCCTTCTCAAATGTCATTTTCGAGTGCAACTGGCTCTATATGCACAAAACTGTCTTATATAGGCCTAAGATAACATCTCTACAAAGTTTCATTGACATCGCTGAAACGTATTGCTTCTTCCAACAATGATCCCTGTAATATTGAAGGTGTAATATTCCTTTTTAATGCTTTTTAATTACCTCAATTAAGACAAAAAAACACTGGAATAGTGGTGAATTTACACATTTTGAGAGGTAACATTTGTTTTTTTTTTTCAAAAAGCAATTTTCGGTCAAAATGTTATTGCAAGCTAGCTCCCAAACTGACAGGAATTGTACTGGCATTTTCGACAAAATTAGTTTAAATTTTCCCCTTCACAACCCTTTTTTCTGTCTGTGTATTTTTTTCCGAAAGCCCGTCTAATTTCCTACAAGTTTGTTATGGCCACTTTTTGATACGATGCAACGGCTTCGAGGCACAGTAATTTTAAATTACGAACTACAAAAGTATTTAAATTACTTACGCCCTTCTCAAATGTCATTATCGAGTGCAACTGGCTCCATATACACAAAAATGGCTTATATAAGTCTAGGATAACTTGTCTACAAAGTCTCACACGATAACTTTCAAATTTGACCTTAAAACCTTAAAAACAGAAAATCTAATAATAAAAGCATGTATTTTTTTCCTCACTGAGGATAGTTTAAGCAAAAACATTAGTGCAGTAATTAACCTAAGCTGAGATGGTGTAAGAGTTACTGGTACATAAGAGAACAAATTGAGCAGGGGAAGGAAAAAAGTTACAATATAGCCTTTGAAGTAGCTTATTGATGTGGGAAAGTTAGAAGAAAGAGGGAATTTCTTATTTTAATATCACAGTTTGAAGAGACATCCGCAGCAAGTTCTATAAAAACATTCGAAAATTGAACCTTGACCTCCATACAATCTCTAATGGCTTAAAGGGAGGGCTTCCCGTGGTAAAATCGAGGTGACATTTGAAATGATAGGTCAATCATTAATTTTAACACCAGAGGGTACTCGGATTTCTATAAAGTTTCCGTTTCTCTATTTGGCATGGAATTGCTTGAGAGCAACCTTGTTGTATAATTCTAACATTAGCTCAGTTGGTTAAACATTTGTTTGCTTACATTTCTTACCCTATTTAAATCAGAGCATTTCAATCCAGAACTGTTAAGTTATAAGTGATATAGTAGAACTTGTTGTAAAGGTCCAAAATAAAATGTATTTATTCGGTAGATTTCCAAAACAACTTTCGAGATATGAAAAAAAAACATAATAATTTCTAAAATACTTTACAGTTTCCATCCTTTTACTAACCAACTTTAATCTCCAAATCCTCGGCGATCAGAGGGATACCAAGTATTGTGGATATTTGCAGTGTCCAACCAAAAAAGTGATGGACGAAAAACATGCTGCTGCTGAAGGGTTTGCGTTCGGTTACTGTACGTGCCTTCTGAGAAACGGAAAAAAGTTTGAAAAGTTCACACCTTGTGATTTTGGTACCGAATTTATCCTAGAAGAGGATGGTTGTGTTAAGCCCAGGCCATAAGAGTGTCATCAGAGTAATGCAACAGTTTTTAATGTTTTAAACTTTTTATTCTTCACACGATAGTTTAAATATCATTTGGTTATGAACAAATAACGCGTCTAGCTTTTTTTTGCACGAGAACATCAACTAACTATTTACACATCGCTACGATTAACAGATTATTTTTAACTGATTACAAAAACCCATGCCCGGCCGCCTCCGCCGGAATGTAACCTTCGTGACCGTCTCGGGTGCGCACAAAGAACCACTGTTTGTAGTTTTTCAGTCCCTTTTCCTGGTACTCTTTGCAGGCGAGCAGTGTGACCACGTCGCCCTTTTGCACGCTGACCGCCTCCGAACTGTAGCTGTCGGTGATGGCCAGCAGAGTCTGCCGGACGGCCGTCGTGGCCGAGGTTCGCAGGTTTGCACTTCCGTTCGTGGTCGTCTTGGCGGCGGCGGCGGTGTTGGAGTTACTATAGCTAACGTTGTTGACAGTCTTATGGTAGTGTCCCCCGTTGAGGACACTGCTGGCCGAGTGGCCACTTCCGCCGCTTCCGCTCTTCACCAGAATCTTGTGGTGGTGATGATGGTGGAACGGATTCTGCTGCTGGTGTTGTGGATTATGTTGCATCGGTTTGTGCAGCTGAATGTAGTCCCCGTTGGAGGGCAGTTTGTCCAACTGGTCCATGTTTAGCACCTTGTCCAGTTTGGCCGTGGCAGCTGCGGCCGCGGACTTGCCGTTGAGCACCTTGGGCGTGAGCTTGAGTTGAGCAAATTGTGACTGGGAATCGGCGGATTTGGGTTGGTTCGCTACGCGAAGGTACAGCGAGTCCAGGTTTTTCTCGCTGCTGCACGCTACCGAGGCCACGCTGCGACTGCTGGTTCCGTTACGTTTGAGGCGGGGAGTGCGACGACCCTCGGAACGGGTACCGGCTCCGGTGGCAGTGTTGCTGCCGCCGCGTAGCTGTTGGATTTCCTTCTCGCTGTCGGTGAGGTTACCACTGGGTCGTGGGAACACGTCCTTGTTTGACTCCCAGCACGGCGTTGGCTTGGAGGTTGAGCTTGATCTATAGAAAAAATGAGGGATTTAGTGACATGCATTGATAGTTTTTGACAATTAATTATTATTATTTTTTTTTGTTTAAATTCTGCATAGTTGGCAATCATTTTCAATTTTTATCCATTAAATTATTTTGAATTTTGAGGGACTTGTTTGACTTGAGGGCATTTTTTTGTTTTTGCTTTTTTGTACTACAGTCCAGATTCGATTATCCGAAAATCTTGAAAAAATTTCACTTCAAATAATCGAACCACAAAAAAATAATGTTTTTTTTTTCGCTGTTTTATTTTTGATTCCCGAACTTAAGTATGACTACCAAACTACACTGAAATAAAAAAAAAGTACCAAATTCCTAAATTCTAGGAATTTTGCCTCCTTTTCTTATTAAGTAATCCAAAAAACCCGATTACTAAATAAGGAAAGGAGCCAAAATTCCTAGAATTTAGGAATTTGGTACTTTTTTTTTATTTCAGTGTACCCTAAAGTGATTATGAATTCAAAACTCCTAGTTGGCCGCCAAAATAACATTGATGAAATATTGAAAAAAAAAAAAAAAAAAATGCATTATTTATTTTAAAAGGCATTCAACTGGAAACTTCGGATAATCGAAACAATCGAAAAAACTAACAGAATTTTTTTCCAAATAATGTCACAACTAGATTTAAGAAGATTATCTGCATTTACCAAAAGTTATTCAGTAGAACACCGGAGAAATTCGAAGCTAAATTAGATTTGTTTTGCTACGTAATTAGATCTCTGCGGTAAAGATGCTCTATTTCGGCAATTTTATTTGTTATTTTGGTCATGTCTGCAACATAACACCCTGCACCGTTTTTCTTAACAGTCAGAGATCAAAGACCTACCTTTGGTTTGGTGGCAGAATGCCCAGCGGCAGACACGTCTCGTACGCGACGTAGCCTTCCTCGGCGTGGGGCGTTTGTACGTACAGCCAGTTTTGGTTCTTGAACACGGCGTTGACGACCATCCCCAGCGGCAGCGGGATCTCGATCTGGTAGCTACCGGGCCGGGTTTGGTAGAGGGTAGCGGCCGCCGCGAGCACCACCGGAATGTTCCCGGGCGAGGACAGGGAACACTTGGAGAGGAATTCGTCGACGTTCTGGATTTCGTACCCGAACCGCTGGGAGGCGGACCGGTGGTACCGTTCGCGGCGGCGTCGATGCCGGTGGCGGTTCTTCGACGAGGACGGCTCCGACACGGTCGTGTAGAGGGATGGTTCTGAGTAGGTGTTTTTCAGGGACTTTTCCTTGAGCAGTTGCTGCTGTTCTTCCTGATTCAGGTTGATGATAATACTGTTGTTGTTGTTGAGCAGAATGTCGACGGTTTCGCTTTGGACGAGACTTGGATATACCAGGGTGCGTTCCTTTTTCTTGAGGCGATCGCTGTTCTTTCGATAGCTGCGATTGCTTTTACGATAAACACCATTATGATGGTGGTGGCCGTTGCTACCGTGATGCTCGGTCGAGGCCGGTGCCGAGGCTCCTCCGTTCGGGCCACCGTGAACTGCCTTGAGCTTCTCATTGTAGCCGTACTCGGTCAGATTGTTATCGCTGACGTACTTTTCGCTGAACAGTCGCTCCTTGCTGCGTGTGCGGGATTTCTTCCGGGCTGGGACTGCTGCGCCGTTGGACGATCCGGATGACGGTGCAGGTGGTGGTGGTACAGGTGCAACGGCTGTTGTCTTTACCGGAGATGCGCGCCGTGATTGGGAACTCGGTTGCAGATAATTCCCGTTGATTTGCGGTGGTCGCCGGTCGTTGGCAGACTGGTTTTGATGAAGTTGCTGCTGTTGAGACTGTTGTTGCTGCTGCTGTTCACGGAGGACCCACGTGAGTGATATCTTCGGCCTTCGGATGCTCAGGTTTTGACCCATATCACCGCAGACGACGGTGGTCGAGCTGGGGGTTGAGGTCGGTGGTTGTGGCTTTTCTGGGGTCGCAAGCTGGACTGCGGCTACACTTTGGTTCAGTTCTTCGATCTCTACGTAGACGTCCTGGTCCTGGTCGGGAGTGCGTGGTTGGTTGTTGTTCTGAGGCTGCTGGCTGGTGCTCGGCACAGGCTCGGGGGAGTTTCGGCCGGATTGCGGGTCTGCGGTAATCTTGCAATTACGTACCAAATCCGGACAAAATGCATCTTGGCCTGGCGGGGTAGAGAAATAGTAGAATCGGAACTGATAAAAGCTTGATAAATAGTCAATCTCAATAACTGCTGATTTATCCCTACGGGCAGTTAAAATTGGGTATTCTATGTGAGCTCAAATGATACCTGAAACATCCAAAGATTTCCTGGAGTTATACCTAGGTGTCTACCGCTATAACGAGCAAAAGGTCGTCAGATTTTGACCCTAGATCATATTGGTATAGCTTCAGTGAGTATGGTAGACTACTTTGTTGGTATATAGGGAAGTCCAAGGTCCTTCGGGAGTTCAATACCTTTTGGTCTACCACCGTAACAAGCAAGAAGTCGACTAATTTTGAACTAGGATCATATCTGTATTACTTCCGAAATTATGGTAGGCTACTTTGCTGATACAATGGGATGTAACACGATTGTTTTCTTCAAATAATAACTTAATTAATTACTCACTCAACAAGTACTCTTTGATCCGCTGACGCTGCTGGTGCTGCTGCTGCTGGTGTGCAATATTGTACCGATGCGTGGCTCTGCCCCGTTCCAACGTTACTGCACGTTGATAACCTTCTGCGCCGACGCCTCCTCCGTAAACTGCCGCCGGGCCACGCAACCGGTGTGCATTGCTTGACGCGTTGACCCCCGCGGACGAACTGCTACTGCTGCTTGTGCTAGACGATCGGGCTAACGGAATCGGGGGGTGGACCACCGCCGCCGGAACGACTCGATGCTGATAGTGGGCCCAGTACGGCGGGGGAGGTTCTGGCCTTATCTGGGTGGCCGATCGCGGTGGCAACACGGGCAGCAGTGGGAGGTTCAAATGACGCCGGGATGACGATGAAGATGCAGTTGTTGTCGTGGTGGCAGCAGCTGCTGCCGATGAGGACACGGGCTCGGAAGGCGACGATCCGGCTGCCGTTGAGGATGCTGCGCGAGGGTGGATGGCAGAATAGAAAAGAAAAGAAATAGTCATAAGTAATTGAATTCCCCTTTCATTAAGATAATCATCGCCAGTACGGATGGGGACGAAAATTGCTTTTGCACTCGCTACGCCGAGACTAAACCTCCCAGCCAGTGTCTTAGACAGAGTCTGGGCGGCGATGACGAGCAACGGAAGAAGAACGTACTGTACGGACAAAAGTGCAGCCTGACTGGCCATAACTTATCGAACGTTACGATAATCGATATCCCCCTCCCCTCCCCTCTAATGTTGCCAACGATGGTGTTTGTCAGCTGTTTTAGTGGCAATTTTTCCGATTGCTAATGGCAGGCCACACACGACAACCCATTTGGCGCATAAAAACACACACATGATGTCCGGAGGAGAGAGAGAGAGCATAAAGTCCTCCCCAGGAACCTGGTGAACCAGAAAGCAATGGTATCTCTTGGACTGTAAAGCAAACCGTGGGAGGTTCAGCTTGTTTTAGCAGTGCGTGAAATTAATGTGTTTAATTAATTTAGCTACCCGGTTCTTCTTCGGCCCAACTCCATTAGTCTAATGGGTACTGGAAGTTGTGATTAGCCCACGTTCCGTCCGGTAGCAACATTCGAGAGAGGGAGGGAGGCTGCGCTGTTAGGGTAGGTCGATCATTTATCGCAATGTAATTTCAATTATCCGTGCGAGGTTGGCGCACGCTCTAAACTGTGTGTTTTTACGATACCCCCGTGTGGAACAGCTGTTTCGATGGGCCAGCGTGATATCTGCAGGCGAGAAGGTGGAGGAGGTGGGGGAGAAGGTTCAATATTTATACACACATCATATTTATCTGGTGGGATTTCTTATCGGAGCGCGGTAATCGCATGGATAGCTCTAACCACTTCCCACCATGGTGTATAGCCTGCTCGGCGGAGCATAAATATTTGCAATCATCTTCGTGGGCTTTCTTTATCGTGTACCCCTTTATTATGCACACACACACAAACATGGCAGCATAAAGTTCAAAGGCACACAACATGATAGAAAGGTTGTTGATTTGCAAAAGGGCATCGTTTCCAGATAAATGCTGTGATTTAACTTTTGACAATCCTGAGATGCATGAAATGTTCACTTTTAACTCATATAAATAGTTTATTATTTTTATACTGATCAGAATTTTGCTAAACACATGTTGAGCAATTCTCTCAAGAATGAACAATTTTTTTTATTTTTTTTTGTTTTTGATTTTTATTTTGGGTGTGTGTAATTTTTTGTGACCAAAGAAGTCATTTTGAACCATTGGTTATCCATACAAGTCCCAGACAATATTGATTACCGTCTATACAAAAAGGCTTCTCGAATATTCAAGAAACTGCACAGCAAAAAATTGTGTAAATTTGGAAGGGGTAAATTTTGTAGGTTTAATATTACCTCTTTTATGATGTAATATTATTTCAAATTTAGACTGAAAAGTGGCATTACAATGAAAAAGAGTTTAATTTACACATTTTTAGAGGAATAATTACACCTTTTTCTGACATAAAAAATGTACTCATTTCCAGATGTAATATTACCATGATTTTTATTACTGTGTGTATCTTGAGAATGATCGATTAAGTGTCTTCGGCAAAGTTATAGGTTTTGCTTAGAAATTTTCAGAAAAAAATTACTCTTGAAAATAAGCTTTTTTCGAATGGTCAAAAAAAGTGAGTTGTCAACCATTTTCGAAAATTCTCATTTTTGGATTTATTTTAAATGACAAAAATTGCCATCCTTTGAGATATGGTACAAGTTGGTAAAAATTTGAAATGCTTTTTCAAAAATGCTGAAAAAAATCGAAAAAAAATTGACATTAGTTTTAGACCTAAAGTAAAATTTGCAATCAAAAAGTACATTAAATGAATTTTGATTTCGTGGACCGTGATTGAATTGATTTTTGTTGATCAATTCTTGAATAACATACTCATCTCTCTAAGACCAAACCACGCTTCTAGACTGGTTTCAATCACATTTGTTTAACCAACTTTGAATTCTTAAAAAGCATTGAAAAGAAGAACCAGTTTATTTTTTTACATACTTTGTTGCTGATAATTTTAGTTTGTATCAAAAAATGTGAAAACACTTTTAAAATCGAAGTGTATAAAACATTATGAAAAACAGCAAATAGGCAAAATATAATGATTTGAGGTTGTTGAAAATAACATTAAAAACAAAATCTACACACAGGGTGGCCACTCAAGTTGAAAAAGTCGAAAATTCTCCAAAATCAGCAACAAAAAAAAAAAAAACGAGAAAAAGTCGGAAATTTGTGAATTTTTGACCAAATAAAATCGAAAGTCGGAAAATTGCAAAAGTGACGAGAGTTGTTCGAAAAGCTTAGTGTGACGAAAATTTTCAAACCAATCGCACTCAATTCGTTTTGAACTCCCATTTAAAAAAAAAGAGCTTAATATCAAAGATGATCGTAAAATTATTATTCTGTTTAATTTTATTTACATCGCTTAAATATAAAAAAATAATTACTTTTTATTTTTTGACAGTACGAAAAAATGTTTAAAAGAATTGGGCTCTTCGAAAAATTGGATCTCTAATTGAAATTTTTTTTAAACAATAAGAAGTGACAACTTGATAATTAAACATTAATTTAAAAAAAATATTTATCAAAATCCGCAAAATTGGAAGGAAACCTGATAAAAAATATACATATTTTTCACTTTATTCTACATATTTAAATTATACTGGAAGAATAATAGCTGCCATAATATTTAAGCGTTTCTAGTCCAGACTCGATTATCCGAAGTTTTATTATCCGAAGTTCGATTATACGAAGGTTTGTATGGGACTTCGGATTATCGAATGACGAACAAAAAAATGTTTTTTCGTATTTTTTTGTTTTCTTACTTTTAACATTAAATTCGAGTTCTGCGACTCCATTTTAATCAAATTTGAATGATTGAATGCTTATAAAATTAAAAATTGCACCTTTTCAAAATTTCATTACGGTCATTTTGCCGCCATCTTGGATTTAATAATTATAAATCACAACAAGCTCAACAATCAAAAATTCGATTATCCGAAGTGAAATTTTGCCAAGGCCTTCAGATAATAGAGTCTGGACTGTATTGATAAAAAACACATAAAATCAAGAATAATAATTAAAGTTTCGGTACTTTTAACTATTTGCCATCCTTTTTCTATTCCAGTTTTACCCGAGTAATAAAAACTTTGGAAATTTTTAAAATGAATCTTGAAGTTTTATATTTCATGTTTCTATTTTTGTTGTTGAGTTTAAATTTTTATTAAAACTGTCAATAGCTTGATTTTATTTGAATTTAGATATTTTTTTTCGATGGTTGTTATCAAGGTTGTTATTGACATTTTAAATGTTTAGTCATTCTTTGGATAAGAAATGGTTATAATTTGAGGTTCTGGAAAAGTCGGAAATTCGAAAATAGGATTTGAGGATTGGATTTTAAACATTAATTGCTTTAAAAATATTACAAATTAATTAAAAGAACCATAAAACAAGAGAAGTAAAGTATTTCGTAAAAAATATATCTCAAAATCCTCCGAACACGGAAATATAAAATTCCCCAAAAAAAAAATCTGAGCAGTAGAGGGTTAACTTCATCAATCCTTCTTTCGTTTTCGGTTGTCGAGTTACACTAGCATCGCTCTCACGGAAGAACCTGCCCGAGTCCGGTATATTTGGTGTTTGTTGTAAAACACCACAATGAATGACCAGGCCAAACAGATAACCATAAATTGGTGTACAAAGAAAATGTTTTGGGTTGTAAATCGAGCTTTGGATCGAAAATTTGAGAACTTGGGGACACTGGCAGGGATGCCAGATACACAGATTTGTCTGTGTTTCACAGACATTTGAGCTCGTGTTAGACATTTTTTGAGGTACACAGACTTTTTAAAAACTTCATTAAATTGTTATTTTGTTAAAATATCAATCGAAACTTATTTCGTTAGTCTTCAAATGCTTAAAAACACAATTTTTGATAGATTTCTATGACTGTAAATTGATTTATTTGAATTTTAGACAAAGACACAAACATACACAGACTTTTTCACAGACATTTTAAAAAATCATGTGGCATCCCTGGACACTGGTGTTTATTTTTTTTTTGCTGCAGAAAATATTTTGAAATCACCTTGAACAAAAATATCTCTAACCATTTTTAATTGAAATTTTGGAATCAAATCAACTTTACCCCAGAGCCCCCTACCGTCTTCTAGAACAACCGAATAACAAATCGCGCGTTGACAAATCCCACCGATCGAACTGTGGAAAAGCAACAGACAAAAACAGACGACAACCCGGTAGCTGTTTCTGGTTGAAAATGCTACGATAATGGTCGCCACGTTTAGGAAGAGTCATTTATTATCCGCTCTGAATTAAGCCTTTTATAAAAGTCAAGAAGCCAGCTGTGTGCTATTCGAGCCTTTCGATTCTTGGTGCGATTTCAACGACGTGATAAGATCGTTGTTTTTTCAGCGTTTTGGTTATCGATAGTAGTAAATTCGATGATTTTATCTAAGCTTGTAACTTTGCGATTTATGCTCACGTGGTTTGAACACTGAATGTGTATAGAACTCGAATTGGCGTGGCGAAAGCAACCGGGTAAAGTAAGAATAGATAAAATACAGATGTTGATCGCTGGATCGGGGCAGGTTTGGCCTGCCATCAACCAGGTTTAGTTAATCGATAGTGACGTTAATATATTTTGAGCATGATAGAACCTGAATCTGATAGCTCAAGTTGTCTTAAGCTCCATACTTTGTAGCAGCGATAGCCTCGGACTTTGATCGGGTCAACGATCGCGGTGTGGCGGCTCAACGTAATATCGCGTGAACTATTTCTTTCTTCCCGCCCATTGAACAAGACGAAAGTCGAAAGTGACAAGTTTTGCTGGTCGCAGCTGCCAATTATAATGTAAAGCACGTGATTGTTTGCGCCGACGCGCGTGCGCAAGCTTCAAATTCTTCTCACGCGTTTCGCTTTCGCGCACTTATTAGCGCGATTATTTATTGTTATTGCTCTGTTTCCAGCCAACTTAAGGTAACTAGCTTGTTTTAAAAGAGATTTTCTTGGGATGCTGCGTCGGAAAGAAAAACAGAAGTTTCCTTCCCAATAGTAGCAATAATTTAGTGGAAACTCACCGCAAATTTAAGCTTCTTTCCTTTGTCATGTTAATTTTGTTTCTTAATTTAGTTTTTTTTTCAAAGCGGAAATGCGAAAGGGTTACCGTTTGCTGGCGAATTTTTAAACGGATGACTATCTTCATTAGGGTTGGTTTACATCACTTAGTCGGAGAGAGGGTGCACCGCGCCGCGAGTGCAAATTAGTTCCCGGTTTCGGAAGCTGAACCAACTGCATATTCATTTCACTGCCATAAGTATATGCAAAATATGAAAGAAAGGCCGGACTGTTGTGCAATGGGTTCACGGGGGCAGAAACTGCTTTAGTTGGTGAGAGATTTCATAATTTTGTGATTTATGAGGCTTGCTGTGGAAATTATTTAAATTATTAAATCAAATATTAAAACATATTTCAGTTATTGTTTAATTCTATCGTAATATTGGTTGTTATATTTTCATGAAAAAATAACAAAAAGTTTTGTATTGCATTTTTACATTTGAATATCAAAAATGTAGATATTATCTTTGCTAGGGTTCAACTACCTCTTCCTTTATTAACAAGATTAATGGCTTGTTCAAATCCAATTGTGTTCTACACCCAGTTATTGCTTCTAATCCAGATAATTAATGCTTGGGTATTGTTTTCACCTCCAACTCTGGAAGAACCGCATGATAAGAAAACAATTTTCGCTCGACTGTTAATAATTTATTTATAAATGAGTACGCGGTCCTTGGACCATAACATTGCATAACAATATTACAGTCGGCTCTTCTTCTCCGCAAGCCGGCATATAAACGTCTACATTTTTCCAGCTCACACAACCAACCTGCGCCGCGATACGAATCGTCGGGGCCGGTCTTTGTTTTTCCCATCCCCGACTGGTTTGGCCCACCTCTGCAAAGGATCCAAAAGCCTTCGCTCCACGCAAGAAATATACCGACATGGCACGCAACGATGGGTTCGCAGATCTTTCACGTTTGTGGCGTTCACCTGTCTCTGCGCCGCAACGTCCCAGTTGACCACGCACAGTGCCCACGCGGGTAACCTCTCCGGGGCTCGGTCAAAGAGACGCTTCTCCGTTCCGTGCCGGTAGTTCACCAGGCAGCGACGGTGGTTGACCGCGCAGAATCACTCATTTTTCATGCACATACTAATCACGTGGCAGGTCACTAGAATCTACCACCCGTTGGATGGGGTAGCTTTGGGAAGTTGATCAACAAGGAGAATCAATTTCGTGGTTCTCAATATTGTTTGTCTTATTCATCTTCCAGTGAATTGAAAAAAAAGCTTTACTCTCTTCTATTTCAAGATCACCACTGCCCATGTTCGCATAATTGTCCCATATGCAAAAACAGCAAGCTGAGAAAAACGCATTTGAAGTTTGTCCCACACATAAGGTTACGTGTTAAGTTTTCGCCAAAAAACTGGATTTTCTCCTGATTTTTAGAACAAAGTGCTGGATGTTATAGGCTTTTCTGAAAGAGCACACGATTTTGAACCAAACTGCATCATTAACTCAAAAACGATGAAAATGCATATGGGACATTTATGCGATCATGGGCAGACCAGGTCGGGAAATAAATGTATGCTTGAATTTTAAAAAGTGCAACTTTTGGCCTGGTTGAATATTATTCGGACTGTTTTTTTTGGGATTTTTTTTTCACTTCTAGAAAATTGTTAGGTATACTTACTATTGATTTCTAATTTGCTTACCGTTAAATTTTGAAAACTGTGATGCAAAAAAAAGGAATTTTTGGACCACCCTATTTCGGATAGGACCATCCTAATCTCCAAACAAAAAATACGGATCTCATTATTACGGCCAAGGAACTACCATACCAAATTTGAACCAAATTTGAGAATATTCAAAAATTATCAAAAATCGGGATTTTACAAAAGGATAGAACTTGATGAAAAAAATGTCTGTTCAATTCCTGGTTAAAAACTTGAACTAAATTAAACTTTTTTTTATAAAAAAATCAACATTTTGCCATTTTGTTTCAAGGCTTATTCAAAAAATATTTCATAGATTTTATCTAGTTGCATGAAAATAAAAGTAATTTAGGTTTTTTTGGAAATGATTTTAAAAAATCTAAAAAAACAGGGAAGGGTTAGTTTTTTCAGTTAGTAAAAAAAATAAGAAAAACCTTTGGATTGATCAACAACTTCCGTCATATGATATTCAAAACAAAATCAATTATGCTTAAAAGTAAATCAATGAAAAGGTTGAGTTTCGATAGATTTACTGTTTTTGCTTTCCTCACCTCAATGATTAAAGGCTATAAAATCACTCGAAAAATGAACTTTTTTATTCGACCTCGTAGACCTTAGGGGAGCTGGGGGTAAGACGGCCAGGCGGGGTAAGACGGCCACCCCACTGTTTTAATAAGTATACTAATTAATATTACTAAAATGTTTAGCAATACTGTTCCTCATGCTAAATAATGCATATGGAGTCACCTTTGCCAAAAATATTGTTTGAAATAGTATAAAAATAGCTCAAAATAAAGAAATAATTTTTGAACTTGAAACTGGATGTAATTTTCATGGATTACAACTTAGGCATTTTTGTTAGATAACAATATGTTTTCCTGTCTTCAAATATTTTTTCATGTTAAATTGAAGTTTTCCCTAGATTTTGTCCCTTGAAAAAGTTTAAAAAATGCGATGAGCTATTTACAAAAAATGTTTTAAAAAAATAATTTATTTGGGGGCAAGACGGCCACCTCCTCCGGGGGTAAGACGGCCACCCGTAATTTGTGGATTTTATTTGATATAGGTTATATTTTTGACGGTTTTTGACTATTAAGACATATTTGTAGATAAAGAAAAAGCATTTTCGATAAAACTATATCCATTTTTAATCAAAATGCTGTTAACTACCGTTTCGACAACATTCTTTACTGTGATATAGCAACACTCATTGAATAGTATGAAATCCTATCAAACTTTTCATAAAAATCGCGAATTTAATATTGTTTACATAATTTTGATTTACTTATTCTAATCGAAATACACATACTAATTATTTTGCATCAAATTGTGTTTGTTTTGTAGTAAAAATGCACAGTTTTTCATAAAATGTGGTCGCAATAATATGAAATTCACTGAGCCAAAATATTAAATTTTTTATACAGCATTTTCCTTCACATTTGAAACCTTATTTTTTTCAACCAAAATTGTTATGATGTTCAGAGAAGTCTGTTCAACCAACCATGTAGGTATTTGGGTAGATTTAGCAAAGTTATTAAGTAAATTTATAGCACTGGCCGTCTTACCCCACTTGGGTGGCCGTCTTACCCCGCGTATTTCATATATACACGATTTCAATTATTTTTTTTAAATTGCTGAAAAGTATTGAAAATTGGTTTTTAGACCAACTAATTTATGTTATTTCTATAATGGATTAGTAGTAGAACAATATGTACGTAATTTGAGATCAAAATAATCTGTTGTGTAAATTTTATTAGACTTCTCCCTTAGGGTGGCCGTCTTACCCCCATCTCCCCTACGTATACCTATCGTCTAAGAATCAAATTTTGAACAAATGTCTGGGCATGTGTATGTCTGTAAGTCCGTGGACCGAAAAATATGCACACGTTTATCTCCGGACTGGCTGAACCGATTTAGACCGTTTTGGTCTCATTCGACCCGTCTTAGGGTCCCACAAGAGCCTAGTTAATCTTATGAAGTTTAGAAAAGAACTTCAAAAGTTATGCTAAAAAAACGATTTTAGCTAAACTTCGGAAGATTTTACAATTTACGAAAAGGTGTTTTTTGTAAAAAAAAACCCGTCATGCTTTATATTGTTAGAAAGGTATTTGAAAGACCTTTCCAACACATTCTAAAGATTGAAGATCTGACAACCCCATCAAAAGTTATGAGCACTTAAGTGTTATTTAGACACTTTTTTGAGGCCGGATCTCAAATATTTTGATGAAAAAGTTGTCCGAATCTATCATGCGATCGTTGGATAGGTAATCAAAAGACCTTTCCAACGAGCCCAAAAGATTGAAGATCTGATAACCCTACAATAAATTATATGTACTTTAGTGTTTTTAATACACTTTTTTTAGGCCGGATCTCAGATATTTTGATAAAAATAAGTGTTATTTATACACTTTTTTGAGGCTGTGTAGTGTATTCAATTTATGAATGCGAGGAAGGCACCAACCACCTAAAGGTGGATTAAGTAACGTTTTTTTTGTAATATTTGTTTCAACTATTTAAAAAAAACACGGGTCCAATCACCAGCACAGTCCATTTGCTGGTTGATTTTTGCTGATTTTAACAATCATTTTGCTGTTCCAGCAATTTTTTTACCAGAGCCGAGCTGGATTAGCTTAAATTTGGCCATTTCAGTGATGAGTTCTTTTGGATTTTTATTTAAGTTTCAGCAAGATTTATCATGATTTTGAGATGAAAATCCTTTCCGTGTATAAATTCAATGAATTGGGTTTGAGGAATCTGGGGATGGTTCATTCTGACTAAAAATTTTTTGGAAATGTTTTGATTTTGACATCTAAATATTTGTTTTTAAAAACAGATTTATTTCATTAGTATGTGGTATTGGATTCCCTAATTCCTTATTCTCAGGGGTAATTTCTACCGATTCAGTTCAAATCCACCCTTTTCTACAGTACCTTCAGCGATCACCGGGGTCATTATCTAATCGAGCTCGGTCGGGCCGCCGCAAAGGAAAAACAGTTCTCCCAACCCCTCGGAAGGGCACTCTCTGTACATTTTCTTGGACGTCCAATCAGAGCCAGGGGCGACGCGCAGCCACCTTCGATCGTCGATCGTACAAAGCGATACTTTTTGTGTACAATTTGTTGCGCGCGATTCCGCCCAACAGAGAGGTGATTTTTGCGCAATTTAAATCCAAACGTGGCATGGACGCGCTTAGAGGGCCAATTCCGGGAACGCGCAAGGGCTCAAAGGCCATCGTCATCATCGGTTGAGGATCGATTGATGCGAAAGGGAGTGAGCTGTGTGCACTACCGGAATATCGAGGGCAGTCATTACGGGTAACGGTTTTCTGGGGGGGAGAGGAAAATTGCCAGTTGGCAGCGACAGATTGATTGTGGCGTGACATTGTTGCAAAAGCCTACTTTATGGAATTGTTTTGTTCAGATTAATGTTATGTAAAAAGAATGCAAAATATGGCATTTTAGATGGTTCATGAATTTGATTGCCTCATTGCGGGCGCACATTCCTCGAGTGGCAGCAAATCGTGCTTGAAAATAAGTCAGATAATGCGGTCTAGCCGGGCTCAACGGCTCAAACCGCTGCTGCCGCCGCTGACCAAGATCGAAGAAATACCGAGAAACCCAACGACGCCATCTGGGCCTGAGCGGGCAGAGATCCAGCGGCAACCAACTGTCGTACATAAATATTTTTGCCTTCCCCCGAACGCATGCTAATGATGGCCAGAACCCCATGGGCCATGCTGCTGCCGCCGCCGCCGCTGCCTGAATGGCACACATGATGATGAGGACGTTTGACCAGACAAGTGGATATTCCCGCCGCCCTCAAAGATTTAATCCACCAATACAACCTGCTTGAACACACACAGCTGCTGGACCCGGGGTCAGTTTCGATATCGTCCACTTACATCTCCGCGGACCAGGCCCCGGCCGTTTTTTTTTTCGGTACACCTGAGAAAGTTGATCCATGGATGATGGCATATGGCCAATACACACGGCATCCGAGACCAGACCCAGGCACGCACAACGACGATGCAGATTGCCAATTCAAATTACGACCATCGTCTGGCATGCACCTTTTGCATCTAATGCGAAAAACATAAATCTGACGTTTTTGAACGACGACGAGACATCCCCGCAGCACAGCTTCCAGGTGCACACACCACCATCAGGTCGAGATTAAATTTGAATTTGTGAATCCCCCCCTCTCTTTCAGTTTGATGCTTTTTCTACTTCTTCTCCCTACCGGCGGCCCCCTCTCAGGACTCGATGTCTACTCGACGTCCATTCCGCTAGATCTTTAATGGAATTCAATTAAACATCGTCTAATGGCCCCGGACCCGGTCGGTCGGTCGGCCGGTCATCGGTCCCAATAACCCGACCCCCGACTTGACCGGATGGGTTCTGCGGAATATGACGGAGATTCGCAAACGATGCCGATTTGCCGTGTCCAGACGCACTTCTCTCTCCCAGGGATTGGGTCATTGGTCAACAACTCGGACTCGGTTTGCTGGACAGCTGGTCTCGGATAAGTGGATTTAGAGGGGCGATTTTAGGTCAATTAGTTATTTCGAGAGAGAGACGTGTGCACCAGGTGGAATGTGGCCGACTCCGAGTTGGACATTCATAATGGGTGAAGTGCTATCAAAGTGCGGTTTTGATGTGACCAAAAGTGTGGCTGATTGCAGATAAGACATTCGAAATGACGCCTAATGAGACGTATGTGCTTTTAGGAATGGAAAGCAGTATGAATCGTACTATGAAGATTTCAGATAAACTGCTAACCGATAACGTCATGATTCGAAATCCGGACACTTAGTTGCATAACAATTTTTTTTAGCTTAAAAAAAAAATCATGTAATAAGTTGGAAATGTAGAAATATCATCAGGATGTAGTATAAACAGTCAGTTTTAAGAGAAGGCATGCAAAATATGTTTATTCTAACAATTTTTCATCAGAATTTTAAAATTAAAATGAGTTGTTGTGCTTCGAATCCCGGACACTGAAAAAGCTGATTCGAAATCCAGACACTTTTGCTTCGAATTCAAGACACCCGATTTTGCTTATGAATCGCACACATTTGGACTGAAATGTTAGTGAATGACATTCTTCAAGTCTCAAATAAGCTGTTAACATAAAAAAAAAATCAATATTTTGTATAAAAATTTGCTAGAATTTAAGGAAATCAAAACCATAAATGTCTGTTTTGCCTTCCCAGTGCTTCAGATGCCTGTGAAATATTTCAGTGAAATGTTTCAAATGTTTGGTAAACTTATAATTTTATTTTATTTTATTGTTTTGGCATTAACTACAGTGTTCAAACAAACTTTAAATGAAAGTTGATGTTAAAATTCATCAAATAACACATTTGGTTGGTTGGTTTCATATAATTGTACCATAATTCACAAAAAATATTCGCTAAGCTTAAAATAAAATTTAACAAAATAATACTAAAAGCATTGACATCTCCATCATCAATCCTCCACTCAGGTGACTCAGGTGACATGAATTGATTGACTTTAAAGTGCCCTGCTGGAACTCGGTCGAATGTCGTCTCAAATTCCTCGACAATCCAGAGACATCATCAAACAAAGTCGCGCGCGCACGTCACGTTTAAATTCCCCAATTGAAATTGAATCGTTTACGTTGAGCACTCAATTTAGCGGCTTTTTTTGTTGCTTTTATTTTTTTGGGCTTGATGTCTCCCTTCTACATACAGAACCTGTAGCAGCAGCAGCAGTAAATCAGGTGAAATGAAGGAATGGGGAATTTCAATCCGGATTTTCATTTCTGGAGTAAGTTAAGGTAAATTAACCGCGAAACCGAGTCGGGGCGGAACCACAAAATACAAAATAAACATCAGCTCATAGGTCCGAAAGTGGTCAAGAAGAAACAGAAACAAAAAAAGAGTCACAAGAAGATTCGCGACGACGCGTTTAACATTTTTGACGAAATCGGAGCTGACAAAGTCTCAAATAACCGCTCCCCTCCCCAACCCAGTTGTGCGTGCGTGCGTCAAAGTGACGACGATTTGGCGAAAAAGTGGGACCCTCAATTTTGCGGTCAGTGCGTTTTGTTGACCATCGACGCGCGAAAAACCGCCTTCAAAAGGTTTCGGTCAGCGGTGCCGACAGCAAGGAAAATTGTATGAAAAGATGAAAAAGAGCAATAGGACCGCGATAATAGTTGAACCGTTTAAGGTTGGCAAACCACGTCTTTTTTTGGTTCGTGTTTGGCTGACGTGACTTTAATTTTGCTGAAAGAAATAACGTTGGGGAGATCTTTGGTGCTTTTTAAGCGATTTGAGCTGGTTTCGAAATTGCAATATTTCATCTTAAATTTATACTCATTTTTGCAGAATATACCACCAGCTTTATTATATTTTTCGAAAATTTGCGATAATATTTATTTCATATTTTTTTCTTGTGGGACATTTATATTCTTCAAAAATAAATGTTTTTCCCTTTTGCTTTGCCTATTCGATTATCCGAAGTACGAGCAAAATTTCTAATTCTTCTCAAATGTGACTGCAAACAATAATTTTCAAGATCAGCCATACAAAAAGTGATGTGCCGTAATATATGGAAGTGTGGGCAGTGCTAGAGGCAGTGTAATAAAATAAAGAAACTCAGTCAGTTTTATCAAACAAACTTTTCTAATTTTAAAAACTTAGAAAATTTTAAAATAGTTTTGTTTTTTTTTTGTTTTTTTTTTTGACACAAAAAAGTCGCAACCTGTTCGAGATTGAAAGGACAAAAAATAAAAATTAATGATACAAACAAACTCAAATCAATTAACGAAATAAATGATATTTATTGGTGACAGTCAGACGATAAAAATAAGTAACTTTGCCAATTTTGATCCAAATCGGTTTTCAATAGCAACCCTTAAACCTTAACCGATTTGGCTCCAAATTGGCACAGGAACTATTTTTTAACCTCAAAAATAGGGATATTTCCTAAGATCTTTCAAAATTTTATTTTTTTTTCTTGTCAACCTAATGACTCATCGAAACACAGTTAATTTATTTTTCTCGATGTATTGCATGTGGGTAATTCTCTACCAACTCACACGAAATCGGGAAAAATTGCCCCGACCCCTCTTCGATTTGCGTGAAACTTTGTTCTAAGGGGTAACTTTTGTCCCTGATCACGAATCCGAGGTCCGTTTTTTGATATCTCGTGACGGAGGGGCGGTACGACCCCTTCCATTTTTGAACATGCGAAAAAAGAGGTGTTTTTCAATAATTTGCAGCCTGAAACGGTGATGAGATAGAAATTTGGTGTCAAAGGGACTTTTATGTAAAATTAGACGCCCGATTTAATGGCGTACTCAGAATTCCGAAAAAAACGTATTTTTCATCGAAAAAAACACTATGAAAGTTTTAAAAATTCTCCCATTTTCCGTTACTCGACTGTAAAAAAATTTGGAACATGTCATTTTATGGGAAATTTAATGTACTTTTCGAATCTACATTGTCCCAGAAGGGTCATTTTTTCATTTAGAACAAAATTTTTCATTTTAAAATTTCGTATTTTTTCTAACTTTGCAGGGTTATTTTTTAGAGTGTAACAATGTTCTACAAAGTTGTAGAGCAGACAATTACAAAAATTTTGATATATAGACATAAGGGGTTTGCTTATAAACATCACAAGTTATCGCGATTTTACGAAAAAAAGTTTTGAAAAAGTTACTTTTTGCGTTTCTCTTTGTTTCGTCGTCCGTGTCTGTCGCGGGTGACCATGAACGGCCATGATCGATGACGACCAACTTTTTCAAAACTTTTTTTCGTAAAATCGCGATAACTCGTGATGTTTATAAGCAAACCCCTTATGTCTATATATCAAAATTTTTGTTATTGTCTGCTCTACAACTTTGTAGAACATTGTTACACTCTAAAAAATAACCCTGCAAAGTTAGAAAAAACACGAAATTTTAAAATGAAAAATTTTGTTCTAAATGAAAAAATGACCCTTCTGGGACAATGTAGATTCGAAAAGTACATTAAATTTCCCATAAAATGACATGTTCCAAAATTTTTTACAGTCGAGTAACGGAAAATGGGAGAATTTTAAAAACTTTTTTAGAGTTTTTTTTCGATGAAAAATACGTTTTTTTGGAATTCTGAGTACGCCATCAAATCGGGCGTCTAATTTTACATAAAAGTCCCTTTGACACCAAATTTCTATCTCATCACCGTTTCAGGCTGCAAATTATTGAAAAACACCTCTTTTTTCGCATGTTCAAAAATGGAAGGGGTCGTACCGCCCCTCCGTCACGAGATATCAAAAAACGGACCTCGGATTCGTGATCAGAGACAAAAGTTACCCCTTAGGACAAAGTTTCACGCAAATCGAAGAGGGGTCGGGGCAACTGCTGTGTGAGTTGGCGGAGAATTACCCATGTACATTTTTTAAATCTTGTTTTCTAAATTTTGAATGGGGCTTTATTGCCCATCAGGTTACGTACTAGGAGTGCGTAAAAAGTGGGATTTTAACGAATTTTCTTGAATAAAGTAGTTTTTTTGTAGAAGTTTGCTGAAAGTTTGCTTGCTTTGGGACCAGACTGTATCATTACCTCAAAAGTGTTAAATTTGGACATTTATGCGAAAATGGGCAGCTAAGCACCATATTATTTTTTTGGTGAAGACATTTTTTTTACTATGATTTTTAAATCGTTTAACACCTAAACTCCCAAGCTTGAGAAAAAAAGGAGAATTTGTATGGAAATTCCCCCATTTTCTCGAGCTTGGGAGTTTAGGTGTTAATATGAACAGCTACCAAATTGCATTAAGCCGAGATGGGGAATGGATGCTTTTGTAATTAGGATTTTTTTTAAATGTATCATTCAAAAACAAATACTTAAAAAAAACATTTCTCTAGTTTTTAGTTCAATCAGGTGCTAATGCCATTTTTCTATTTGCAAACTATTTATTATTGGGTAATTCTCTACTAACTCACACGAAATCGGGAAAAGTTGCCCCTCTTCGATTTGCGTGAAACTTTGTCCTAAGGGGTAACTTTTGCCCCTGATCACGAATCCGAGGTCCGTTTTTTGATATCTCGTGAACATGCGAAAAAAGAGGTGTTTTTCAATAATTTGCAGCCTGTAACGGTGATGAGATAGACATTTGGTGTCAAAGAGAATTTTATGTAAATTTGGACGGCCGGCGTACTCAAAATTAAAAAAAAAAGTATATTGCATCGTTAAAAAAACACTAAAAAAGTTTAAAAAACACCATTTTTTGTTACACCACTGTAATTTTTTTTGGAACATTTACTACTTTTCGAATCTACATTAACCCAGAAGGGTATTTTTTTCATTTAGAACAAAATTATTCATTTTGAAATTTCGTGTTTTTCTAACTTTGCAGAGTTATTTTTTAGAGTGTAACAATGTTCTACAAAGTTGTAGAGCAGACAATTACAAAAACTTTAATATATAAACATGCTTGCAACCATCACGAGTTATCGCAATTTTACGAAAAAAAGTTTTAAAAACTTTTCTAGTGTTTTTTCGATGAAAAATATGTTTTTTTTTTCGGAATTTTGAGTACGCCATCAAATCGGGCGTCTAAATTCACATAAAAGTCTCATTGGCACCAAATTTCTATCTCATCACCGTTTCAAACTGCAAATTATTGAAAAACAAATTTTTTTTGCATATTCAAAAAATGAAGGGGTCGTACCACCCCTCCGTCCAGGAACAAAAATATAAATTTTGTAATTATTGATTATCCGAGTATAATATATTATCAATACCTATTTGTCAATCATAAAAAAAGTAAATCTTTCCCTGTTCCTGAGGGGAACACCCTTGAAGAGTATCGGGGCCGGCATTTACAAAGCGGATTCAGTGGCAATTTCATTCTCAACTTAATGTTAACATGTTAAGGTTAATGTTAACATTCCATAGGTCGCCTCCCTAAGGTGTTGTGATAAGGTCCAGTTTGTGACGATACACTACCTTCCCTTTACTAAGCAATCGAATCCAGAAGAGAAACGATCACCAGTTGTGTTGGTCCGAGCCGGGATTTGAACCCTGATCTGCCGCTTACTAGGCGGGAGCGTTACCACTAGGCTACGTGGCTCGGTCTGAAACTATTTTGTCAATCATGGTACTCGTGAAACAAATTAAAATTGTGGATTATTTTTTTTTTAAATATGCAAAAATAAGTGAGCACTAAATTATTGCTGAAAATGCAAATTTTCATTGAAAACGCTCGTACAATCCATTTAAAACTATTTAGAATACGTTATATTTTTGTAGTTTTAATCAAATAAAGCACTTTTGGGATTTTTACCAATTTTTAATTTTTCCTGCTGATCGAAACAATATTTTCAGGAATACTTGATATCTGGCTTGAATTTAGATTTGAAGTTCAATAAAATGATTAAAGTATTGATAATGAGACATTGAAAACAAATATAAAAAAAAAACCAAACAAGAAATATGTTGGCACGGAAAAAATAATGTATTTACCTCTTGCACCAATGTTGGTCAATACAAATTTTCGCCAAAAGCGCCTGCTCTTGACGGTCCTTTGTGGACAACTAGTTTAGAGAAGTTCTCGTTCCATCGTTTCGAGTTCTATTTGCAACCTGTCGCAGATCTTATTTTCCTTACATTCTTTTTTTTTCCTACACGTTATTTGCTCTGTTTCTTCACGGGAATTAACGTACACTAACGATGGTGTTCACACCCGGGGGCTTGATGTTTTTATATTATTCTTTTCCAGAATGGCACCAACCAAAACATCATCGTCAAGGGACGATTTCGTCACGCTTCACTTATTTTCGCGCGCGCTCCAAGTCGCCCTCTACCTTCGTTGTTCTTGTGTTTTGAATATTTCTTCCCGGTGTTCTATACGCCCAGGCACTTCCCCGACCGCCAAGATCCGCCGCGTCCACCGTCGGATGGTAATTTCATGCTTCAAATCAAACTTGATTCACTTATCGACCGGTTGCGATCAGCCTTTTCTCGAAAACCTTTTTTTTCAGTTTTGCAATTCTTCACTTTCTTGAACCCCGCGCGACCGAAGGTATTGTTGTGTAGAATTTTAGAACCCTTTTTGGAATTCTTCGGCAACCTCGAGAAATTCCAACGACAAGACACACTTCCGTAGATCCTCCCCTCCTTCGAAAGATGTCGACGACGACCTTCGCGTTCCAATCCCGGTGTGAACCCGCGGACGACACGACCTGAACACAACTTGTACGACGACGACGACAAACAACGGAAGCGCGGCTAAGCTCGGCTTAATCCACCATCCACCCGCTACAACGGACGGCTCAAGACAGACTGAAAACTGATTTCGACGACGACGAGGACGGATTTGTCTGGCAAGGGACAGGGGCAAGTGTGGTGACGGCGATGATGCTGAGACCAAAACATAACTCGGGTGGGTCGTGCAGGTCTTCTCCAGTCTTCTCAGCTCAGGTCGTATAGTACGGAGAGAGAGAGAGAGCGCGCGGCGTAGTGGGATGCTGAACAGGTGTGTGGTGGATTAGTCGTCGGGCTGAGAAGCATAGGTCTCGAGTGGGATTTCAGGGAGTTATGTTGGCGGTTCATGGAGGATTGTTGGGATGGCCATTTTTAACGAGTAGATCTTTAAGCTTGAAAATCTAAATAAATTTAAATCAATATTTAAAATCAGACCAATAGTTTCTAAGATATCGTCAGTTGAAAATTAGGATAATTAGGTAAGACTTAGAGATCACAATTGCATCGATTCGAATTTATTGTGAAGCTGCATCTAAGAAACTAATTGCCCGATTTTCAAAGTTCCAGAGAAAAAATTATAGGACATTTTCACAGCTTTTCAAAACATTTTTTTCTGAAATGCATTTTTTTCAAAAATATTTTCTCAGAAAACCGAAAAATTTAAAATTTATACTTTAAAAAATCTATAAATTGAAAACGGTACATTTGATTTTGCCTTAAAAAATATTTTTAAAAATTTTGTTGGTCTAAACTTTCGATATTTTCCAAAAAAAAAAATAAAAAAAATTCAAAAAATTATATTCCAAACCAAATTTTCTTTTTTAAGTCCCATCTAACTTATAAAAAAATGGAAAATTTAAAAATTTGTATTCTGAGAATTCAAGTCATAAAAAGTATTTTTTCATGTACCTATTTTTTCTAAAAGCTCATTCCTTCTCAAGATACTGAAGTTTGTAAATTTCCCGGAAATTCCAGAAATTCAAGCGGAAGTAGTGGTGTAATGTTACCCTCCAGCTTACACCTCCAGATTTAAAAGAATACTAGTCCCCCTATAAGCCAAAAATCCATAAAACTGGAAATTTAACGATAATTTTGATTGAAAACAGTCAAATTTGTGTTCTAATTGAATAATACATGCGAAAAAATTAGGAAATCTGGTTAAAAAATAAAATTGAATATTATTTGAAATTTTTTCTAAAATTCTAAGAACCTGGAGGGGGAAGAATGAAATATCTGAAAAAGGATTGTGCAGGAAGAAATAATGCGAGAAATTACAGTTTGAAGTTGAGGGTGAGAGTTAGAGGGTAAATATTAAATAAAGAAAGAATTATTGTGGGATTATGTTGATTTATCCTATGATTAAAAAAAAAGTGCTATGAAAGCGCTTCTTAGCGAAGTCATTTATAAAGCTGAAAACCATTTTAAACCCATTCCATAATTAAAACCATAAAAAAACATTGAAAAACTACTTCGTATTACATGAAAGAATGCACAAAAATTTCAAAAACTTGCTCCAAATATTTAAAAATTTGATTTGAGATTTCTTAAAAACAAATGTTTTATATTTCAAATCAATGCTTTACTTTTTTGTTCCAAAGCTGAAATCAGTAAGACTTGTTATTGCAAAGTTTCAAACAAATTGAGGAAAAATAATACTTTTCGGAAACATAAAAAACCATGTATAATTTGATTGTTTTATTGTACGATACGAAAAAGACAGCATACAAAATTGGAAAAAATATTTATTTACTTGAATTTGTATGTTTTTTTTGCTAGCAATCAAGCCATTAACTGAAACTTACACATTTTGTAACCTTGGGAAATTTAATACTCCAGAGTAGGTTTGTTGGTGAATTTATATTTTTGCATTGTTGCATTTTTGCTTTTGTAAAAGTTTCCTATTGCTCAATTTTTAAACAATTCCAGAGTTTTTATTTAAAAGGTCCTATACTGCCCCTGATCGCATAAATGTCCCAAATGCATTTTCATCGTTTTTGAGTTATTGATGCAGTTTTGTTCAGAATCGCGAGATCTTTCAGAAAAGCCTATAAGATCCAGTACTTTGTTCTAAAAATTGGGAGGAAATCCAGTTTTTTCGTGAAAACTTAACACGTAGCCTTATGTATGGGACAAACTTCAAATGCGTTTTTCTCAGCTTGCTGTTTTTGCATATGGGACATTTATGTGAACATGGGCAGTATAAGTCTTTCATATGTTTATAGGACCTTTTTTTTAAAAAAAAACGTTGGAATTGTTTTAACAATTGACCATCCCAACCTTTGTTTTATGCTCACCGGTTCGACTTTTGCCGCGCAATGTTTTGAACCTCAACATACTCTCTCGCTCTCTTCAGCTGTGTTGCTCCCTCTCTTCAATCTCCAACTCCGTTGAGAGAATTGCTCAGACTATTTGAAACTCCGCATGTTTTGAATTCTCCAATCGAACGCGCGCGCTGGGATGCTGGATTCTGGGCACTGTCCACTGTCGTAAGGACCGCGGTCCGTGTGGATATAAAAAAAGAATGATGAAAATGAGCTGTGAAAAGAGATTTTTGTTGCTTTTGGCTCGGAACAATGTTACGTCGTCGTCGATTGGTATAAGCGTACAGCGAGATCTGACGGATTAGTGCGTGGGGATTACAGGAATTTGAAACCGAACTCGGCGTTGATAGCGCTGTCGTTACACACGCCGCGTCATTTGATATGTGGTCAAATCTTAATCGCCACCACCACCAGAGTCAAGTTGATTGAATGGTCGGTCATTCGTATGGGAAGATCAGGTGTCTTCTTGACGAAGTCATCTCAAACATTCTGGTCGGCAATTGTCGAAGAATTTCTGGAATGGAATCTGCCGAGTTCCATCTCAACTTCTCATACGGGGCAAAAAAGTTGCAAAAATGTTAAACGCTTCAAAAACTCGTCAACTACCGGACAAAAACTTGCCCAGGTGTCAGCACGTATTACATATTGATGGCCGTGAAGGAAATGCCCCGGCAGCGTGTAAAACAACTTGTCCATCATCGCCGCATCTCCGGATCGAACGGACGGATGTCTCGACTGGGGTATTGAGTCCCCAGCCGTATAAGAGTTGTTTATTTGACTTTTATAGCACATACGGCCGAGATGAATAGATATAACAACATGAGAGGAATGATCTGTTATCGCCTGTCAACGACTACTAATCATCGGTGGGACTTTTTTGAGGTGGAAATCCCGTTCTGTACACAATTATTGAACAAGTTTTGAAGTAACAATGTAAACTCTACGATAAATTTTCAAGTTCAATGTAAAAGAATAAACAGATAAATCAAAATAAGTTTTATTTCGACCGCAATCACCTGTAATTTTGTGGTTCAGCAAGATACTATTGAATTAACCAGGGGCGCCGACTCTGGGGGGGCATGGTACTTTTTGCCCCCCTTAAAATTGGGCAGGGGGGGCAGCCCATACATTGTGCCCCCCCCAGAAATTTTAGAAGAAAAATATTCTTATTTTAAATATTACAAAAAAAAAATCACAGAAATAATTGAAAATAATATTTAAAACTGAATTGGAATTGGATAGAATTCTTGTAAGCGAATCTGTAAAATAGTTCAAAAACATTTGTTGTTTTTTAAATCGACAACGTTTCATCTATACTACTGCGCTCTCTTATGCTAACTAGGTAGGAAAACCAGCAAACTTAGTATACAAGAGCAAACTTACGCAAACTCTTGTCAAAACAATCATCAAGTTTTCAGACGCAACATTCTGCGATTTGCCATTGTAGATCAGGATTTAGCGAAAATGAACTGAAACACTTTTCAAAATGGTCATTTGATGACAGCTTTACATTTAAAAAAATGCTGATAAATTCGATATTTTTTTGAGTAATTTTAGGTATTTTTTTTTCTTGATTTCTTTTTAAAAAATTGCAAATTTTTGGTCGTATCAAGTTGTCATAATGCTTTTTTTTGATTGTATTTGTGTATCTTTTTGGTTATTCTTAAATTCTGAAATTCTTAAATTCTTAAATTCTTAAATTCTTAAATTCTTAAATTCTTAAATTCTTAAATTCTTAAATTCTTAAATTCTTAAATTCTTAAATTCTTAAATTCTTAAATTCTTAAATTCTTAAATTCTTAAATTCTTAAATTCTTAAATTCTTAAATTCTTAAATTCTTAAATTCTTAAATTCTTAAATTCTTAAATTCTTAAATTCTTAAATTCTTAAATTCTTAAATTCTTAAATTCTTAAATTCTTAAATTCTTAAATTCTTAAATTCTTAAATTCTTGAATTCTTAAATTCTTAAATTCTTAAATTCTTAAATTCTTAAATTCTTAAATTCTTAAATTCTTAAATTCTTAAATTCTTAAATTCTTAAATTCTTAAATTCTTAAATTCTTAAATTCTTAAATTCTTAAATTCTTAAATTCTTAAATTCTTAAATTCTTAAATTCTTAAATTCTTAAATTCTTAAATTCTTAAATTCTTAAATTCTTAAATTCTTAAATTCTTAAATTCTTAAATTCTTAAATTCTTAAATTCTTAAATTCTTAAATTCTTAAATTCTTAAATTCTTAAATTCTTAAATTCTTAAATTCTTAAATTCTTAAATTCTTAAATTCTTAAATTCTTAAATTCTTAAATTCTTAAATTCTTAAATTCTTAAATTCTTAAATTCTTAAATTCTTAAATTCTTAAATTCTTAAATTCTATTCTTAAATTCTTAAATTCTTAAATTCTTAAATTCTTAAATTCTTAAATTCTTAAATTCTTAAATTCTTAAATTCTTAAAATCTTAAATTCTTAAATTCTTAAATTCTTAAATTCTTAAATTCTTAAATTCTTAAATTCTTAAATTCTTAAATTCTTAAATTCTTAAATTCTTAAATTCTTAAATTCTTAAATTCTTAAATTTTTAAATTCTTAAATTCTTAAATTCTTAAATTCTTAAATTCTTAAATTCTTAAATTCTTAAATTCTTAAATTCTTAAATTCTTAAATTCTTAAATTCTTAAATTCTTAAATTCTTAAATTCTTAAATTCTTAAATTCTTAAATTCTTAAATTCTTAAATTCTTAAATTCTTAAATTCTTAAATTCTTAAATTCTTGAATTCTTAAATTCTTAAATTCTTAAATTCTTAAATTCTTAAATTCTTAAATTCTTAAATTCTTAAATTCTTAAATTCTTAAATTCTTAAATTCTTAAATTCTTAAATTCTTAAATTCTTAAATTCTTAAATTCTTAAATTCTTAAATTCCTAAATTCTGAACAAATAAATTGATGTTAAATTTTCGATTTTTTTAAACATTGTTTTTTTTTGTAATTTCCAAATTTCTGATTTTTTAAATTTCTGAATTTCAACTTTTGATTTCTTAACATTTTTAAGCCATGAGTTTTTTTTAACCCTAGGGTTTTTAAAACTTTTTTTAAATTTTGGAATATTTATTTTTTTTCTGTTATTTTTTTCTAAATTGCAGATTTGAAAAAAAAATTGTTTTTTAATGTGCATTTTCCAATTTCTAAAGTTCTAAATTTTTGCTTTTTACTTTTGTTTTCATTTTTAGAATATTTGTGTTGTTGAATTTTAAATACCTGATAATTTTTATTATTGACTGTTACTTCTGGAAAATAAGTGAGAATATGCCAATTAGAAACCAAACATATAAAAAATTCCCCCAATAAACATTCTCAATCACGTTTTAATAAATTATCTTTTTCAAAAAAAAAAAATGGATTCCGGATGAAAAAAACTCTTATCACATCGTAATATTCAAATTGGTAAAATTCGTGATATACAATAAACTTAAACATCAAATCGCCACTCTCACCTAACGATTTTGGAAAACAACCGTGCCCCCCCAACATTTTGGACTAGTCGGCGCCTCTGGTGTAGACTATGATTATTTTTACAAGTTTTCAAGGTGCCGTTTTTTTTTCAAGGCGCCGTAAAGTAGAGAGTGGAAAAGTTGAACTTTTTAGCACTGACATGAGCTCAAAAAAATCACACTTTTTTAGGGGGAGGAAAAATAGACTAGTTCATCACTCCAAGAAAAGTAACAAGCCTGAATTTTCAAAAAAAATATTTTTTTAGTTGATGATAGGAAAATGATCCTGAGGACCATACAAAAATTATAGGCTACCGTAGAAAATTTTGATTTTTGGGTTATATATGACCCATCAGGCCCGAAATGGTTGAACGGAATTGCAAAAAAGTCAAAGTAGTTATGTCACAGACATAACCGGAATGGCGTAGACTAAGTAAAGTTTTGAGATGTGGACATAGAGTTTTCCATATATTAATTTTGAAGAATTAGCTAGATACTTGAAATACATTAACGGAATAAGATCGTAAATGGGAGATGGACCCCCCAACAAGACAGAACTTACACACTCCAGTCAACTCAATCGGACCGCAACTGCCATGTAACCATACTTTGAATGTGTTGGTAAATCTTTGACTAGAAAGCCTTATTTAAACAATCGAAACATCGAATGGAGGAGAGAAGAACGAAAAACAATTTTTTCACGAACCGAATGAAAGTTTGGTAGCATAATGCGGGGAAGAGAGAGGGGTTGGGGGGGAGCAGCCTCAGAAAGCTGTGCAATCCGTCACCCCCGAAGACCAACACTAGTTCCTGAAAGGCATTTCACCGACTCATCACGGGTGGGACGAGGGACGGGGGGTGAGGCAACTCCGAAGAGTTGGGAAGTCCTCACCCTCTTCCTGATTATTTCACAACAACGACCCACGAGAGGCAACTGTTCGGCAAGACGGCAGCAGGCGCGTGCCTCATCTTGTTGCTGCCTCGTCCCGGGTGGGACGAGGGACGGGGAGTGAGGCAACTCCGAAGAGTTGGGAAATCCTCACCCCCTACCACGAAAGATCCAAACGGTCCGGCCATCGAGAGGCAACTGGCTGACGGTGGCGACGAGAAGGCGATCATCGCTTCTTTTCCAGTTCTGGTCCCTCTCTCTCCTGCTGCTGCTGCTCTGGGCTGAGCTTTCCTGCTGCTGCTGCCGGTCCGACGTCTGAGACGTGAATGATGGTCTGAAATCTGGCGCAGTTTCTTATATATGTTTTCGGCCCGCTACTTCCCCTCCTTTTTCGCGACCGGTACCGGTCGCGCTGCTTGTGTGATTTTCCCATCAAAATAGGTACTTGACCTTCCCGTCCGTGAGTGGGAAGCGCTCATTTTGCTTGCAAAATCTCTGCATTTTGAAAACATTTTAAAACATTGAGTTGTTACAATAGTTAAACTATTTTGCCAACATTGAAAATTTAATAGCAAATTGCTGAATAATTTTCGAATCGAATGGAACCAAAATCGTGCCGATTCGATTTGAGGGAAGGAAGATACAAGCGATTGACGGATGACGCAATATTCCAGGGCCTTCGGCCCGGGTTTTTTGGAATGGCACCCCAGTACCTTCGACAAAGACGTAAGTCTACGTCAAAAAGTATTTTTGTAGCAAAGTTGTAAATAATATTATATAAAAGTTTAAATCAAGTTCAAACCAGAAAAAAAACTATGATATCGTAAGGCTCTACCTTCTACCTTATCAGAGATCGAGTCTTCACCGAAGGCGAAGCAGATTGTTCTGAAGGCGCAAAATTCCGACAATTTGAGGCAATCCCATAATTTGAACCCCTCGAGTGCCCTCGCGCAGTCTGATGCCTAATAATGGTATAGAATTTCAGCGCCCCCAGATTGACCGTGGTCGATAAGCCTACCCCGACGACCCACCAGCCACCCAACCACGCGGGGTGATAATAGTATAAAAGAACAGAATCGAACTCTTGTCGAAGAATCTTGTCGAGAGCGCGTCCATTAGGACTAGAATCGCGGCTCTCGAGCGCGGATATGCCATAAAATAATTAACTTGCCGTCGAAAGCCACCTTCGGAATCGGCTAGAATATCTCTGAGCAAGAGGGGAAAAAGGGCGCGAAGAGAATGTGATGATCATCGTCGTCTAATAACGATAATAATGACGCGATGATGTGAAGTTCCATAAAACGATAATCCCAGGCGGAACCTGCGGCGGCAGGGTCATTGCTTGGCGGTACCACCGTAGGACCTCGTCGGTTAGACTCCACGCTTCTACGTGGGCGAAGCGGCAAGGGCTACTGCGATGTCCAAATCGACGCGGAAACAATGTCGGAATTTGAAAATGGTCAAACAGATATTGGTCGGCGATAGAAAGAAGAAAGATATACATCTGCGCAACCCCCCGAGCAGGAATTCTTTTTACGGAGTCGGTTGCATGGTGTAAATGCAATGATTCGCTACCGGAGATTCCGCGTGTGGCCGGTTCGGTAAGTGGCCGGGGTGCAACATAAATTTATTCCTCGCTTAATTTATCAGCAATTAATTTGCGCCATTTAAGCCGCTGCTGTGCGAGTGTTACACGATGTTCAACAAGACACCGAACGCGCGCGACAGCAACTCTATTTTGTACCACCAAAGCTATGTGCACTGTCCTTAAATAGTAGTTCTAGTTCGATTACGATCTCGACAGACCGCTTGCTTCACAGCATCTTCCACAAATGGACCATCGGCCAGAGCGTATCGTGCGGCATGTTTGTTTTCAACGCCAAGTTTTGCCTTTTCTGGCCGGCGCAGCAGTAGCCCCTGAAGATCTCACGCAAGACCCACTGCCTACTGCGATCGTTCGTCAAAACATTCCCTGCGTGTGTCCAACGTCCGACTCGACTCGACGCCCGACGTTGTGGCTACTGTGCACAGCACACTTTTCGGGACGAAGACGGCCAAGATTAGCTGGCGATCCGAGGAGGAGAGTCAAAGGGGAGATCAAAGGTGGCCGCGGACGGTGTAATCTACACCAAATTATTTATTAACTTTTAATTTTGTGGTGTCCGCCCCCTCCCCCGAAAATAAAAGAAGGAGATTGTTCTCGGTGAGGCGCGACGAAGACCATCAGACGGAGTACAAGTTCTAATGGCTTCGGAGAATTAGAAGCGATGTCTCGTCTAATACTCATCATCTCACAGCTCGTCCTCTCGCGGGAATGAGACAGCTTATTTTCGCTTTCCACACTTGGAGCAGTGCGTTGAATGAAGACCTATATCGGGTACCTTAATCGGTTTTCAGAACGTTTTGTCGATAGAACTTGCTCTGGGCCACGTTTGGGCACTTAATTAGAAATCTTAATTGTAATCACAAGCATTGAAGCATTGTAGTTTTAATTATGTAGAAGTACTATGTTTGTGATTTTGTTCCTTCGTGATTTTTTGTAAATTTAAATAAAACAAATAAAGTTATAAAACTGCCGAAACAATCAAATCCGATGAATCCTAGGTTGTTTATGGTGTGCCACGTGCGTGTCTAGTAAAATAATAAAACCCTCAAAAAATCATCAATATTGTGTGTGTTTCAGTGCACTCTCCGATGAGTGGGAAAATTGATTATCCTCGTGCACAATAAATCAAAGTGGATTTTCCGTTTTTTTCGTTCACCTATTTTTTGTGGATCAAATGGATGAAATGCTTTCGAAGTTGTGTTTGATTTGAATGCGTGAAGAATGCACATTTCAGTTTGAATTGGAAGCTTTTTGTTCTCCATGATCGGTGATGCTATTGTTGTTTAAAGGACGATGCTTGAAACCACAACGAAATTTCTGACAAAAAAGAATTAGAAAAAAATTCAAGATTTTCTACGAGCGAGTCCACGAGTACATACTCTACGAAATCGGTCATTTTTTTAGAATTTAAATTTTTGTATTTTTTAATCCGGCTGAAACTTTTGTGGTGCTTTCGGAATGCAAAAAGAAGCCATTTTACATATTGTCCATATAATTTTCCATACAAACATTATGTATGAAAATTCAAAAATCTGTATCTTTTTTGGATCGATTTGGTGTCTGGATTTGGTGTATGGATGATGACTACACTGAAAAAAAAGTTCTACACTGTAAATTTTTTTTTTGTGATTTTTATTTAACTTTTTGTCACTAAAACTTGATTTGCAAAAAAACACTATTTTTTATTTTTTTTTTATATGTTCTAGGGGACATAAAATGCCAACTTTTCAGAAATTTCCAGGTTTTGCAAAAAATCTTTGACCGAGTTATAAATTTGTCTACTTCATTTTTCGATGTAAAATCAAATTTGCAATCAAAAAGTACTTTAGTGAAATTTTGATAAAGTGCACCGTTTTCAAGTTATAGCCATTTTTAGGTAATTTTTTTGAAAATAGTCGCAGTTTTTCGTTTTTTAAAATTAGTGTACATTTTTGCACATTTAAAAAAAATATATTTGAAAAGCTGAGAAAATTCTCTATATTTTTCTTTTTTTGAACTTTGTTGATACGACCCCTTGGTTTAGCATCGAAATATGATTTTATTTATTTTTCGCATGACAATATTTTTGTTTTATTTGTATTAAAGAAAATCTAAAAATCATATCTCTAGTATCAGATTTTCCAGGCCACCAAAAATGCCGCAAAAATTGCCTTCGAGCAATTCTCTACGAAATCGGTTTTTTTTTAGAATTTTAATTTTTGTATTTTTTTTATCCGCCTGAAACTGTTTTGGTGCCTTTGGTATGCTCAAAGAAGCCATTTTGCATCATTAGTTTGTCCATATAATTTTCCATACAAATTTGGCAGCTGTCCATACAAAAATGATGTATGAAAATTCAAAAATCTGTATCTTTTGAATGAATTTTTTGATCGATTTGGTGTCTTCGGCAAAGTTGTAGTATGGATATGGACTACATTGAAAAAAAATGATACACAGTAAAAAAAATTTTGGTGATTTTTAATTTCACTTTTTGTCACTAAAACTTGATTTGCAAAAAAACACTATTTTTTATTTTTTTATTTTTTGATTTGTTTTAGAGGACATAAAATGCCAACTTTTCAGAAATTTTCAGGTTGTGCAAAAAATCTTTGACCGAGTTATGATTTTTTGAATTAATAAAACTTTTTTCAAAAAATCGAGATATTGGTCGCAAAAAAATTTTCAAATTCATTTTTCGATGTAAAATCAAATTTGCAATCAAAAAGTACTTTAGTGAAATTTTGATAAAGTGCACCGTTTTCAAGTTAAATCCATTTTTAGGTGACTTTTTTGAAAATAGTCGCAGTTTTTCAATTTTTAAAATTAGTGCACATGTTTGCCCACTTTTGAAAAAAAATTTTTTTTGAAAAGCTGAGAAAATTCTCTATATTTTGCTTTTTCGGACTTTGTTAATACGACCCTTAGTTTCTGAGATATTGCCATGCAAAGGTTTAAAAACAAGAAAATTGATGATTTCTAAGTCTCACCCAAACAACCCACCATTTTCTAATGTCGATATCTCAGCAACTAATGGTCCGATTTACAATGTTTAAATATGAAACATTCGTGAAATTGTAATAAAAAGCTTAAAAATAAAAATATTTGAAAAAAAAACTAATCAAGCAAAAAAAGGTTGAAAACTATCAGATAAAAATCAAACATGATAAAAAAGTACACAAAACTAAAAACTAAGCAAGATAAAAAGGAAATTCAGTTTTTCGTAGCACAAAAGTTTGCTGAAAATTATATATAAGCAAAGGATTTTTTGATAAATTATTAGAGTTGCAGAAGGTTCCGATTTCCAGAAATTCTGCTTGTAAACTTGTACCTACTATTTAAATTCATATAAACAGAAAAAGAAACCAAAATTTTAAAAGTTCAATTCTGCCCAGCCTTCATGAAGTCCCTTTCTGAAACAACAAATCAGCATATTTTCTCGAGTATCAGTAGAACACAAGCCACGACAGTGAACACGTGTTACCTGTTTGTTAGCCAATCTAAATAAGATTTACCACAACTGAAGAGCGCGCTCCTCTTCTGTCCAAATCCGAAAGGGAACATCAACATCAAGAGAAGCAACAACAACAACAAAAAAGCGATCTTCAAAACCCCAAAGGAGGAGATTATTTACGCACATTCTTCTCTCCTCTGAGGGTGTGTTTCTTTTCCGAAGCTTTCGTCTTCATTTGGATTTTCGGCACCGGCCAGCAGCAGCATGCGTCCAGACAGTCTGGTCGTTCTGCATGGTTTAGGTATCTCCTCTCTTGGACGAATATCGACAGCACGGACCCTCTATCGACGACGACGAGACGGCATCATACGAGGAGGGAGCAAGAATTTCATCAACCAGAGCCAACAATCAACGCGACGACGACTGACCGACGAGACATAACAAGATAAATTGGAGTTTTGAATTAGGTTTTTGGGTTCACAGTTCTGTTGGACAAGACTGGTCGAGGGACAAGGGCTTGGAATGGAGCCTAGCAGGTCTAGCTGGGTGGACTAGTTGATTGTACCAGCGTCGTCGGTTTAAAAATCAAACACTTTGTAATCCCATTTGAACATCGTTAATTCCACCGACGAAATGTCCGCGGCGTGATGGGGGTGCAAATTTCGTGGCCCACTTTTTAATGACCCTGGTGTAAGTGGCCATGGCACGGTGGAACGGAAAAGTAAGGACGGGGCAACGGGCGCGGGAAAGTGAAGGCAGAGCGGTCCAACAATTTCCTCGCGCCATCAAGTCGAGGTCAACGGTCAAATCGTGTTATCGCATGGCTTTCCAAATCAAGAATCTGTTTATGTTGAGGGACCTCGAGGTTTCGTTGGTGTGTTTTGGTTGGTATGGCATATTTTTTTTTCTTCTGGTTGTTGTTTCTGTACTTTGGACGGATTCTTCTTATCGTTAAGGCAGGGCTGCTGTTGAGGTTGCTACCACCGCCGCTGACTGGCAGGCTCTTTTATTTCGCTGATGCTGTTATGATGCAGTTTTGTTGAAGTTTTTCCATGGGTGGAGAAGTGAAGTTTTAATTGCCCAAAAAAATAAAAAATAGAAAAATATAGAAAATGAAATTACACGCCATGGTTTTTTGTACCAAAAATAACAGAATCAAATAGCAACACTTTTCAAAATAAATTCTCAAAAAGTTCTACTTTTCAGCACTGAAATGGGTGCTGAAAAGTTGAACTTTTCCGCACTTGTTTCGAAAAGTTGAACTTTTCAGCACTTGTTTCGAAAATTTGAACTTTTCAGCAATTGTTTCGAAAAGTAACACCTTTCAACATTTTTTTTTATTTAAACGATTTATTGACAAAATACATGAAAATTGTACTTAAAATTTCACTCAATGGGTGTTTTTCGGAATTGCAAAAAAAATTGTATGGAACTCGTTGCAAAACATGATTTTTTCAGCACTCATCGTTTTTATCCAACTCGGTGAACCTCGTTGGATAAATGTACGACTCGTGCTGGAAAAATCTTTTTTTGCAACTTGTTGCATAAACTACTATTATGCAACAACACTACTATTATGCAACAAGTTGCAAAAAGCAGTTTTTTTAACACGAGTCTTACATTTACCCAACGAGATTCACCGAGTGTTGCTGAGGGCTGAAAAAATCATGTTTTGCAACGAATTGCTTACAACTTTTTTTTTGTAATTCCAAAATAACGCTTTTTGAATGGAATTTCATGCCTATGATCCATGTGTTAAGTAAATTCATCGTTCAATACAAAAAATAATGAAAAATGTTACTTTTCGATTCTAGTGTTGAAAAATTCAACTTTTCAGCATCCATTTCAGTGCTGAAAAGCAGAACTTTTCAGCACTGGTTTTGAAAGGTATTTATTTTCCATTCTGTTATTTTTGGTTGGGAAAAGTAATCCGTTTCGTTTCTCCAGAAGGACAGGAACAGTTGACACTTTTACAACGGAATTGCAAAAAATGCATTTTAGATTGCTTCAGTTGATTAGACTTTTATTTTCATAAAAATGTTTTGAATTTTGAGGCTTAAAATTTCGCCTTCAATGGCCAATGCAAATTTTATTTGAAGTTTGAATGGGTAAAAATCTTAATTGATAAATACAGTTAAAAAAACATTTGTGATACTTTTCATTCAAAACAAGCCTTATCCGACAAACTTCGTTCTGCCTTTTCTCGTTTGTTGACGTTTTTATCTTTTTTGCTTATTCAGCCTCCTGTGATCAAAATTTGATTTTACGTAACTTTTCCAATACAATCTGCTGATTTTCCGGAATCGGTTCCAGAGTGGCCAAAGTTGTCACTTTTGGCGTAAGAACCTTCCTTGGACTTATACGAACCCAACGCAACAAAAAGCACCTCGATCCGACGTTCCGTATTGAACTGATTCGCGTTCGAACAAAACCATCGAAATTTTTTATATATATAGATTAAAACAAAAAATAATGACAATAAGAAGAAGAGTTGAAAATTTCACAAGATTGCATTTATCAATAATATCTGAGATATCGACAGGTAAAAAAATAAAAAGACACTGAGAAAAAGTCATTTTGCCAGCAATCTGATATAAAGACAAAATAGAAAATTGCAGAAATTTTTCCAGCTTTTCAAAAGTATTTTTGCAGGGTCTTTTTGCCTTCTCTTGATAAAATATTTTTAAATCGCAAAAAAATATTATATTTATATTACAAAGACAAAATATTATATTTTTCTTAAAAATCTTTTTTTCAAAAAATTATAACTTTGGTATACTTGAAAAATACTTATTTTGTTAATTTATCTTTTAGTGATTCAGAGTAAAATAAAAAAAGGGAAATTTCCCGGGTATCTGTTTTTAAAGTTTACAACAAACAACTCCATTAGAAAATTCTTAACCCTCTACAACCATTCCATACAATCCATTTTCAACCAATTTTTGATCTTTAAAAAGCATTGGAAAGGACCCTTCAAATTTAAGAAAATTTTAAAGTTGGAAGTGTGAGTTGTTTTATGTGACTTTGCCAATGTTTAAAAAAATCATTTTTTTCTGGGGTCAACTTTGGCTGTGTTTCTTATTAACATTTCCTCTATATTATGTGAAAATAAGTTCGCAGTAATTTTTGTAGTGTACCAGACAATGCCTTTGCGCAATTCTCACTAACTTGGACTTCGCACTAAATTATTACTATCGATCGCACTATTGCGACTTGTCAAACTGGCTTGGGAAATTTTATTTTTCTTAAACAATGATCAAAGCGAGCCGATGTTGCTCACCTGTCAATCGCAATTTGCGAATGTCCAGTTTGGTGGAAACTGCGACTGGAAATATAAATAAACAACTGCTGGTTTTCTAGTTTTTGGAAATTTTGTTGTCAAAAGTGCGAGAGAAAAGTGCGGGCCAAATCCAAGTTACAGTGCAAGGATCAATAAAAACATGAAAAAATAAGATAGGCAAAAGGATAGGAGGTGATAGAGTAGGCCAAATACTATCAGAAACAAACCTGACAAGATAAATGCAAATTTAAATACTTAAAATTAAACAGGAAAAATATAAAATAAGAGAAGTAAAGTTTTTCGTAAAACAAAAGTTGCTCAAAATGACCTGAACACAGGAAAAATAAAACAAAAATGAATAATAAAAAAATGGGCAGTAGGGTTAATATACATATGCGCATGCCCATTTTGTATGACCAGCCCGAAAAAATTGTATGAAGACTTGTAAGTATGAAATAACGAATGATGCTAAACGGGTTCTATCGACTGCTAACAGAATTCTCTACGCCCATGCCTCGGATTATGCTCCCCAACTGCATGCAGGTAGAAATGCATCCCGTAGAGGCCGCGAGATGCCACAACATAGCCTCAACCAGAACCAGCTCTCCCAGCCCGGCAGCATCACATTGTGCATATCCGGCGGGATGGTTGGTTGTGGTAGAGGTAGGTGGATCGGGTGTTGGGGCCTGTCCATCGCCGTTGATGACCGGCTGCCACGGTCAAAGTCACGCATATCACGATCGAGCTATTAAATTCGATAGAGTATATAATATTTTCGCCGGGTCGTCGTCGTCGTCGTCGTTTTGGTTTTGGTGCCATCTTGCTGCGTGATGTCCCCCCTCCTTCCTTCCTTCAAGGGACCTCCGGCGGCCATCGTGGCCGGTCTCATAAAGTTCAGCAAAACGGGCTTCCTTGCGCGGTCCCTTCACCGCCGCGGCACAAGAAAAAGGGAGTCCTCTTCGTTATAGAGGGGTGGCGATGGCGGCGGTGAAGCAGCTTTATCATCCTGCCTTCGGGTAATGATAAAATTGCGAGGGAAGACGGCCGCGTGCGATTGCAGGCTCTGGCCAGGAACAACCGCAAGACGAAGCGATAATCCATCATATTTTAGCTGTTAGCTTGTTTGGAAATGCACCGAGAGAGAGAAGGATTGTGGGGACCTTCGAAACTTATGGATTTCGCCGAAATAATATGCTGCGGATCCTTTTTTTGCTTTATCTTTTTTTTGAAATTCGTAAAAAAAGAGTATGTTGCTTAGGGAGCTTTGCCCCGTGGGAAAGTGCCTTGGGAGGGGATTTATTCTCACGTATTATCGACATGTGTAATTTTGGCTCTCGCTACATTGCGAATAATGTGGCAAGAGGATTGGTTTTTGAGGCGGGTAGTCTGTGAAATTAAATTTTGAGCTTGTACGTTGGTAATTTTTGACCCTGGCTGTGCTTATAAGATTCCACAAAAAATAGAAATAATGTGATTTTTTTTTTTCTATTTTATATGAAAATTGTTGTATGGAAATGCCTATATATTTCAACATTTATATAAATTGAGTTTCAAAAACACATAAAACATATTATTTGGAAACCAATTTTATCTTCTCTTAGTGGAAAATTGTACAAGGAATTCGAAGTGAAGGAGCGGTCGTGGCTGAATGGTTACGATGTTCGCTTTATAAGCGAATGGTTCTGGGTTCGATACCCATCTGCTCCCAACGAGAAAGTTCTGGACTCATTGAATTTGGAATTAATGAAAAACTTCAAGCTCACGGCGGGGTTCGATCCCCTGTCCTTAGGATTGGCAAGCAAAATGCTTTCCACTTTACCGTGGAGCATTAGTAGCTTTAGTAGGACTTAGACTGATATAGTTGAATCCAAGAAACGGACGAGAATAAAGTTGAATGCAAGTTGAATATCAGAACATACAAGAATGCATTGCATTGCATGCATGCAGGCGCATTTGAAATGAACCTACATTACCTCGCTATAAATAGCCTGGGCGACTGATAGAATTCATCCAATAAGAGATGAGAAGAATTGAAAGCATTCCCATTAGAAATGAGAACACACGAAGAATTCGAACAACAATGTCAACGGTCGTTACCACTCGCCTAGGGTGGCTCCTCAAACCATTCACCTTCCCAAAAACCGTCCAACTCCAAGCGAAACTTACTTGAGGATACCGTGGAGATTTTCCCTTAATACACTCAAACCCCGATGGTTTGACACCAACTGTTGTCAAACGAACGGGGTCACTTTTTAGTTTGACACCCCTTTTACACGGAGTTCACACACACTACGAAACGTTTGTTTTGATAGTGTGCGTGAGCGCCGTGTAAAAAGTGACAGTTCGTCACTTTTTAGTTTGACTTTGACCAACCAACGGGGTACAAACTAAAAAAGTGTCAAACGAAAAAGTGACCAACCACCGGGGGTTGAGTGTACTCTTAAAAAAGTGGAGCATCAACACTTCCCGTCTTCCAATTCCCTTTCCTTGTCCCTGGTGCGCGGTGGAGATGGGAGCGGCCGGCATTGGACGGCTGCCATGGTGGTGAGAATCTGGTTTAGGTGGAATTGGTTCTATTCCCAATTATCGATTCCTAGGCAACTTGGGCTTAGACAATCATCACCAAGGGGTTTCCAGCATCGTGTCAGACTGGTCACTAATCCAGAATTACTTGGAATTTGAGCAAGTAATTCTGTAATTCCGGATTTACTGAGTAATTCCAGAGTAATCCTGGTAATTCCTAATAATCCCAGTAATCCTGGTAATTCCATGATTCTTGTTTGTGAAAACAAACTTCAGAAAATAATAAAATAATAAAAAATAACTGTTAAAAAGATAATTTCGATAAATCTTTTATAATTCTATTTATTGCCTATTGATTTTCATGTATGAAACCAAAGTTACAGCTAGTACGGGATCATTCGGATTTTGAGTAAGTAATTCAGTAATTCCAGAATTACTCCGCAATTCTGCAGTAATTCCTGTAATTCTGAAATTACCTAGTAATTCCGTAGTAATTCGAGTAATTCCATAGTTACTCAGTAATTCGTGTATTTCCCATTAAGGCCGTTGCAAATATTTTTTGAAGTTTATGTCCCTCGACTCTGACCAACGTCGAGGGGGGGGCAAAAAAATAAAAAAGTATAAAAATTGAAAAAAACGAGCCATTGTTTCAACATTTTAATGGAAAAAGTGATTTAAAATGCATTATACACCTGTCCAGTTGTTTTGCAATCATTAGTTTCCAAAATATCTAAGTATCAACGAAAATTTTAAAAAAATGCTGTACATTGCAATTTCATAAAAATTCAAAACATTTTTAAACAAGCCCAAACATGCTAAATATGATTATCATTGCAGAATAATGCATTTTAGATTGTTTTCAGTTGATTAGACTTCTATTTTCATGGAAATTTTGAAGTTTTTTTGAAAAATATTTTTTTTGCTCCCTGATTTTTCGAACCAATTTTGAAGGGGGGAGCGACATAAACTTTGAAAAATATTTGCAACGGCCTAACTCAAGTAACTACTAATAATTCTTTAAAGGTAAATCGGCAGAATGCATTTTGCTTTTCCTTGATGCTTTTTATGGTTGTAAGAAGTACAGAGCGGATTCGAAATGTCCGCCAATTTGGATGCTCTCTAATTCAAATGTATTCGGATGAAAAACACTCAAACGTCAAAATCAGTTGTCAAACTGACGTTGATGTTTACCACATTATTCGATGATTTCCAAGTAGGGCGTCCAATTTTCCCGGGTTTTGAGTTTACCGGAAAACGGAAAAAATATATTTTTTATCCCGGGAAATTTTTGAAAACGTCATGAAATCTATGTTTTCTTTATATTAGTTATGTTTTTAAAATCAAACTATTAGCACAATACTATTAAAATCAATCTAAACAGGGATAGCACTTTTAGATAGTTTTGAAGATTTTTTTTGTTCTTTGTTGTGCTTTGAATTTTAAATGCAATCAAACGCCAAAATCAGTTTTCAAAATGATGTTGATATTTACCCACTTGTTCGAGGATTTCCAAGCAGGACGTCTAATTTTCCGAGGTTTTGAGTTTCCCGGAAAACGAGAAAAATATTTATTTATTCCCGGAAAGTTTTTAGTTTTTGAAAAAGTAATAAAATCTATGTTTTCTTTATATTTGTTATGTTTTTCAAGCTTTAAATTTATAGAATTAGCTCAATACTATTAATATCAATCTAAACAAGGATAGCAGTTTTTAGATAGCTTAACATTCCAACGCCCAAGGCTCCAAAAAAGTTGGAACGGTAACTTCAACTCGCTGGTTCTCGGGCATAACTCAACCAATCAAGATGATTCTTCTTTCCAGTGATTTGTAAGAATGTCTAGATGATCCTAAAATTGTGCAGAACTTAATTCGATCAAATCTGTAATTTTTGCGATCAAAAACATCGTTCCAACTTTTTTTTTTCGCATGTAAAAAAAATCGCCAAAAATTCCGCGGCGGCAGTCGTTTTAAAAAAGGTAGAACGATGTTTTTGATCGCAAAAATTATAGATTTGATCGAATTAAGTTCTGTACAATTTTAGGATCATCTAGACATTCTTACAAATCACTGGAAACAAGAATCGCCCCGATTGGTTGAGTAATGCCCGAGAACCAGTGAGTTGAAGTTACTGTTCCTCCTTTTTTGGGAGGCTTGGGCGTCTGTGTAAGTTGGACATGCGTTGGGCGTTCCAGTGTTAAACAATTTTTTGCTGTTCTCTGTTGTGCTTTGAATTTTATATGCACCACATTTCTAATTCAAATTAAATAAGTATCTTATAAATATTTATTTTTGAAGCTTGAAAATTGGTTTAAGATGTCTAAAAACAAAAATGACAACAAATAAAATGGTACCAATTTATGTAAAATTTTAGAAAAGTTTAAACTTATTAATTGTTATACTAATGTAATTTCCAGGCCAAATTATGATTTTTGTTTAATTTCGGAAATTCCCCGTACAACATATAAAAATCCCGGGAATTTTGTGCCGAAAATTCCCGGGATGGACGTACTATTGCCAAGCACGTGGTTTTGTGCATTTGACAGCTGTCATTCGATCCAATTCTCAATATGCTGGAAGCTAGGCATTAATTCCAAGTTATTTTTATAAATTTGAGCAATTCTGCGTGGTTTCTGGAAATCCCAAGTAATTCAGGGAAATCAAAGTAATTCATGACATATTGCCAGTAATCCTGGTAATTCCATTTAGACTGGTCAGTAATCCTTGATGCTGGAAACCCCTTGATCATCACATCACATGGCGAAAATCCAGTCTGCAATCCGCTAAAATCACCGTCTCCTAGCGAAGCGAAGCGAAGCGAATTGTACAAGGAATTCGAGGTATGCGAAAATCGTGACAATTTGTAAACAATTAAATAATCTCATTTACCAACATTTTCGTAACAAAAGTTGAAATTTTTTCAAAACTTGATAAAAATATCTTCTTTAAGAGGCAGTATTTGTAGATTCTGCTCGGTTTGTTCTAGAGGTCGTATCGAGGTGCTCCGATTTGGATGAAACTTTCAGGGTTTGTTTGTCTATACATGAGATGAACTCATGCCAAATATGAGCCCTCTACGACAAAGGGAAGTGGGGTAAAACGGGCATTGAAGTTTGAGGTCCAAAAAACATGAAAAATCTAAAAATTGCTCGCATTTCCGTAAAAATTCATCAATTCCAACTCTCTTAGATGCATTCGAATGGTCTTTTGAAGCCCTTCAAAATGTGCTATAGACATCTTGGATTGGTTTGACTTTTTCTCATAGTTTTTACAAATTACTGTTAAAAATGGATTTTTTTAAAACCTTAATAACTTTTGCCAACAGCCTCCAACACGCATACTCCCGTAGGTCAAAAGTTAGGGAATTTCATGAACTATAAGCCTACGGTATTAACTTTTTGGCCAATCGCAGTTTTTCTCATAGTTTTACGATTTTTCTAGAACAAACATTTTACAACGTTAGTTTTTGCCCTGTAGGCCAAGAATACGGCATTTTTTGGTCTCAATTTTGTCATATTCGGAATCCTCGGACAATTTCACGTAAGTTAGAAGTATTGGAGTTGTTATATTGCTTTAAAAAATAATTAAATAAAACATTTTTGAAAAAAGAAATAGATCTTATTTACCCTATGATCAATACGTCAAATGCTGTATCAAGTAGGCGAAAACTTGCTTTACCCCTAATCCGACAAAATGCTAAATAATATTTTAATTAATTCTAAATGGCATTTTTTACAATCAAATTCAAAATTACAACACCTCAATCTAATGTAAAATTTTCTGAGGATTCCGAATATGTCAAAATTGAGACCAAAAAGTGCCGCTATGGAGGCCTACAGGGCAAAAACTAACGTTGTAAAATGTTTGTTCTAGAAAAATCGTAAAACTATGAGAAAAACTGCGATTGGCCAAAAAGTTAATACCGTAGGCTTATAGTCCATGAAATTCCCTAACTTTTGACCTACGGGAGTATGCGTGTTGGAGGCTGTTGGCAAAAGTTATTAAGGTTTTAAAAAAATCCATTTTTAACAGTTATTTGCAAAAGCTATGAGAAAAAGTCAAACCAATCCTGGATGTCTATAGCACATTTTGAAGGGCTTCAAAAGACCATTCGAATGCATCTAAGAGAGTCGGAATTGATGAAGTTTTACGGAAATGCGAGCAATTTTAGGATTTTTTATGTTTTTTGGACCTCAAACTTCGAAGCCCGTTTTACCCCACTTCCCTTTGTCGTAGAGGGCTCATATTTGGCATGAGTTCATCTCATGTATAGACAAACAAACCCTGAAAGTTTCATCCAAATCGGAGCACCTCGATACGACCTGTTTCACATCGGTGAAAAACTCGCTCTTAAAGCCCTTTTAGGATTTATTAACTTCTTTACCAAAATCATTATGATTTTATACTTTTTTACTATACTATATTATATTATTTTATAATTTTATATATAATTTGTACTTTCAATTTTGCGAATAATCCCAGACCTGTCAAAGTCACCCTGGTTTATGGAACGCTTGAAATTATTATTTTTCAAAAATCTGAACCTTTTGAAGAAATGCTTTGATCGATTTGGTGTCTTCGGCAAAGTTGTAGGTATAGATGAAGACTGCACCTTAAGAAATGATACCGGGATTTTTTTGCTGATTTTTAAAATCACTTTTTGTCACTAAAATTAATTAAAAAAAATACTACAGTCCAGACTGCATTATCCGAAGCCTCGATTATCTGATGTTTCGAATCTCGACTTTGGATAATCGAATCATGAACAAAAAATAATAATAAGTTCTGCTACCCAATTTTAGTTAAATTTTAATAGTTGATTGCCTATTAAATTTTAACATTTTTTTCAATATTGCTTCGCCGCCATCTTTCATTTATTTAAATTACTCTAACTAGCCATATTTAAGCTCGACAAAAACATTATTTTTGTGATTCGATGATCCGAAGTGAAATTTGTCCAAGGCCTTTGGATAATCGAGGCCTGTATTTTTTTCTAATATGTTTCAGAGGATTTAGTTATGTCCATCTTTTCAGAAAATTCCAAAATGGGTAAAAAATCTTCGACCAAGTCAGGTATTTTTGAAAAAAAAAGTGATTAAACAAAATCTATTAGAAATGGTTAAAAAATTGTTGACTTTATTTTTAAATGTACAAAAAAATGCTATCAAATAGTACTTCATGAAATTGTAATAAATTGCACCGTTTTAAAGCCATTTTTTGATAAGGCTGGTACAAATATTTTTAAAAGTTTTTGTCACCCCCCCCCTTCAAAATTGGCCTGAAAAATCAGGGGGCAAAAAAAATATTTTTACAATAAACTTAAAAATTTCAATGAAAATTCAAGTGCAACCAGCTGAAATCAAATTAAAAAACATTCTCCTGCGTTTAAAATTATTTTTAGCATGTTTGGGTTTATAAAAAAATCTTAAAATTTTTTGAAAATTTTCGATGCAAAATTTTTTTTTTCGATATAATTTTTGTTTTTGTCAGATCTTAGATTTTTTGAAAACTAATGATTGCAAAACAACTGAACTAGTGTAAAATGCATTTTAAAACACTTTTTTCATTTAAATGTGAAGACTATGGCTTGTTATTTAAATTTTTATATTTTTTTATTTTTTTGCCCCCCCCTTGACCTCGGCCAGGGCCGAGGGACAAAAACTTTTTTATATATTTGCATCGGCCTAACTTAAAAAAATGAAAAAAACATTCAATTCAAATTCATGGAAAATGTACAGTCGATTTGCAAACATAAGTATTCAAAAAATCTAAATTTCAACGATAGTTTTTTTTGCGAATAAAAAAGTGTTTGCGGAAACTTAAAAAATGTTTAAATTAACTCAAACTTGTTTAAAAAACGCAGGGGAATGCATTTTAAACTGTTTTCAACTGATTGCACTAAAAATAACATTAAAATTTTGAAGCTTTTTGAAAAAAATAAATGTTTTTGCTCTCTGATTTTTCGGACCGTTTTTAAAAGAGGGATAAGCAAAAAAATATTTGCAGCGGCCTGAAGTAGTTTTTGAATGCAAATTTTATTTTACATTAAAAATTAAAGTTAACATTTTTGGCTAACCTTTTTCAAGATTTTTTTTAAAGAATCAAATCTTTTTACAAAAAAATAGATTTCTCAAAGATTTTTTGTCCTTTCTGGAATTTTTATAAAAGAAGACAATTTAAGTCCCGTAAAACATATCGAGAGTTTTATTTAAAAATGTCTTATAAACATAGGGAATTCCATAGCTTGTAGAATCTCTTTTTAAATAACTCCCAATGTGAAAAATAATGTAAATAAATTTTTAGTGACAAAAAGGGATTTAAAAAAATACACAAAAAAATCCGTCAGGGTTAGCTCACGTTAAACAATCAATTTTCTGCATTCCAATCCCTATACGTACTTGCACGGCCTCATTATCTGCGCAATTTAGTTACTCTCAGCCTTCCACCAACATGAAGTTGCAAGGAAAAAAAAAATATCCCGCCCGTTTTTCAAAACCTGCCCGCCCTAATCTTGCAGCCCTAAATCTAACTAGGTTAGAGCAATTGTCTTGTGCTCCGGGAACTCATGCTTTTCGCTGCAAAACATGTCCGCCTAGTCATTTGCTTTTGCTACATTTTGCTGCTGGTCACTCCTTCACAATTCACGGGAGGACGTCAGTCAGTCGTGCAGTTTTTCCTGGCCTGACCAATCTGCCGGAATCGGTTTCAACTCGTTTGTGGCCAACAGAGTGTTGCGAAAAGATTTAGGAAAAAAAAAATGTTCTTGAAACCTAGAACAACACTCCATCGAGTAGGCCGTTCGCCCAATCAAGTCCTTGAACAGGCCTACCAAGTTCACGATTGATGGGTACAAAAATGGCCTGCTCAGAGCCTCCACGATTTCATCCCTTCTCCCGCGCCATATTTTCATGATGTATATTTTTGCCGCGCGAAAATCGCTGCCTTTCCGCGGGAAGATTTATGCCCGACTTGGCCGGCCAAATGATGGGGGGAGGCTGAAGCGTGCTCTCCAACTTTGGGGGTACGAGCGTGCGGCGCGTGTAAGCTTTCCGAGAGGACGAGAGATGTTTCCCGCGCGGAAGAAAAAGTGCGCGCCAATCCGCCTCAAAGTTGTGGTTGCACGCGCGGACAGATTAAAGATTTCCTACCAGCCTTTTCTGGCGGGGCACAGACAATGGGAGTTGGATTTTTTTTGACAGTTGGAATGCCGGCCACTCCCACTCCAATTACCAACAAATCACACCCAGGGTAAGGATATAATTTGGACGGAGGAAAGAGTAAAGCTGCACTTTTTTTAAGAGGATAAGGGAAATTCTCCACGGTATTCTCAACTAAATTTCGGAAGAAGGTCTACCATTGACATAATTCAGACGAAAAGTTATAAAAAAAAAACTCCTCTTTTTATCTGTGACGCAAGTAATGATAATGATTTCGGCGGACAGCGGGCCGATGGTGGGAGGAGGGATGAAAATCAATCACGATTCCATCATAAAACAACATATCTTGCTTGCTCTTGAGGGAAAACACGCGTGACTTCTTCCTGAGGACCATCAACGAGAGGAATACCTAGCTTTTGCCAGAATTGGCGAACATTACCAAGTCTCCTGCATAGGAGTCGTTGTTCTACGGCTTGGCCGAGCCGTTCGTTGCACTTTTGCGTGATGCTCGCGCTCGGTTCTTGGAAATCACGATCCGGCTCAGCGCTAAGCTGCGCTAAACACATTTATCAGTCTCTGGGGAATTGTGATGATAGGGATCGACCTCAAGCCATCCAAAGAACTAGCTTCGAAATAAAAATAACATAAGCCAGAATGTTTATGTCTTACAAGATCTTCATCATTTTTGTTTAATTTAGAGCTCTCGTTGAAACTTACAAATAAAACAAATGAATCGGTAGAAAAAATAAATAAACTAAACGCACCGAATAGCTCGAATTAACAAGCAAATGGGGTAATTGCTTCAGAATCGCTCTCAACCAAAAGCCTAATTGAAGTGTATGTTGTAATCCAGCTGGGAGTTTATCTGCCAATTTCCAAACCCCACTATTTTTCACTCTTTGTTTGGTTCAATTATGTTGTTAACCTGTTCGCGCCGCCGTCGGTTCGAATTATTCGAACTCTTGCCTTTGTACTCATCACCCTCTCCACAACTCAGAGCCGGGAGGGAAAAAAGGGGGGCCGGCTGGTAATACATTTAATTGGTAAGCCTATTTTCTCGTCTTTTTGTTTTGCTTGCCTCCTTAATTTTCCCCGAGTGTAATATAAGCTCATCCCTCACCGCCAATACGCTGGACCTCTTGGCCGGTTGTTGAGCTATGAGGTCGTGATTGCGAGGAAATTATGGTTTCTCGTTCGATGTAACGAGGCAGGGCTGGGTCGGAGATTGCACGTGCAAAAAATTTGCACCTTTTTAGGTTGGAAAAATGCTAAATTTAAAAATATTTTTTTTAAATGCTTTAAAATAAGTTTGTAGTTTTACAATCCCATGCATCTTTAAAAACTATCTGAATCCGAGCGAAACTGATTTGGGGATACCGTGGAAAATGTCCCTTATCCTCTTAAAAATGTGACAAACAAAGATTTCCGTCTGTCAAATCTCTTCCCTAACCCTTAGTTTTTAGTTGCGAAGGAAGCAGCTGGCAAACTACTAATTATAAAATTTTCGTCGCCTAGCAAAGCTGCCAGATCATTTAGATTTGTTTAAAAAAATTGATACAACAAGAATTTTCTAACTTTCAGTTTGAATCGAACAATTTACTCTCAAAATAAGAAAACGATCAGGAAAACCGACAATAGCCTCAACATTGAGTCAACAAGCATAGCAGGCCTCCCGAACGGTTGATCCCACCGACTTGGATTAGTGAGGGAAGTCCGCGTGGTCTCTCTGCTGACCGAGTAGGCCTTGGAAATACGCCGATTAATTAAAAAGATTGCTGCGTTGTGATAGATTTTTTAATTAAAATTTTCACCTTAATAACACAATAAACCAAACCGACTGTTTACAAGGGCGGTTCAATTGGTTCGCTGTACACGTCTAGGCGGGGTGTTGATTTTTTTTTCGATTCATCTTATGCAATATTTTGTATCAGAAAAATACCATTTTGTACGCAATTCTCATATAGATCCAACCTTGGAACAAAAAAAACATATTTAACATTTAAAAGCTTGTTAAATATCCTGTTTTATGCCACGGTCGTAAAAGTTTGCAGTATCATTTAAAGCAAATAATAAAAATCCCAAAGTTATACGATCAGATCGTGCGGAGGCAGGTTGCCCTACCCCGAAAAAAAAACGCATCAACTTTTAAGCTTCCCGGCTCGGGAATTTGATTCAATCGGCTTTTAATTATCTCGTAAAACCGATCGGGCTCGATTATGTTCGTGCAGTTCTCTGCATCAACGAGCAAATTAATGCATCGGCTTTAATAACGGTCATATTCTCGTGTGTATAAACTTTTTTTTTCCGCGCCCAACGCAAAAATCACATTAAAATCCACCGAAATTTTCGCGCCATCTTCTCCACCTTTTTTTTGTTGCTTGCTGTAACGCACTCTCCTTAAAGACATAAACGTGTGTGGATATAGATCGATAAACGTTTTAAATTAATAATAAATATAAATTTAAATTAAATTCAGAAGTTGCCCGGCCAGATCGCGCCCCGACAGACAGACGAGACGCGTCGCGGATTTCCCTTTAAGGAGCATTTTATTATAATCTCGTTACCCATAAAGCCACCGAGAGCAACACGTTTGCTGCCGAAGTGAAATTTATTCGAAAAGTGCATTTTGCTTATAAAAATGCCGATCGAGAGAGAGAGCGGGAGAAAAAACGCGGGCATAAATCAGGCAGAGTTTTATTGTTTGAGCCTTTCCATTGGAGCGATTCGAGTGGCAGCGGCGGCGCGTGAAGAAATTGTAGTTCATGTAAATTACCCATCATTACAATTTGGCACGGGATTGGATCTTGGCACGACCCACCGCTGCCGCCACCGCCACTTGGGTGTTTAAGCTGGCAGGTATTGTTCCGTTGGTTGGTTCCGAAAGAACCATCGAAGATTCGATTGACCTGGAAGGATCTGTCTGGTCAATTTTGGATTCGACGCAAGCATGATCGATTTAAATATTTTCGGTGAAATTTAGTCAGAGTATCAATATCTGCACGTTTAATCCAATTCACTGAATTCAGATCAATCAAACCATCCACTTTAACGACCCCAGGTCTTTTGTGATCTCTATTGCAAGTTTTTGCTCGAACTTAGGAGTCCAAAGGCTTGAATGAATGAAATGGCTTAAATCATCCGCTAACTAAGCGGACAACGTAACCATTCGGCCAAGCCTGCTCACTGAAATTAGATATTTTAACTGAAATCTGGACTGCTAAATTATCAGGACTCTGCAAGCTATTGGCAGCCGTCTTTAATTGTATACTAAAGTTATGGGGAATTGCAACGAATGGCGATCACATACTCAGTGTCGATTTAACCATAGAAGCAATACGATTTAAAATCAGGTATAAAAAATAACAAAATAATAGTAAAATAAATATTATATCAGATAAAGTTGTCTTGCAAGAAACAATTTTTAGAACTGCAAAATTTTTTATTGAACAAAAAATTATTAAATTATGACAACAGAAACAGGAGTTTTTTGCAGAAGTTAAAAAAAAACGATCTGAACTTATCTTGCTTCTGAAAATCGATACAGCGTGCTAAAACTGTTTTGAAGAATCCAAATTTGATAGCTGCCCATACAAAAATGGTATGTCGATTTAGTGTCTTCGGAAATGTTTTTAGGATGCAGAGAATAGTCATACTTTAAAAATAGTTGAGTTTTTTTTATCATAAAAAATCAAATTCTTCAGAAAAACCCATAAACTAATGAATTACCTCATTTTTAACCTAAGGGATCATGCATAAACACACATTTCAAAAGGGCGAAACTTTCAATATTACGCCCTTTTGAAATATTAGTCTTGATTTAAAAAAAATAAAACTATTTTTTCGAAAAGATCAGAAAATTTCACGAATGTTTCATATTTTAGCATTGAAAATCGGACAATTAGTTGCTGAGATATCGACATTAGGAAATGGTGAGTTGTTTGGGTGAGACTTAGAAAATATTAATTTTTCTGTTTTTAAATCTTTGCATGGCAATATCTCAGCAACTAAGGGTCGTATCAACAAAGTTCAAAAAAGCAAAATATAGAGAATTTTCTCAGCTTTTCAAAAATATTTTTTTCAAATGTGGGCAAACATGGGCACTATTTTTTTAAAAAATGAATAAATGCTACTATTTTGAAAAAAGTTCTCTAAAAATGGCTATAACTTGAACATGGTGTACTTAATCAAAATTTCACTAAGGTACTTTTTGATTGCAAATTTGATTTAACATCAAAAAATGAAATGGAAATTTTTTTGCGACCAATATTTCGATTTTTTGTTTAAATCAGTATTGATTCAAAAATTCATAACTCGGTCAAAGATTTTTTGCCCATTCTGGAAATTTCTGATAAGTTGGTTTTTGATGTCCCCTAAAACATATCAAAAAATGAAAAAAGTGAAAAAAATCACCCAATTTTTTTTAACGTGTATCATATTATTTCAGTGTAGTCCATAACCGTACCTACAACTTTGCCCAAGACACCAAATCGATCAAAAAATTCCTTCCAAAGATACAGATTTTCAAATTATCATAAATCATTTTTGTATTGGCAGCTGCCAAGTTTGTATGGAAAATTATATGGACAAACTAATGATGCAAAATGGCTTCTTTGGGCATACCGAAGGCACCAAAAAAGTTTCAACCGAATTGAAAAATACAAAAATTAAAATTGAAGAAAAAAGACCGATTTCGTAGATAATTGCTCGTTTTTAATAATATTTGGTACTTGAATTTAAACGTCCGTTTTTTCTTTGATCTTTTGAAATTAAATAGCGATTCAACCTTTAAAATATTGAATAAATATAAGGGAAGGTGGGGCAAGACGACCATATGGGGCAAGAGGAACAATCGCTCGTACGGCCGTAATTTTTACAATTTTGATTATTTCCAGTATGAGGAATTGTTGCTAGCAACCCGAGCAGACGGAAATAACATTTTCTGATATTTGAAAATACTAGGCCAATAACATTCTAAGTTATTTATAACAAGTTTCGTTATTCGCCGTTATGTTTTTTTTTTTGTTATTGGATTGTTATTGTAATAACAGACTAATAACATTTTGAGTTATTCTTCGAACAAATCTTTGTTATTCTTTTTTGTTATTTTAACAACTAATCCGATCATCCCAATAACAGTTGGAGGTATTCTTCCATAACAGAAAATGTTATTCTAAAGTTGTTTTGGCTTTCAACCAATATCAGACCAATAACAAATTTTGTTATGTTAACATAAATTGTTATTAAACCCTTATGCAAAAATGGATTTTTCAAGAAGATTCCATAACACTTTCTGTTATTTTAACAGTATTTGTTATTGAAATGGCATGAGTTTTGTTATTACCGTCTGCCCGGGAATGCAATTAGCTGATTCTACTACCACATAACCGCCAAAACGACGTAAGCGCCACGGGGCATAAGATTTAATGAAGTTTTTTTCAAAACCTTCGTTTTCTTATAATATTTGGAAAGTACAAAATAAGGCTAAGGGTTCGTTTTAAGGCTCATTTTATCAAAATGCTATTTTTCCTGGATCAGTAGTGTCCCTACCAATGACTTGCACCTATTATAAAGTATGATTTAACTTTTGGTTATTTTTGCTGAGAGCTGCTTGTTCAGGTGGAGCAAGTGTACCATATGGATTTTTAGTATGGAAAAAATTACGAATTGCTGCAACAACATATTTTATTCGGAAATAAATACATAAAAGTACTTAAAAACTGTTAAACAATTGTTAAAAAAATTGTCCATGCAAAATATAGTGATATTATACAAATTTCCTTTTTTTCATCTAAGTAATAATTTTTTTCGTAAAAACGATCAAATTTTTAGTAAAATATTATTATTTAATCTAAAAATTAAAGAAACGTTTCAAATACATTCTAATCTGATGTATCTGAGTGATAACAGTTCAATTGTTAGCAAATTAACATGTTGTTTCATGCATTGTTCCTCTTGCCCCAACGGGTTGTTCGTCTTGTCCCACTAGTTGAGAAGAACGTACGGAAAATAAAAAAAAATTAAATCTTTTTTTTACATTAAAAAACAGAATTTTTTAAAAACTTGTTCTATCAAAGTCTTAGTCAAGACCTGGAATAAGATGATTATAAAAAAATCCGACAGATTTTTTAACGTTTTTGATGAGTTATAACGAGCATTTCCTTAGCTTGTTACACTTGCCCCACTTTCACCTACGTAGGCGCAAATTGGTTTAATGCTTAAAAATTTGTAATGAGACGTTTCCGGCTAGCTCAAGAGCTGCATAAAAAACCCAACAAAATAAACTTCATGACTGTATTGCGTACCGATTCTCAAAACATACAAACATGCGCTTAGGCGACCTCGCAAACTTTGCCTGACCTGGCTCTATCTAAATGCGGAACATAATGTTTTTTGTGTGAATTTGTGCTTAAATCTAGCGGTACTTGCGCGCTGGCGCCTCTCCTTCTCACTGTTGCTGCATGCTGCCGCGTTCGCCCACAGCAGTCACCCCGAAGTCAGCCACGACTCGATCCTTCCTGACGGCCCACGACGCGGAAGCGCCGAACGATCCGCGTCCCCGCGCTCTCACGCGATTCGCACAAACGTGTGCTCTTGTGCTGCACCGCGGCCGTTCGATTCGGCCCGCTCCGCCCGTAACTTCTTCAGCACCGGTCCGCCTCGATGTCCAGACGAGCTCGAGTCTCCACCAAAAGACCCTAAAAGCATCTCCATTAGTATCCCGTGTCAATCTCCACCTTCTTCTTCCTCTTACCTCTCCTGGAGGGTCTTCGTGGCGGTCAATCTGACCGTGGCCGTCCGCTTCGGTTGCGGGTGGTGGAGGTGGAGGTGCTTAGGCCGGTTCTACATGGAGAGGAATCCAATTAATGGGATAAGTCGTCCCGCTTTCGGCGATTCTTACCCGCTGTGCGTTCTTGTTCCTGCTGCTAGTTGTACCCACGCCGTTCCAGATCGGCGTTCTCGAGATCGTATCGGCACCAATTTTCGCGGTTCGTTGATGTCGCTCTTCCTGGCTTGACCGCGCTTCGAGCGCGGGATGGTATTGTCTACAGTGGGGAAGGTGACCTTGAGATTTGGACGCCGCCATTTTGTTTGTCTCTCTTACCCGCTTTTGAGTCAGCCTTCGTCCAGGCAGATGCGTCACCGTCTCGTGTGCGGTGCGGTTCCGTTTCCCACGCGGGACTTTTGGTTCGTCGCTTTACCCTGTGTGTGTGAGCACGATGGGAGAATTAAGATCGGAACGAGCGTGTTTCCGGAACATGGTGTTTTACCTTTTCGAAGCCGCCGTGCCGCCTTTTCTGCACCTCTGTCCTCTTCGTGTCGCGCCCGGGTTGCGTTGGGCCTGAGGCTGTGCGGGTACGCGATAGATTAGTTTTTTGGCCGGGCAATTCGCCAGGACAGAAATTACCTCTTGCTGGTGCGGGTTCTGTTTGCCCGCGGAGCCGTCGTTGCGACGCTTGAGGAGGGCGCACAGGGGCCGATGGCGGACACACGGAACGTCTCACAAGGGAGCACACACGGGTCACTACCGTTCGCGGAACTTTCCTCGAACGCGCGGGACACACGTGGTTTTTAACCACACTCGTGCACGTTGGTGCGCGGACATGCACTTGCTTAGGCTGATCGCAGCAGACTGAATGCTCTCGCTGACTTCCCGTTTGCTCTTGAGGTCGCGCAGTTTTCTCTCACGCTCTTGCTTGGGTTGTGGTGAGTTGCTTGGTGAGCGCCCACTGACAGCGGCCGAGGGGTGATGCGGGGAATTTCGCGCAGACTTTTCACAGTTTCGGTACAAACTAGGACTAATAATTACATTTTCGCTACCAATTAAGTCTAATCGTTATAAATTTCCTGGAAAATGTTAAAAAATAGTTTTTTACAGAAAAAGATTATAAATAATCTTCAGGCTAATTCCTACACCCATCTAATTGTTTTTTTTTTTGTAATTATTGAACCAAAAAAAAATAATGCCTCACACAATTGACCCCATTTCAAGCAATCATTTTACACGTCCGCACATCCTGGCGGCTCGGAAAAGGAGTTTAAATTAAAATCAAGTGAAAAAAAAGATTTTCTCTGCAATTGCCCCCTTGCCAACACACTCATATGCCACAATCCGCGAGCGAAAAAAAAGGGTGGATGATCAACTCGAGCGCGTATGTTGGTCATATTAACCGCCGTATGAACAGCGATTATTTATGGAGTTTTAGTCGCCACTTTTGGTGCGGTTCCCCCACGAAATCGCAGAGCACATAAACCGGTAAAGTTCGTCCGCGGACCAAGTGCGCAACATCATCATCCAAAGAAAGGGAGTTTAAAGATCAATGAAGGATAAAGCCTCTGCCAAAAAAAAAGAGAAGCCAAAAGGTCCCGCGCAGAAATGGCTTGGAATGGCTTTACGACGGAGCTTTTTTTGATGGAATGGGGAGAAAGAATTTTTTAAATCATATAATTATTGTCTGCCCGTTTGAACCCCGGGAGGAGGTGAGTCCTTGATGCACCAAAACGATGCATATATGAGATGTTGGCCAAAAACAGCAATTAATTGTGGCCCTCCCCAACTTGTTCTTTATGGCCGAAGCAACAAAAAAAACGAAATCCCCTCGTCGTGAAATATGGTTTTGACGGAGAAAATTGAACCACACAATCTCCGATGGGATTTATGACCCCCGAAATATTCGACAAAATGGCCGCGGGCACAATTAAGCCAAGCACGACGCTGCAGCTAGTAAAACACTGATTACGTCCAACAACACCCCACCAAGAGCTTTGTTCTACGCTTCGAGCATTGGCTGATAAGTTATGGTCTGAAAAAGATCTGTGTTAGTTTTTTTGGACACCCCCGTTGATATTCTTGCATCGAGCATAGGGAATGCTATCCAAAAAAAACTCATAATGTATGAAAACCAACATTTTAGCCCAACTAGTCAATTATAGGTAGCCTTCCCCTATGATCCTCCTGATATCGATCCATCTACGCCAGAATCGATCCATCGCAGCGCAATAAAAGCCAATTTATCTTCCCCATCCAAATTTTAAGCCACACGCTCTGACTCCAGAGTCCAGAGAGCCTCAGCTCCAGACAGATCATATCGATCCGCGTACGACCGCGTTGATTACCTCCGCGCGACCTGAGATCTTCTTCACACAATCAATTTGAATTACGACCGACTTCACCTTTCAATCACGTCACAATTTAAGCAAAGCTTTTTAAGCCCAGTCAGAAAACGACAATAATACAATAACACAAGAAACAAGAAAGGGGGCTTATCGTCTCGACTTTAATGCTGATTTTGTGGGACCTATTTTTCACTTTTATTTGTTCTGGCCTTTATTTTCGACTTTTGTCCGTGGTCCTCGCGCGGGTTCCAAACGTCGTCGAACGTGTTGTTTTTATTCGTTTAGTATGCTAATTTTATCCCCATCAAGGTTGTCCGCATAGAGGACGAGTCAAATACCAAATGCCACACGGTTGAGAACTGGCACAGCTGGGATGGGTTCAAGTTCGCTGTGTTTTGGATTTTTTTTATAAATATAGTATCCTTGTCAAACAAGCTCATACAAATCTCACTTCCTCATCCGGAAAAAGAAGGTATTTGTTATTTCGTCGCCATCGTGCTAACTTGTCGTACGTGCATTTTGGGCCAAATTGAGTTAAGAACGCCATTTTGTGCAGCTCACAATGCTTCACCTTTTGACCTTCACAGATCCCCAAAATTTGATTTCAATCCTGAGATATTCAACAAAAACCGAAAAAACTCCGTGCATTTTTGTCACTTAACATATGAAAGTAGTTTCAATCTTGTCGTGCTATCTTGTCACTCCCTGAAAATTGATGTAAGTGCGACAATTGGCCAAAGGGATTTCAGGTCAGAACGCGTTTGACGCACGTAAAAGTTAGACTACCGTAACCATTTGTAATTATAACTCGGGACTCCGGCAACCAAATACAACCAAACTTCGGAACAATGCACATAATGGTCAGCCAAACAAAACGTGTTTGTTATTGTTTACATTGCATGCTCTAGTTTTTGTTTATTCAAGGTCAAACATTAAAACGCGTTTTTCTCGGAACGTCGAAATGGCGGATGCGACAAGATAGCACGACGACGTCGATTTAGCAATGAAACCATCAAGTCCCTTTGCACGGTAACGTTCTGTAAGATAACAGTCTTTTTTTAGATAATTATGAAAATTTTAATTACGGTCCGTGTTTTCAACATTTGAATGAAAAAAGTGTTTTGAAATGCATTATACACCTTCCATGTTTTCTTTACCAATCATTTAAAATTTTAAAATGAAAAAAAAAAAAATATTCTTGATGAAAAAAAATACCTTCTGGGTTATTGCAAAAGGTACATTAAATTTCTCATAAAATAGCATGTGTCATTTTTTTTACAATTAAGTAACGAAAAATGGCCGAATTTTCAAAACTAGATTTGTATTTTTAATGAAAAATTCATTTTTTCAGAATTTTGAGTAAATTGGACGACCAATTTTACATAATAGTCCCTTTGACACCAAATTTCCAAACCATCACTATTTTAGGCTGCAAATTATTGCAAAACGCTTTTTTCGAATGTTCAAAAATGGTAGAGATCGTACGTAGATATCGAAAAATGGAGCTCGGATACGTGATCACACAGTTAAAAAAATCATGTTAATATTAAATCTGGGAAAGGGTACATTTTTTATTTCAGAAAAATGTGTAATTTTACCTCTGGAAATGTATAATTTTACCACTTTTCTGGTGTAATGTCACTTTTTCAGTCTCAATTGAAGTAAAATTACATCATAAAATAGGTAATATTCAACCTTCCAAAATTACACCTTCCAAATTTGAACATTTTTTTACTGTGATCGGGGACAAAAATTACCTCTTAGGATATATTTCCATGCAAATCCCTTTTTTTGGTGATTGTTGTAATTGTCCCTTTTTGCCTTCCTCACCTTACTGAGGAAAGGCTATAAAATCACTCGGAAAATGAACTTCTTAATTTGAAAACCTAGACCCACCTTCACGTATACATATCGACTCAGAATCATGTTCTGAGCAAATGTCTGTGTGGATGTGTGTAGGTGGGTGGACAAAAAATTGTCACTAGATTATCTCCGGACTGGATGAATGGATTTTGACCGTATTAATCTCATTCGATCCGTCTTGGGGTCCCATAGGTCTCTTTTTAAAATCAGCAAGTTTAGTAAAGTACTTCAAAAGTTATGCTAAAAAAACGATTTTGGCGTATGTCCGGAAGATTGTAAAAAGGGGAAGATTGTAAAAGGGTGGGTTTTATACATTTTCAGGAAGGTATTGAAAAGACCTTTCCAATGAACCCAAAACATTGAAGATCTGACTACCCTATCAAAAGTTATTAGCACTTGAGTGTTATTTATACACTTTTTGGAGGCCGGATCGCAGATATTTCAATGAAAATGATGTCCGGGTTCATCATGCGACCCATCGTTAGTTAGATAATCGAAAAACCTTTCAAATGAGTCTAAAACATCGAAGATCTGACAACCCTATCAAAAGTTATTAGCACTTAAGTGTTATTTATACACTTTTTGGGGGCCGAATTTCAGATATTGTCATAGAAATATTGTCTGAATCTTCCATGCGAACTATCGTTGAATAGGTTTTTTATTAGACCTTGCCGATGAGCCAGAAATATTGAAGGTCTGCGAACCCTATCAAAAGAAATTAGTAATAAAGTTGATTTGTTAAACATGTTAAGGGGGAATGTTGCTATTTTTACTGAATGTATTGCCTTTATGAATGTGAGGAAGGCACCAACCACCTAAAGGTGGATTAAGAAAAGTTTTTGGTGATTGTTTTAATTGATGGCACAGATCTAATTTTTTATAGAATCAAAAATATCTGATTTATTTTTAACTTAGTTCATCAAAATTTAAAGATATGAGTAATCTTTCAAAATAATATAACAAACCTCGTAACAAACTTTTTGAAGGCTAAATTTCAACAATTAAGACTAGCGTGAAGTGATTATTCTGCTTCATTTTTTATCATACCTCAAAAATATAGAAAATCAATTCCACTTATAATTTAATAACGTATTGTTTGATAGTGAATGTTTTGAAATGATGAACAAAATTATTTAAATTAGTGCACTGTTTTTCAAAATTGATTCCCTCTAACTTTTCCTGGATCTGGAGAAACATTTGAAAAGAGCGCATAAGCGTTTTGGCAGCAAGATCTATTTTGCAAATTTTGAGACAACTATTTAGCAAAACCCGCACTGTTGAAAGGTAGCTGGGGAGGCCAACTATTGTTTTACACTTCGAGTTTTGTGAAACAGTTACCGGTTGTCGCAGAATTTGCAAAATTGTTCCAGCTGTACAAATGCTTATCCGCCCTTTTTCAGATGTTACTCCAGAAAATTCAATTGAAGCAAAAAATTATTTTAAAAATCCTTAGCTGGGTATTCAGCTGAATCTAAACGTTTTCAGATAAAAAGGTAAAACAATTAATATACTTTTTTGAAAACAGTTAAAAAAAACTTTAAGATTTTGAAAATTTTGTTATTTAATTTAGACACGTTCACACTAATTCTTGGATATTATAAATTGCTTTGAAGCATTGAGATTTGTAAAAAGGGAATTAAAAATTGCTATAAGGTTCACAGCAAAATAAACAAACTCACCTGCAGTGGACGCTCCTGATGCACCGCTGCTGCTGCTGCTGCTGTTACCGCCACCTCCACTTCCGCTGGGAAAAATGCTGTTCTTACACAGCCGGGAAAACATGATCCGTTCGCGCCAGTCCCTTTCCTTAATCCAACCATAAAAACACAAACTGACGGCTGCACCCAAACGCACCAGAATAGCACAAATAAATTCTGGAATAATTTATACGTTTCTCTCACTTATTATATTATTAGTGCGCTCTGTTTTTTCTCAACACTTGACCCACGAAGTTTTGAGGGGGTCATTCTTCTTCACGCGGCACAGTTTCACACCTCGAAAACACATATAAATTAATTATTAGGGTGATAAAGTTGAATTCATTTTCCTTCTTCTGCGTTATGTTAATCCCAACTGCATCAGATCTTCCTCACGATTATCTTTGGTTTAAATACTTTGGTAATGAAATTGTTACACACAGCTTAAGCAACTGCAACACCGCGCAGAACTCCCAACTTCGATGTCAATCGCTGACTGACTAAGCAATCGAACGACAGCAGCAGCAGTCTTCAAGACATTCGGAAGTCTCGCCCCATCGACCGGAAGCGTTAGTCTCCTGTTTCAGCGGAAGCGATCGTCGTAGTACGCATCGAGCTCTAAAGAAAGTTTTGGCACAAGTCACGTCACCCACGCGACCTGCGCTGAACTTCTTCGGTTCTTCTTCGACAGTCACAGCATAAGCTCAATCTATACACTCGAGTTAGGGGGGAAGACACACCGAGTACGACAACAACCGGACACGGAGACACTCGATCCCGACTTTGGGGGCCCTACCGTTCGATGGTTACTGGCTCGGTCGTCGTAGCCCACAGTCGACGCTGGAGTTGGAGTAGGAGTTGGTTTAGCTTGGATTGGCTTAAACTTCTCGCAGGTAATACGCGCGCGCACTCCCGGGCACAGGTGTTTGTTCGTTCATTTACTTTCTGCACACACACAATATGTGTGTGATTTAGTGTGCTGCTGCTGCTGTTTACGGACCGTGAAAAGAAGCACCGTACCAGCGGTGCTAGGGGACGGTGTGTCGGAAGAGGGATTTGATTACCCAAGTAGCATTTGGCAACATGATAAATTTGACTAAGTCCAGTTTTTGTTTTGTTTTGCTGTAGAAACATAAAAATGACATTTTGGCAACAATACGTTGTAATGTTGCAAACGTTTCGAATTGAAAACAACTTTGCAACAATCCATTTCGTTTTGTAATCGAAACATATTGAAAACTTATTGGTTCCATTGTTGCAACATGTGACTTAGCCCGATTTGTGTGCTAAGAATAGTATTGAAATCAAAAATCCTTATAAACAGTTCAGCCCAACCATTAGCCCTTTCATCAATTCATCCGTGGCTCAGTGGTAGAGGCAAGGTGTGAAGATCTGAAGGTACCAGTCCAGAATCCCGACAGGGGTACTTTAGTTTTTTTGTTCAAATAGATTTTTTTTTTGTTTCGCGCAAATTACACGACAACATAATGGCAACATCATGACAACACAACAAACTACTTTACCGACATATTTAGACAAACAAATTGTTTCTGAAACTTCGTCGTGACAAAGTTGAAACAAACGGGTAAATGTTGCCAACACAAAATTTTCGTGCGCTTTTTAGGGCACCACGAGTGTTCTAACTATGTTGTGATAGCACATTTTGGGAGTTACGAAATAGTTGCATTTAAGGATCCGCAACAAAAAATGTTATTTGGGTAGGTATCTGACTGAATCCACATATCGTGAATGTTTTATTTTCTTTTCGCGACACACGTGGCAATTAATTCAATATAATCATTTTTTTTAATTTTCCGCGCATACATTAAATTAGATGGTTTCGAAATCAATTGTAGGCTTAGTGATTTTTCACGCTCAAAAATATCAAATTTCACAAAATCCATGATTCCAAAACACCCAATTTCTCGGAAAGGAAAAATGTTAAAATAACCTAGAAATTTCCATGCTAAATAAAATGTTTTTACACTTTATTTATGTTAATCTTGAATAGAATTTTAGTTATCCTTACCAAACATGACACCAATACATTTTTTCATATTCTGTGCATTTTCAGTCACGTATGTTTGTTAAATTGTTCAAAAAATAGTTTTAAACATCCAGAGTGGAATTTGTAAGACTGACTTTTATCAGGACCTTTTTGACCTTGTCGAAAACAAATAGAAAAGTCTTTCTATCAAATTAAATTGTGCATGCTCACTTTTTAGAATCCTGGAGTTTTATTTTTCGAAAAGGTCCAATAAATTTTTTTTTGTGTTTTTGGATAGGTGGTTTCAAAATCACTCAAAAAAACAATTTTGTTTATTGGAGGACCTTCAAAATCTAGTATTGATTTTTTTTCAAGACATTAGGGCCGTTGCAAATATTTTTCAAATTTATGTCGCCTCGCTTCAAGATCTGTGTTTTTTTTTAAACTTCAAAATTTTATCGAAATTTTGAGTGCAATCAGCTGAAAACATTTTAAAATGCATTCTCCTGTGTTTATTAACATGTTTAACACGTTTAGCTTTGTTTAAAAATATTTTCAATTTTAGTAAAATTCCGTTGTACGGTACTGCAAAAAAAAATTCGTCTGTTATCTAAGTAGTGTTTAGAAAATAATGATGGCAAAACAACAGAGCAAGCGTTAATAGTAGTTTATGTAACATGTTGCAAAAAGAAGATTTTTTCAGCACGAGTCGTACATTTATCCAACGAGGTTCACCGAGTTGGATAAATACGACGAGTGATGAAAAAATCAAGTTTTGCAACAAGTTCCATACAACGTTTTTTGCAATTCCGAAAAACACACTTTGAACGAAATTATATGACAAATGCCCATGCATTGAGTCAATGAATCGTTCAAATCAAAAAAATGTTGAAAAGTAGAACTTTTCAGCATTTGTTTTGAAAAGGGTTACTATTCGATTCTGTTATTTTTGGTACAGAAAAGTAGGCTGTTTCGTCGCTCAAGAATGACAGGAAAAGTAAATTGTTTCACGACGGAATTGCAAAAATTCATTTTAAACCACTTTTTTCATTCAAATGTTAATACCATGGCTTGTGATTTAAATTTTTATATTTTTTTATTTTTTGATTTATAGAGTGAATTGCAGAATCTAATCAAAAAATATTTGAAAAAAGGAATTTAGTGCAGTAGTCGTAGTCGTAGTCTAGTTCCACATAAAAGAATAAACCTGGATGTAGCCTGCAGTGCACCACAGCTTTGGTAGGAGACGCATTTTGATTCTCACCAACTTGATTTTGATGATGCTATTTTTTATATAAAAATTTGATTTTTTGCTCTGGTTATTATTAGATTAGACTGATTGAGATTCGATTAGATTAGATTTGATTTTTTGCTCTGAAGTTAACTAACAATTATCTGAAGCGATACTCAAAATAAATACTTTCGACATTTCAAAACTATTTTTGATCTACACATAAATTTTCTCGACGAAAAGAGGCATGGAACTTTTGATGAGAATGAGAACACGGTCAACCACGTGCTTTTCAAGGTTGTTGCAGGGCTCAGCTGTAGGTTAGTCGAGGTTAGTCGTCGACTAACAAGTTCTTTACAAAAAATGTCGCCCTCATTAAACCATTTTGCGCCCTCAGCAGGGCCCAAGAGAAACTTTGCATTTTGCAAATTTGCCAAGTTGCCTATTTGTGCTGCGCCTTTTCGAAAAAGATAAAGCGCCCCCTCAGGAAGCCCCAGGGCGCCCAAAATACAATTTTTGCAAATTAAAAAAAAAGAGCCTAAGGGAGGTTGTTGTTTACACTCGAGAGCAGCGCGGGGAGTTGTCAAATCTTACTGTATGCATAATTATTTTGCAAATCAAGTCTTCAATTAGAAATTAGGATTTATTGAGTGAATTGCAGAAGCTAACCAAAAAAAAACCCCGATTTAATCCCACCTGGGGTGAGATAGAGCCTGTCTTACAAAAAGAAGATAACGGCAGTTGATTTTTTTTTTCAAGGAAATAGCAAAATAAAGAATGGTCCATTCATGAATCAATTCAAAAACCAACCTCCCTTTTCCATAAAACTGAAAAGCGCTGTTTTTTTGCCCCATTCGCCATGGCCGGGTGTAAGCTGTACTCGCACACATGCACATCACACATTCATTTTCAATTTTCAAAATCAAAAAAACCAATTCTCGTCCATGATTTTTTGCAGATTTTTCGAATCAATATTTCTCGAGAAATGATTGGATTACGAAGCTTGATTTTGAGTCTGAGCCAAAAGCAAACCCTATACCTTTCTTTAGTAAGAAAGGCAAAATTGGAAATTTTCAAAAAAAATCTTGTTTAAGAACCTCGATTATGGTCTATATTATGATATGGAGAAAAAAATTAGATAAAATTCCAAAGGAACAGTTTTGGAATTTGGTGAAAAATTGGAAGTTAAAAATTTTACAGCAAAAACCTTGAAAATTCTAAAAACATTTCAGTGCTGAAATAATTTTTTTGTGAAAAAAAATCTTTTTGTGTCGACTTCTTTTTTCTTCAAAAGTTGTATTGAAAATTAGGGCAGTTTTTGAAGATTCTCGAAAATAATGACTTTGCTTCCTGTTTTATTTTCTTATCAATTTTTGAGACGGGGAGGGGTTGACATAAACTTTGAAAAATATTTCAAGGGTCTGAACATTCTGAACTTAATTATAATTGGAATATCTATCTTCTTCTTCTATATATATAAAAAATTTCAACGGTTTTGTTCGAACGCGAATCAATTCAACACGGAACGTCAGATCGAGGTGCTCTTTGTTGCGTTGGGTTCGTATAAGTCCAAAAAAGGTTTTTACGCCAAAAAGTTACAACTTTGGCCACTCTGGAACCAATTCCGAAAAATCTGCAGATTGTATGAGAAAAGTTACGTAATATCAAATTTAGATCACAGGAGTCTGAAGAAGCAAAAAAGTTAAAAACGTCAACAAACGAAAAAAGGCGGAACGAAGTTTGTCGGGTAAGGCTTGTTTTGTATAAATAGTTTACTAGAAATTTCAAATTTAATTGACGAGCGCTGTTGCTATCCTGGACATTAGAGGTAAGTAGGTTAAATAAGGAAATTACAATTTCAAACAGTTATAGTTTTTAACTCAAAAAAATCTGACCTATTTTAACGCACCCTATTTTTTGTAACGTTTTCAATAGAGTTGCTTTTTTTTTAGGAATTCCTAACAATACATTTTTTAACAACAGAAAAAAAATCTTAGAAGATTTCTACAAAACATTCCCATAAACTTTTCAAATTTTACCAACGTGCTCGAACACGTGTATGTACCGTTCTATACATGTATGTGTGCAGATTGTGCCCAGTAGTACATACATTGTTCACATACAAACACACTCCCACACACACATGCATCCCATCAAAAACAATAAGCCATTTGACGGTGCGCCGAGAAGTCCAGCCAGCCGTGGAGCCGCGACTCGAGAGGGCCAAGTAAAATGGTAATGTGCCATACCTTATTTTTCCCTCCTCTTCCTCCTCCAGCTGCTGGAACCCTCACCCACCCACCTGTACAGCCCATTCATTACCAATTTAAAAAGGGGAAGTCGGACGAGCGGAAGGGCATAAAAATTACACACAAACACACACACACACATGAGAGTCAAAAACTGCTCAACACAGGCACGAACATTCACACTAACTAGCAAAAAAATCGTATGTGTATTAGGGTGGTTTGAGATTTTAGGAAATTCTTTAAGGGTGCACAGTTAAAGTTGTTGTCTTCTTAAGTTCTTATTCCAAAATTGTCAAACTAACGGACCCAATCCTGCAACAACGGGATAGTAAAATTAGTCAAACTTTGTTGTAAATTACTTTCGGGACAGTATTTTAGGGGATGAATAAAGACATATTTCGATAGTACCCGTAGATACGAAAATGTCTAAAACAAAAATCTGGATACAAAATCTCTGGTTGATGTGCACCGTTAAGAAAAAAAAAATATTTTTTTTAACCATTTCAAAATACTGGAGTTTTCGTTTAGTTTTTAAATTTGTAAAAAAAAAACTAAATTAAAAAGGTATGCGGAAAAGAAAGAATCGTTTGTTCCTTGAAATGAGCCACCCTAATGTTTACCGTACAGTGAAATGGCTCTAGAGAAAAGAAACAAGAACACAAAACATTGACTGTTTACTATCCAAGTCGATCGCGTCGTAGCGTCCACTAACGATGTGGAACAATATGCTCCACGGAATACCAACCAACTATTGCTGGAGAAACTATAGTAGGTATAGCTCGAGTGAGTTTGTTGTACATACTGAGCTGCCAACAGCATAACATCTGTACTAGATTCGTACAGTGGTTGGGTTGGGCGCGATCTTCAAAGGAAAGTCGGACTTGGAAAGTTTTCGATTTCGAAAATTCCTAACCAATGATATTGTGAAGGTTGCTGGTTACAATTAGTAATTTAGCGTATTTTTTTATTTTTGAGCATGAGCATGAGCATGAGCATGAGAGATCACCCATGGTTGCCCCTCCGTTGCTGAACAGAACCGTAATATCCTTTCAGCACTACTGATTATAGGCTTCGACGATCTAGTGGTGTTTCTCTAATCAACAGCATGTATGAATGCGCCGAAAAGATAAAACACCATGATTGTTAAAGCTAGATCAGTTGCGAATAGGTAACAGTCATTGGCCACCAACGGCGCCCGCCATGTTAGTTTGTAGACCTCGATTTTAAGGGACAGGAATGTTAGTTAGCGCAGGTTGCTACTAGGGTAATTTAGCGTATTTTTTATTTTTGTTTAAGAATACTAGAAAACAATTCCTTGATTTTTTTAATATGAAAAAAATGTGGCTTAAAAATTACTTTTATATCAACGCCTCCTACGTCAACAAAAAATAATCAAGCTAAATGACCCGATGGTCGTTAAATCTGGCGAAACAAAACAACTCGCCAAAAGCAAAAATCACTACCCATAAAGCACCCAAAGCTGGGAGGGTCGGCAATTAAAGTTTGCTGGATTTGGCTTTAAATTATTTCCCCCCATATAGGTATAATTTCATTGTCTGGCCACGATCGCAATCAGCACAATGTGACGGTTCGTGAGTTTTAGAGCTCCTCATTTGAACTGATTTTTGGTTTTTGCTTTATTTCATGAAATTGTAAGTTGCTCCAACGAAGTTGAAGGTGGTGTCGGGTTGATGTGCTTTCTCCTGACGATCGCAGCAAAATTAAGCAAAGAAGTGGCCACCATTCAAATCAACCGAGCGTTAAATTCTACGGAACGAAAGAGATATTCGAGGTTGTCCGTCAAGATGAGTTGGACGTTGAATTTTGAATGGATGAGTCAATAGAGACATCGCTGTTAGTGCGATGGATTTAATTGAGATGTTTTCAAAAGTAAGATTTTCTATTGTTTCAAAAAGTTATTGAAATTTTTTCCGATCTATAAAACAAATTCTCAAACAGTTTTCTAAACAGCTTTCAAATCTTCAAATGAGTAACAGGTAGCAAAACCCCAGCTCCAATATGAATTGCATTCTTTCCCTCCATCGACATATCCTACAGCTCCGATGCTGGACCCAAATGACTTCAATTTATGGATCAAAACCCCTCATAACTCCCTCACGATGATTGCTATGCTCGTTTTTTTTTTGTGTGTGGTTCGTTTTCGTTTCAGCAATCCCCTTTGAGCAGTGTCTCCCCCATCTGTCCCATTTGTACCGGCAGCACTCAAATGGTTGTTATAACATGTCTTTGGAGCATAAATTACCAACCGGTACATTGAAATTGCTGCTGCCAACTTGCCAGGTTGATGCCGATGATTACCCCAACAGCAACCTTTCTTCTCCCGGACTCGGTTAGATTCCGACCGAGTCGTCCAGGCAATTTCTCATAGGCCGACAATTTTAGTTGCTCCGCTTTGGATGCAACCTACAACTACAACCAAGAGACAGACTCTGTACATGGGAGGATCTACTAAGCAAAAAAAAGCAGAGACTTTTCTGCCGACGAAGACGACGATTGACGGTGCGGTACCTGTTCATAGTTGCGTGTCGTTCCGATTTGCTGATTTTTGAGATCGCGCACTCAACTTAAATGTGTTCCAATTGTGTTGTCCCACCCCACCCATCGCATACACACATGTTGAAGAAAGAAATGTTGAATTGAGGACTAATTTACACAACAAGCATGACAGTTTTAATGGAGATTGGCCAAGTAGAACAGAAGCATGTACTTGCCAAATGGTTGATTGTCATTTCGTGTGTTAATAATATCTTCGTCCAAAAATAACATTTTGTTTGGCCACTAAGTAGTAACTTTATTTCTGATTTTTTTTTTTGGAAAAGGTCCAATAATCCAAATTTCCAGTTTTTGCTTTTTGAGTGTTTTTGAAACCGCCTTGAGTAGGTATCAAAAAACACCCAAAAAGCAAAAACGGAAATTTTGGTTTATTGGACCTTTTCAAAAAAAAACTCCAGATTTTCATGTTTCAATATGCAAAAAAAACGAAAATGAGAATTATCCGTGAAAAAAAGTGCAAACTAAAGAGCTAGAAAACATTAAGGAACAGTTATATTACTTATCGGATATTTTGTAACTATTTTTTTTAATTTGGTCTAATAGATCAAAAAGAACCCACAGAACAAATGACGCATAACTGTAATCATGCCTCAAATTTGTCATTTTTCTTTCTTTTTTTTTAAGTATGCAAGATAATTCAATTCAAAAATCTGTATCTTTTGAAAGTTTTTTTTTATAGATTTCGTTTTGGCAAAATTTATGCTAAATCATACGCGGACTGTTTTTCTTTTGCCTGATTTTTAAAATCACTTTTTGTCAGTATCAGTTTTTTTGCAAAACAAAACTATTTTGGATTTCTATTTATTTGATATTGTACAGATTTACGAATTTTCATAAAACATTATGGCAGCTGCCATATTTGCATGGAAAATGATATGGCCAAACTAAAAAAAAAACAAAATGACTTCTTTGGGAATACGAATGGTATCCAAAAAGTTTCAGTCAGATTGAAAAAGCAAAAAAAATGATGGCTGAAATCTTATGGAGTTGCTGTTGGTTATAAAAACGTATTTTTTCGGATGATGTATTTTTTTATCTTGGTATCTCTAGAAAGAATTTTTTATTGGTTGTGAATCTTCATAAAAAATAGTTACACTCTAAAAAAATAATCCTATTTTCAGTTAACTCTTGAGCACTATCTTTCATTTCTAAAAAATATGATGCAAAATTGAAAACGCCCTTTTCGAATGTCAGACTTGATTTTGAAACTAACTTAATCCACCTACTTGGTTGGTGCCTTTCTCAAACCTAACTAAAAATGTAACACATAAAACTAGCTTAACTTCAGTTTATTTGTAGATTAATGATTACATAAAATTATACCTTGAGATAAAAAAGAGCAAAATTCCTATATTTCAGGAATTTTGCCTCCTTTTCTTATTTAATATTTCAAAAAACCTAATTACTAAATGGGGGGAAAAATGGCAAAATTCCTTGAATAAAGGAATTTTGTATTTTTTTATTTCCATGTACAAAACATATAGGGATTGTCCCTATTCATGTTTAAGAGGACAACGCTCATAGAAATTAATTTAAAAAATGTATGCTGTTTGTTACTCATTTGATCTGAGTTCCTGCATCTGCTCAAATGTTTCTCAAGGATTTTTTTCAAAATTACTTTTGTTTTGTAAGGACGATCCATAAACCACGTTGACACTGTCCCCCCCTCTCGTGGACAATTGTCCATACACAAAAAACATTTTTGTATGGATCGTAGACAATCGCCATACTCCACCCCCCCCCCTCTCCTACAGTGTCCACACAGTAAAAAAATGTGTAAATTTGGAAGGTTCACCCAAAGGAAAAAGATATATCAAAATCTGCAACAGTGGATTTGCTGCAGAAAATGTTACATTTTATAACATTTTTTGCAGCAAGACCGTAGATCATTTTTGCTCGTGTGCTCTGTCCCTCGTAATTCAACAAGCGTCCATGGCGTGGTGGTAGCGTGTCGGATAAATAATCAAGAAGTTGATGGTTCAATCCTCGTTCGGTTAAGTTTTTTTCCGCAATATCAGCAAACAGCAGTCGGTAATGTCGATAATTGTCGGTAACGGGCAAAAAAGTCATACCCCTATATTGCAAAAAATGCATGAGGACAAATTTCATGCAGAATCTGATATACTTTCATGCAGCCATGTATCACAATCATGCGACCGCCAATTGGGTATTGAATATTACCTCTTTTATGATGTAATTTTACCTCAATTTAGACTGAAAAAGCGACATTACAACAGAAAAGTGGTAAAATTAAATATTTTGCTGACATAAAAGATGTACCCCTTCGCAGACGTAATATAACCATGATTTTTTTTCTGTGCACGTCGTTTAAAAAGATAACTTGAAAAGTTTTAAAAACGTACCGATTTTCATATGAATAATATTCTAATAGAAATCTAAAACCGAAAAAAAAAACAAAAGATTTAAATAAACTTACAGGTAATTGAGGTAATAATTAAACTCGCACAAAATGCTAAAACACAGAAGCGAATTTTTGAAATGTTACCAACAAATCCAACAAACTTTCATAAAATATTGGAAGTGGCCAATGTGTACAAAAATCTAAGTTAATCAATTTAACACTCATCCGACGTCTACAATTCACAAAAATAACGCAACTCAGCATGAGGTCTAACGGATACCGTTTTGATCCATCCAACTAGACTCCGGGGATTAAAAAGCGATTGCCCGGAACGCCACAACGTTTCTAGGCAAAATTTGGCCACGACCTAGTCGAACCTACGGCCAGCACTCTGTTAAAAATTCGACGCTGTCCACTCTAATCTTTAATTTTTATTCAATTTCACCGGTAATAAAAATGCTATAAAATTATTAATTTCTTAAAAACCACCGCCCAGGAATTCGAGCTTCGGGCGCTTCTTCAGAAGATCCGAGCGACACACACGGAGAAATAATATTCAAAACTAATATGCTCACTCGGAGCCATCAGAAAGTCGTAAAAAAAGTGTTTTGCCTTCAGAGATGGCCTCTCGCGGGGCGGTAAGTCCCCGAAAGTCAGCAGCAGCATTTCTTTAATAGTTCATCATATAGAGTCCAGCGACCAGCCATCTAAGCTAAGCATAATGATGACAATTTCTAGTTAAGTGGAGAATTTGTATGCTGAGAAACGTGAGGCTCCCCCGGCAGGACGGAACCGTCGTTTACGCAATAAACAGTGCTAGTTTACTACACTTATTGAGGTGATTCCGGGGAGGCTTAAGTTAGGCGAAGCAAGGAACCTTTCCTGGGGGGTCCTCTGATATGGTTCGTGATATTTTATGTGTTTTTAATAAAGTTAAGCCAAACTAATTTGAAAGTTTTGTTTGTTGATACTTGTAACAAATAAAACCCAAAAGTAAGTTGAAGTTCAACGACTTCTTCACCTGTCCCAGTTTAACCAAACGCTGTATCAAATTTCACCTCCTTCGCAAATATCAGCTTACTCAAACCTCAAATCACGTGCGAAAGTGTCCCGCCAAAAAAAACGACTTTCAGCAGCAGCAGCTGCTGCTGATGGCCATCAGTTTCACACACAAAAAAAAGACTCTTCCCTTCACTACTGGCTTCGATGATTGGCCAACGATTGGATCTCCTTTCAACCAAATTTCACACACACACACACACACACAATAAAACAAACAAAAAACGATTTTCTACATTGACTTAGTCACAGGTTAATATCCCTCTCATTTTTTTTTTTTTTTTCAATACGATCGGCGTTGGCGACATTATTCATCCGGGGTTCGTCGCCTGTGATGTCTTCCGTTAAGCGGGCGCGCGAGCGTTGATGTCACTTGCGGTTGACACTCTCTTTTGACGGTCGGTGTTTATTCTGCGCAACTTGTTCAATGAAGAATGGCACTGGTTGGCAGTGATTCATCACACTCTGAGGCCCTTCAGGGCGAGGCGTGTTTTTTTTTGCATTTTGCACTCGATTTAATAGGGGATTCGTGAGTATGAATACGGCGTTGACTAATGTTTGAAAAGGGGTCAGAACTTTTGAATTATTTTCGCGACACATGCATCGAATTCTTTAGAACGCTCAAATACGGATTAAGATGCAAATCACGTGCGAAATTCCGTTGGATTGCTTCATCTTCGTCCCGGCCTGGCTAACGATCTGTATTTGCGCACTTGAATAGTCTCAAGAAAAACTGTCACACTTTTGTATGTTCAACTAATATATGACGCCGCATCCGTCAAATAAGATTAAACCTTCAGCTTGAGCGACGAGTTCACACACTGTATAGTAAGACTCAGCGACGTCGGACCTTAATGAGAACCGTTCAAGAGTCAGGGAAAACTGAGTGCAACAGTTTTTTTTTTCTATAAATAAAGAAAAAGGTTGTCGATTGACTCGTTCAGCAACAGGTCCGGATGATGATCTGAGAACCTACAGAAAACTTGGCTTACAAATATATAAAAATATGCACTCGTAGAATATAAAATATGGAATTGATAATGAATGGGAAACCTTGGGATGTGAAGTGGAAGTCGTTACTGCAAGATGCAGGCCGTGTAAGAGATTTTTGCGTGGTCTCTCTCTATCCTGACATGGGTCTGATTCCTGGTGATGGGTTACGGAACCGATAACGAAACCTGTTTTCAAATCTAAACATAATCAATTCGTTTGAGCAAGCATTCAGATTAGATTCTTTTTAGCTGCATGTAATGAATTGGTTTAGAAGAATGTTAACTCAAAAATCAGAAATGACGGAAAATAAATTAAATATACTTTCGAAAAATATTGATTCTAATAAATTTGACAATGTTTAAATTATAAAGAGTTTCATGTTTTGAAAGTCGGATCAATAGTTTCCAGAATATTGGTTGATTGATAAATGATTGATAAATGAGGGCTAAATACAAACACTCAGGAAAAAAACACATTATCAAATTTGTATTCTTTACAAGCCATCTAAGCAATCCAAGAAGAGTGCTAGGCGTAATCTAACCTTAGGCACTCTCCAGGATCTTTTCGAAAGATTAGCTGCGCTAGGGTCTGATTAGATTAGATAAGATTAGATTTACAAGCCATCTAAGCAATCTAATATTTGTCTAATAGAGGAGAAAATCGTGACGTCAGAAATGAACTCAAATCACTCAAAGTTCATTTTGTGAGTGACTTTAACATTTTGGCCTAGTTTGACAGCTACCTCGTTCCCAGGTTTTCTGTGGGTGAGAAAAGGAGACGAATACTTTATGAAAATCATACCTGTCAAAATTCCTAGCCTCAAAATTTTGTCGCGAGTTGCTTTTCTCCTCTATACCCTTTTTGGCTAGATTTTGCTAAATCGATCTGCCAACGTATGTTTAGAGTTTGCCAACACTGTCAAGTTTTGCTGGGCGTAAAGGCGAATGCTCGTTTGGATACGTCAAATTCACTTCGACCAGTCCCCCTGTTTAGGGTAACTAGTTAAAACATGTTTGAAAGTTTTAAACTGCCGAAAATGCCAAATCGATTTCGGCCGTCGATTATCGTTATTATGGCTTTAGGGGGACCTTTCTTACATAGTTAAAAACTAACTTAATCCACCTATGTGGTTGATGCCTTCCTTACTATTTACCAACAATGGGTAATATGAGTGGTTTAGACACATATTTCAGCTATTTTTTTTAGATCCAGAAAAATAAGTACACAGATAAAACTTAAGAGCGAGTCCACGAACAGGGCATACCCCTTTGTATGAGACGTCGTTTGGACCTCACCAATCTGCCTGAAATTTTCAGGGGTTGTTTGTACATATAAAACTAGCATCTGGCCAAAATATGAGCACTCTACTGCCGTTTTACGGCGATATGATGTATACGCCATTTTGGACATTTTCAATTTTATTGTACAGTCTGATAAAGAATCTTATGAGACAATTTCACACTAGAAACATGCATAAAAATGTTTATTTTCATCCATTTTAACCCTTTAAAAATGAAAGTTAAAAAAATTGAGATTCTGCTTTTTTCTGGTGTCATCTAGTATCCTTGGAAACGAACTTGAATTTCAATATATGTGAATCGAAGATTTTTTTTAACTTTCATTTTTTAAAGGGTTAAAATGGATGAAAATAAACAGTTTTATGCATGTTTCTATTGTGAAATTGTCTCAGGAACACGAATATGATAAAATTATCATCAAAAAATGGGATCTAAGGGGTCCCCCAAGCAAAAATTTACAGCCAAAAAATTCACTAAAAGTAAAAGTATCTATTTGATGTGTTAAACTGCCTTACCCCAAGCGTTCTCAGTCTAAGATGATAGTTCCAGATGTCCCCTACAAGCTGCAGGTCGAACCGAGTTGATATCTGGATGGAACACTTTTTTATTTGAGTTTGAAAATTGTGCTATTTTTTCACTAAAATGCCAATAACTCCCTTTAGATTCAACCAATTGGGATGTTCCACCCTGCGTTTTGTTGCATTTTTGAAGCCCTTTAAGATGCATTTTGAATTTTGAAATTAAATTGAATTTTGCCTAAGTTATATCCTTTTTAAGATTTTTTACGTTTTTGAACCTTCAAACTTTGTATCCCGATTTGCCCCATTTCCCGTTGACCTAGAGTGCTCATATTTTGGCCAGATGCTAGTTTCATATGTACAAACAACCCCTGAAAATTTCAGGCAGATTTGTGCGGTCGATGCGAGATGGGTATGCTTTGCTCGTGGACTCGCTCTTAAGTGGTCATAACTCGCGACAGGGTTGCCAGATTATCAATGTTGTGGACTCGTTGGAAAGGCTTTTCGATTACCTAACCAACGATGGGTCGGATGATGGATCCGGACATCGTTTGCATACATTTAATCGAGATCCGGCTTCAAAAATGTATATAAATATCACTTAAGTGGTCATAACTCGAGACAGGGTTGCCAGATCTTCAATGTTGTGGACTCGTTGGCAAGATCTCTCGATTACCTAACCAACGATGGGTCGGATGATGGATCCGGACATCTTTTACATGCATATAAATGAGATCCGGATATATGTGAAAACACATTTTTATACATAACTTTTGAACTAGTTATCGAAATTTCAAACAATTCAATAGCGATGTATGGGACCCTATACCAAGTCGATTGCAACTGGTTTGGTCAAAATCGGTTCAGCCAGTGCTGAGAAAACTTAGTGAAAAAAAAAAAAACACACACAGACATTTGTTCAGTTTTCGATTCTGAGTCGATATGTATACATGAAGGAGGGTCTTCGAGCTTTTAATAACAAGTTCATTTTTAGAGCAGGATTATAGCCTTATATCAGTGAGGAAGGCAAAAAATGTATAGCTCTAAATTATCTATAATCATTATCTCTAGAATGACATTTCTGATCAATATGGTGTATTAAGTAAGGTTGCATTTAAAAATAAATTGAGACAAAATGTTTTAATTTTTCTTAAAAAAACATCTTTTTTTGGTCATCACATTTCTGCTACTGTTAACTGTTGTGACTGTTGTGATTCTCAAAATTAAAAATATCTTATGATGAAAATTTCGGATTACAAATTACATTAAAAATTGTAAAACTATGAGAAAACCTGCGATTGGCCAAAAAGCTAATTCCATAGGCTTATAGTCCATGAAATTCCCTAGTTTTTGACCTATGCTGCCGTTTTACGGCGATATGATGTATACGCCATATAGGTGATTTTGCTGTAGACACGATTTTCTGTTTTTGTTCATTTTTTCAATTTAAAATGAATAATTTGAGGTCTGCTCTGTAGAAACTGTTAAAAAGTACAATAAAAATGTGGCCCCTACAAAATATCTTGTTTTTTTCCCATTCTCTACGATTTTAAACCACAAACATCATTTGGCCGAAAAAATAGCAATAAAAAATCACTACTTTTACTTCCCATTGATGTATGTATACATTGCTTGATCAAAGCTGGCTACTAGGCTGGCTATATTTTTGTGCCAGCTATTTTTACAGCTGAGCGGATCCCTTAATGCATTGTCCACGTGGATACTTTAAGGGGGGGGGGGGGAGGGTATTAGGGAGCGTTCTTTTATTACGTAACAAAGTTGGGGGGAGGGGGGGTTGGAGGCCGTGTTACGCTCCATACAAAATTTTTAAAATTTGTATGGAAATTTTGTTACTAGTGGGGAGGGGGTCTAAAAATCCGTTTTTTTTGCGTTACGTAATAAAAGAACGCTCCCTTAGCGATTGTCTACGCTCCATAAACACATTTTTTGCATGAACAATTGTCCACAAGGGAGGTGGGTGGGTTTAGAATTTTCAAAAAAGTATCTACGTGGATGTGGATAAGGTGTCATCCATTAAGTACGTCACATTAAAATCAGCCAAAATTTACTCCACCCCCCTTTGTCCCGATTTCCCTATGCTTTTAACACGCAACGTCACGCTTTCTCAAAACCCACTCTTCCCTCAGAACGTGACGAATTTTATGGATGATGCCTAATGGACGTCCCCTTAAGAATTAAATCGAAATAATGTAATAACATATTGCCCAGTCTTGATTTGATCCCAAAACCTCAAATCAACATTCAAACAGTATTGAATTTGACTTCTATCAATTCTCAATGTATACATACATCATGATGAGTAAAATTGGCGTATACATCATTGTTTGTTTGCTTAATAAAATGGGCCCCAGAGCAGTTTTTTGAAAAATTCTTTCGTCAGGAGTTAGCTTTTAAGATTCTTTATCCGACTGTACAATAAAATTGAAAATGTCCAAAATGGCGTATACATCATATCGCCGTAAAACGGCAGTATGGGAGTATGAGTGTAGGAGGCTGTTGCAAAAAGATATTAAGGTTTTTTAAAAAAATCAATTTTTAACAGTAATTTGCAAAAGCTATGAGAAAAAGTCAAACCTATCTCGGACGTCTATGGCACATTTTGAAGGGCTTCAAAAAACTTTTCGAATGTAGAAGAGAGTTGGAATTGATGCAGTTTTACGAAAATGCGAGCAATTTAAAGATTTTTTATGTTATTTGGACCTCAAATTTCAATTCTCATTTTACCCCACTTCTTCTCTTTGTCGTAGAGTGCTCATATTTGGGATGAGTTTATCTCATGTATAGACATGCAAACAAACGCTGAATGTTTCATCCAAATCGGAGGACCTCGTTACGACCTCTAGAACAAATCGAGCAAAATTTACAAAAAATGCCTCTTAAGGTTTTCAAAAACATTGTTTAAAGGAAATCTTATTGACCATGAAAGGTAAAATAAAGTTTAATTATAAATCAAAACAAAACAACAACGTTAACAAGTTATAATTTGAGGTGTAACCTGAAGTACTTATATCACGCCACCACATGTTCAACAATAAATATCTCACTCAAATGAAGGGACCATTCTGAGACCACCCGCTTTTTGCACAGCAATTTTACGAATTAAAACCGTTTAAAACAAACCGGCCCTTAAATTTTTCTGCGCCGAATAAAAAGGGGTATTAATTTGTCGTAATTAGGCTTAGCTTTTATTGCCCTTCTTTTCGCTGAAATATATTTTCGAAAAACGGCCGGTCGTCGCGCGGGGTTGTCACGCCGAAAGTCGATAATTTGAAAGTCATTAAAAAGCTATAAAACTCACTCTTGTTTCATCTGTGGGGACCTCTCCCGCGGGCGTCAATGAAGACGACGAAGTTTTAAGCCAGGAGCATTATTCCTAAAAATGTCACCTTGTGTGTGTGTGTGTGTCAGCTGGGGGGGACACGCACGTTGAGGAGACTTAATCGGCGGGGATCGTCAAAGCGACGAACCTGAAATATGAAGAAAACCGCCGAACCTAATTATTTATTAATTTATGCATAAATGCTTGATTCTTGTCTGGCGTTCTTTTCTTTTAAGAGTGCGACCAATCCGATCAAGTTAATAAAACGATTATTGGGGCGGGAAGAAATTTCACTCCTGGCGGCTTAGTCTCGTACGAGGTTGGGTCGGTTCCCGGAGGTCGGGAAGTGTGGGATTTTTATGGTTCATTTGATGTTTTGTCCTCCTTTCAGATGCATCGCGCGTGATTATCAACGATTAAACAATTTGGCTGAACAGAAAGTGGAGTAGCTTTTGTGGGTAGTAAAATTTAAATCTAAACACGATCGCCACCGGAATGGTTTTATGGTGGACCCGAGAATCATCTCCGGTGGTTAATTCGGATATGATGCAAATGTTGGAGATCAGTTGGACCACACACACCGATACCAAATTGAAATACATTTTTTTTAAAGAAGAAGGATAGTTTCTGTCGTACTCGTGTCTATTCTGCTCGAAAACGTACAAAATCAACTGATGCAAATTGCTTCCGGTAATCGAATGATGGACACATACATTATTTTTTGTAGTTTTTATTCCCTCACTTTAAACATTTTTCAAGTTTTGCAATCCCATTTGAGTCCAATTCACGTGGTTAATTGTAAATAAAGATTTCGGGCACCATTTTAAATTTCAAATTTTCACTTCGGAGCACTTTTTGGGTTATATTAAATATAAATTATTTGACTTAAACAACCCAAAACAAGACAACAACTATTATTGTTTATAATTTGATCGAAGTGATTTTTTTCCCGAGAACTTCGGATAATCGAGTCTGGACTCTTTTGCGAAAATTTTTATACGACGCTGTGCATCTATGAGCCAATTGGACACTTTTTTTGGAAATCTCTAAATTATAATCCTAAAAAAATCCAAGAGAACCACTTAGCTGTCAAAACAATGTCATCCCTTTTTATGGTAAAGTGATTCTTTGGAAATGTTAAGCTTGAAATCTCTACCAACCGGGTTCAAAAGTATTGAAAGGCAGCTGAGGAGACCAGCTATTGTTTTACAGTTCGAGTTTTGTTAAAAAGTTACCAATTGTCTCGGAATTAGCAACATAGTTCCAGCGATCAAAATTTCAAATGTTGCTCCAGAATTCTATGTCTATGTACGAACGTTATGATAATTTGAAGACTCATCAGAAACATGTGACAAAACCAATTACCACTCACAAATGTTTATTTCTAAAAGTATTGAAACACTGCAAACACAAAACGAACTCAATAACCCAAATACCCAAACCGCTTGACCTGCTTCAGCAGCTCGGGCTTGCAGATCAAACTCTTGTACAGCGCCGCCTGCAGCTCATCGTACTGAAAGTGTGGCGGAAAGGGCATATCCTCGAGCGCGCAAATGTACGTTCGCCCTTCGCTGTCCCCGACGAGCAGACTTCGGCCACAGTTGGTAAACTTGACCACGGTCAGCGAGGTCGTGGAATCGCCGAAACTCGTGCTCGAAGCCGGCTTCAGCATGCGCCTCTTCAGGTCCCACAGCTGAACCGAACTCTGTGTGATGCTCACGATGATCGTCGAGTTGACTGGCGACCAGAAGGCATTCTGGATTGGGCCGAATCCGGTGGTTAGTGTTACGATGGGTTCCATGATCTCCTCGATCCAAATACGGATGCACCAGTCTCCGCCGCAGGTTAGGAAGATTTTCGGACTCCAGGGTGAGTACTCGATGGAGAAGACTCCGCCGCTGTGCATTTGCGTTACACCCGAGTGCTGGTATGGGTAGTTGATGGAACAACGGTGAACGCAACCCTCGTCCGTACCGACAAAGTAGATGTCTTTCTTCGTTGGGTGGATTTTGAGGCTTAGGGCTTGCGGGTGGCGGTCCGCTTCGAGAAAGTCACGTTTCTTGTCTACCTTGATGCCCTCAATTTCACTCTCGACGCGATCTAATCGGAGCTGTTGATAACCGATCAAGAACTGACCAATGTTAAGGGTGTACTTCATGATCGTGCCGTCTTGAGCAGCTGTCAATATCTCATCTTTGTCATCCTCCGACTCAATCCACTCGATATCCCAGATGGGTTCAAATCCGGGAGATGTCCTTCGTTCGGAAACACCTACCGGAACTTGGGAGTTGTCTGTTATGTCCCTGATCTGTACCGATCCATCGTACAGCCCGATCGCGAGCAGTTGCGGGGTTCGCTTTGAGAATGCTACCGAAGTCACTGGAACGGGGAAGATGTAACGGCGCTCGGGATTCACCGGATTCTTGATGCTCCAAACGCACACGTATCCGGTGCTACGATCATCGAACGCCGTGAATCCGTAAATTCCGTACGCGATCGCAACGATGTCTCCATCCGATTGACACCAGCTGGCACTTGCAACCGCCTTACCCATGGTTTCTCTGGTCTTGTAAGTCCACAGTGTGTCCAATCGGTACAGATATCGCGCGTCGGTATTCAACGGATCCGGAAGGTACATGTTCCGGAAGCGTTTCTGCTTCTCGCGGTACACATTCCCCGCCAGCAATCTCTGCAGAATCATCGACGACAGATGGAAGTTGTCACTCTTGTTCAGCATCTCGTCGATGTCTTCCATCCCTTCCCGCGAGTACGTCGTAATCTCGATCTTGGACGAGGAAGCTTCCGCCAGATCAATCTCCTTCGTGTGCCGCTCCAAGTCATTGTACGTGTCGTACATGTCGTAATTCGAGACAAACGAAGCCACTTCCTGCCTCATGATCCGCTCCGTATTGACGCCACGTGACTTGTGCAGTAGTTCCGGCGTCTGCGCTTCGGCGTTGGCCACGGCCGTCCGGCGACTTCGTTTCTTCGTCTCGTAGTGCACGTTTTGCTCCTCGACCGCGGCCGCTTCGTCCGAATCCTTCAAAACGGTATGGCTGGCATTCTCAAACAGAATTATGTCGTCGGTTTCCGTTATCAGGATTTTCACATGATACGTCTTGATGTCCTTCTCCAGCGACGGACTGCGCCGATCGATGACACCGCTAAAGTCCGGCTCCTGGTCCAGATCGAACGCTTCTGGTTTATCCGGTGCCTGTTGAGAAACCACGTGGTAATCCCATTTTCTCAATTTGTTACATTGTTACAGAATACCTGTGCAGTTTCCTCCATTTCCGGGATCACTTCTTCGCCCAACTGAAAACTAACAACGGAGTTCCGCTTAAACGCGGCGTCCTCTGTCTCACCCAACTGCTCCCCAGGGTACGTCTGCTGGAACTGGTCCCACTCGAACCGCTCCTCGCCGTACTGTGGCGGTGCCAACCGCCGGGGTGTATAATCGATTTCATCGACAACAATCTGCGACGGCGGCGTTACAAGGGAAACGAGTTAAAAAGGATGAAAGTAAACAAAAAGGGGGAAATGTTTGCCGGCCGGTCGGTTTCCGCTGACGACCGGCGTAACAGCTGCGCTGACCAGCCGGCCAAACAAACGCGTGGGCGTGTCTCGAATCAATAGGGTGCGTAATCAATTTACTTCCTGTCTTTCTCGGGCCGTGAGCGATTGTTTCAAGTTTGAGGCGAATTCGGATAGTTTGGTTGCTTTTGGGGCCGCTTTCGGTTGGAATGTGACGGATTTTCTCTGGTTCGCTTCGTCCATTTTGGTTAGTTTGAAGGAATGTCATTCGAATTGATAGAGTCAATGCTAACTTGATCAATAAATAAATTAGTTTATTCTACAAAAGGAACACTTTTTCAACTTTTTATCCTTTTCGTCCTTTTTGAGGAAGTAAAGATCTGTTGGAGAGAACATAAAATTAGTATAAAATTGATGTTAATCTCACTTTAGAAAACTTACTAAGAAGACTATTGCCACTGGGGTGTACTACGGGATTGTTGGGCTCCATCATTCGCTGCACAGCTCCGTCGAAGGCCAGGGCCGTAACTCGCCGGAAGAATCGGGTCACGTTTTCGCCAGTTTGTGCCGACACGGACCAGTACTCGGCCTGCAGCTCCTGTGCCATTTTGATTGCTTCGCTTTCAATTTCTTGGTGAATGTCGAATTCCTGTGAAGCAATCTCGTTTATTTTGAATTGTTTCAAATATTTACGTTTTATTTTCCTACCAATAGATCCTTTTTGGTTCCCACCAGGAATTTTAACGTCCCCGGATGATTGTGTCGCATGGCCTCATCCATCCATCGGCGAGCATTCATCAACGATTCAGCTCTGGTCATGTCGAACACGACTGCGATCACGTTGGTGTTCCGGTAGTAGTTGGCAATGCACTTGAACCGATCGTGGCCTGCTGTGTCCCAACTGTGATAAAAGTTTGTTTTCAAAATTGTATAAAAATCAGGTATGAAAATACTCACATTTGCAAGCTGAACGCATGGTCCAGCACGTGAAACTTCTCCACCTCAAAGTCCACGCCAACCGTCCCCCGGTACGACCCGTCGAAGATCTCGTGGCAGAATCGATTCACCAGCGAGCTCTTCCCAGTGCCGACATCCCCAACGAAGATGGCCTTGCACGCGCACAAGTAGAACGAAGTCGACGCGGTCTGGCATGCCCGCCTAGTACGCTCACTGAAATCCGTCCGTTCCGCGTACGGCGAGGCCACCCCCGGCGAATACGGCCCCGGAAGGTGGTCAATGTGGCGCGTTCCGTAGTCCACGTTATTGTTGAGCACCTCGTAGCTTGAGGCCTTGCGCCGATTGGCCTTTTTGTAGATCGGCATTATGCGCGGTAGATCGAAGTAGGCGGACGGCAGATAGAAGAGTTTTCGGCGCCGCAGGCCACACTAGACTGAGGTCCTTGCTGGTCGCGCAAGGAGCTCGCAGCAGGCCGGGCGTATTGCTGCACCCATGGCAACGGCCGTTTGTAATCGTGTGTGTTTGTGTACCAGGACATGCTACAGTTAGTTCGTTTTCTCTTAGGGGTTGTGAGTAATTTGGCAATTGTTGAACATTTCTTTTAATTGTACAAGCAATATCCCAAAAGCCATTATCAATCAGCATTATTTAAAAAAATGTTCAACAATTTCCAAAGCACCCCATATGTTACTACAAACGCATTAAGGAAAACGCACCAAAAGAAGCAATTGGACAACGGCACGCTTCTCAAACAGAACGAGAACTCATCCAGAGGACAGGAAATAAACTCTCGCATAGCGAAGGTTATCCTCACTCAGGCGCTTAGTCTAAGGTATCGCCCCATAAATTCGTCCCCACCCACTCTTATACCACATTCCGCAAAAATAACACCAAACTAAATTCCTTCACCCTACCAGTCGAGGAAAAGGACACAGCAAGCGTGGTAAAAAAAAACACCGGTTCTAGGCTCGAAAGGTGCTGTGCAGTGTGGAAGAAGAGCCCAAAAAAGAATGAAGAATAGCAACATATGCCTACTAGGGGACCTCGTGGTTCCTTCTCGCCACCACCACCACCGCCTACTGCTGCCCTGCTGCTGCTTGGTTGGGCAGATCGTGGAGAAAGGACTCGCACATCGTCAGGTAGAAATTATTAGGCGCGCTTTGATCAGATGGGATGATCGATCCCACCTGGTTGGAGAGCGAACAAAAAAGAGGAAGTAATCCGCTTGTATAACGTGAAGTATCTAATGCAGAGGTTCTGATTTCATGTTCGAGGACTTTGAATCCTTTATGTTCTCAACTTGAGCATCAAACATTTGAAGAGGATCGCATTTCACAACACGTTGAACTGCGTAGAGAATTTTGAGCTATTTAATTTATTTGCCGATGGAAATATTTTTCAAAATTAAAAAAAATATATAATAATTGAAATTACAAGCCAGAATTTCTACATTTCAATGAAAACCCTATTTGAAATACAAGTGCAACCATTGATTCATTGAAAATTTGTGCCAGCCTAATTATTTACAAAAAAAAAAAAACAAAATAGATAAATAATAATTTTCAGCATACTAAAACACGAGTTGGTCCTCATAATTCCGCAATATATATAAATATCTTGACAGATACGTATTTCGCCTACTACTTGCGGACTTCTTCAGAGTTCTGTTGTTAACTCGAAGGGCCTAAAAATTTCAAACAACTTAATTAAAAATTTCAGTTTTTGTTTTATCTGAAAAAAGCTTAAGCTTCCAATCTTCCTTTTAAATTTTGTAGATTTTTATGTTCAATTTAACCCTCTACAACCCAACCCCGCCTTTAGACGGGCTTCGATTTAAAAAATCGCCAAAAATCCATTTTTCAACCAAATTTTGATCTTAAAAAGCATTGGAAAGAAGAACTCTTAAGATTTTAGAAAATTTATGGGTTGGAAGTTTTAATAGTTATATGTGACTTAGCCAATGTTTTTAAAAATGTCATTTTTTAAGAGGTCAACTTTGGCAGTGTTTTTTACTAACATTTCTTATATTTAAAGTAAAAAGCGAGGGGGACGTCACTCCGCGATAACACACTAAAACGCACAAAAACGAGCTCGAAAAGCATCAACGCTACTCATCGTGCCGAGTTTTCACATAACGCCACCTAAAAGCAAGTTATCGCAAGTTAACGCGCGTTAAAGCGAGTTAAAGCGGTCAGCGTCTGCTCGACTTTTGAACAAAGCGAAATCGATCTTGCATCCCTGCTGTCATAGCTCGAGCAGTTTTTCGATCAAGTTTGGCAACTCGGTATTTGTTTTGATAAGTTTTCAAGCAGTTTCCGCAAAAGGAAAACTAAAACAAAGCAGTTCGCGATTTTTTTGGTCAAAGGTCGGAAAACTTTACTCCGGCACTTGCGTTTTGCTACAACGAGGCAAACAGCAACTGGACCCGAAAGTGACCGGCAAGCTGCAGCTAGGGGGAGAAAAAGTTAAAGAGTAAGTTTTCTTTTCAGCGGGTGAGTTTGAGTTTTAATTAGTTGATGTTTTTTTCAGATCTTAGCAACGCCCTGGGTGTCATTCCGGTGTCGGTGCTCAATCGATGGAAGACACCACATCTGGGCATTTTGGTGCGACTCCCCGGGAAGTTTATTTTCTAACCAATCCCAACAATGAGCTGCGAGAGGAGAACCGAGAGTTTAAGGCGGCGGCTGTAGGGAGGAGTGTCCATCGAAACCGATGGCACAGTGGATGGTGCCGTTCGGTGTTTTTGCGGGCGTTTAAGCAAACTAGCTCCCAACAAATGACGCCGACGAGCGGCTTAGCGTGTGGCTTGTCTGGACCACAACATCGGCGAGTTCTGCTGTAACCTGTATGGGAAACCGGTGCCGTTAAGTTCTGTGCCGTTGGAGTGGACAGGTCCATTCAGAAGAGGAAAATGCGCCACAGTTTGACACATTTGGCGAGAAGAAGAGTAATAAAGTTCTAGGTGGAGTTTCGAAGGACTTTTTATTCCAACGCTTATTAGCTTTGCAGGCCTAAATGCTGCGGTTAAAAGCCGCCATTTCTGCCTGCCGCTTGGGGGGCAAAGGGGACGACTACTAAAATAGTTTTGAATACTTTATTGAATGTAGAGCCGACGACGTAGAGCCATTTCGAAATAATAAAAAATGGTAACGATAACCAAGCCGCGCCTTGTTACAATTTTCTTATCTGTAAAGACAATCCCAGCGTACGTAATACCACTTCCGGCAGCTCGATGCAGACGCTTCCTCTACCGTGGACCTTCTGGTGTATCTGCTTGTTGCTACTACTAATCCAGCTCAGACGGATTTTTTGGCACCGTGTGAATCGACCAGAACCCACACCATCAGTGGCCTCAACACCTTTCGTGTGACCTTGCCGCCTCCAATTTTGCCCTCAGCAGGTTCATAATCGTACAGTATCGTTGGCAGACCCTTTGCACCCAACGCCGGTCCCATCGTGCAACCCGGAACACTCCCGTTTTCATGAGTGTCCGTCCGGAAGCTACCAACTCGCTAGAGCTGGCCGCTAGTGTTTCTTTTGACCAGCACAACGCGGCAAGAATCTTGGTTCCTCCACTCCGGGCGCCACCGTTTTTTTACCCCCATCCGTCCGAGTGACGGAGAAAAAATCAGCAAAACAAACTGCTCGACTGATTTGACAACGAGAACTGTCATTTACTCTTGACAGTTCTCGCTGTCAAAAAAATCGAGCAGTGTGATGCGAGAACGCAAGAAAAGGTAAGCCAAAAAGCAAGTTATCGCGTTTAACGCGCGTTAAAGCAAGTTAAAGCGGAAAGGTGAAAGTGAACGCTGCAAAGGTTTGAAAAGGAAGCTTTATCGCTCGGTTAGCGCGGAAGTGACGTCCCCCTCGGTAAAAAGAAGAATGCAGTAATTTTTCTAGTGCCCCAGACTATGCCTCTACGCATTTATCTACAATTTAAATGATGATGGTGCCATTTTATAGCAGAAAATGTGAAAAACATGCAAAAAATTTAAAAAGTTACTGTAAAAACATGAAAAAAATAGATAGGCAAAATGTAATGATAGGAGGTAGTAGACTACCAAAAACAAACATAAACTAAACAAGATAAATGCAAATTAAAATACTAAAAATGAAACAAGAAAAACATAAAACAAGAGAAGTAAAGTTTTTCGTAGAACAAAAGTTGCTCAAAATGACCTCCTGAACACGGGAAAAATAAAAAATTTCGAAAAAAAAATGTCGGCAGTAGAGGGTTAACAATCAAGCTGTTGTCAGTATTTTGTTTCAAATTAAAAAGCCAATACAGTCCAGACTCGATTATTCGCTTCACTTCGGATAATCGAATCTAAAAAAAATTGTTTTTCGTTGTCTTAATTTTGATTGTTGAGTTTAAGCATGACTCATAAACTACTTTAAAGTTATTGAGAATTTGTAAATACAAAATGTCGGCCAAAATGGCGGTGTTGAAATATAAAAAATGTGGATTTTGAAATGTTTAACCGCTAAAAAACCGCGCAAAAGATTTCATTTTCGCAGGCTAATAATTTGTTAGCAATAAATCCTAAAAATATGGTGTCTTCAGGAAAGTTTTTCCAAATTGGTTGAAGATCTTAGTTCCGAGAATTGGTAAGAATTGAATAGTTATTTCGCCTTCTATAGGTATAAAACTGAAGAGGTTGCTTTTCTACATAAATTTTCGGGATTTTCCCATATAATCTGCAAAGGCTTAGAGGGTGAGGTTCCCGAGGTCAGAATGAGCTCAAATTTGAAATTTAGCCTAGTTATCGGTCAATCTTTGATTTCAGAGGGTAGCCCCGAGGAAGCCCGAATTTGGACCACCCTAAGGATGATTTGTGAGAGTTGCTCTGTAATAAGGCAATTCATGACCAAAATTTTCCAGGTATTTCGACGGTAACATTTCAAAAGGCATCATGTACATTTTGACACTTTCTGGGTTATTGCATATTCTGAAAGTACTCCTAATAAGCTACCTCTCCACCAAACATGAGCAAAAGTTACTTCAGTAAAGTCTGTTTAATCATGATTTTAAATAAAGTAACATAAACAAAATCTCTGCCATCAGCAGTCCCTGTTTATATAGCCCTGTCAACCTGTCAAACAAAAAGCTACATGAACCTCGTGACGAAAAAAAAGCAACATGAACAAAGCGCCATGTACATTCGGCGAAGAAAAACGAATCATAACAAAGCGTCCCCCTCAATGACAGCAGGGTGATATCGACGTTGGTGATTTCAAAAGGAGTTATGTTTGTTTTACTCAAATAAAATTACGGAAATAGTGTTTTATTGAATTTGGATGATCAAGTATCAATAAAAGAAACGTTTTTCATCGTTTGTTATCATTAGAACATCTTATTTTGCTTTTATATTAAAATGGGAATTGAAAATGGATGCTCAACATTCAAAGGCGTTTTTCTCAAAAAGGATGGTGTGTACATGATGCTTTTTGAAATGTTGGCATCGATTTTTCTGCCGTTCTACGCATAATTGTCCCATTAGGGTGTAATATGGTTGTATGGAAAAAAATAAAGTTGTCCAAATTTAGCGAGCACAGCAATTTTTCAGTTCCTTTTGGGGTCCTAAACAACTCCCCAAAGTTTGGGAACGATTGGTTTAGTCCTCACTTTGCGCAAAGCGATTCAATTTTCCATATAAATTTGTAACGTCATGATTCGAAATCCGGACACTTAGTAGCATAACATTTTTGTTATAGCTGGCAAAAAATCATGTAATAAGTTGGAAATGTAGAAACATCATCAGGATGTAGTACAAACAGTCAGTTTCAAGAAAATGCATGCAAACTATGTCTTTTCTAACCATTTTTCATCAGAATTTTAAAATTAAAGTGACTTGTTGTGCTTCGAATCCCGGACACTGATAAAAGCTGATTCGAAATCCGGACACTTTTGCTTCGAATTCCGGACACTCGATTTTACGTATGAATCGCACAAATTTGGACTGAAATGTTAGTGAATGGCATTCTTTAGGTCTCAAATAAGCTGTTAACATCAAAACAATCGATAGTTTATATAAAAATTTGCTAGAATTTAAGGAATTCGAAACCATAAATTTCTGCTTTGCCTTCTCGGTGCTTCGAACGCCTATGAAATATTTCAAGTGAAATGTTTCAAATTTTTGGTAAACTTATAATTTTATTGTATTTAATTGTTTTGGCATTAACTACAGCGTTCAAACAAACTTTAAATGAAAGTTGATGTTGGAATTCATCAAATAACACAGTTTTGACATTCATAATGCGAACTTATATCCAAATAATTGATAAAACAAGATGAATTGTCCGGGTTTCGAAGCGTCCGGGAATTCGAATCATGACGTTATGGGAAAAACCATTTTTTTGGATTTTGATATATATAAAATCCACGTTTCACGCTGTACTAAAACCGGATTCATATTCGGATGCTCTGGAAGGTGCTCTACAACTTTCCCGAAGAGAGTATGATGAATCCGGTTTTAGTATAGCGTGAAACTTGGATTTTATAAATATCAAAATCTTAAAAAATGGGTTTTCCCATACACATTTATATGGAAAATTGAATCGCTTTGCGCAAAGTGAGGACTAAACCAATCGTTCCCAAACTTTGGGGAGTTGTTTAGGACCCAAAAAGGAACTGAAAAAGTGCTGTGCTGGAAAATCGATTTTGATATTACACCCTATTGTCCCATGTCATTTTTGGTCGATTCTGACTTTTTGACATTTTTAGGTTTAGTTTGACGTTTACTTTTCAAAAAACACATAAAATCTAGTATTTTGTTCGGAAACTCATTGAAAACAACACCAAGTCTGTTTGTCCCATCGTTGAACTTCTACGCATAATGTTCCCAACAAGTATTTTCTTTTACGAAATTATCAGTTTTACGACGTATTGTGTCTTGTTTACCTATTGTATAGCAAGAGGATTACAAATAAAAGTGATAAACTGCTAACTGGCATGATTAGGGACTTATGGGGTGAAGAGGGACCAACGAGACAATTATGCGTTAACACAAAAAACGGACGAAAAATTTCAACCGCGTTTTTCTCAGTTGCACTTTTTTGAACATGGGTCAATTATGCGTATAACGGCAGTTTTGTAAACATATTATCCTAGGCTCAAAGAAGATTTTTTTTGTGCACATGGAGCCAGATGCAATCGAGAATGATATTTGAGAAGGGTTTATGTTCTCAAATGTTGTTGTATTTCGTAACCTAAGTATTGCTGAATCTTGAATCTGCATACATCGTATCAAAAAGTGATGGAAATTAGACGAGCTTTCAGAAAAAAATACACTGAAATAAAAATACACGTTATTTCTAATAAATTTGTTGATACCAAGGTTTCAATGTTATTTATTTTTCATCTCAAAAATCGCACCTTCAAAAGTGACTCTTAAATGTTGAAATCAGAAAAACACATAGAAATTAGTAGCGCCTATTTTAAATTCATTGTCTTTTTTCAGAAAGTTCATCAAATCCATTGTTTTATTTAACTTTTTATAACTAAAAATTTAATTGCCAAAATACGTTTTTTTTTTATTTTCGAAATTTTGTGATATGTTTTGATGGACTAAAACTACATCTTTTGAACCAAAGTGCGTGATGGTGCTAATCTGGTTTAGGAAATATGAATTAAAAAAAATCTGGACAGACATTTTTTATATTTTTTAAAGCAAAATTTAATATTCAATCGAAAAGTACCGTTTTCAAGTGTTAGGAAAGCAGTTCTAAAAAAATATATTTAAAAAGCAGAGAAAATTGGAAAAACTATTGGTTCGATTTTCAATGTTAAAAATTGGAAATAATTTCAATATAAATCAAGCTTAAATTTTGAAAAGTTTAAAAACATATTTTTTTACTTATATTTTAGACCAAATCATACATTTTTTTAAATATTTGTTTTAAGGCATTTAGAGCAAGTGTTGAGGAAAGGCGATTCAAAAACATTTAAAAAATTATTGCAGCGATCTAAACTGAATGTTCGAAATACCTGTTCTTCACTTTAATATACATTTGGGCCATGTGATATAAGCAGAACAAACTCCGAAGTTTAATCAAAGCGCTTATACAACCACTGTTTTCTGTTTTCTCTATGTTATAATATTTTGATATAGTGGGTAGCAATTCTTACTGAAACTGAAATCCTTTATTTACATTAAAGAGAAAATTGCTGGATGGGCAAACGTGAAGATTAGGTTTCTTTCTGTCGGATATTTGCTTGGGATTACATATTTATATTCTTTTTTTTTTACTTTACATTGTTTGAAGCCTGTTGCGTTGCACTGCTTTATTTATTTATTTTTTCTGTTTTGTACAGGTTATTTATATATTAACATTAAAGGTAAAGAAAGAGCAAAATACGCGTATAATTCCTCCGTTATTTATATTGCGCACTTTTAAAAAATAAAAATAATCTAATAAAACAAAAGAACATACACGGTTGAGTCATTCGCGCGGGTTCACGAAATGGTTCGCGTTTAACGTTCTAGCTTGCGCGCGGGGGCAAACAAACGCAACCTTTTTTTTCGACCTTCCTCGATTACAAGAAAAAACCTAGAGCTCACGCACACACACACGCTTCAACTACTTTTGATGGTAAAAAAAAAAGAAAACTTTTGGCCTCGAAAACGAAAAAAAATATAAACTCTTGTTCGAACGATAATTTCTACCGACTATTCAACTTAGATTGTAATCAAGAAAAACATTTTTACCTCTGAATGGAGCCGTGTTGATTTTTTGTTTAAGCTTTAAAAGAAAAAGCACATCCAAAATTATGGTCATCTACCTTAGTTACACTTTCGACGGTGTTATTTCCGCCAGGCGGACGACGACGCCAGCTTGCCGTCCCCCAGGGCCGGGCCCTTATCCAGCTTGGGGAAGTTGTTCTCCATGTAGTGCGACTGGAAGTGCTCGGTCAGGTCGTCCCGCACGAGGACCTGCTTGCACACGTGACAAACCTCGAGCGCGAACTTGCTGGTACTCTTTGTTCCGATCTTATGCTTGTTGGCCGGATCCTGACAGTACACCAGGTACAGTTCCTGGAACAACAAAATTATGGTTAAATCTAAGTTAAGTTCAATCCTCAGCGGTTCCAACCTGCTGTTTGGTGATGTTAGGCAACAGGACCAGCAATTCCGGGAAGATTTCGTGGAATCGGTCTCCCAGAGCGACCCTGCAGTGCTCGTAGTACGGTCCCGGGTTGTACGAACCATCGCGGAACATCTGCGAGATGGTGCGGAACTCGGCCAGCGCGTCGTCCTTTTTCAGCGAGCGTTGGAACTGGGTCACAAGATTCTGCGAAGGAAAGAATGATGTCATTTTCAGCATTTTCGAAATTTCAATTTCCCCTCACCTGATTCCGCTTGCTCGAGTTGGACGGCGCCACGTACTTGTACGTCCCAGGCAGAATGTCGTAACTCTCCCCACTAGAGCTAGTAAAGGTCAAATTGTTCGCGTTTCGCGCCACCGAATTCACCGTCACGTTGTTGAACCCGGGCGGCGGTCCCGGAACCTTCCGCGCCCCATTGTTGTTATTGTTTAAATTGACATTCTCAAAGCCGGGCGGTCCCCGCTTCGAACTTGCCGACCCGGCGCTGCTCCCCCCACCGAGATTGGCCAACGCGAAATCCGCAACCTGACCCCCACCAAGAGCGGGGAAGTTATCCCCGGGAAGCGTTTCATTCTCCTTATTATTTCGCGAGTCTCCGCTGCCGTTGGTACCCGTTTTACTCTTGTCCTTGGCCTTGCCCACCTTAGACTGAGCTTGCTCGTTGTTGTTGTTGTTGTTCCGTTTGTCACTGGCGTTCTTGTCCTTTGACGAAGCAGCAGCGACTACAAAACTTTCCACCCCACTCGATTTTTTTCCCGTCAACGCGTTCAAGTTGACAAAGTTGCTTTCCTCTTTTAAATTCGGTGCCGGAGCGGGTTTTTTCTTGGTAGCCGAAGCGGCCGACGACGAGGACGCGGGAAACGAAGTCGAGTTGACCTTGTTGGCCACCAGCCACTGGGGTGGTTTGGCACCGCTGGGCTTTGGATCGCCGAGCGTGGGGAACGCCTTGGTCGAGTTGACACTCGGGACGACGTTCTGGGGCGCGGTTTTTTTGGCGGTGTCCTTTGCCTGGACGGTGGCCACCTTGGAGACCACGCTCGAAACGGACACGTAGTCGTCGGCCATGGCGCGATGTTTGGCGGCCATCGCGTTCAGGTTGACCATTCCGTTGGTGCTGCCTTCCATGTCCGCGTACAGGTCGGATTTTTTACTTTTTGTTCCTGAAGATGGGGAGAAATTGGGTATTTAACGAAAACCGTATTTGACTGTATTTTAAAATTAAAATTAAAAATGATCTATAAATTCACTTATAAGCTCACAACTTAAGATAAAGTTTACCGATTTTCAAGCATTACGACTCATCAGTAAATTATTTCGACTACATACCAACAACGGATGATAGATTGTACACGATTTTCATCAGAACTCTGACTTCTAAAATGCTTTTAAATGTTAATTGCACATACAATTATTTAAACTCAGCCATTTGTAATGGGTTTAGGTTTTTTTTAAATCTAACATTAAATAGGTTGTTTTTTGATTTCATTTCGACCTAAATTTAGAAAACTTATTTAGAGCAATTCCATGTCAAATAGGGAATCGGTTGTACCGGACCCTCTCTGAAGCCGTGGTCAAATACAAACTTGTATGAAATTTGCTTTCCGAAAAAATAAACTGAAAGAAAAAAACGTTACTTAATCCACCTTTAGGTGGTTGGTGCCTTCCTTCCCCTAAAGTGTCCACATGTTTATGGATCTCCCCTAAGTGATGAGTAAAAAAACAGACTACCTACAGACTTTTTGTCAAGATTATACAGACACGGCCTTTGAGGAAAATGGCATCCCTCTACACGGCTTTTTCGTGGCGATCAGACCCGACCAGTTGAGGTTATGTGAATTCAGACCATTTTTTAAACTGCTTGTAATTTAAGATAGGTAAGTCAGATCTTGCAAATTCTTACTCCACCTAAAACGTCTTCTCATATGCTTTCTAAAAATATATAGCATGTGAGGGTTTCATGTAAAAACCACCCTTTTTACCATAATTTTAATTTAATATGAAACAGTTTTTTTAACATAACTTTTTAAATACATGATAAAACTGCATGAATTTAAATAGCAACTTAGGGGACTTTAAGACGGATCGATTAAAACCACTCCGGCCAAAATCGGTTGAGCCTGTGACGAGATATTCCAGTGACATTGATTTGGTACACATGTCTACATACAGCCAAACACACAGACATTTGCTCAGCTGGTGATTCTGAGTCGATTTGTACAAATGAAGGTAGGCCTAGGAGGTCTAATTAAAAAGTTCATTTTCCGAGTGATTTTATAGCCTTTCCTCAGTAAGGTGAGGAAGGCAAAAACCGCCACTTTTATGAGATTTTTTGATTTTTAAGTTTAAAAGTAAAATTTGAAGGTGATCCCACGATTGTTTTTCTTTATTTTTTTTGTGAAAATTGCCTAATTAAGATAAAAAGTATTAGATTTTAATTTATTTAAATTAAATGTTATTCAAAAAATTAATAAAATAATATTAAAGTCGAATATTTTCAATTTGTTTTTTTTTTTCAAATGTTTTTTCACACTTAAATAGATGTTTATGCCGAAGTCGATAAAATTCAATGAATTTATTAACTGCTGAACAGTTTGGTAAACTGAAAATGACCGAATTCGATAAAAACTTAAACAGCCGCTCTAATCTAGTCCGTCCCATATGTATTTTTGTCAAAATAGAGATAAATTGACAAAAGTTTTAATTTTACATATACTTTTAGCCTATTGAATAAAAAAGTAGTGTTTGTTCTAAAAAATCCAAAATAAATATGACTTTCGTGCTGTCCCATATGCAAAATAAAGGCAAGTCAGTTCCTCATATAGAAATGTCTCGCAAATCGTTTAAATGGCTGCGAAATTATTTGAAATCTACAGAGTATGTTTTTAAGAGTACGTATAACTTGAAAATATCATTTATTGTTCATTTTTGAAGAAATATATGAAGATTTAAAAACAAGATACTTCAAACCTTTAGTGACTTTTTTCTTTTGAAATGTACAACCACGGAAAGAAAATATAAAATACATACCGTTATGGCTAATATCTAAACCATAAAATTAGTTATATTTTTTCTTGAATGAATAAGGTTGATCCTGGTTCTGGGAGAGACTCCACCAACGATAAGCGTAGTTTTTTAAATTATTTTCAAGGGCTCAGCAGTTGAGAATTTGCCTCTGTAATATATTGACAATTTCTGGTGTCGTTGCAGATCATATTTTCATATCCAGGAACTTTATTAAATACATTATTTAAAGCAAATAAATCTGAAATAAACATTTTTTTATTATTTGGTTATAATTATTTAATTAGAAAACTACCAAAATAAACCTGGAAATGACAGTTGAACCAGGTTGAAACTGTGTTGTAAATGTTCAAGCCTACCTTGATATCATAACCGACTTGCCTTTATTTATGGACAAATAAAGTCAAGTTGGTCTCTTGCTGGAAATTTCTCAAATTTACCTCCAAATTGTTAGTTTTTTTAATCCAATTTATAGTAGTTGCGTTTTTAAGACTGTTATTGAAATAACTGTATAAATAATTATATAGAAATATTTAGTTTAGAATGGGAAAAATGGTGAAACTTTTTTTGGGTTTCTCACAGCGTTATCTCAGCACTCACTTTTTACATATGGGACGGACCAGATTAGAGCGGCAGTAAAGAAATTCGATAATAAAGTTAATTATTGTTCAACGTACAACCGATTTTCGGTTAAATTTGGTTTACTTTAGTGGATGGTTTACTGATCTAAAGTTTACCGATTTCCCAACTCCTAACCGAATTCGGTAAAAAAAAGTATATAAAATAAAATATTTTGCCTTTGTAGTTTGGTTTTTTTTTCCAAATTTTATCACCAACTCATTAAGTAAAATTATATTTTTTTAGAATTTAGATTTTTCTCTGATTTCGGTAGTCGAGAAATCTGTTAAAATGAACAAAATTTAACTTTTTACCGTGTTTCGATAATGTTGCAGTTTAGTAAACTGTTCAACACTAAAAAATCGGTAAATTTAACTGAATCTAAATGATTATGACTGCATAATAAATTTAAAAAAATACAAATTCTTGAAACACTTAAATTTTTTTGATATGTTAAATATTGATTTTAAGTTACACATGAAAAACTTACCCGGTAACGCTGGAAAATCGGCCACAGCCGCTTTTTTCGCCGTTGCAGAAGACTTGGACGAGGAAGCCGTTGAAGGTCGGTTCGACACGTGGATCATCATACTGGTGCTGGGTTGACTGTTGCCGCTGCTGCTGCTACTACTACTCGGTTGACCCGGTTTCAGCAACGAACTAGCCGTAATCTTACTGCTAAAGCCCTCATTAACGCTGGTCGCTCCGGAACCGTCTCCACCCTCCGCTCCGAGCGCCGGAAAGTTCTCCTTCGTCCTGGCCAAACCGGCCACTCCAAACACGCGCTGCCGTATTGAGACATTGTTCGGTCGAAACACTGGGTTGTTCCCAGTGCCACCGAGCGTCGGAAAGTCCTGCTCACTGCTGGCGTCTATCCGCTTGGGAGCGTGCTGCGTCATCATGCCAAGATCGCCCACAAACGCGTCAAACTCCCGCTGGTTATCGTGACCACCCGTGTGGCCACCTCCTCGACCTCCTCCTCCCTCGCGTGCCCCAACCCGTCCCCTACCACTGCCACCACCTCCGGGGCCACTTCCTGCCCCTGGCCCACCGGCGCCCTCCCGATGTCGTGGCGCGTACGAAAACTCCAACTCCAGCGTCCGCGTCTGCTTGTTCGCCAGCTTGTTCATCGACTTGCCGTGGGCGGACGCGCGATGGGCGCGCAGGTCAATCTCGGACCGGAACACCGCCGTAAACTGTTCCTGCTCACATTCGCCCTCCTCGCACAGGTAGTGCTCCTGCCGGAAGTGATCCCGCAACGTGTCGTAGTCCCTGCAGGGGGGAAAAAGGAGGGGGGATTAGAGCATTTTTCACCACCTTTCGAGAAAGGGTCGTGTGCAGATTGCTAAAGAGCTTCTTCGTCTTCAGGGTGACAACTCATTCAAATGATTTTAATTTTGCTTGTGGGTGTAATTTGAAAAGAACGTGATAAAGCTGCCACCACTCTGACTCTGTGCCAATTTTCTCGTCGTTTAATTCTTGCTTAATCATGTGGGGGCCACCCACACCTACAGCGAAATCTCACCCGTAAAAGTGGTTAGCCCCGTCGGCGTCGCAAAAGTGGCAGAAAAAGTGCTCCTTCCGCAGATGCCGGAACAGTTCGTCCTTGTCCAGGAAGCGCTTGTCGCAGTACTCGCACAGCGGATGGCCCCGATGGCCGACGTTGTCCGGGTCGCCCACCCGCCGGTGCAGGGCCAGTTCCTGGCGGCTGTAGCAGCGCCGTTCCGACGAGAAGATCTTCAGGTGCTCGGTGCAAATGTCGCAGTAGAACAGCTCGTGCCGCTTCCGGACGTGCTCCCGCAGCTGGTCGAACTTGGGAAAGTTTTTCTCGTCGCATCTGGAAGGGGTGGTCGTTAGTGGAGTTAGAAGCTGGCCGGTGCCAAAATCGAGGGAATACACGATCTCGAACGGAGGGTGCATTTGGACGATTGGTTAGTGCGCGACGGAATTTCCACGAGCAGACTGAGGCGAATGCATTCCTCACTTGTTTGGTGTTAAATTCAAGTACAGGTGCGCAAACAAATTAAGAAACGTTTCATGAAACATTACAATTTTAATTATTGCAATAATTTTGAGAATTTACAAGAGATTTCCAAGATGTTCAAAATCATAAAAATTACTAATAGAACAAGCGTTCCCAATCGGTTGTGCGCCACTGTACGCAACACTTTTTGCTCTTTGCGCAACATCACAATCGCGACACACTCCGCACACACCACGCCGCACAGAGCTGGCCAAGTTTCTCCAACGTTACGAAATTCCTCCGATGCACCAAACCTCCCCATTCTACTCCTTCTCCTCCTAGCTCACCTTGGGCACTTGTTGTCCAGCAGCTCGAAGAAGGCCTGCTGGACGTCCCCGTCGGTGAAACAGATCCGGTACTTTTTATCGTACAACCCGGACCGGTTCCGCACGTCCAACTCCCGGTACGGGGCCATCGTCTTGGCAAAGATGACCTTGGCCAGATCGCGCCGACAAATGGGACAATCATTCTGCCGGCACAGCACCCGGATCCGGGCCGAACACTCGAAACAGCACAGGTGGTCACACTCGCCGATGGCGTAGATCAGAATCGGCTTGAAGCAGACCACACAGGTCGAGTCGTTCGCCTCCGACGTTGACGATTCCGACGGAGACGACCGTTTGGCACCACTTGGCGGTTGCTGTTGTTGCTGCTGATTGTGGCCACCCCCATTGCCACCCGAGTGGTTGTTTCTGTAGTGCCGATGGCCACCGCCGCCGCCACCTCCACCTCCGCCACGGCGTTCCCGATGGTGCTGGTGATAGTTGGCCATGACTGCACTGCACAGCACTCACACACACACTTCTTCTTGTCTTCTTTCCTGCCTTTGCTCCCAAATGTGCACACAATCTTTTTCACGGAAAACTGCGTTCGCACTCGGTAAACCCGCAAATAGAAAAACCCGTATCCGGAACACCGTAAAGGACAATTTGCGCTCCCGAAACAGGAAGTAATCCCCAAATCACGCAAGGAGGTTTCAAGATTTGGCCCAAAAAATGCTGCGACAGAAAACCACGACCACGAATCCACGAATGAAAAGTGACAGACAGGCAGAGCAGTGTGGCCAGATTTGATTGACGTGGTGACACAATCGGGGTTTCAATGTTTCGCAATGGAAAAGGTGCGTGCGTTTTGCAAATTTTGAAGACTGAAATATTTCACTACAGTAAACGCTCGGTAATTCGCACACTGCGGCATTTTTCGACCAAATAAATTTCATTATCCAGATTTTTAAGAGCGAGTTTTTCACCAATGTGTAACAGGTCGTATCGAGGTGCTCCGATTTCGATGAAACTTTCAGCGTTTGTTTGTCTATACATGAGATGAACTCATGCCCTCTACGACAAAGGGAAGTGGGGTAAAACGGGCTTTGAAGTTTGAGGTCCAAAAAACCTAAAAAATCTTAAAATTGCTCGCATTTCCGTAAAACTTCATCAATGCCTACTCTCTTAGATGCATTCGAAAGGTCTTTTGAAGCACTTTAAAACTTGCCGTAGACATCCAGGATTGGTTTGACTTTTTCTCTTAGCTTTTGCAAATTACTGTCAAAAATAGATTTTTTTAAAACCTTAATATCTTTTCCCAACAGCCTCCAACACCCATACTCCCATAGGCCAAAAGATAGGTAATTTCATGGACTATAAGCCTACGGTATTACCTTTTTGGCCAATCGCAGTTTTTCTCATAGTTTTTCAAAATTTCTAGAACAAACATTTTACAACGTTAGTTTTTGCCCTGTAGGCCTCCATAGCGGCACTTTTTGGTCTCAATTTAGTCATATTCGGGATCCTCGGACAATTTCACGTAAGTTAAAAGTATTGGAGTTGTAAATTTGATTGTAAAAATTGCCATTAAGAATGAATTAAAATATTTTTTAACAATTTGTTGGATTAGGGGTAAAACAGGTTTTCGCCTACTTGATACAGCATTTGACGCATTGATTATAGGGTAAATAAAATCTTTTTCTTTTTTCAGAAATGTTTTATTTAATTATTTTTTAAATCAAAATTACAATTCCAATACCTCTAACTCACGTGAAATTGTCCGAGGATTCCGAATATGACAAAATTGAGACCAAAAAGTGCCGCTATGGAGGCCAGCAGGGTAAAATCTAACGTTGTAAATTGTTTGTTGTAGAAAAATCGAAAAACTATGAGAAAAACTGCGATTGGCCAAAAAGTTAATACCATAGGCTTATAGTCCATGAAGTTGCCTATCTTTTGACCCATAGGAATATGGGTGTTGGAGGCTGTTGGAAAAAGATATTAAGGTTTTGAAAAAATCCATTTTTGACAGTAATTTGCAAAAGCTAAGAGAAAAAGTCAAACCAATCCTGGATATCTATGGCACACTTTGAAGTGCTTCAAAAGACCTTTCGAATGCATCTAAGAAAGTTGGAATTGATGAAGTTTTACGGAAATGCGAGCAATTTTAAGATTTTTTAGGTTTTTTCGACCTCAAACTTCAAAGCTCGTTTTACCCCACTTCCCTTTGTTGTAGAGGGCTCATATTTGGCATGAGTTCATCTCATGCATAGACAAACAAACGCTGAAAGTTTCATCCAAATCGGAGCACCTCGATACGACCTCTAGAACAAACCGAGCAATATTTACAAATACTGCCTCTTAAGTGAAGATTGCGTTACGAATGGTGCAGAGCGAGTTGTGGCGCTATAACCACGGCAAATAGTGTCCAGGGCATTCGTGGAAATACAATGTCCCATCCCAGAGGATCCCGGAGTACCAAACCTTCTTAGCATGATGCTCCCAACGAATACAACCAAATCTCGGAGCGTATGGTGGTGTCCCCACGCTTCTTCCTTCCCTGTCGATTCAGAATTGTGTTGTTGTTCGAACACTCAGTGCTCAAACTCAACTCAATTACGAATCATCTCTGCGATACGGCTTTAAGCAGTAGGCCTGGCCGCTTTAACGCTTGTGATGTCTCAATGCATTTCAATGCAATGGCGCACTACAAATGTTAATAAATGACAAGAAGAGTGCTAGGCGTCATCTAACCTAAGGCACTCTCCAGGATCCCTCCAAAAAATGGCTGCGCTAAGGTCTGATTAGATTAGATTAGATTAGAAGATTGCGTTACGAATGGTGCACGGCAGAAATGTCAAAATTACGCAGTAGTATCAATATTACAAAAAATGACAGCCGCACTTTTTTCTTATGTTGGTACCACTGTGCGATTTTGACATTTCGGGCGTGCACAATTCTTTACAGGAAAAGTTTTGGCTATTGGTGTAGGAATTTGTCCACAACATTGTCATGGCAATTTTCGATCAAATAAATTTCATTATCTAGATTGTTTAGTGAAGATGGCGTTAAGAATTAAATGTCAAAATTACAAAAAAGTGTGCTATTGCTTGACAGCCACACTTTTTTCTAATGTAGGTACCACTGTGCGATGTTGACATTTCGGGCGTGCACAATTTGTAACGCCATGTTCGCTCACAAATCTGGATAGAATTATCTACATGCGCATGTGTTGAAAAATGAAAAAGATTGAGGTTAAATTTAGGACCATACAAGGCTTTCCAGTCAGAAATTTACCAACACATTCAAAGTATGTTTACATTACAGCTGGACGTTTGTTTGCATCAGGTTTCCTATCTTTTTCTAGCAAAAGTTTTTTGTCAGGCGACTTCTAGCTGGTTTTTTTTTACTGGCCGCCCGATATGTCAGACAACATACTTCGCAGGGCTGTGACAGCTCGAGCTCGATCATTGTTTGCATCAGGACACTGTGACGAGAAGTTCGTAATTTTTGGGTTAAATTATATTTTTTTCACTGGGCCTAGAAAGCCTTATAGGAAAAGAAGAGGGCCTAGTGGCGCGGTGGTTAGCGGCTTTGGCTGCCGATCCCTGAGTTGCTATGGGGCGCGGGTTCGATTCCCGCCTTATCCTCCTAGCCTTCTATCGGATGGGGAAGTAAAACGTCGGTCCATTTGCGTCGTAAAAGAGGTTTTGGGTGACTCACCACACATAACCTTCGGACGCCTAGAAATGAGCAGAAACTTGCAACAGAGCCCACAAGAGACCCGGGGGTCGTTAAAGTGGATTGCTTTTAGGATAAGAAATGATATATGCTAATGTGGGTGAGATTACGTTTACACACTAAAAAAATTGTTCGGTTAAAAAGAACGTTCGTTGATTTTTTTTTGGCTTTTGAAAATTTTGATGTTTAGAGCACTTTTCAAAAAAAACAGTTTCAGTAAATGATTTTTGTATTTTTTAGGTGAGTTGCTCAATCCTACATTTTTCGTAAGTCTTTTTGTAACATCTTAGGCTATTTTCACAAAAAAATTGAACGAAAAAAAATCATGGGCTCACCTTCAAATTTGACTTTTAAACTAAAAAATCAAAAAATCTCATAAAAGTGGAGTGTTTTTTTTCAGTGTATTTTTTTCGGGAAGCCCGTCAAATTTCCTACAAGTTTGTCTTTGACCACTTGATGATACGATGCAACGGCTTCGAGATACAGCAATATTTAAATTGCGAAATACAAAAATATTTAAAACCCTTACGCCCTTCTCAAATGTCATTATCGAGTGTAACTGACTCCATATACACAAAAATGGCTTATATATGCCTAGGATAACATGTTTACAAAGTTTCATTGAAATCGGATTGCAACAACATCCAATACACCAAAAGTGACAAAAGTGTAATTAGTTTGTTATAGAAAAATCGTAAATCTATGAGAATAACTGTGATTGGCCAAAAAGTTAATTACGTAGGCTTATAGTCCATGAAATCCTTATTTTTTACCTAAGGGAGTGAGGGTGCTGGAGGTTGTTGCAAAAAGTTACTTAGGTTTTTTAAAAATCCACTTTTAGCAATAAAATACAAAAGCTATGAGAAAAAGTCAAATCAATGTTGGATTTTTATGACAAATTTTGAAAAGCTTTGAATGACCTTTCGAATGCATCGAATAGAATTGGAATTGATCAAGTTTTACGAAAATGCGAGCAATTTTAATACTTTTCATGTTTTTGGACCTCAAAATTGCAATGCTCGGTTGGAAAATGGGAATATACCTTGTTCTTAGAGGAATCATTTTCGATACAACCTCCGGAACAAACCAAGCAAAATATACAAAAACTCTAGCAAAAACTGCCTCCTAAAACGATCGAAAATTGAGAAATTCAAAAACTCAAAAAAACGAGATTCTAAAACAGAAAAAAATACAAATATTCAACAATTCAAAAAATAAATTGAATCTTTACTGATTTTTTCTAGCTTTGGAAATATCAAGATCGAGATCAAGATTCAGAAATTTTGCAATTTATAAACAAAATGCTAGAAAATGCTTAAATTATCTAATGTTTAAAAATATCTTTATTGAAATAAAAATTTTAAAAAATCCTAAAAAAGAAAAAAATACAAAATCACAAAAAAAAATATTATTAAACAAAAAATAAAAATAAAAACATAAACTCATGAATAGGGTCCTTAAGCCATATGTCACTTTTTATGTACAACGTTAAAAAACACGATAACAAACCATTTCAGATCACTTTTTAAATTTAAACGCAAACAAGTAAATTGACCTTGAAATTGACAGGACAACATTTTTTAAGATTAATCAACTGTGGTTCCCTTGGGACGAGCTGTCAAGTAGGACATTTTGTGTCAAGAAGGGGAGCTAAGTTAAAATTGATTTTAAAATCCATTTTAAATCCTTTACGGTCGTTCTAAGGGTCATTGTACTCAGAAAATAAGCTTTATCGTTGTAAACAAAAATAGATTAGTGCGCTGACCATGGGGACGCGCTGTCTTGTTTTTGCATGCTCATTTTCATTTCTTTTGTGTCGCTGTTTGTGTACTTGGGTGAGTGGTTATTATAATTAAATAATGGCATCATTAGTGCGCTGACCACGGGGACGCGCTGTCTTGTTTTTGCATGCTCATTTTCATTTCTTTTGTGTCGCTGTTTGTGTGCTTGGGTGAGTGGTTATTATAATTAAATAATGGCATCATTAGTGCGCTGACCACGGGGACGCGCTGTCTTGTTTTTGCATGCTCATTTTCCTTTCTTTTGGCATCATTAGTGCGCTGACCACGGGGACGCGCTGTCTTGTTTTTGCATGCTCATTTTCATTTCTTTTGTGTCGCTGTTTGTCTGCTTGGGTGCGTGTTATTATATAGAGGTGATGGGATTTTATTAAATGATCATTATATTGCATTATTATATTTAATTGATTATATAATCACACTATATTTTACACTTAACACATTATACAAAACACATATGAAACTGTAAACAGGAGCGTTTGGTACGGTATGTCCACGCATCCTTCCTCCCCTGTAGATTCTGTGAAATGTGATCCGTTCTCAGAATCCTCTCTGCGGTAAACACAACGTAGTAGGGCTGGCCGCTTTAATTTTTGCAATGCATTTTCGGGTGTTCTCGGATGTACTGCAATTATTAATAATGACAAGAAAAGTGCTTGGGGCGTAATCTAATCACAAGACTTTCCAGCATGCTTTCATCGGACTGGCTGCGTTTGTGTTAGATTAGATTAGATTAGATTAGATTTATCGTTGTAAACAAAAATATTACTAATTTAAGCAAAATTTAAGGACCCAATTTAAACATGCCGAAATGTGGAAAGTCCTCTCAAAAATTTCATTTCAGTTACATGAATAAAGAAATTTTTTTTTCTCTATTTTTTTCCATGCCATCTATATTTTTGAATTTTTGATTTTTTTGTTTATTATGCGCGTTGCACCAAACCGACGTGTGCATCACTTTTGTTGCGCCGAAAAAATGTAGTGGCCATGGCTTTGCGTTTGTACATATTTTGATTTTTGTCTGCTTTTACACTATTTATTTGAACTTAAAAAAAATGGTCTTGATGAAAAACTCACGTCGATTTGTCTGTGCAGCGAGGTGACACATGCGAAACATTTCAAAACGTCATCGCGTTTGCGAAGCGTCCATCCAAACATTCCGCTACGCAGCCCCACAGAGTTCGCCCGAACAAAACCTCAACATTCGTACCACAACGCACGAACGATCCCTCTGCGACAGATGGCTGGCCCAGTGGTTTGTCCGTGTGTGTGCGTCGCCCGTCGTCGCCGTCGCTTCAGTTGCAGATTGACAAGCATTTTAAACGGTCGCAAAGTGTGTGTCGAGAGATCGCGCGAGGCGAGACTGCGCTGGGAGCAAGAGAGAGAAAAAAAGCAAAAAAAAAAAATACATCAATCAAGCAAGGGGCGCTTTCGGAAAAAGGGAAGCCCAATTTTCGCGACTTTTCTGGGCGGACACCGTGCGTGGTTCCGGATCGCGGTTCCCGGGGAGGCGCGTCGCGACGTTCCGCAGCTGCCCAGTGAAAAAGTGGGTGTTTTCTTGCGTTTCTGCCTCTCTGTGTTCTGTCTGTGTCTCTCTCTACGCCACAAAAGTTTTCTTCACCACTTTGCTGCTGCTGTGTATTGAAATTTCGCAAAACCCATCTTCTCCTTTTATTTGCAGTGCGAAATATTTTTAGACTTATCAGAACACGACCGCGACGACGACTTCGGGCAGATTTGTATCGCTGAAGAAAGTTTTTTTTTTACGCAATTTTCCGGAATTTTTGGAGAAGAAGAAAATCACCTGGGCCAAGGGCTTGGTGGTGAGTGACGCAAAAAAAACAAAAGAAGACATCGGAGAAGGGCCTGCCCGTTGCCTGCTTGGATTGGATCGGATTGTGTCAGTCCCTTGGAATTTAGCAGCTGTCACACAGTTCGAAAAAAAGAAGGAAGCAAAGAAAGCCAAGAGATATGACAACATCATGTCACTGGAAGTGAATTACGACGACGTTCCAGCTCGGAACCGGATGGGGACAATTCCGAGCCAGTTTGCTGTTGTTGCAGAAGCCCTCGGGAGTGTGTGAGTGTGCGTGCGTGTGTGTGTGTGCGCAAGGTGTCCCTCCTTGGCAAGAAGAGGCAAAATTGTAGCTGGAAAACCAAATTTAGCAAATGTTGTGGAAGCACAAGCGAGGAGGATGGTGTAAATTGCGGTCATAAATATTTGAGAAGAAGATAAATTTTGAAGTGCGTGTCTGTGTGAAGGTCGCAAGGTGCAGCACCCAAAAGGTAAAGTGAATCTAATTATACCCTCGAGAGAGAGAGAGATAGAGAGGAGCGCAAGCAACGGGAGAGTGTGAAGGGAAGGAAAATTATCGAAAAAATCGAATTATACTCCACGAAAACGAGCGCTAAAAGAGCGCGCACGAAGGGAAGAAGAAACCGAGGGGAAGGGAGAGGGCCCCAGCATCTGGCAGGGCAACCACCTGTCGTCGATCAAACCAGACCAGAAGGTGTTTTTGAAGGAAACAGGAGACAAAAAAAAACAACCGCCAAAATGCCAGGATTAATCGGAGTGAGCGAGTTCCTCGAGGAAACCCGCGAGGACTACAACTCGCCGACGACGTCCACGTTCGTGTCCCGGATGGTCCAGTGCCGGCAGACCATTGCAGCACTCGAGGAGGTAAGTTGGAAGATGAAACCCCTGAGTTGTTCTAAAACAAAATCATTATTCATTATTTCCATCCTTGCCCTGATAAAAAGTCTCACTAACAGGATATCTTTACCAAATAAAATTAATATTACTATTATTCTGTCACATATACAGTTAAAAGCAATTAAATATTGTGTATAATGATTTATCATTTTGAAACGTTAAAAACAAGTATTTTTAGCTTTTACAAAAAGTTTCTTGATTCTGAAATTTTGAAATTATGTTTATTGAAAAGAACAGAATTAATATTCTCGAAAGATTCATTTTTTAACATTGTCAACCACAATATTTAAACTTTAAGAGGCTGTAACCATACTAAGAATCAACATTACACACTTTTGTAATACCGTCATCAGGGGTGTCATTGGGTCTGGGGGTGAGATTAGGTCATACAAAAATACTGAAATTTAAATGACCCAATGTCACCCCTGATGACGGTATATAATATGTGATATTAGTTGAACTGAAAAATCTCATACAAGTGTGTAAAAGTGAACCGAATTATGTGTAATGCTGGTTGTCAGTCTGGTCAACAAAGACATTTTTGGAAAAAAATACCTAAAATTGCCTTAAACTTGAGAACGGTCCAAAGTTAAGTAAATTTCAAGTGAAAATTTGATTTTTCATCTAAAAATGATTTTCAAAATTTTGTTTGACAATAGTTTTGATTTTTCCAAAAATACATTTTTTTTCAATATTGTGCACAGTCCAGACTCGATAATTCGAAAATTCGACTATCCGAAGGTTTGTATAGGACTTCGGATTAGGTTGTTACAAATTTTATTTAAATTTTTTGTCCCCCCTCCTTCAATGTTGGCCTGAAAAATCAGGGGGCAAAAAAATATTTTTTCAAAAAACTTGACCGAGCCACGTAGCCCAGTGGTAACGCTTCCGCCTCGTAAGCGGTAGATCGGGGTTCAAATCCCGGCTCGGACCAACACAACTGGTGATCTTTTCCCTTCTGGAATCGATTGCTTAGTAAAGGGAAGGTAGTGTATCGTCACAAACTGGACCTTATCACGACACCTTAGGGAGGCGACCTATGGAATGTTAACATTAACCTTAACATGTTAACATTAAGTTGAGAATGAAACTGCCACTGAATCCGCTTTGTAAATGCCGGCCCCGATACTCTTCAAGGGTGTTCCCCTCAGGAACTGGGAAAGATTTACTTTTACTTACTATCGCTAAAGTTTTTTTTTTTCGTCAAATTTTACATTTTTTGAAAACTTTTATTGCAAAACAACTGAACTAGTGTAAAATAAATTTTAAAACACTTTTTTCATGCAAATGTTGAAACTATGGCATGTTATTTTAATATTTTTATTATTTTTTTTTGATTTTTTTTGCCCCCCCCCCCCCCCCTCGACTACGGCCAGAGCCGAGGGACAAAAACTTTTAAAAATATTTGCATCGGCCTTATTAAATCACGAACAAAAATGAAAAATGTTTTTTTTCTTTTTCTTGTTTTTGACATCAAATTCGAGTTCTGCGACCCCATTACAGTCAAAATTTAATAGGCAATATTAAATAATAAAACGCATATTTTTTTTCTAATTTTCCTCACCGCCACACACAGTACTTGTTCGGTAACTGGGCTGAGTACGTAGCCCAGTCATCGAATGCTACTCGCTAACTAGGCTGCACGAAAAATAACGAGGGGACTACCAATGCATAATGTTTTTTGATGAAATATAAAAATAAAAGTTACTCAAATTTATGTACAATGCTTACTTTACATATTTCTTTAATTGTGACTTGAAATTAAATAAATAGTTAAATAGTTTGAAAAAAGTTTTTTCCTTTATTGAATAGGCTTTTGGCATCCATTAACCCCTTGGTAATTTCGGTTTGTTTTGGTTTATGACGTTTGTCTGCTTTTTAACTGCCCTACGGCCTAGCCTACGGCCCTGTTATCGAGCGCCCAGTTAAAAAGCAGCCCAGTTACCTAACAACTACTGTAGCTTATAGGACCTTTTCAAAAAAAAAATCTCTACGGTTGTTCGAATATTCACATGCATGGAAAAACTAATGATGCAACATAACCTCTTTTGACATATAATAGGAAATCCATGAACAAAGCTTCCTCAAAATAAAAAAAGAACATTTAAAATCTCGAAAAAAGGCAAAGTTCTAGAGAATTACTGTCGCTAGCGTGGCGAGAACTTCGAGGAACGTGAGGGAACAATATGAGATTTTTAAAATTTTCGTCGTTTATGAACATCCCCTGACCAATTTTAGAACAAATTTCTGAGGATGATGGGGCAACTGCCTCATATTCCCCACCCTATGCACGCTGGTGATTACAGATCTATGAAACTTTTATTCTATCTCATATAATTTTTATTCGAAATTCAATGTAATTTTACGTATAAAATATCTGGAGCATCATTTAAAAAGAGCGCATAACCAGTTCGATAACTAGAGCAATTCTCTACTAAATGTGACTTTTTTTAAATTTTATATTTCTGGCTTTTTGGGTGCCTTTCGTATGCCCAAAATAGCCATAGCCATCATCAGTTTATCCTATTTTTTTTATTTTCCATACTAATTTGGCAGCTATCCATACAAAAATAGCATGCGAAAAAAAATCTGTAAAAAGGTCAAAGATTTTTTTTTATTTAAAATCAAGTTTACTACACTTCACTTTCAATTTCAATCATCATTTTTCAATCATCTTTTCAATGTTCAAAATAGTTCCCAGGCTTGCTTATTGAAAAAAAATCGAAGAAATTCCCTACACTTTGCTTTTTTGAACTTTGTTGATACCAAGGTTGATACAGTATTTGGATGCTGAGGTTAAAAAAAAGGAAACAATTTTTTTTTTCAGTATTGCCGAAAAGCCCTCGTTTTTGATCACTGATATCTTGAGAAGTAATGGCCTGATTTTCGATGCTGTGAAATGTTAATTTTGTGAAATTTTCTACTTTTTTCAATATTGTTATAATCAGGATTAACTTATTTTAAACATTTTCAAGTGTTGGGTAAGATTTGAAAAAATCAACATTAACAAAAATGTAAACAAGCAGAAAAATAAATGTTTAACATTGAAAATCGTACCATTCGGTCCCTAGATATCTGGGATAAAAAAACAAGTGATAATTAGGTAACACTGAGAAAATCTTATTCTCCACCGATCCAACCATTCTTATGTTTATATATGGTGTAATCATGGAGCATGGAGCAATGATTGTCAATGATGGTTCTGGATATTAAGTACAGAAATAGTAAATTGAAGTGAAAAATTAATTACGATACGTTAAATTCTTCTACAAATAATACACAGTTAAAAAATATGTTGATTTGGAAAGTGTGATTTTGGAAGGTTGAATATTACCTTTTTAATGTTGTAATTTTACCTCAATTTAGACTGAAAATGTGGCATTACACCAGAAAAGTGGTAAAATTACACATTTCCAGAGGTAAAATTATATATTTTTTTTCTGACATAAAAGATTTTTTTTTCTGTGTATGTATAGGTACATAATTTTTTTTGATTGATGCAACAAGACTCTAAAAGGCCGACAAGAAATGATAGCTTCTACAACAGTCTTATGCACTGAATATTCACCACACACAGAAAAAAAATCATGGTAATATTACATCTGGGAAGGGGTACATCTTTTATGTCAGAAAAAAGGTGTAATTTTACCTCTGGAAATGTATAATTTTACCACTTTTCTGGTGTAATGTCACTTTTTCAGTCTAAATTGAGGTAAAATTACATCATAAAAGAGGTAATATTCAACCTTCCAAAATTAAAGCTTCCAAATTGACATTATTTTTTTCTGTGCAGTTAAGTCTCTATAACTAAGGAATTACACCTCAAACGCATGAGCACTCGAAAACTTTATAAACTTTTTCAACTTTTTCTGATCAAGCACAAATTTGAAGGCGTTATTGATACGAAAACAAGCAAGAATCTCCATTTTCATTTAAATGGGACAACTTTCTAGTTGTAAAAATCTATATTTTAAATCTCTGGAACCACAAATCGTAAATGATTGATCCAGGACTAATTTTAATGACAATTCAAACAAAAATAAAATCATAAAAAATAAATCAATACCACAACTTGGCCGAACTTTTTCGAAGCCTCACGTGAGCTAAACCATAATTTCTACACACTGTCATTATACATGTCACTCCACAACTCACGCTATCCAGGAAGACACACGTAAAAGTGCTAGCAGACGCACCTTGTTTTCGACCTCTAGTTACTTGCTGGTTGAAGTTGATTCAGCTTTGTCCAGCATATATCTGGACGACCTCATTATCTCCGATGGACCAAACTTGGCGGCATGACCGATTGTGTGTGCTGCTGCTTGTTGTTGTCAACCTTCAGCCGTTTCTTCAAAGATCTACCACACGTACGTACGAGCGATGGCAAGGTCGTTCTCTCGTCAACACTCAACTCTTGCTGCTGCCGAGCTGTGCGTGTGTGTCTGTAACGTATGTATTGTATGTAGTCCCCATCCCAATCTGAAGTCGTTCCATCATCAGTGGCAGAGTGTTTTAACGTGCATCGCCGTACCAAGATTTCAATGCGATTACGGGACGAGAGCAGCAATCAGTACTTCCGGCGTCGGCCAGTTCTTGCTGTGCTGCAGTCGTCGGTCAACAGGACACAAATACAAAGAGCCCGCATCGCATGCGACATTCCGTCGCGGCTTGCCCTTATTTGGGAGTGCTTTTATTCTGGTCGTTTCGTATTATGATGGAGCCGGGTGGATGATTTGGGGCGTGATCGGAATCCAGGATTTCTTTTGTATTCTGATGTTGACTTTAATTTGCGAATGAACTCGTTTTGCCCTACCCGGCCCTGCCTCGATGCATTGGTGTGGAATATGTGATTTCCTGTGGGGTTTTTTTATTCTGTCATGGCCGTAAGTGCTTCTGTTGTTTTCCCTTATCACTGCTGTGTCATGATATAATACCTCCTAATTCCTGGGAAGAACATCTGTCGCAATCACTTGTGTCGTTTTGTTCAATTGACCAGCAACACCAACACTTTTTCATCAAACAAAACCGAAACGGAAGTGCAGAATTTCCATTTTCCCACCAGGTTCGCATCGTAACATCAGCTGTTGATCCGGTCCAGCCGGTTCCGGCCAACTCTCACTCTCGGTAATGCAATGCAATGCACTCTAAACGCCGATGCACCCATCAATAAATACCACCGTCGAATCCAGTCAAACTGGTATGATGATGCTGGCCCATCACACTATTTTCTATAAATAAGTCATCCGGCGAAGGCTCGCGCGCTTTGAAGAGGCCCACCGTACCAAAGGGAAAGCTTGGCGGTAAAAAAAAACGGAAGGAACCCACAACGCTGCAGCGCTCTGGAACCAGTTTCGGGTTATGGGCCATTACGAGAGCGCCACACGTCACAGGCAAACGAACTTGACATTTCTTTAAAGTGTTGAAATATTTTTGTTGGATTACGATATTTGTTTAATGGAATAAAATACAGAGCATTTCAGATTTTGATTAAGTATATTTGAGAATGATGTACGGCTTTTTTTTAATATTTGTGCGAAAAAAGCTGTTATATGAAAAAAAAAAAATTTCATATGGTTTTTGCTAATACTTTTCAAGTGTATTGCCCTCAACATGGCCTGTGGCCTACGTAAGAGGAGTAATTAAAACAAATTTCAATTACGTTTTCAAGTGTATTTTACACGAAAAAAGCTTTTTTACAATCATTTATGTTTCCATTCAATCTGTAGCCCAGAATATAATTAAATTTTAGGAACTTTTACTCAGTTCATTACAAATACAAAAAAAATCTATGTTAAATATATTCTGAACAATTTACTATCTATCGTTCTGTAATGTAGTTGCAAAAAGTAGTTTTTGCAATTCCGTCGTGAAACTACTTACTTTTCCTGTAATTCTTGAACGACGAAATAGCCTACTTTTCTGTACCAAAAATAACAGAACCGAATAGCAACACTTTTCAAAATAAATGCTGAAAAGTTCTACTTTTCAGCACTTGTTTCGAAAAGTAACACCTTTCAACATTTTTTTTGATTCAAACGATTTATTGACAAAATACATGAAAATTTGACATAAAATTTCACTCAATGGGTGTTTTTCGGAATTGCAAAAAATGTTGTATGGAACTCGTTGCAAAACTTGATTTTTTCAGCACTCTTCGTATTCATCCAACTCGGTGAACCTCGTTGGATAAATGTACGACTCGTGCTGAAAAAATCCTCTTTTTGCAACTTGTTGCATAAACTACTATTATGCAACAAGTTGCAAAAAAAAGTTTGAATCAAATCAAGCTCCATTCAACACTTTGAATGAAATTGTACGTCGAATGTCGTTGTATTTAGACAATCTAAAACATGTGCTGAAAAGTTCTGCTTTTCAGCATCAATCAAAACCACTGAACGTCGTTTGAGAATGAAAGGAAAAATTAGTAGTTTTATGACGGAATTGTAAAACAAAAAACTTTTTCAAGAGGCTATTACTTGAAATCGGTGGACGATATAGACATTTCTGTAATGTATGTATTTTTTTGATTGCAAATTTGATACTTTATCTTAAAAGTAAAGTTGTTTGTTAAACTATTTTTCGACAGTTTTAGGGGACCATCCATAAACCACGTGGACACTTTAGGGGGGGGGGGGGTATGGTGATTGTCCATGCTCCATACAAAAAAGATTTTTTTTTGTATGGACAATTGTCCACGAGGGGGGGGGGGTTCGAGATTACCAAAAAAGTGTCCACGTGGTTTATGAATGGTCCCTAGATAATCTTGTTGATTACACTGTCATTTGAATTTTAACCAAATTATTCCCCAGCTCAAAATACGGCATTTTCTCATCTTGAACGTATACAAAAATAAGAATTTTCAAAAATGGTTCTCTTTCTCAATTTGTTGTGTGAAAAGTCGAAGTATGGATGGATGCTATTTTTTATCTGACTTTTTTCGACTTTTCAGAACCTTAAATAGTAAGCAAAAATAATTGCAAATCAATCAAGAAGCAAAATTTCTAAATATATAAAAATAAAAAAAAAACGGAATCGACGTAACACCTTATTATGTGGCCCTCTTAAACCTTGCGGTTTCGTCAACGGATCCACAGGCATGTATCGTTCTTTTTGCGACAAGACTCCGCCTCCCGGGTCTCCTAAGTGTGAAGGTATGGCACGGGGAGAGGGCACCGAAAACCTATATTTACACTAAGAATTTATTTGCGTCCGCCTCGGGATTCGAACCGGCGACCTCTGGATTGTGAGTCCAGTGCGCGGTCCGATTGATCCACACAGGCAGAAAAATTAATAAAAATCAAACTATTCATAATTACAACATAATAAAAAAAAATAAACGTACTCAATGAAAAACTCTGAATTTTCTTGTGTTATTTTCCAATATTTTGTTCCATGTCTTTTTAAGACAAAAAAGTTTTTTTTTCGAAAAACGTTCGTCATTTGAAAGGTGCTTGGATAAAAAAAAATTCCCCAGCTTAAGTTGGAACCGTTTTTTACAAATCTAGATTACATTTTCAAAAGGTCCTATCTGCATAGGAAACCCATGACTCATAGGTTGTTTTGAAAATTTACTTCAGAAATATTAGCAATGTCAAAAAATAAAACATACACTGATAATCAACATTACACACTGTTCAGTTCACTTTTACACACTTGTATGGGATTTTTCAGTTCAAGTATGATTACACGAAAGTGTGTAATCAAACTTGAACTGAAAAATCCCATACAAGTGTGTAAAAGTGATCTGAAAAAAGTGTAATGCTGTTTACCAGTGTAATACCTATATGTCAAATGCGTGCCTTCATAATTATCCAATATGTATTAACAAATCAATAAATGAATGAAAAAGATTCATTAAATTTTGGACCATGAAAATTACGTATTAGAAAAATCTGTGCCGATGTTTTAAATAATTAATGAAAAAGGTAAAACTAACCTTACATTTTTAGTTAGGTGCAGTGGATTGGATTCAAGAGTTATAGAATATTCTCGACTTTACCCGACCTTTTAAAAATGAAAAATCCATGGGCCGCCTAAGTAAAATGCGCCAAAAATCAAATTTATGAATTCAGTGCAGAAGGCTTATGCTTTGGAATGTTCCCTTCAATGTTGTGTACTTGGTTGATGAAAATTTTTAAATATTTTTGACCCACTTTAAAAAAATGTTTTTTCGACTACTTTTCCAGGGTGCGGGGCAGAATGGGCCACCCTGCGGGGCAGGATGGGCCACCTTAGAAAACAAGCCATTTTGTCTAATACAACGTCGAAGGGAGATAAGAAATGGCTTTAGGGACCTTTTTTACATAGTTTCCATGAAGTTAGACCACTTTTATAAAAATAGTCACTTACCAAAATAAACATTTTTGAAAATAGTGTTAATATGTTGTATTAAGACACTATTTTCAGGGTTGTTACGGACGGCGCGGATCGCGCGGATGGCGCGTTTCGCGCGGATAGCGCGGATTTGGCGCGGATTTGCTGGCTTAATTTGCTCAGGCGCGGATTTCGCGCGGATGACAATTTTGATAAATAAAATAATTAACTTTCAAGTTATAAAGAAAATTATTATCAGGAATTACTGTAATTTTTTTATGTGCAAAAACTTTAATTTCTTAGAAGTTGTTACTGAAACAAAATTGATTTTTTCCGGAAATGTTTGTTTGTAATTTTTTAATAAGAAACGTCGAAATAATCTACAAGAAGAGATAATTTTTGTTAAAGATTTTTTAAATAAATTTATTCTTACACTCAACTCATTATTAACATCTGATACGGGTTCTAAATATTCCATCTCTTATGAGTTTCAGGTTATGTTTTATTAACAATATGTATTGTTTATTTTATACTGGATACATTTTGATTTGATTCTTTTGAACCATATTTCAAGCTTTTCTATAGATATTCGGATTACACAAAAAAAAATATTGGGGGTGCTCTGGTGGACGTATTGTGGTCAAATCCCAAATATGAGCAATATTGGACGGAACAGAAGCTGGCTTTCCGCCTTTGATTTTAGTTAGGATTTAACCCGTAGAAAGGTTTTTTTTTAATTTACATATTTTTGGTGAAAAAATAAAAAGATCTAAATGTTCAAATATGAAAGCTCCAACATTCAAAATTAAAAGTTCAGAAGTTCTAAAATTCTATTTTTATAGTTGTTTAATCCAAAAATTGAAAAATTCTGAATTTTAAATAGCCAACAATAAAAAAAATCAAAATTTCTAAATAAAAAAAAAATCCAAAAAATCAGGAATTCAAAATATTTAAAAATCAAGAATAAATTCTCCAAATTTACAAATTTTTAAAATTGATAATAAAAACAATCAATGGAACAAAAACTTATAAATTCTTAAATAAAGTTCTTAAATTCTTAAATTCTTAAATTCTTAAATTTTAAATTTTTAAATTCTTAAATTCTTAAATTCTTAAATTCTTAAATTCTTAAATTCTTAAATTCTTAAATTCTTAAATTCTTAAATTCTTAAATTCTTAAATTCTTAAATTCTTAAATTCTTAAATTCTTAAATTCTTAAATTCTTAAATTCTTAAATTCTTAAATTCTTAAATTCTTAAATTCTTAAATTCTTAAATTCTTAAATTCTTAAATTCTTAAATTCTTAAATTCTTAAATTCTTAAATTCTTAAATTCTTAAATTCTTAAATTCTTAAATTCTTAAATTCTTAAATTCTTAAATTCTTAAATTCTTAAATTCTTAAATTCTTAAATTCTTAAATTCTTAAATTCTTAAATTCTTAAATTCTTAAATTCTTAAATTCTTAAATTCTTAAATTCTTAAATTCTTAAATTCTTAAATTCTTAAATTCTTAAATTCTTAAATTCTTAAATTCTTAAATTCTTAAATTCTTAAATTCTTAAATTCTTAAATTCTTAAATTCTTAAATTCTTAAATTCTTAAATTCTTAAATTCTTAAATTCTTAAATTCTTAAATTCTTAAATTCTTAAATTCTTAAATTCTTAAATTCTTAAATTCTTAAATTCTTAAATTCTTAAATTCTTAAATTCTTAAATTCTTAAATTCCTAAATTCTTAAATTCTTAAATTCTTAAATTCTTAAATTCTTAAATTCTTAAATTCTTAAATTATTAAATTCTTAAATTCTTAAATTCTTAAATTCTTAAATTCTTAAATTCTTAAATTCTTAAATTCTTAAATTCTTAAATTCTTAAATTCTTGAATTCTTGAATTCTTAAATTCTTAAATTCTTAAATTCTCAAACTCTGGATCTTAATAAAAGAACCGCAGAATTCTTAAATGCTACAATTTTTGTCACCATCATAGATTACAGAAAGTCTGATAACTTTGGAGCATTTTTTAAGTAATATTTTAGGATTGAGAATTTTTTAGAAGAATATAATACAAATTTCGTGTCGAGCACGAACTTCATGTTATTTATCTAATCCTTAAATTTATGAATTTTCAAATCTTTAATTTTTTTCAATTTATTGATTTTTTAAATTTAAATTTTCAAATCCCTATTTGAATTTGTTTTTTGCTAAATTTATTGTTATGGCTTTTCTCTCTGGTTTAATTCATCCTAGCAAAAATAAATTTGATCATATAATTTTCAGCGTTTCAACATTCTGGGTCTTGAGATTAAGATAAAGCTATTCTGGATTTTAAATTCTATTTATTGAATACAACATAATTTTAACGTTTGTGGTTTTTGCGTTCCTTCCGACGGAACCCTTAATCATAAAACGATTTAAATTTTTGTTCTCTAATACATTCATAAAAATTAAATTGTTGTGAAACTCTGTTGTATATTTGTCGCGCAAAATTATTTTTCTTATTATGGCGCGGATTTCGCGCGGATTGGGATTTTGGGACGGCGCGGATTTGGCGCGGATTTTTTTTCGACTTCTCCGTAACAACCCTGTATTTTTACCAATAAGCATTAAAACAACTAAAAAATCATCTAATGTTGCATTAAACGTGATTTGTGAAGCTACCAGTAGTGAAATAATCAATTTAGCTCAAATTTCGCAACTTTTGATTGTTTTTATAAGGCAGGAAAAGGGTGGTCCATTCTGCCCTCAAGTGGATTTTAATTTGACACTTCCACCACCAAGCCTCTAAATGCTTTGAAGGTTCCCTTGTTGTTTGTTTACCTTCGTAATAGCTCCTGGTAACATTCTAAACATTGAACAAACTTTTTCAAACAATCTAACTTTTCAGAAAGCTTATTTAAAAACCTCGAAATAAACAACATTTCTGGAGTTTTTTTTTAAAAGGTCCAATAAACCAAATTTTCAGTTTTTGCTTTTTGGGTGTTTTAAAACAGCCTTGAGTCAGGGGTATTAAAAAACACCCAAAAAGCAAAAATTGAAAATTTGGTTTATTGGTCCTTTTCAAAAAAAAAAAAAAAACTCCAGATTTGCGTGGTTTTGTCAATCAATTTACATTTTTGCTCATAATTCGGAAAATACAATGAATTTAAACGTCGTTTACGGTGTGGTGATGTTATTTGACGTCCTTTATAAGACCCTTGCCTTACCGTTAGTCTAAATCCATTCTAAAGCCCAAAACTAAAGGTGGCTCCTAAGTCCAAACCTTGTGAAGTTACATTGGTTTTAATAAGGTAATTACATTGCTCATAATTGAAAACATAATATTTTTTCAGTGAAGTATAGTAACCTGGATAGTAAATTAGCTTATATCTGTAAGCCCATACATCCAATTGAAATGTGGTCAAAGACAAACTTATGAGAAATTGGACGAGCTTTCCGGTAAAAATATTTTCGAGACTGAAAAATCAAGTCTGTCATATATAAAATGCAAAAAACCACAAAAAAAACTATTTTTTCAACATTTTTATTTTTAAAACCACTGTAACTTCACCAGGTAAAATTGTCTGGAAAATCGACCCTCGAGTTCGGATTTTGAAAATTTTGATGTTTAGAGCACTTTTGAAAAAAAAAACAGTTTCAGTAAATGATTTTTGTATTTTTTAGGTGAGTTGCTCCATCCTTCATTTTTCGTAAGTCTTTTTGTAACATCTTAGGCTATTTCCACAAAAATTTTAACAAAAAAAAAATCGTGGGCTCACCCTCAAATTTGACTTTTAAACTTAAAAATAAAAAAATCTCATAAAAGTGGAGTGTTTTTTTCTTTCAGTGTCAAATTTCCTACAAGTTTGTCTTTGACCACTTTTTGATACGATGCAAAGGCTTCGAGATACAGCAATATTTAAATTACGAATTACAAAAATATTTAAAAACACTTACGCCCTTCTCAAATGTCATTATCGCTCCATAACTGGCTCCATATACACAAACATGGCTTATATAAGCGTAGGATAACATGTCTACAAAGTTTCATTGAAATCGGAGACGGTCGAGAAAAAAGTACCTAAAAAATTCCTGTTTTGGGCTGGAATTGCTCAGTAGCAACTGCTATGCTAAAAACATTGACCCTTGAAATCCACAAATTCAGAACACTTTTTTCTTACGAATGTAAACAAACTTTGGATCTCTCCAGGAGTTCATATTTGTAACAAAATAATGACTTCACTCACTGAAACCAATGAAACTCAAGCATAGTGATGTTCTATTCATGGTCTGATAACTTTTTTTTTGTGAAAATATCAGATAAATTCAGGTGTTCAGGAGGGACAATAACATCCCGCAATTATGGAACAGGCAGTGTTTTGCTGCTCTGGATAAAATAGTCTTGAAATAAAAGTAAATACTTTTACTAGAGAAATAGCAAGAGAATGTCCAAATAAAGGTCCTAAAAATAGTAGGGTCGACAAAAAAGCTGCATTGCTATTGACAAATTAACACAAAAGTGTTCCAAAATTGTGGGTGTTCCGAATATGTGGAATGACTGTATGCAAAATGTCTACTTTTGGTTATAAGAAAAGTTCACACAAAGTTTCATCCAAATCAAAAATGTTCCATTAACAGTCCTGTCCACTTGTCTGTGACGAAACATAATGTTCACGTGGTCACTTTCTTCGTCAATGGGAGACAGACCCCGCGAACGTATCGCGCTCATCGCTTGTTGGGACTCGGCTTTCGGAAGTGGGCAGGTCGTTTGTATATATTTTATTGACCGCCATAATGTTCCGGCTGAGGAAGGTGAAGCAACAGACAGCAGCGCTCATGGTTTGAGGGGAGGAAGGGGGGCAGATCCCGCTAAACTCGTGCCATCGTCCATAAAAAGAGTAGTTTTGTTTTTTCGCGATTAGGGTTTACTTGTTTTATTTTACGGTATAGCGGTATCGTTGGACTTTTTTTTTCGATGGGTTTGTGGATAGCGATAACATTAGTTTAACGTGTAATTCGATTGGGATCGCACTATAAAGAATATACGCACACTCTAAATTGATGGTAAAGTGGTTTCAAGTTTCAAGTGCATCGCTCTTTGTTCGCTTGCCATAATACTAAATTGTTTTATTGCTGTGGTCGTGCCACAACTTACCGCAGCTGGGAGCGCGAGCGTCTTGCAAATTAATCAATTTAAATTTTATTAATTGAATTCATTCGCCTTGTTTGTACATACCTGCAAGCTGTAAAGTCTGCGGTACAAAACTGCCTTCTGGTTCTGTTTGCCGTTATGGATGAACTTGAATAATTCTGCAATCTTTTTGATCGCATATCAAAGTTGAGGATCACCCTGCTCAGTAAATTTCAGTAGGTTTCCCCCCTCGTTTAATATGATGTCACGTGTCGTGGTTTCCAACCTGGACACGGGGATAGGAAGGGAGGCGTTGTTGCTCACTTTTCCATTTTTGGACGTTCTACGCCCCTACTACACGGTTGATGTGCAGCGAATACTCGCCCAACCTTCACCCAGGAAGCACCTTCAAATAGTTGGACGACTATCAAACGGTGTTGTTGTTTATAGTGGTTCGTTCAGCAACTAGTGGCTTCGTAGACCGACGGACCGACCTGTTGTAGGGGGATTCAAACAGGTTGATTTTGGAGCATGGAAAACTTTTGTAATTTCCAGTGTTCTGATCTATCGTAACAGCTTAAACGTTAAATCACTATCTAACTACCAAGGTGAATGTTTTCCTCAAGAATTGCATTGTTTCGTCGATACCTACTACCTGCAAGTGTCCCATTCCAAACGCGCATTACAAAGTCGTTGTCGTCGTCGTCGTTGATGTCCGTACAAATTCCAAAGCAGCGCGCACCCTCCCTTCACAATTGAACGTAATTAAATGGATGGAGAGGGGAGGTGGTATCGGTATCGGCGTTGCTGTTATTATTATTATTATTATTTAGTCAGTTGTTTTTGCGCCATTCTGCCATTCCTGGTGTGACGGCCATCTAAAGGTTTGCTGCGGTGCTGCTGCTATATAGGGGTGAAGGACGTGACATGGCCAAACAAGGGCTTGCCAGCCCCGCCCGAATCGATTTGTATGACGGAATTTATTACATTCTGAATTGTGAAAAGTTCAAACAACAATATCGCTGTAATAACGCTGAGTATTTTCTAAAATCTAAAATAAAAATAAATACTCGAGAATTGCAAGCACTTTTTTGGAGTCCGCGTAGGAGGACGAAAACAATAACGCTGATTGCCTCAAGTGATAGCTCTAGCTATAGCTTATAGTACAGTCCATCTACCATGAATGAATGTACTCAGCCGGGCACTATCGCCGTCGAGTGTCATTATTTTATATCGTTCGTGACGAGGGATTCAATTTTGATACAAGTTTATGGAGCAGCGACGTTGATGATGATGGCGGGGCCCATTTGCTGACCTCAACCGTCGACGGGGACATATTAGAAGCTATACTATACGTTCCGGGAAATCTTACAAGTGCCCAAGTGACCTATAGAAGAGCTTGCTCTCGGCGGATATATCACACACAAAAACGCAAACAACCAACGTCTAATGGAGATTGATTACAGTCAGAATTTGGTCGATCGTCCCAACCCCAAGATTACACATCCGTCCAAACGGAGTGTGGTCATGTATATTTTCCCGGCTGGAAGTAATACACATACACGCAGATGGCACTCTCCGGGCTCGCGCTGATTTAATTAACGCGTCACTGCTGAACCGCTGTTCACCAGCAGCTTCAACCATGAAGTCTGTGTGACAGCGAGGCGATAAAAATCGTTACTTTGCCGTCAGATATGGATACTTGTTTAGGTTGTTGAGATATTCAATGCGAAAACATTTGTACAGATGTTCTGAGCTTGGTATTGAAGGCGTTCTTTCAAATATAAGCTGAATAATAATGATTTGCGTAACATATGGAACGAAAGAATTCATAATTTTAATTATCTATTGGCATGAATCGCAATTTCTAATGATTCTTGAAAAGTATGATCTTGAGTAAATTTTTAACTCTATCAGAATAAGGACAAAATTCATCCCTTCAGGTCAAAGCGTAATGTATTCCCATCTCTGCTGATGCGGTATGCTTGCCCATCGGTGACATTTAACAAGTGGTTGTGAATGAAACTCTTTTTTCTCCCAACTATAATGTCCCTTTCCATATAAGCAGCGCGAATACGTACGTCGTATATCGGCTTGGCTGGATGACAATGATTTTAGCACTTCCGACATTGCCACATTGATCGTCCAACTATTGTACGGGGGACCCAACGGCCTGGATGATTGATGTCCGCAGTGAAGAAAGGAAAGGGAGGTGGAATCGAGTTAAATGGGTTGAATAAAATGTTAACACCATGTCACCCGGATTTGCAATGATTTTTTGATATCATTGTCATTCGGTTGTCTCAGTACTCTGTTTTTCGCACCTTATTCAAGTTAGGTCGCATGATATATCCAGTTCCAGACATCACCACAATCAAATATACTGTGATCCTATCCAATGACGGGTTACATGATAGATTCGTATAACATCTTCATCAAAATTACTGAGATCCGGCTTCTAAACGTATATAAATATCACTTAATATACTTAATATAACTTAAGTGGTCACAACAGGAATTTAGCATTTCCTATTTGAATTGAGGAATGCGAACGGTTAGATTGTGAAAAAAAAATAAGAACCTTATTTGCAAAGACTCTTCAAAAGGATATGAAGGTCATACAACCTTTTTCAAAGCTTGTTTACCGCATTACACGGGAATACAAAAAAAAACGTTACTTAATACAGACTTTTTCCAGAAGAGACGCAGACACTGCTTAAACAATGTGGCAACCGGGCAATATGCATGCTGCGCGACTCTCGCGCGTAGGCAAAAAGACCCTGCCTTTGAGGTTATGCAAAAATCACCCTTTATAGTAGCTAGAAAAAAACTTTTTCATGGCATAACTTTGTACTTCACTAAACAGAATAAAATTTATTAGGGTCTTAGGGGACCCCAAAAGGAACAGAATAAGGCGGATTCGGCCAAAATCGGTTCAGCCAGTTCTGAGATAATCGTGTGGAAACAAAACCATGTCTACACACATACCCACAGACATTTGTTCAGAATTTGATTCTGAGTCGATAGGTATACCTGAAGGTATATCTGAGAGGTGTATTTAAAAAGTTCATTTTTCGAGTGATTTTATAGCCTTGCCTCAGTGAGGTGAGGAAGGCAAAAAAGCAAAATGTGCCCTTGGTTGCCTGGTAATAAACCACAACAGTATCAAACCATGATATTCCAAGTGCTAAATAATTCCAAGAAAATACCATTCCAATACTAATTTCCAGCATAGCTACCAACACTTGTTTTGGTATACCTATGTTCTAGAGCGTCCAATTTCCCGGGGTTACAAAATTCCCGGGAAACGGGAAATTTTTAACAAATTTCCCGGGAAATCCCGGGAACTTGAACGTTTAACGTGAAATTTTAAATTTATCGAAAATTGATCTTTCCTGATTCTGATTGATATTTTGCAACTAAATTGTATAGAACAGCAACTTTAATTTTCAAAATGAGTGTGGGGGTCAATTAATGGCTTGATTGCTTTTAAAAATCATATAACTTTACAAAAATATTGAAATTTTCTAATTTTGTATGCTGTCTTTAAACTCCTACCAAATAAAAAAAATCAATTGATTTTTTTTAGAAGTATTATTTTTGAATCAAATTTTGAATCAGTGAGTAAAGTCCATGCTTCTCAACCATAAAAATGCTTTTAAATTCGCTCTGTTACCATTTCATGTTTAAAAATAACGTTGACTCACAAAGCAAACAAATAAAATCATGCAGAAATTATGTTTTTCATGGCAAATAACTTGTTCTAGACCGTAATTTTGGCAACAAACATTCAATCGATTTTTAGGCAATTTTTTTTCTTTTTATAAATTTTACCTAAAATTTATATGTATATTGTTAAAAAGCTTATAAACTAAGTTAAGTTCATTGACTTTTTTTCTTAAAAACATATCAGCAACTTTAATGATTGTGTAAAATTTTAACACTTTAAATCTGATTTTAACAACAAATACTTTGTACAAAGTTACCCCAAAATGCTAAATACAATTTCCAACGTCACTATTTTTCAAATACTATTAAAACATTTTTTTCCAACAATAGTGCATGGAACTTGTGTGGCCTACCCAGTACAGTACAGTACAGGTTTTACAAAATAATAATTTTGAGAAAAACCTTACCAGTTGGAAAAAAAAACAGAATGAAATCCTATCATTGTTACCCTGTTTTACAATAAATATTATCTGAAATACACCTGAAATAAACCTATTTTTTATTAGTTCAATATGCCCAGTAAATTAAAATGAATAAATTAAGTTAGGTGCTCTCTCATCATTTTTGTTAATTTTCAAAAAAATACGATCAAAAAGTAAATGAAAATGCTTGAATTTTGGGAATTCCCGGGAAATCAACAAATTTCCCGGGAAACGGGAAATATTATTTTTCGGGAAATCACGGGAATTCCCGGGATTTTTTTCCCGGGACGGGAAATTGGACGCTCTACAATGTTCTTCCACCTACAAAATTTTAGTATTGTTTTATGAATATTATTTAAAAAGAAACTAGAGCGAGTTGTGGCGCTATAACCACGGCAAATAGTGTCCAGGGCATTTGTGGAAATACAGTGTCCCATCCTCGACGGTCCCGGAGCACCAAAACTTCTTAGCTGGTGGCTCCCAACGATTTATTGCTCCTACAAACAGGAACGTGAGCGGGGGATCCCCACGTTTCTTCCTCCCCTGTCGATTCAGAAATGTGTTGTTGTTTGAACATTCGTGTTCAAACTCAATCCAATTCAAAGAATCATCTTTGCGGTAAACTTTACGCAGTTGGCCTGGCCGCTTTAACGTTTGTGATGTTTCAAAGCAATTTATTGCATTGGGCACTGCAATTGTTAATAATGACAAGAGGATGCTAGGCGTTAATCAACCTAAGGCATTTTCCAGGATGCCCTCGAAAGACTGGCTGCGCTAGGGTTAGATTAGATTAGATTAGATTAGATTAGAATATTATTTAAAAAGAAACTAGATGCAAGGGGTTCATAAGGTCCAATTCTTTTGAGTGTCCATTTGATACAAAATCAATGATTTCAGAAAAAATACAAAAAAAATCTTGTTTCTGAGCAATTCGAGAGAAAAAACAATGAAATACCACAAAAATACCAAATCATGGTATCCCGATATAGATAATTTTCAACGATTTTAACAAATTTTCATAGGAACATATCAATAATTTAAAAGAAACGTCTTTGATATTTTTCATTCCTCAATCCCAGTAAAAGCACTTGTTTGAGTTGTCATTTTAAAGAGCGGATACATTTAGAGAAATCCGGAAAAACCCCCCTGTGTGTGTGTGTGTGTGTGTGTGTGTGTGTGTGTGTGTGTGTGTGTGTGTGTGTGTGTGTGTGTGTGTGTGTGTGTGTGTGTGTGTGTGTGTGTGTGTGTGTGTGTGTGTGTGTGTGTGTGTGTGTGTGTGTGTGTGTGTGTGTGTGTGTGTGTGTGTGTGTGTGTATGTGTGTGTGGTCCAATCCAATACCCGCTAACCGGTAGCGAAATTATGGGAAAGTATAGTTTGTATCAGACTTTGTATATGCCGAATGCTGATACAACTTATCTCAGTCCCGGGTATTAGGTGGTGATAGCCCTCGCGCTGCTTCCAACAACCCGTTTCAGAATGACAGAGCTCCTTGCGGTCCAATTCCGAGGTCGCTGGGCATTGTTCGGCCCCGCCTAAACATAGAAGCAAGCATCTGAAGGAAACTCGATCTATATTTAGACTTCCAATCCCGTCAGGCAAATCAGGGATCAGCGCGTATTTATTTAATATGAGAAAGAGCTAACAATGCCTAACATGTTTCAACACTACGGATCAATTCACTGCAAGATTGTGAACCTTCTGATGGCCGACTGCTTAGCGTCCCAGACCACCAATCTGGAGGTGTTAGTTCGAATCCCACCTGATTAATTTTCGTTTTTGTTCATATTCAAAGTTCAAATTCCTGATTCCAAATTTCAAAGGTACCGGCCGAGATTTGATCCCTGAACCTTCTGCTTGTGAGGCAGAAGTCGTAACCATTAAGCCACGGAGCCGGTTTATATTACCTAAAATTTATATGTAAACATAATTAACTAAGTATTGACATAAATGATTTTCTTAAAAATTATATCAGCAACCTAAGTGATGGTAAGTTCGAAGTAAAAATAATGTTTGAAAACCTCAAATCTGCTTTTAACAAGACAAACAAGCAACTGTAAAGTTTAACATGACAGATGAGAAAGTTTCACACCAAGTTACAAGCTATAATCTCCCTTTAAAATTTCTTGATTGTTTAATAATATTTGAACATAAGCTCTGCGTAAAATTTAGAACCTTTTTTCATTGTAACTTGTTATGTATCTGTGTCATTCATTTAATTTTAAGATAATGTGTTTTTATTGCGAGTAATAACGGATTGTCTTTTATGTTCTAATGCCTGAACAATTAGGTCGTAAGAATATGCAAATTGTAAATAGGACAGAGACCTGCTAAAGATGCATGAGTTTCCATTCAATATGATTGAAACACGTTTTCAAATTCAAATCCATTGTTTCATCATAATTGTTTAATTTCTGAAAAGAAATTTTCCAAATTATAATCGTGGATAGGCCCTTTGGTTTATCAAACCGAGTTTTTGTAAGTGTGCGTGTTGCCGCCGCACGCCGTAATTCGAGTTGTCCAAATTTCAACCAATCAGAGTGTGGGTCCAAAATAGGTTCAGCGATGTCTCCAAAATACATTCAATAAGTCCAAAAAGCATCCAAAAAATGTTTTACTTGAAATGCTAATTACAATGGAATGGTTAAATTATTTTAAATTTTCAATAGTACACTTTGTTAAGCATAAATTAAGGCACAAAACAATCCTGAAACGAGTCAAATTAGTTAGACCGATCCTGAGAACTAAGCGAAATATGTTGACGCTTTGCATAATAGGTCCAAAATAGGGCCATATACCCTATATCAATAATTTAAAAGAAACGTCTTTGACATTTTTCATTCCTCAATCCCAGTAAAAGCACTTGTTTGGATTGTCATTTTGAAGGGCGGATACATTTAGAGGAATCCGGAAAAAAACCCTGTAATACCAAAAAAAACATCATCATGGTATCCAAACTACGATAGTCTTGAATAATACTTAAAGTTGTTTTTCAAGGGTTCCCAAATATCAAAATATGGTATCAGACCGAATGTTGTCTTATTTTAACGCAAATAAAACTTATAATATATTAACAATCTAGAAACACTACAGAACAAATCATGATTTTAAATTTCAAAATCCTTCGAAGGATTATACTCCACAGCCAGTGCATTGATCTTGCTAATGTTTTTATGACTTGCAGTTGTACGTGTTAAAGAAATACCGCTTGGATAACCTTTGATGGGCCCAGCAAAAATAACAGTTGGGGTGGATTAAAATAAGTTTCAAAGTTTTTTCTTCAATGTGGTGTCTCGTTTTGAATAAATAAAGATTTGCCTTTCTAAACTATCTGAAACGATTTTTTTTCTGCAGAAATAAATCTTAGTAAAACATTCGGAACCACCTCAGCCAAATATTAACAAACGGGTGCATTTTTTCTTCTCTGTTGCACGATGAAGAAACAACTTGCTATCCAGCGTGGTATGTTGACTCGTTGTAAGCAACATTTAGCACTGGTATGTTGATTGTTCGCGATTTTGCTGCTATTTTTTTTCTTAAGCTTTATCTCTGTTGCACTTGAACGTTTAAAACCAAATGATGCGTAGTCTAAGGAGGAGTTGCATTCATTGAGTACTATCCGAGATGAGAAAATAGTGGTTAATTTATTGAATTTATTTATATTTTAAAAACAATATATTTTTACATGTTTAAGATTTTAATACATTTGTAAATCTATCGATATTAATTTAAAGTTGACTATCTTTCCAATCGGGACAGCAAACCGGCTTATCTATGCGAAAAGTGAACTTGATCGTTGCGGTGCACACATTGCTGCTACGAAAGTGAAAAACTATGCTCGTCCGGTGGACTGGTGAAACCTCAAACCTCTGCCACTGTGCGCACTTGAGACAAGCACAGATTATCCATCGTAACATTTTATCTCGAATATTACGCACGTTTGAAAAGGTGGAATTTTTCACCAAGCTTGGTTATTATACCAACGGTTAGCGATACCTTTCGATTTCACTGGGAAAATGTGTGCGCAATGTTGTTGTTGATGGAAAGCACCGTCCATTACCGAGAATCGAGATGATTTTGTTTGTGCAGTCGGGGGGAGCTTTTGTGGTGACGAGTGGGGTTCGGATTTGTCATAACTGCAGGCAGATGGATCACGCGAGTCACGTTCAAGCTGGTTGGAAATGCTGTGTGAATCATGTTTAACAGCGATAAGGAGTTGAAGAATTTGAAACTGTTTAACGTTGCGGTTTTCTGTTACAATCGTGTCAAATGCATTTAATGACACTTTAAAATCCCGTTAAAATAGTTAATTCTTAAAATGGTCTTTTTATACCGAAACTGTTCACATTATGACTCATGTGCTACATGTTCCTACTTAGCCAATTAGTCACCACATTTGATTCAGGCTAAAGATGTTGCAAAGAAGGATTTCGTTTACTTTCCAGTGAATTATTCCTTTGATCGATTATTACAAACAGCTAGCAAATGAAAATAAAACTTTACGTTTAAAACTTGCTTCTCAAAGCATGATTACAACATGTTTCACAAAGTATACCGACCATGTCGCTTGCTCAAACTTTTTCTGCTTCTTTCAAAAAGCAAAAGACTGCCATTCGCGCGTGATAATTTGTTCCTTTGCCGCGCGCTGATGGCTGCCGATATGGCGATGATAATCATAATAACTTCCAGCCAGAGACCCTATCGAGCCATGCCACGAGAGTGAGAGTAAGGGCCAAGTATAAATCACTGAACCAACCAAGATATTAATTGAAAAGAAGAAGCGAAAAAAATGTAATCACAGCTCGTCGAGTACAGTGAGGAAGCGCTGTACTTGGGGATCTCTTGGGGACAAAAGCACAGGGCAAATGAGTCGATTTCGGATGGTCATCCGTAGCCTTTGATGCAGTTTACGATGAGGTTGGCAGTGCTGCCAGTTTGTTTATTGGAAATGTTGATTAATATTATTCAGTAATTGTTGGTATTAATTTACTGCTTATAGTGAGAGTAATGTCCGATGAAGAAAATCTCCTTCGTTGAAGTTCTGCGAATCAAGTAGATGAAGGGACGATTTCCGATGAAAAGTTCCAATGGAATTGTGTGAAATACCAGCTGGCCTTCTGCAAATTTGAACAAGACAAAATAGAAAACCATCTCCCACTGAATCAAGCCAAACACACTCACCAGTTACGGCAGCTGCTGTGGTTCCAGTTTCGAACACATTAATCACTGCCTTCTGGCGCAACTCGGAAAGCTGAGCTGGCTTCCGAGCGAATACTTTGAATGCCTTCACCTCGAAGGCCGATCCCAATCCCATGGATTGCAGCACGTCCTTGGCTTTGACTTTGGAGTTGATCGAAAATTTGGGAATCTCAACCGTTCCGTATTCAAGCTTAAGTGCACTATTTAGCCTTTCGTAGAACTCCAACGTGAGTTGGTTGACTAAATCTTGTAACGACCCGTTCTTCGGCATCACAAACAACATCGACAAATCGGTCTCACTTTCATACGGTAATTCCAGCAAGTTTAAATCACCTAAGTTACCGCACGAGACCTCCTCATCCATGGACATGATGTCAACGTCATGATCGCCGTCCACAAAATGGAACGTTTTCCTGGCAGAACTCTTCGGAAACGGATGTTCCCACTTGGCGTCCAAGGTGATCGCGTTCAACAGGATCAAACGATCGTTGTCCTTCAAATCGCTGGCCGTGATCAAATCCGGGATCAATCCTTTGGTAGAGCTATTGACCCACCGGTTCACCGAATCCGCTACCTTTTGTTTCTGCTTAAAATCTGCTTCTTCAACCTCGACCTTGTAGGAATCTTGCAGAAGCGGAAGAAACTTTGGATTCAGGTCTTCCGGGCTGTGGTACACTTTGGAGACCATCCTGAGGACGCTGTCACTGCCACCAGTGCTGTTGAGGAACTCTACCAGACTCGGAATAGGTTTTTTCTTCGCAGCGGGCAACCCGAGAATCGCTTGCATGTCAGCAGCGGTACTATTACTAGCTACGTGATACAAGAGCGAAAGTGTGGCCTGAACCGACACCGGCGACTGGATCGCATTCTCGTCCGGATTGAACGAATGTCGATAAAAGTTGAGCGAAAAGTTTGTTGACTGTTTGACGAAATCTGAAACAAGAAATAAGAAGTATTATTGTTTGAATCCTACTTGCCGCTGCACAAAATCCCAACCGTAACTTTCTTCGGACTTTCCCCGGGCCTGGCTCGTGCCAAGGAGTAGCAAAATAAAAGCAAAGGTCAGCATGACTGATCGCGTCCAGTGACTCTTGGTAACTGTTGTGGAACAATCTCAACTGGACGTGAGTCTCGTTAGTGTGACGATAAGAGGGATGACGAAGTTTTTGAATTTGGAAATACCCACATTTTTTGTTACGGTAGCACTTGTTCTTTGCAAAATTGTCCAATGTTAGTATTGGTTTTGTAGAAATATGGGACAAAAATGAGTAGAATGGTGGTGTAGCTGAGTAATATTCGTGGTGTAGTGCTCTCGAGACGTAATCTCTATTTTTTCAAAGCCATTTAAAAACTCATAAAAATTTATTGGGATGGCATACGAGTCACAGTTGAGCCGAATAGTAAACATTTTTTTTAACTTCAGAACATATTCGCCAAGAAAGCATGACGAGAACTAATAATTCTTCTTGTCATGCCCATTCCTTGCTTTGCGCCTTGGTGCAAGCGAGTCTATTCTAGTTTAATCAGTTTCAATTCTGGAGAATTACTCAGACATATGGTTTTATTTGAAGAAAATCAAATACAAAATCAGCTGACTTCATACGAAATCAGTAAACAGCAATCCAATAGAAATATTCTCCTGAATTTCGGACATGGACTTTTTGTGGAGGAGGTCCCTATCACCGAATCGTCCATACAATCCGTACCAATTTGACAGTTGTCCTTACAAAAATTGGGTCATACAAATTTCATCATTTTTGTATGACCCAGTCTCACCCCCATACCCAATGTATTTAAAAATCGATAGTTGTTGTCAGTATAAGTTTTGACAACAGAATTCGATTTTCTCAAAGTCACCTTCTGTGCTTTTCTGAGAAAAATGTGTGGACAGTGTTGCCATTATTTTGGATATCAAACACAAAATTAAGAAAAAATGTTGGTAAAATGAAAAGTTCTTTACAAAAAATGATAAAGTTTACCGTTTTCGAGAACTACACAGAAATGAATCGTGAATGTTACATCTTAAATGAAGTAAAAAAAATGAACGTCATCAAACATTTTAAATTAAACGCAATTTTCATCTTTTCGCAGTTCCATCTTTTGAGCTATGTCATAATTTGGTCAAAAATAATCCAGCAGTGATGCCAATTTTTCAAAAAAAATACTTTATTTTCAATTGTAAAATCATTTTTTTTTCGATTACAGTAGTTGTTCGGGCGCTGTTAACTGGGCGCTCGATAACTGGGCCGTAGCCCAGTTAAAAGCAGACAAAAGTCAAAAAACCAAAACAAACCGAAATGACCGAGAGGTTAGAGGATGCAAAAATCATGTTCAATAAATAAAAAGAAAATCAAACTTTTGTTCAATTTCAAGTCACAATTAAAGAAATATGAATAGTAAGCATTTCGTTATTTTTCGAAAATATTTTTTTTTCGTAAAAAATCAGAGCGGCTCTGAGATACAGCCTCAAAAAAATTACTTAAGAGCAGTTCTCTCAGATTTCGGTCATTAGTTTTTTTTGTATTTTTTAATTCGACTGAAACTGTTTTGGTGCCTTCGGTATGCCCAAAAAAGCCATTTTGCATCATTAGTTTGTTCATAAAATTTTCCATACAAATTTGGCAGCTGTCCATACAAAAATGATGCATGAAATTTCAAAAATCTGTATCTTTTGAAGGAAGTTTTTGATCGATTTGGTGTCTTCGGCAAAGTTGTAGGTATGGGTATGGACTACACTGAAAAAAATGATACATGATAAAAAAAAATGTACACGGTAAAAAAATATTTTTGAAATTTTTAAAACAAGACAAACATTTAAAAAGGGCGTAATATTGAATGTTTGGCCCTTTTGAAATGTAAGTCCTGATTTAAAAATTTTGAAAGTATTGTTTTCGAAAAGATCGGAAAATTTCACGAATGTTTCATATATTAACATTTTAAATCAGACCATTAGTTGCTGAGATATCGACATTAGAAAATGGTGGGTTGTTTGGGTGAGACTTAGAAAACATCAATTTTCCTGTTTTCAAACACTTGCATGGCAATATCTCAGTAACAAAGGGTCGTATCAACAAAGTTCTAAAAAGCAAAATATAGAGAATTTTCTCAGCTTTTCAAAAATATTTTTTTCAAAAGTGGGCAAACATGTGCACTTATTGAAAAAAAATTAAAAACTGCGACTATTTTCAAAAAGTCACCTAAAAATGGATTTAACTTGAAAACGGTGCACTTTATCAAAATATAACTAAAGCACTTTTAGATTGCAAATTTACTTTTACATCGAAAAATGAATTTGAAAATTTTTTGCGACCAATATTTCGATTTTTTGAAAAAATCAGTATTGATTCAAAAATGCATAACTCGCTCAAAGATTTTTTGCACAGCCTGGAAATTTCTGAAAAGTTGGCATTTTATGTCCTCTAAAACATATAAAAAAAATTAAAATAGTGTTTTTTTTGCAAATCAAGTTTTAGTGACAACAAGTTAAATAGAAAATCACCAAATGGAAAATTATATGGACAAACTAATGATGCAAAATTGCTTCTTTGGGCATACCGAAGGCACCAAACAAGTTTCAGTCGAATTAAAAAATACAAAAAATAAAATTCTTAAAAAAAACGATTTCGTAGAGAATTGTTCATAAGAAAACGAAAATTTCTCTACACAAAAAATCGGTATTTTTACATATGGAAATGTTGATAGATTTTGCATAAAAAAAAGTGTATTTTACCATCAGGTACTGACGAATAAATTTTTTTTAGACATTGTTTTTGGTAAATTTACTCAAAAAATAGATTTTATTCAACCAAACAGATTTTCAATCTTCCAACATTCATTTTTTTACTATGTACTTCTCCAAAATAGCGTTGAATTTTTAAAGTGACGATAACTCAGCAAATATGGGTCCAGTTTTATTGTTAAAAAATGAAAGTAACGTGAACGTGAAATGTCCGGTCTCTCGGATAACAATATTTTCAACCCCTTACATATGAAAAGGCCTAACAAAATTGTTTTAGACCGGTTATGGTTAATTTTAGGGTTAATAAAAAAATTTGAAAATATTATTTGGTGATGAAGAAAAAACCAAGTACCGATATTTAGGTATTTAACCGGCCATTAAAATGGTTCACCACAATCAAAGCTGGCAACACGGGTACGATTAGCGAAAGTGATTGCACCGCAAAACAAGCTCTGCGGAGCTCTGGTGGAAATGTTGACTTCAGTCTGCCTTTCCTGGCTGCTTCTGTGGTAGATCCTAAGCAAACACAACTCGCTGACTGTCCCTTGGCGGCGCAGCGCAACAGCAGACGGAACCTTCTAGAGGACAAGAACCTTGTGTGACCGCGGCGCAATTCGGGCTGTTTTCCTACTTTTTTTGTAGGGGGGGAAAGCATCGGCGTGAAATTGGATTGAATATCAAATAATCTTCCAGCTGGCCCCCGGTCGATGCGGATAATACGGATAAAAATACCAAGTGCCAGCTGGGAGGAAGTGCTTGGCCGGGTTGATATCGTGGGGTCATTGGACAATCATTGGTTTGGCTTCAAAGTGGTTGCTCTCAGGTTCAACAGTTGACAGCTTACCCCAGCCAGGGGAGATTGCCCAACTTCCTGCCCTCGAAGCGTCGTACCTTTTGATTCATCGCGACATGAAGGTAACGTACCTCTACACATCTAGATCTGAGGTCGGTCGTCATTGAAGGGATGGCAAAGAGAAGTTCAAGTGGATCCAAACTCACGCTACTTGTTGATACCATCCACTCCGCGTTTGCTGGAAAACAAACATAAAACATGACCTAGGAGCTGGCACTTGAATTGGTATGGGATGGGACTCGGACTGGACTGGATAGGTAGAGCAATTTAGTACAGCTCTCTTGAGGGATTTGTAAGCAGGATGGCAATCAATGAAACAGGAAGTCTGGTCCTCTACTGGCAGGTTAAAGTGATTAGGAGAGGTTTTTTTCGGTTCCATGATTTATACTGGGACCGGAAGAGGCAACTTCTCTGAAAGTGGTAGCCATGTAGATTTAATGGTATAACCGGAAAGGACATATTTAGCCGATAACATTATTGCAGGAAAACTAGTTTTTCTCAGCGAAATTGTTCCAACACAGAAAAAAAAAACAATTCTCGTAATCGTGAATTAAGTTCACGAATGTCAGAACCACGAAGGAATTTATTCATGAGTATGGTGCATTTGCACCATGAACGTGAATATATTCCTTCGTGGTTCTCGCATTCGTGAATTTAATTCACGATTTCGAGAATTGGTTTTTTTCAGTGAATACAAATCTGTTCAGCTGCATACGAAAACGATGAATCATAGCCCGTGGAATGCGCGATACGTCTGGTCCAAATAGTTTTCGAAAAACGCAAGAAGAAGTTGAACGCGTTTGTTTTGGTTATTATTACCTACCGACCGTTGGTTTCGTTTCGTTCGCAAAAGTTTTCCCCTTCCTCCTTCACAATAGTCCACCACCAGAAGAAGCAAAAGAAGCATAAGGAAAAGACCGAGCACGTGCAACTTGGTCTGACCTGGGCGTCTGAGCGGTTCAAATTTCAGTGGGTGCTGCTAGTGTGAAAACAAAACAGAAAAATAAAATATGTAAACAAAACTAGCAATAAGTGTGGGCCCAGCTCGGCTACCACAGTGCACAAGCTTTGGGGGTTGATTTTTTTTCTTCTTTCGTTTCAAGAAGCAAAGAGGATTACAGTCTGCGGCGAGTGCCAATAATTAGCCGTGACTCTTCTTCTTTGGTTTGACTTGAAGGGGATATTTTTCGGCGTTAGAGGAAGAAGGCAAATGTTTGCACTTTTTCTTTTTTTAGATGAGTCTGCAGGAATAAACTCAACAACACCGTTAAAAGTTTGCTTATCGTCATCTTCGACTGGATGAGTCAGTTTCACTTTCGAAGGACGTTCGAACTTTTTTTGATGAGCATCGGCAGATTGTAAGCAAAGTTGCAATTTGTTGATAACGATGGAATTTTAAACTTTGATTTTTGCAAGTCGAATCCGATCACCCAACAGGATATTTTTTTCAGGATTACCTGTTAATATCATTCCCGTTGAGTTGAGAAGCAAAATGATGTTGAATGATGAATTTCATAGGCACTCTTGTTATCTTTATTCATCGCATAAAATATACTCGAAATTATCCACCAAGAAGTGAAATAGAGCCATTCTTGATACTGCAAAATAAACATTTCAACACCAGAGTTTTACCTTCCTCACTAAGGAGAGGCTACAAAATCACTCTTGTAAATCGTCCTTAATGTCAGAGGTTGGTTTGAGCACACACTTAAACTCTTTCAAAATCTGTATTCATGGCATTAAAATATACATTTTCATCTATTAACAAAAAAAATGAAGACATTTGGTTGTATCATGGCCGAGGTATAGGCATTTGATAGTAGTTTCAAAAAACGGGTGCCTCGATATCTCATCACTGCTTTGACCAAATCGGCTGAAAATTTTGGAGAAGACTCGTTAAACCGGTCCCGTGTTCATGACGAAGGCCAATTTAAAAAAAACTTAAATTATAAAAAAAGTTGAAAATATTTTTATGTTTTTCATATAATAAATTTACAGTTTTTGAGAGTGCATAATTGACAAAGGGAGCGTGTGGTCGTAAAAAATATTCGGAGTGAAAAGTGATTTTATTTTTTGTGTGCCTTTTGTTTCACATTTTTGTCGTGTATTGTGTGCTGCGAGGAGAAGATTACCCGCTCGTTGCTCGGAAGGCCCGCCGACGGGTCTGTTATGAAAGTCCTCCCCATAGCGTCGTAGCTCGGGAGGCATCGAAAAGCCAATACCTTATCCTACTAACCCAAAAAAATATAAATCACGTGATGCTTGAAGGAGATGCTGTGGATTCAACGGTCTCAAGCGGTATCAACAAGTATATAGCGAAAAACTATGTGCTTGATGAGTCTGCAACTTCAACTATCGGACTAACATTCCTCCCTTTCGTTGAACTGCAGGCTTCTTGGGAGGGCGCCGGTATTGACTAATAAAGTAGAGATCTTCAGAGGTTAAACAGTGAACGGATGGTTGGCTCCCACTGATAATTTTTGATTCATTGTTTAACTTCAGCTGATCTGTCAATAACGGAGTAGCAACTCATTGGCAGTCAACCATGCTCATGCTCAAAAATTTACAGTTTTTGATTTTTGTATTTTTTGAAAATCCAAAATTTTAAAATCGGGCTTCGTCATGCACACGGAATATATCTTGGATTTCTTCACCCAAAAATTCAGCCAATTTGGTCCGTCCCATCTCGAGATATCGTGCCACCCGTAAATCAAATTGGTGTTCAAAGAAAAACGCTCAGAAAGTCAGACAGTTTGCTTTACGCATGGCCAAATTCTGAGCTTAAATTGTCTCTAACTCAGTTAAATCCCGAAATATCTTCATGAAACTTTCAGGAGTGATTGAAAATCATCTTTGAAGTGGTTTTAAAAAAAGGAAATATAAAATTTTGTAATTTTCTACATGTATGTAACCACTTAAAATATTGTATTCGAAAAAATCGGAAAATTTCACGAATGTTTCACATTGAAAACCAGACCATTAGTTGCTGAGACATCGGCATTAGAAAATATTTCACTGAAATCAAATTTTTGGTGGCTATATCTTGAAAACGAGATACTTTATTAAAAAACATCTGTAAAGTACTTTGCGATTGCATGCAAATTCAATTTTTTATAAAAAAAAATGAGATAAAAAAATGTTATGCATTAAAATTTCGACTTTTTTTTAAATATCTCTTTTTCAAATATTGGTAACTTGGCGGTAAATTTTCGTACCATTTTTTCTCTACGGCTCAAAAGTTGCGGGTTTTGATCCCTTAAAACATATCAACAAATCTCGAAAATAAAAAAAATACAATTTTTTTTGTATTTGTGAAAAAATATAATAAAAAATCGGCAAGATTTTTTTCCGTGTACCTCTTTTTCATCAATACCTACAACATTGCTGAAGAAAATTCCTTTAAAAATTACAGATTTCGAATAATTACGTACCATTGTTGCCAAGCTGCCAAAATTGTATGCAGACAAAATGGTTTCTTTGGTCTTAGGGAAGGCCCCCACATAGTTTGAGCCAAATTACAGTCGATTCTCTGGTTGGTCGATCTTCGCTATCTCCAATATTGTTCCATCTATCGATGGTTTCATCAGTCTTTTTAAATTGCATACTTCGATTCTCTTCTTTGCTCGATTTTCATCGGAGAATCTCTTACTCGATTTGTTTCTTTCAAAAAATCCCTCCTTTTGTCAATATTTTCTCTTTCTCATGGCATGTATAGATATTTTTCTTTAAAAACGGGGCTTTATGTATGTTAGAAATTCGCTTGTTCTGCTTGCTGAACTTTTGCCATGATTCTCCTCCATTGCTGGGATCAGGGAAAAAATATTCGAGTCTTCGTTTGGCATCATTCTGTAAACTGATGCTTCTCTTCCTCGATGGTCCCTTCGATATGGACAACCAAAGAATCGATTGAAAGTAACATTTTTTTTTTCATTGAGTATCTATTTTTTTTAAGGCAAATCTTACACTTTTCTTCCTCAACAAAGACAAAAAAAAAGTTGGACCCAAAGCGAAAGCGGATTTGCAAATTAGCATGCAAAAGTAATTTGTCTTGCCTTGCACAATCATCAACAGCAGCGCAAACACACAACTTCTTTGAGCGACGGAGCTTTCGGGGTTACCCCCACCGTTGCCCTTCCCCCTTGGCCATGAATCTGCAAAACTTGGTTTAGTTGGGTTGGTTTCTCGCTGATAAGGGAAATGTGGCTCATTTCCTGGGTGGAAGATGATGCGGTTGGAAACAATCGATTATACTGTTTGTTTACACTATATATATGACGGAGTGGTGTTCACATCATTGTGTACAATATTTAAATTTTATGATTTTATATATAAGTGTTGACTGTTTTTCTTAAAGAATACACCAAAAGAAAAATTATAGTAGATCAGAGTAGATTATTTCAAATTTGCACTATAAGTACCTATCTCTGTACTAGTTCTAGCCACAAGCAAATCATAACTGACATACTAGGCAAGCAGGTCAATGCCATCGCTTCCAGCAATAGCATACATTCCTCACAAATCTCTGCGGCATCATCTGCTGAGACTCCCTTTCTCTCGATCTTGTTTCGCACTCTCCCACAATGTCATTAAGAGTCAGGGTTGTTACGGACGGCGCGGATCGCGCGGATGGCGCGTTTCGCGCGGATAGCGCGGATCTGGCGCGGATTTGCTGGCTAATTTTGCTCAGGCGCGGATTTCGCGCGGATGGCAATTTTGAAAATGTTTGTATTTTCTTAGTACGAAACGTCGAAAAATGAAGATAAAGATTATGTAAAAATTATTTTTTATATGTTTTTTGTCATTTCTTAACATCCTCAGCTCTGAATATTTAATTTTTTTAAAGTTTTGAGTAATGATTTTTAACCTTATTTATTTTAAATTTAATACTGGATTTATTAAATTTTTATTTTGTAAATCAAAAATTACAAACTTTTCCCTAAGATATAGACATTAAAATGTATAACAAAAACTATTATTGGGGCTTGTTCTGGTGGGCGCCAAATATGACCTTGATTGGACGTAACAGAAGCTGGCCTCCACTTTCGAATTTTGGAATGAATTTAATCGGTAGAAATATTTTTTTTTCTAAATTTAAACATTCTTGGCGAAAATAAAAAGATCAGAACATTCCAATTTCTAAGCTTCAGAAATTAAAAAAATCGAAAAAAAATGTTTTAATAGTTTTTGTAATAACAAAAAAAATCAAAATACAAATGATTTTTTTTCGAAATTTCTAAAATCGTAATTCAAAAAATCTGAAATTTTGAAATTCAAAATTTTAGCAATCTGAAATTCAAAATAAAAAAAAATTGGGTAATCGAAAATTTGAAAATTAAAAAAAAATCTAAATTAAAAAGTCAAAATTTTTAAACTAAGAAATATCAAATTCAAAACAATATAGAAAACAATTTCTCAAATCTAAAATGATTTCAGTATCCTTAAGCTTATAAATTCTAAAATCCTAAATTCTTTAATTCTTAAATTCTAAAATCCTAAATTTTTAATTCTAAAATTCTAAAATTCTAAAATTCTAAAATTCTAAAATTCTAAAATTCTAAAATTCTAAAATTCTAAAATTCTAAAATTCTAAAATTCTAAAATTCTAAAATTCTAAAATTCTAAAATTCTAAAATTCTAAAATTCTAAAATTCTAAAATTCTAAAATTCTAAAATTCTAAAATTCTAAAATTCTAAAATTCTAAAATTCTAAAATTCTAAAATTCTAAAATTCTAAAATTCCAAAATTCCAAAATTCTAAAATTCTAAAATTCTAAAATTCTAAAATTCTAAAATTCTAAAATTCTAAAATTCTAAAATTCTAAAATTCTAAAATTCTAAAATTCTAAAATTCTAAAATTCTAAAATTCTAAAATTCTAAAATTCTAAAATTCTAAAATTCTAAAATTCTAAAATTCTAAAATTCTAAAATTCTAAAATTCTAAAATTCTAAAATTCTAAAATTCTAAAATTCTAAAATTCTAAAATTCTAAAATTCTAAAATTCTCAAATTCTCAAATTCTAAAATTCTAAAATTCTAAAATTCTAAAATTCTAAAATTCTAAAATTCTAAAATTCAAAAATTCAAAAATTCTAAAATTCTAAAATTCTAAAATTCTAAAATTCTAAAATTCTAAAATTCTAAAATTCTAAAATTCTAAAATTCTAAAATTCTAAAATTCTAAAATTCTAAAATTCTAAAATTCTAAAATTCTAAAATTCTAAAATTCTAAAATTCTAAAATTCTAAAATTCTAAAATTCTAAAATTCTAAAATTCTAAAATTCTAAAATTCTAAAATTCTAAAATTCTAAAATTCTAAAATTCTAAAATTCTAAAATTCTAAAATTCTAAAATTCTAAAATTCTAAAATTCTAAAATTCTAAAATTTTAAAAGTCTAAAATTCTAAAATTCTAAAATTCTCAAATTCTAAAATTCTAAAATTCTAAAATTCTAAAATTCTAAAATTCTAAAATTCTAAAATTTTAAAAGTCTAAAATTCTAAAATTCTAAAATTCTAAAATTCTAAAATTCTAAAATTCTAAAATTCTAAAATTCTAAAATTCTAAAATTCTAAAATTCTAAAATTCTCAAATTCTTCATTTCCTAAATTCTAAAATTCGTAAATTCTTAAATGTTTTTATTTTTAAATTCTTAGTTCTTAAATTCTTAAATTCTTGAATTCCACAATTTTTGAAGTCCAATTTTATGTAAGAGTTTTTATGTAAGAGTTTTTGAAATTAATTTTTTTTCGGAGTGAAATTTTAGCGAGGATTTTGGATTACAAACTGTATAAAAAATCTTAGATTTTGAATATTTAGACTTTCGAAATTTAAAATTTTATCATATTATAATTTTAGATTTCGATTTATTTTTGAGGTTATATTGTTGAAGTTAAATTTTTAAGTTTTTTAATATTGTATTTTCTATTTTGAAGATTTTTTTTTCATGACCCTTGCCTTGACCATCTTTTGAGGATATTTTAAATGTATTTATTGCTTTCATTCTTTTGGAGCCTTTAACCATAAAACGAGTTTTTTTATCAAATACTTTCTGAATTAGTTTTTGTTCATTAAAAAATAAAATTTCTTAAATGTTGGTCGCGATATTTTTTTATATGGCGTAGATTTTGCGCGGTTTCGGATTTTAGGTCGGCGCGGATTTGGCGCGGATTTTTTTTCGACTCTCCCGTAACAACCCTGAGAGTGCAAATCTTTGCAAACTTTGAATTTTGTTACAATTTAAGATTTTTTTTATATAAAAATATGCTTGATCATAATACTAACGTTCCTTCAATTGTATTAAAATATTTCTGAAAAATATAACTTGAGTCGTTAAGCTTTCTTTTTGTAAGAAAAGTTAAAATATCGTACTTATAGCTTAAAACGATTTTTACTAATAAGGTAGAATAAATTGAATACCATTTTTTTACATTAAGTTGTTCCATTACACATCTTTGAAAATTTATAAGTCAACAATTAAGCTAACCAAAATGAAGCTTGTCAACCAAGTGTTTCTCATCATTCTGGCCAGAACAGAACGCTCCAATGCGTTGGAGAAATTTAATTTTCAGAAGAGAATAAATGGAAAAGAGAATGAGAGAGATTTGAACGAGAACGACATTCCCGCATTCTATAGCATAATTTTTCCCCAGTTATTTTAAAATTTGACCTACTTTTCCACCCACCGACCGTTTGCGTCTCGTCACATTGCACAGTGGTCCAGATCGCAAAATTAAGTGGAAAATGGATTTTCCGAAAAATGGCGACGTTTTGGAGCTTTAGTGTCTTCAGAAGATATGTTGCAAATGGAAAGGGGCAACTTTTGGTTTGGTTCAAAATTAGGGTGGTTCACGATTAGGGTGATTTTGAAAATCTAACTTTTCAGGAATATTTTTGGGAATTTTTATGTCTTCTAAAAAGTTGTTGGGCTGGCCAATTCAAGCAACTTTGTCGAAGACACCAAAATTTTATCTCGTAATCTACGCCTTCTATGACCAAATTTATAGAAAGCATCTGAGCAAACCTTCAAAAATCAGTTTTTTGAACGTGGCAATTCAGGGTTAACTTTTAGAGAAAAGTGATATTCGGAGCACTTTTAGAGCTCTACAAAACGAACATTTTCATTTTTTGACATGTCAATTTGGACTTAAGGGTCAAAAGTTACAGCCATTTTAAGGTAAAAAAGATGCAAATTTAAAACTTAAATATCTCAAAATGGCGCAAGCCAAATTTTAAGACTAGGATGCATTTGAAAGAGAAGATCCAGCACCACAAACGCTGAAAAAATCTCAGGGGTGTTTTTCTTTAAACTTGAGATATCTTCATTTGAAAAAGTCTAATTTTCAAGGGAAAACCATATGGGACCACCCTAACGAAATTCGAAAATAGTCCAAATATATGTTTTTCCATGTAATTTTGCCCGCTGAATCTGAATCTGCCCTCAGAATTGAGCCAAAATGTCAACAAATCGATTTTTGGTCATATTTTGGGTTTAAATGATAATTTTACATGGAAACCCAAAATATGACCAAAAATCGATTTGTTGACATTTTTGCTCAATTCTGAGGGCAGATTCAGATTCAGCGGGCAAAATTACATGGAAAAACATATATTTGGACTATTTTCGAATTTCGTTAGGGTGGTCCCATATGGTTTTCCCTTGAAAATTAGACTTTTTCAAATGAAGATATCTCAAGTTTAAAGAAAAACACCCCTGAGATTTTTTCAGCGTTTGTAGTGCTGGATCTCCTCTTTCAAATGCAACCTAGTCTTAAAATTTGGCTTGCGCCATTTTGAGATATTTAAGTTTTAAATTTGCATCTTTTTTACCTTAAAATGGCTGTAACTTTTGACCCTTAAGTCCAAATTGACATGTCAAAAAATGAAAATGTTCGTTTTGTAGAGCTCTAAAAGTGCTCCGAATATCACTTTTCTCTAAAAGTTAACCCTGAATTGCCACGTTCAAAAAACTGATTTTTAAAGGTTTGCTCAGATGCTTTCTATAAATTTGGTCATAGAACGCGTAGATTACGAGATAAAATTTTGGTGTCTTCGACAAAGTTGCTTGGATTGGCAAGCCCATCAACTTTCTACAAGACATAAAAATTCCCAAAAATATTCCTGAAAAGTTAGATTTTCAAAATCACTCTAATCGTGAACCACCCTAATTTTAAACCAAACCAAAAGTTGCCCCTTTCCATTTGCAACAACTCTTCTGAAGACACCAAAGCTCCAAAACGTCACCATTTTTCGGAAAATCCATTTTCCACTTAATTTTGCGATCTGGACCACTGTGCATTGCTCGCTGGTCCACCCACACTGACATGTGTGTACGTGCACTGTGCAGTCAGTTTATAAGGAGGAAGATTGGGGGGCAGTATCATCTTGTTAAAATAATTTAATACTCTTATTCTTTGTCTAAAATTATTATGTTCAATATTTTTTATTCAAAACTTAAATTTACGAATCGTATTAGAAATTAAAACAAGAAACTTCAATTCATCTCAAATATTAACTAACAATAACATTTCAAAAAAACAAAAATACACTTTTAATAAATCTAACGAGATTCCACAATCCCTTACAAATTCAGTAAACCTGGCAAGCCAATCTGCAAGCTGCACTGGGCCACCCAGTTGCTAATAACCAACGACGTGTGTCCTTCCCTCATGGGACGGCGGTTGATGGTGTGGTCTAGTTTTGGGGTTTGGGAGCTTTGCACTTGGCAGAGCAGCACAAGTGGTCACGTTCTGCAGCAGCACCCAGCTAGAGTCATCAACCGGTTGTTGCTGCTGCACAGGAACGTCCTTGCCGTGGAAAAGTTTTATGAATGGCGACCACCATCACCACCACCACCACAAGTTGCTGCTGCTATAGTGAGTAAGGTTATGTAATCAAAGCCCCCCGCTCCAACTTCCACCGCTTTTCCGACTTTTTCACTGGAAAACGTAAAGAATGGAAGCATCTCTCACATTTTGAAAAGAACTTGGTTCGGGCCTGGGCTGGGCTTTTTCGCCTGGCATAGGCACCAGAAAGAGGGTGAAATAATTATGTCATTGAGAGCAAGCAGTTCATGGAAGTTGTTCCCATTTATATAAGAAGCTGAACCGGAACTGGGTGACACTCTCCTATGAATGGCAGGCACCTGGGTTCTGGTTCTGGGTTGGGCTTTAGGGGTTGACGGTGAAAAGACGGCAGTGACACTTTGCCTACAAGGACTCATTTGTTTTGCGGTGTAACGCCTTTGAGGGCATTTTTAAACTGTGTCGGGGTTGTTTGAAGCAAGGTGGAAGGTCGTGTTCTAATTAAAGCGGACATCTTTTTACTTACGTTGAAATCTCATTTTATTTGAATATTTTTTTCAATAGATAAGTTTTAGCATAAAGGAATGCATTTTTCGTATACTTTGCATTATTTAGAGTTTTTTTTAAACCTGATTTTGTTTGCTTGTTTTCACTAGAGCCTATATGGAGAGGCGACATTTCACTCTCATGTTTCCAATCGAACTGTCAAATCGGGGTTCCAATCGAGCAACAAGATCATGGAATAACAAGGTCGGAATCAATTTATAATAATTTGCCCAAAAAACAATATTGATAACAATCACAAGCATTGTAAAACTGTTAATTATAATAATCTGGTAGTTTTAGTTATGTTTGTGCTGTGCTTTCTCCCAGAAAATTTAATTTTCCTCTATAGGTCCCTAGATTTCACGTTTTTGAACATTAAATGGGATCATTTTAGGCTGTTTTAACAAAGTGTGTCAAATCATGAACTGAGACATAACCAATATTACTGCATTTACAGAAATAGTAAGAGATACTAGTTAGAAACACGGCTAAATTTTACCCCAAAAAGAAACAATACATTGACTAAGTCACATGAATGAACCATCAAACACAAATGATCTAAAAATTTCAGAGTTCTCTTTTTTTACCCGTTTCAAATTCAATTCAAAATTGGGTTTAAAATTGAATTTTGTCGATATTTTCGAGGAATCTCAAATAAAAACTTGGTTGGATCGCAGACATTTTTCTGCTCTCTCAAACATCAATAGTTTTTTTTTCAGTACTGTAAACCGAGGAGACCCGTGGTGTAGGGGTAAGCGTGATTGCCCCTCACCCAGTCGACCTGGGTTCGATCCCATGAGGTCCCTGTGGCATTTTTAGAGACGAGCTTTGTCTGATCACGCCTTCCGTCGGACGGGGAAGTAAATGTTGGCATCGATCTTATAGAATTTATTAAACAACTTAATTATGTATTTTGAGAACTATTCGATGCACTGATAATTTAAGTTTGAAAACTCAGAAAATTATTGTTTTAAAACAAGCACTTTTTTCTGACAATTCATATTTCATACAGTATTCAGCTAAACCTTACTAAAATTCTCAGTGTTCAATTCCATAAGTAGATTTTTGTAAAGAATATTCTTTTTCAAACCCTAAAAAACTTCTCGTACTCTGTTCGAAATTTAAAATAACGAAAATTTTATTAAGCAAATCTAATATTTCAAGAACAACTAATGTATGAAACCATGTAATAAGTTACAAAATGATAGTGTTCCTGTTTTAAAAATAAAGCAAATGATTTTTGAAAAGTATGCCGCAAATACAACTCAACCTTGTTAGAAACCGTGAAAATTTACAAAAATCATTGAAATTTATTTGTCAACATGAATTTTACAACGAGAGCACCAGGATATAGATATTTTTCACAAACACGTTTAAATAAATTCGATTTATCATACATCCTCATTCCACTAATACATACACACATAAAATTAGATTTAAGGGGTTACATACATGTAGAAATTTAAAAAAATTCATATTACAGAAAATTTATTAAATCAACTTAAAAGATGATTTTCGAACACTCCTGAAAGTTTCATGAAGGTATTTCATGATTTAACTGAGTTAGAGACGATTTAAGCTCAGAGTTTTGCCATGCGCAAAGCAAACTGTCTAACTTTCTGAGCGTTTTTCTCTGAACACCAAGTTAATTTACGGGTGCCACGATATCTCGAGATGGGACGGACCAAATTGGCTGAAATTTTGGGTGAAGACTCCCAAGACATATTCCGTGTGCATGACGAAGCCCGATTTTGAAATTTTGAATTTTCAAAAAATACAAAAATCAAAAACTGGAGATTTTTTATATGAAAAACAGAAAAATGTTTTTATCTTTTTTTAAAACAAACTTTTTGAAAATCGGCCTTCGTCATGCACACGAGACCGGTATAACGAGTCTTAACCAAAATTTTGAGCCGATTTTGTCAAAGCAATGTTGAGATATCGTGGCACCCGTTTTTTGAAACTGCTAACTTCAAATAGCTATATCTCGGCAAAGCTACAACCAAATGTCTTCAAATTTGTTTTGTTAATAGATGAAAAGTAATATTTTAATGCCCTGAAAACAGATTTAAAAAAAATGTTTAAGTGTGTGCTCAAACCCACCTCTGACATTTTTGCCAATTTACATGTATGTAACCCCTTAAGGTGTTCAAATTTTGTTTTTTACATCAAATGTACCATACCTAAGGTTGCTGATATACCTAGTTTTTAAAGAAAAAAAAAATCGATGTTTATATTTAGTTAACTAATTTATAAGCGTTTTAACATAAATACATATAAATTTTAGGTAAAATTGTTAAAAAAAAAATCAGAACTTTGGCTGAAATGCGTTAAAGCTTGTTTTGTTTATAAAATTATCCATTTATAATGCGTTTCAAACTCAATTCGAAGTACGAATCAAAAGTTTTTGCCTTTTATATGAATTTGTTCTACTGAAAATGCCTATATTTTTTTCAAAAACAGATAATATTTATTTTTTACAAATTCATTTTACCTTCTCCAAGATTTTTTGAACACTTCTCTATCACGATCATTCCTTACGTATTTAATTTGTACATACAGATTTTTGGGAGATATCGATTTTTTTTTAATTTTAGTGTGTTTTTTGGATACCGTTATAATTCTTAACAGCGGATAAAATAAATTTCTTTTCTTTCTAAAAAAAATCTTTTGTATCTCAATTAAGAATAGTCAGATAAACAATCTGTTAAAAAGTAAAAACCAATTTTCATGCCTGATTTTCAACATTTTGAGGTGAAGAGTGTCACAAAATACATCATTACAGCAAAATATAAGAATTTTTTATTTCCTAAATTTTACGTCTTTAACCGATCTGTGGTTCTAAAATTCAAAGTTTGTAAATAACCTAAAAAGTCTTTTTTTATTAAAGATATGTAGATATGCATTACATCGATTACACAAGCTTGAGGATTTTTTGTCCATTGAAAAAAAAAAAATGACAATCATTCTTTTTAAAATGGGCGGGGGACAACAACTTGATCTGAAAATTGTTATGGCCTCATTTGTATTAATACTTGTAGCCCCAACGGGGTAAAAAAAGTTGGAAGTGCAACTGTACCGACTCATACAACCCTTGAAAAAATAGTTTGAAATGCCCTTTTTTATTATAACTAAAGGTAGACGCGTCTGTTTTGGATCTACCGATTCTTGACATTCTTCCGGATCGAATGCAACAAGAATCATCTAAATCGGTTGAGTTTTCGCCGAGATACAGCCGGTTGAAGTTGCAGTTCCAACTTTTTTGACCTCCTTGGTGCTTCGCGTAAGTTTTGACCCGGTTGGTGCTACAAGTGTTAAACTGTATGTAAAAAATACCAAAAAAAACTTTTTTTTATTACAAACATTTTTTTTTCTTTTGAACTGGATAAGCTTAAATAGGATTCCTTCTTTTATATACTTGCACTCGTTCCCGAAAGGCACTTGAACGACATTTTCCACCGTTCCGAACACACAAACCCAACCCAAGTTTCAAGTACAAATCCTACGACCGACCCCGGACGACGAAGGCCGGAGGGCAAATTGTGTTATGATGGTACTACCTAGTACACTTGAAGTTTTGCAAAATTCCATCAAGAACCATGAAAGGGATAAAGGAAAAGCAACACAGCAAAAGTAAAAGAGCATAAAGGACTTATTTGTTGGGTGACATTCGAGCTTCCGTTCACCTCATTCAGTCACCCTAACCTAGTTCAGCCACTGAAAAGAAGGCAGGCGAAATGGGATAAGGATTAAGGTGTTTTCTCTTTTTTCTCCTTTTTGTGTTTGCTGAAAATTCCATTCAGGAGACGATTTTTGCTATTTTTTTTTCTCTGAATAAAGAAAAGGTAGCAGTGATTGGGCTGGGACGATAAGAACCTGCAACTTGACAATGACCTAAATCCGTTCGGAAAAAAAGAACCCATATGTGATATTTGAGCGGTTGAAAGAATCTTTTCTTGGAAAAATAAAGCTTATTTAGTCCTTGCCTCATTGAAATTCATTCAACCAGCGCGAAAGAAAATCCTTTGAATCTGGATTTTATTATCTTTCGCCATAGACCTTAAAAGCATATGCATTCTCTCACGTGCACGCACTCAGAAATTGAATTGTTACCGTTTTTATGCAACTTGTGGTAGCGTCAATTCTGGCGCAAAATTTTTTGCACTTATCAAACACTTCCAAGATTTAATTTGTATTCATACCAGAGAACCGCGACGATTGCGGAGTGTAATGTAGTGCAGCGTGGTCGGAGTTAAAGCTTAATAAAAAATTCCGCTCTGTTAGGCTCGGTAGGGTAGTTGGTTCTATGTTGAATTATAACTCTTCAAATTGTCCAAGGAAAATCAGCACCATCACTCTCGTTGATGGTGCTGGTTAATTTGGTAAAAGAATTGATCCCAACATTTAAACACTTACCCTACTTTCTTCCTTTAAAAATCTGCACGCAAAAAAGGCAGCCTGCAGCTGGCCAATTCCTCCACTGCTCCTGCCCGTGGCCACCGACGTGCCACGCAACTTGACTGCCTCCGGTCGTGAACTGTGAAATCTGTGCGCGCCCTGCTCGTCGTCGGTTTCTCCGCCGGTCGGGCGCGATTTGCCCCGGGGCTAAATTTCGACTTCCAGGCATTTGTATTTACTTGCCAGCAGCAGCAGTCGCTTCAATCTCGCCGCGTGTAATGATAAATATGGAAATTTTGTTGACGAAAGTCGAAATCTCCGGGCCATCAGCCCAGAATCAGAATGTGTAAGAATCGAAATGAGTGTTTTTTTTTTTTTTGGTTCATTTTCGGGCCTGGCCTGGCGTCATAAAACTGAGCTGGCAAATGAAATTGAGGAACGACTGCTGCAGAATAATAAACAATTTCTCTCGCTCGATTCGGGCAATTTGGAACGGTTTCGGAACCAGAGTCTTGCTGGGGGCAGATTTGCGTAATCAAGTTCGATGAGGAGGGGGGACTGGACGATGTTTTGGAATTTCCGGCTAACTTTATTGTCAATTTTAGTTCGCTTGGATTTAATTGCACAACTAATAGTATTGTTTCTGTTTTTCTACTCTACTTGCAGACTCTAGACTTCGATCGAGAAGGCCTGACTAAACTCAAAAAGGCAGTCAAAGCAATACACAATTCGGGAAACAGTAAGTACATTATTATTTATGTATTTTTTTAAATATTCAGTCAAAATAAAATAAAAATGGCTGAAAATATTTTTTTAACCTAAGACTTTCAACCGAAATCAGGTGTTTAATTGATGGAATCTTAGCTTTCAAGATTACCACAGAATTGGTGGGCCTATCTTGTCTAACTTTACCAAAGTTGTTTATCATATTATCCGCAATAATTTTTCAATAGGGAGTTACTTTATTGGCATTATTGAGGATCGCTGACAGTAAGAATAATATTTTCGTTATCATGTTATAAATTTAAATATATCAAAAAACATGTTGGAGACATCCACAAAATCGAGTTATTAGTGTAAAATACTAGAATTTTCACAAAAAAATCGTCTCTTGTTAAAAAGCTCAAAACTTAATTGCAGTTGTAACAAGACAAAAAAATTAATGAATTTTCAAAACATTCGAGTTTGTTGTTTGAAATACTGAACCCGAACAGACGGTAACAACTAAATTCATGCCATTTCAATAACAAATACTGTTAAAATAACAAAAAGTGTTATGGATTCTTCATGAAAAATACATTTTTGCTTAAAAGTTGAATAACAGCTTATGTTATCATAACAAAATGTGTTATTGGTCTGATATTGATTGAAAGCAAAAACAACTAAGGAATAACATTTTTTGTTATGGAAGAATACCGACAATTGTTATTGGGATGATCGGATTAGTTGGTAAAATAACAAAAAAATAATAACAAAGATTTGTTCGAAGAATAACTAAAAACGTTATTAGTCTGTTATTACAATAACAATCCAATTTCAAAAAAATCATAACGACAAATAACAAATCTTGTTATAAATAACATAAAATGTTATTGGCCTAACATTTTCAAATATCAAAAAAAGTTATTCCCAAGTTATTTCCGTCTGCTCGGGAAGACTGTGAAATTACCGTATTATGCTTTTATTTTTTGAAAATGCCCAAAGTTTAAACGAAGCCAAATCTTGAATAGAATTTGGAATTTACAAAAATTTCTTCAAGGTCTAAAATTTTTAAAAACGTCGAGAAAAAAATCATTCCGGACAATCGAATGACGAAAAATTAAAATTGTCTTTTTTGTATTCAAACATAACACATTTTTTTAAGCGCCAATAGCATAATATTCAATTAAAGTTTTAGTCTTACGACATTTTTTAAAAATGTTTTTGGTGTATTTTTTCTTTTTTCTTGAAAAGTCCTCACTATAATCTACTACAGTACTTGTTCGGTAACTGAGCTAAACAAAAAATGCAGAGGGGACAGTCAATAATTTTTTTTTATAAAATGCAAAAATAAAAGTTAGTTAAATTTGTGTTCAGATAAGCATTTTTCTTTTAATTATGTCTTAAAATTTCACAAAGAAAAATTGAAAAACATTTTTTTCATGCACTTAATTTTTTAGGTGAAGGTGGGGCAAGACGACCCTATGGGGCAAAAGGAACAATCGCTCGTACGGCCTAATATCTTTACAATTTTGATATTTCCAGTATAAGCAATTGTTGCTAGCAATTCCGTTGATTCTACTGCTACATAACCGCCAAAATGACGAAAACGCCACAAGACATAAGATTTAATGAAGATTTTTCAAACCCTTTGTTTTCTCATAAAATTTGGAAATCACAAAATTAGGCTTAGAGTTTGTTTTTTCCTGTTATTTTTTATCTAAATGACATTTTTCCTAGATAAGTAGTGTCCCTGCCAATAACTTGCACCTATTATATAGTATGTTTTATCATTTTCTAATTTTAGTTAGAATCTTTTAAAAACCTTTGTCTTGTTGGGGCAAGTGTACCATTAGGGTGTAAGATCAAAATCGATTTTCCAGCACAGCACTTTTTCAGTTCCCTAAACAACTTCCCAAAGTTTGGAACCGGTTGGTTTAGTCCTCACTTTGCGCAAAGCCATTAAATTTTCCATATAAATTTGTAAGGGGGAAAACATTTTTTTTTGATTTTGATATTTATCAAATCCACGTTTTATGCTATATCAAAACCAGACTCATGTTCGGATGCTCTAGAATGTGCTCTACAACTTTGCCGAAGAGAGTATGGTGCTCCTGAAAGAAGATATAGCGTCCTCAAAACTCGTCTAAAACGTGATTTTCGAGCAAAAAACACGTTTTAGACGAGTTTTGAACACGCTGTATCTTTTTTTAGGGGCAAGCTAGCACCATACTCTCTTCGGGAATGTTGTAGAGGATATTCCAGAGCATCCGAATATGAGTCCGGTTTTGATATAGCATGAAACGTGGATTTGATAAATATCAAAATAAAAAAAAATGTTTTCTCCATACAAATGTACAGAGAAACCCCTTTTTACGCGGTGGCGTTACGCTTTTTGGTTCATAGATTTCTCTTTAACCATACAATATTTTTGCAAGCTTTAAACAGCGTTTTGTAGATCTTAACAAAACCTTCAAATTGCTTCTAAAAGATTGCAAAAATGTTGCGTCGTTCGCGGTCCCAAACTTTGGGAAGTTGTTTAGGACCCCAAAAGGAACTAAAAAAGTGCTGTGCTCACTAAATTTGGACAGCTTTATTATTATTTTTTTTTTTTTTCATACAATCATATTACACCCTAGTGTACCCTACGGATTTTAAGCACGGAAAAAATACGAATTGCTGCAACAACAAAGCTTGTTCGAAAATAAATACATAAAATTGCATCAAAGCTAATACAAAATTGTTTAAAAAATATTCTCGCACAAAATACAATGATACAATTAAGAAAATTTATAACATTAGTTTTTTGAAAAAAAAAAACGTTCAAATCAACAGTAAGTTATTATTATGTCTTCTAAAAATTAATGGAATCTTTCAAATACATTGTCATCCTTTATTTCTTTGTGATAACTATTCAATTGTTAGCAAATAAACATTATTTTTCATGCATTGTTCCTCTTGCCCCAACGAGTTGTTCATCTTGCCCCACCTAGCTGTAGAAATAGCTGAAAATCAATATTTTTTCAATACTTGTTTATGGTAGAATACCGGATTTTCTAAAACTATTTTCAACAAAATCATAGGTAAGACCTGGAATGAGATGGTTATCAAAAATCCGACTGATTTTTTACCGTTTTTTATGGGTTTTAACAAGCACTTCTTTAGCTTTTTACACTTGCCCCACTTGCCTCTACATTCATTGACCACTCGGTCATTTTGGTTTGTTTATGTTTAGGCTGATGCAAATATTTTTCAAAGTTGTTCTCCATCGGCTCCGGCCGGGGTCGAAATAATAAGCCATAGTTTCCATAGCCATAGAATGGGAAAAGTGCTTTAAAATGCATTTAGCTCTAATTTAGTTGTTTGGCAATCATTAGTTTTCCAAACAAATTAAGATTTGGCGAAAACAAAAATTTCGGCGAAAAAAAAATTTGCGGTGCCAAACATCGAAAACTTTTAAAACTTCAAAAGATTTTTTAATTAACCCAAAAATTCTTAAAATGATTCTAAACGCAGGGGAATGCATTTTAAATTGATTTCAGGTGGCTGTTATTAAATTACCATTGAAATTTTGAAGTTTTTTGAATAAATATTTTCGCTGCCCCCTGATTTTTCGGCCAGACTTTGAAGAAGGGGGAGACAAAAACTTCAAATAAAATTTGTACCAGCCCTATCGACGTTTGTCTGATTTTTAAGTGGGCTACAGCCCAGTTACCTAACAACCACCAAACCAAATCGATCAGAAAATTCCTTCGCAAGTTACAAAGTTCTTGTTCAGGCCTACTGTGTAAAATCAACCGCAAAGATGATTCGTTGATTTGGAATGAATGAATGAATTTTTTTAAATATTTTGATTCAAACAGTATGATAATGCTTTATGTTTGCTTTTCCCTCCCAATCAGCCCACGTGGACAACGAGATGTGTCTGGTGCGCGCGCTGGAACGCCTCGGCTCGGTGGCCCTGTCCAAGGAGGAGCCGGACATTGGGGCCGCCTTTCTGAAATTCTCCGTCGTCACCAAAGAGCTCAGCGCGCTCATGAAGACGCTGGTATGTGACCAATTCAAAGTATTTCTTAGGCAGAAGGACACTAATCGGACTGATTTCAGATGCAAAACATCAACAACATCGTCATGTTCCCGGTGGACTCGCTGCTCAAGAGCGAACTGCGCGGGATGAAGGGCGAGATGAAGAGGCCCTTCGACAAGGCTGCCAAAGACTACGACTCCAAGTTCATGAAGATCGAGAAGGAGAAGAAGGCGCTGGCCAAGGACGCCGGCATGATGCGGACCGAGGTCACGCCGGCGGAAATCGCCGAGGAGATTGAGAAGGAGCGGCGCGTCTTTCAGCTGCAAATGTGCGAGGTGAGTTTCGGAATCGATATCAACGGTTTTGGAATTGATTTTATTTATTTTTTTTGCTTCCTTTACGTTACAGTATCTGATAAAGTTCAACGAGATAAAAACGAAGAAAGGTATCGAACTGCTGCAGCACCTCGTCGAGTACTACCACGCTCAAAACAAGTAAGTCAAGTCTCTTATCAGCCACACTCGAGCTGGGGGTTGAGGGGTGTGATTCAGTCAGTGCCACGCCAAGCCACGCCATGCTTAATCAGATGGCCTACGAGCTGAACGTTCCGACCAACGGAGTGGATTACAGTTCACTGGAAGGGTCTCGCTAGATTGATCGGATCTCGGGTGAGGTTAACTAATTCTTTTGTTTTGTTCTTGCAGCTACTTCAAGGACGGTCTCAAGACAATCGCCCACTTTGGCACGTACATCGAGGAGTTGAGCGTGAAGCTGCAGACGATCCGCCACAAACAGGACGAGGAGCGGCGGAAATTGCTGGAGTTGCGGACGTTGCTGCGGTCATCGCCGGATTTTGACCGGGTCGAGAATGTCCCCAGCGATAAGGGAGGGACGGCTGGGTATTCGTTGCATCAGCTGCAGGGTGATAAAAATCACGGAATTACGAGGTCGGGCCATCTGCTGAAGAAGAGCGAGGGAAAAGTGCGGCGAGTGTGGCAGAAACGACGGTGTCGCGTTACGGCCGATGGCTTCCTGGACATTTGCCATGCGGACGAGACGAAGGCGCCGACGCGGGTCAATCTTCTCACGTGTCAGATCAAACCCGTCTCAGACGACAAGAAGGGCTTCGACCTCATCAGCTACAACCGCCCATACCACTTTCAAGCCGAGGACGAATTGGACCAGAAGGCGTGGATGTCGGTGCTGGTCAACTGTAAGGAAAAGGCCCTGGCCAAGGCATTCCAGCATGCAAACCCCCAGATGAGTCCCAGCTTGATCGAGCTGCAAAAGACGGTCATCAAGTACATCCAGAACCTGCCCGGCAACGACCAGTGCTGTGACTGCGGCTCGAAGAACGACGTTACCTGGATCAGTCTCAACTTTGGCATCCTCGTGTGCATCCAGTGTTCCGGCGTCCATCGGGATCTGGGTGTGCACCACTCGCGGATACAAAGTCTCACGCTGGACAATCTGACCACGGCGCAGCTGCTGATCGCCCGGGCCATGGGCAACAACAGCCTGAACGAAGTCATGGAAGCAACGCTCGGCAGGGGCAAACTCACGCCGGACAGTTCAATGTAAGAGCAAACCCCCCTTTCCAATCTCTCCTCGTCCAAGCTAACTTGTTACCAACTTTTCCCCAGGGAGGAACGGTACGATTTCATCCGGGCAAAGTACATCGCTAAGCGGTACGTGATGCGGACGTGCGCAGACGATCGGGACCTGCGGAACGACCTGGAGCAGGCGATCATCAACGCCGACCTCGGTCAGCTGCTGCAGGTGTGGGCCGAGGGGGCGGATCTGTCCTGCGTGCTGCCGTCGTCGGTGAGTGTTTGGTTTGGGATATTGTGCATTATTAGTTCGTGATACTGAATTCTGGAAACCAGCCAGAATTTGACTTGACCTTGAAAATTTGGGGATTTTTCAGAGGGTCTCTGCTGGCCTCAAAAAAATCTTAAAATCATCAGATGTGTGTTTGATGTTGAATTTTTTAATTTGGAAAAAAAATATTTTTGTTGTATTTCTCAAAGATCTACACAAATTATACAGCTTTTTATTCTTGAATAATTTTTGAAGACTAAAAACCACCATAAAATTTTCTTTTGTAAGAAAAAAAAATGGTTTCAAAACAAAAATAAAACATGTGCAGAACCCAAAGAATGCAGACTTCAGAATTTGGCTATTACCTATTACAAACATTCTAGAATTTTACCTCCCTCCTTAAAAATATTTTTATCGAAAAATGTACTTTTGGATAATGGACTTTTTTTAAAATACCGTAAACTGGGGTCAATCAGGACACATGGGGCGAATTGGGACAGCAGTTTTAACCATGTTGGAGCACAATATTTTGATTTTTCTGGTTGGTTTCGGTTAGAACAGACTCAGGCAAACAAAATGTGTTCATCCATTTCCAAATTTAAAAGCTTGAAGTTCTCTAAAAACTGCTGTCCCTATTCAGACTGTAGTCCCGATTCACCCCAGATTACGGTAATCTTTTATTCCATTTTCCATGCTTTCAAAACATTTTTTTTTCAATTTCAAAAATTGTTTAATGAAAGTCAAAGTTTTTTGGTCAAAAAATATTGCTTTTCCTAAAAATGCTTCAAGGTCAGACCAATTCTTCCAAGAATTAACAAGTTTATAGAAAATATTTTGCTTAAACATGCTTGCTTCATATAATTTTAGCTGTTGTCCATACGAAAATCTATCAAAATATCGGTGTCTTGGAAACGGTTTTACTGATCGATTTAGTGTCTTCGGTAAAATTGTAGGGAAGAATTCAGGATAAAAATACACCCTTGACTTAAATTACCAATTTTTTATTTCAGTAAATCACACAAAATTTTATTTTTTTATGTTTTCGATGTCCAAAATGTCACATTTTGGTTTTTTTTATCCGTTTTCATGTTACATCCCCACAAAATTGTGTTGTGTATAAAAAGATATTTTTACTTTTGGCAGGAGAATTTTAACCAACACAAGATGGCAATTTTAATCATATAAATCCAGAAATTAAAAATAAATTAGCGCATTTTTTTTTTTATTAAAAATTAGTTATTTTTAAGAATAAAACATTTTTTTCCTTACCCATAACTTTGCAGAAGGCACCGAAATTTGAAGAGCTTTTTGATAATTTTGACAGCATTTTTTTTTAAATCTATTTCGAGTTTCGAGTTTACTTTTTTTTTAAATAGATAGTTAATACAAAATTCGGTTTTGACAACCTTTATTTTTTATTTTTTCGTTGTGTTCAAAAAAATTATATCTTTTGACGTTCAATTGGCTCCTTAATTTTTCACGCCAAGAATTAGAAACTTTAAGGGAACCAAAATTTTAAACCACCGAATTTCACGGAAATTGAACAAAACGTGAAAATCCTTTAAGGAGGTATTATACTTTGACAAAAAACGCACTGTTTCGTGTTTGACAGTTTGCCAAATACGCAATCTTGTTTGCGGCAAACTCGCATGCAAAGCAAAATGTATGCAGCCTGACGTTTCTGCAAACTAATGCAGGCAAACGTCACAAATCGCGAGTCTAAGGGCATCTCCACCGCAGAGATCTAATTGCGTGGCAAACCTATCGGTTGGATCCCCAGTTTTAGCTTTGCTCCGTACCTAATGCACGTTTTCGCACCGCTGGGAGCTAATTTGGCTACCGAATCAAGCCCACCGCGGGGATCTAATTTATTTATTTTCAAATTCTAGCCGTTTTGTTGATCGAAATCAATAAAACTACATTCTAGCATGATAGAACATGCTTCCAATTGCATTATATGTCCTAATTGTTTACTTACATCAATAAAATATCATTTTCAAATTTTTTAAAGAGTTCATCCGATTTGCTCTCGACATGTTTGCACCCCAACTTTCGTACCGCGGGTAGCAAAGCTAAAGCTAAATTAGCCTTCGAGTTCATTCAGCGAAGAAAAAGTTCATCGGGGATCCGTCGAGTAGCCAAGATAGGTGCTCGAGAAGTCCCCGAGCTGCCGGTGGCTAATGTTTTCAGCGATTTTTAGAATCATTTGTCTTTGTTTGGTTGAAGTTGCATTTATTTTGATTATCAAATTTGAATGAATATTGAAGAAATCAGTAATTTGGTTCAAAACGACTTTATTAAATTGAAAAATTGTGTTTTTTATCATTATTAAGTATTTTTTAAATAAAAAATAATCAACCACCTATTTTTGATATAAGCAAATCATCACAGAAAATTTAAACATTTTTGAATTATGTATTAAAATTCAAATATATATCAAGAATTTTCCTTTTTGTATGCGACAAACGTTTTAATAATATTGTATTTGATATAATGATATTGAAAATACCCGCCAAATCTCTTGCAGAATTTTGAAAAACAGATCTGGAGTTTTTTTTTTTTTTTTTTTTGAAAGGGTCCAATAAACCAAATTTCCAGTTTTTGCTTTTTGGGTGTTTTTGAAACCGCCTTGAGTCAGGGGTATTAAAAAACACCCAAAAGGCAAAAACTGTAAATTTGGTTTATTGGACCTTTTCAAAAAAAAACTCCAGAAATTGTTTTTTTAAATTAAGAAATTTGAAAATATAAATTTACGAAAAACTCAAAATTCTAACATTCAAAAACACTATTTTTGTCAAAAATTGTATTCAAAATCAGGAATTTAAAAAAATATGATTTTAAGAATTTGTGAATTTAAGAATTTTAGAATTTGAGAATTTAAGAATTTCAGAATTTAAGAATTTAAGAATTTGAGAATTTAAAAATTTAAGAAATTAAGAATTTAAGAATTCACGAAATTAAGATCAGGATTGCTAGGATTGCTTGTTTTCAAATCCGTATTGGCTTATTTAAAATATTATGCTTGAATTTTGCTTTTTACTCAATACAAATGACTTGTCTCTTCCATGTCCGGCAGTAGATCGACAATGCGTTGACCAAAATTAAACAAACACAGCCCCAATCTGACCTAAAAAACTAAACTGCATCACCCCAGATTACCAAAAGTCATTTTTCATGCGTAAACTTGCAGGCACGGAAGGGAAAATATCTCCAAACTCGAATAATTGAAATCGAAAAATCAATCATCACTCCTAATGTAAACATTTACTGACGTGAGCAGGATAAACTCTATGTTTACAAACTCACATTGGCCCAATTATATTGTTTTGCTTGAAAAAACCATCCGTCAGACGATTTGCTCCCGGTAGATCCCGGAGCTAACCTGAGTTTTGTTTAGATTCGGATGAACTCGAACCAAAATTAGCTCTCGCACAAGTACCGCGGTGGGCTTGACGCGGGTGCCAAATTAGCTTTGTAACGCAATTAGGTCCCTGCGGTGGAGATGCCCTAAGGTATCCTTAATTAATCTCAAACTTGTTATTGAATGAAGGAGGTATTAGAATATAACAAAAAACAAACAAACAAACTCGTACATTTTGACAGTTTGCCTGCATTTGTTTGCAGTAACGCCAGTCTGCATAAATTTTGCTTTGTTTACGAGTTGGCCGTAAACAGTTTTACGAGTTTGGCAAACTGCGAGTTTGTTTGTTTGTTTTTTTTTTACTTTTTACCGATTTTGGGTATATTAAGCTTTATGCGACTATTGTGCATCGTCAATGATCTTTTCCATGAACCCAATTCAACTTCTTTATTAACATTCAGCACAGTTTATTCACATAATGTTTATCAAGTGATTTTTCCTTTTGAAATTAATTCTTGTAAAACTTTTTTCTTTATGATACCAGTTATCTGAAACCCAGTTTGGCTTTGTTGATTGATAGTCTTGTTTTCTTTGCTTAATGAAGGAAAAAGTTTTCTTTTTTAATTTCACATGGAAATCAATCATATATATCTCATTTGTATCAAATGTGTTCATTGTTAGGGATCTTTTGGTTGGTATTCGAATCGACATCATGGCATTTACTTATTTGACCCTGTTTTTTCAGGAATTTGGCGAAACCGCCCTTCACCTCGCCGTCCTCCGCGAGATGGGCTCCACGCTGCACATCGTCGACTTCCTCATCCAGAACATGACGGCACAAGGGCTAAACAAACAGACGAATCCCCCAGGACCGGCAGACATGTCCGGCCGCAATACTGCGCTTCATCTGTGTGCGCTACACGATCGACGCGAGTGCATGAAGCTGCTGCTGCGATCCGGCTGTGACCACGACGTGCGAAACTCGCAAACGCGAACCGCGATCGACATTGCCAAAGAGATGGGCCACGAGGCCTGCAAGGAGTTGGTCAGTTGATACCATGGCGAATGGAGTGTGGTTCTAGTTGATTCTAATGAGTTTTCTTTTTCAGATTGAGCATGCCATAAAGCGTGAAAAGAGCGCGTTCGACCACATCAACACCGACTGGAACATCCACGACGACGGATCGACGGACTTTTCCGACGACGACACGGTGCTGACGGACGAGCGCAAGTCTCGCTCGCGGCCACCGAGCTTCGTCGGGGGAGATTCCCCGGTGGCGCTTCGGTCCCGATCTTCGACCTGTGATTCAATCCAGAGCGGTTCCAGCCCCAGTTCCAGCTGTAATCCCAACCTGGCCCAGTCCGGTCAGCAGATTCCGGGCAATTCCAACAGCAAGATTCCCATTCCATCGTCCGGCACTAGTCCGAAACAGTACGCCGGAGGTTCGTTCGCGTCGCACTACGGTTCCGGTGGCGGCGGTGGTTCTAGTCCCAACTCGAGCAGTTCCAGCAGCATCGTGCGGCAAGCCTCGGCCCAGATTGCTGCCGCCGCCGCTGCCCAGAGCAAAAAGTCTTCCTCTGGTAAGGCCATTTCGAACTAGATTCATCCCTAACCTAACAATTTTAATTCATCCCCGCAGTCAACATCGGTTCCCTCAAGAAGCGCACCGCCCCAGCCCCGCCACCAACGTACGGAACGCTACCCCACGCCCCGCGCCACTCGCAGAACATTGACAGCGACATCTTTGGCGTTTCGTCGGCGGCCGTTTCGTCCCACTTTCACCATCATCACCATCACGCGACCGACATGTACAGCACACTGCCACATCTGCCGCGAGGCGCGTCCGAATCGGGAGTAGCGAGTGGTCCCCAAGTGGCGCAGGTCGCCGGACAGCTTCCGTCCGTTGGGGGCGGCGGAGCCAAGTCCAGCTCGTCCCAGCAGTTGCACTTTGACAACAAGATCTACGAACGGTTCGAGGGGTACATTCCGTCCAACAACCGGGATCCGAACTTTCTAAGCTCGTTCACCGGCGGTCACAAGCGGTCGCCCAGCGGGGAGTCGCTGGGCAGGAATTTGGGTAGGTATCATGTCATGTAGGGTTATTATTAAGGTTATCGAGAATCGATAACAATAGTATCATTGTCATTATTATCGTTCCGCGGTTATTTTATCGGCCAAAATCATAGTTAATCCATCAAGATTTATTTATTGAAACTATTATAAAGTGTTTTTTATCAAATTGTAGTCCTTTTACAAGTATAAGTGCTCAAATTTTCATAAATTGCAGTATTGGTGCCGACAAGAAATTTTGGACGAATATTTACAGCCAGGGATGCGAGAAAATACCTTGTATCTTGTATCTTTTGAAACGTTAAGTGTTATTGCCCCTCTAATCTAGTCCGTCCTATATGTAAAAAGTGGATGCTGAGATAACGCAGTGAGAAGGCCAAAAAATGTTGCACCATTTTTCACATTTCCAATCAAATTTTTTTTTGCTGAATTTTTACCGTTGAAATTTAGTGATCCACAATCTACGTTTACCGGAAGTAGAACCTCTTCCAGAACTAGGACCAGGGTAATTCATTCAAGATTGAATAGAACTTATTGTATGGAATATTACTCATAATGGTATGTGGTTTCTTGTTTACTCGTGGTTGTCCCTTGCATAAAAAAGCACAAATAGTTTAAAATATTCTTGCAGATAAATATGAACTACTTATAATCTTTTTTTTAAGTTCTGCGGGTTCGTAGAAACATAGTCCTTGAAATTTAAATGGTTCCCCGTTCATTCAATCGATTCATGAGACATTTCTTTAGAAGGAACTGCCTTGCCTTTATTTTGCATATGGGACAGCACCAAAGTGATTTTTATTTTGGAATTTTCATAACAAACATCACTTTTTTATTAAATTGGCTCAAAGTACATGTAAAAACAATACTTTTGCTATGTTTATCTCAAAAATGACCAAAATACATATGGGACGGACTAGATTAGAGCGGTAGTAAGCACCCAGAGTTGGCAATCAGGGTCAAACACTCCATTGTTGGATATCAGCGATATCAGTTAAAGGCAGAAAAAAAAATCGAAAATTTTGGAAATTTAGAATTTAAAAATATGACAGTTTCAAAGTTGAAAACACAAAAAATAAAAAAAATGTATTTCAGAAATATGGAAAATATCCAAAAATAGTTTAAAAAATTTAAGAATTGAAAAAATCTGAAATTCTTAAAAAAAATCCAAATTTTAAAGCAACAATAAAATTGCATTATTTATTAGTTATACTTATACTTATGTTTAAAAAAATTCAAATTATCAATAACTTAATGAAAATATTTTTACTCAAAAGACGTTTTCCGATCTGAGGTCATAAAACTAAAGATTTGTAAAAAATTCTAGAATCCCTCAGGCCGTTGCAAATATTTTTCAAAGTTAAATGGACATCAGAGTGGTATATTTGTACAATAGATTGTACAAGTATCTCAAAATTTAAATTATTTTTTTTTTTAGGTTTTACAGTTAAACAAATCTAAAAATTATAGAATATGATCTTTTTTGAATATTGTAAAATTTAAAAAATCAAAGTTTACAGACTTAGAAAATTGAACCTATTTAAAAAAACTTTAGAAATATAGATAGAAATTTAAAGATTCAAAGTATACTTAATTTTTGAAAATGTTGAAATTAGGAATTCAAAAATTTTGAAACCGAGAATTCGAAAATATAAAAATTTAAACCAAATAAATAAAGAAAATCAAGAATTGTAAAAAATGTTGAACTTTTTTCAAAACATCAGGACACATTTATAAATTTAGAAAATTCAAAATTATCAAATTGGAACTCTACAAAATTTAATTTGAAAAAAAATTAAAAAAAAACAATTCTGAAAAAGTGGGAAAAAACTCAAAATTAAAAACATATTAATACAATTAAAAAAAATAAATCTAAACAAGCAAAAATACATAAAAAATATTAAATTTGATTTTTTTTTAAATTCGTTTTTTTTTATTTTGGGTCCAAAAATATAAAGTTCATTTAAAATAAAAAAAAAATATTTGAAATTTGAAAATTTGATAAATTAAAATTTGAAAGTATGAAAATTCCAAGCCAATGTATTTACAAAAATATAATAATACCTGCAAATCCATCAAAGCTTATAATCTAAATAAAAATTAAGGTTAAAAGTCAAAAAAGAAAGGAGAATGGGCGAATTTGGTCCAAGGATGTACACGAACGGGACCAACTTTTTTCGAAAGATCTCGCCGAGACATGAAAAAAAGTCTTCTGGACCAACTCTCTAAACCCCGGGGTTCAAAAGTTACAAGTTGTTGAAGTTTGAGCATTTTGGGTAAAAATGTACAAAAAATCGTATTTTTGCTATTTCTAAAATCATTTATAAAATCTCTGTTTCATTGTGGATTTCGATTTTCTTGACTTCATTCGACGCGTATCAGCAAAAACTATGAGTTCTGATATGTCTTAGCATGATTGAAACATGATTTCTCTTGTTTTTATCCGTTTGAACCGTTTGTGCAAGAGGCATCCCATAGAAACAAGTCGAAACTTCAAGGTTTTGAAACCAGGTCCAACCCAGACTGCTTCAGTGAGTATGGAAGGCTTCAGTGCAATGTTGTAACTACTTATTGGGAGGGTCTGAGTCATCCGAGAACTCCTTGGAGTTAAGACCGGTGAGTCTACCGCCGTAACAAGAAAGATGTCGGCGGTTTTTGACCACTGATCATACCCGCATGGCTTCAGTGAGTATGGTAGACTACTATGCGGATGTGTTGGAGTGTCCTGGGTTCCCCTAGGACTCTCTGGAGTTAAGGTCTGTGGGTCTACTACCGTAACAAGGAAAATGTCGACCGGTTTTGACAACGGAACATGCCCGCATAGCGCATAGGATGACCAAAGACATCCCAACACATTAACTAAGCAGTCTACCATACTGACTGAAGCTATGCGGGTATGTTCCGGGGTCAAAAACCGTCGTCCTCTTGCTTGTTACGGTGGTAGACCCATAGATCTAAACTCCAGAGAGTCCTAAGATAACCCAGAACATTCCAACACATTAGCAAAGTAGTCTACCATACTCACTGAAGCCATGCGGGTATGATCAGTGGTCAAAAACCGCCGACATCTTTCTTGTTACGGCGGTAGACTCACCGGTCTTAACTCCAAGGAGTTCTCGGATGACTCAGACCATCCCAATAAGTAGTTACAACATTGCACTGAAGCCTTCCATACTCACTGAAGCAGTCTGGGTTGGACCTGGTTTCAAAACCTTGAAGTTTCGACTTGTTTCTATGGGATGCCTCTTGCACAAACGGTTCAAACGGATAAAAACAAGAGAAATCATGTTTCAATCATGCTAAGACATATCAGAACTCATAGTTTTTGCTGATACGCGTCGAATGAAGTCAAGAAAATCGAAATCCACAATGAAACAGAGATTTTATAAATGATTTTAGAAATAGCAAAAATACGATTTTTTGTACATTTTTACCCAAAATGCTCAAACTTCAACAACTTGTAACTTTTGAACCCCGGGGTTTAGAGAGTTGGTCCAGAAGACTTTTTTTCATGTCTCGGCGAGATCTTTCGAAAAAAGTTGGTCCCGTTCGTGTACATCCTTGGACCAGCTCCCATACAAATTTGCCCATTCTCCTTTGAAAAGAAACAAATTCAACAATTTTGTAAAATTTCAAACAACACTTTAAAAATTTCAATTACGAGAATTTGAAAATTCCAAGCTTATCCAATTTTTAATAAAGAAAAAATAAGACTCTAAATTCTGAAATTCAAAAAAATGGAATTCAAATATATCTAGATTTTTTTTTTCAAAACGTCCTATCTGCATACGAAACCCGTGACTCATAGGTTGTTTTGGAAATTTAATCTAGATATGAAAATGATAAATTTGAAAATATGAAAACAACCAAAATATTAAAATTTAACAAACTTGAGAATTTATAATGAAAATTGAGAACAAAGAGAACTAAAAAATCAACTATTTTGATAATTATAATTACATTTACAATTTAATATTAGGCTGGTACAAATATTTTTAAAAATTTCGAAATTGGCCCGAAAAATCAGGGGGCAAAAAAAATATTTTTACAATAAACTTCAAAATTTTAATGAAAATTCAAGTGCAACCAGCTGAAATCAAATTAAAATACATTCTTCTGCGTTTTAAATCATTTTTAGCATGTTTGGGTTTATTAAAAAATCTTAAGATTTTTTGAAAATTTTCGATGCAAAATCTTTTTTTTCGATACAATTTTTGTTTTTGTCAGATCTTAGATTTTTTGAAAACTAATGATTGCAAAACAACTGAACAAGTGTAAAATGCATTTTAAAACACATTTTTCATTTAAATGTGTAGACTATGGCTTGTTATTTAAATTTTTTTATTTTTTTATTTTTTTGCCCCCCCCCCTTGACCTCGTCCAGGGCTGAGGGACAAAAACTTTTTTAAATATTTGCATCGGCCTTATCAGAAATCCGAATATTTAAAAATTCTAAACATTTTTTTTAGAATAAAAAAAACTTTACAATCTGACATTTTTTTTAAATCGTGAAAAAAATTTCACTAAAATGTATCCTGATTTGAAAATCGGAGATGAACGAAACCGGAATTTGTCAAAAAAGGAAGGGTCAATTGAGAATGCATATAATTTCTTTTTAAAAAGTGTAATGCTCAATTTTTTATGGTTTGCAACGACCATGGTTTTATGGTTTGTCAAACGACCCAATATTTTGAATGTATTTTCACAGCATTACCATTTTGATATAAATTATCAAATGGTTTTATAAAACTCAACACAAATAATGAAAATCCTCTTCTCTTCGACAGCCGGCGCCAAGCTAGTCCTTCCACCGGCGGGCGAAATTCCCCAGCTCAAACCGGTGGACAAGAGCGTCCACAACCGACCAAAGCTGCCACCACCCCCGGGACCACCAGCTGGAGGTTCGTTCTCCCTGTCGTGTAGAGTTTGAACTTAACAAAGCTAACAGAGATTCTTGTGTTTTTGCAGACAAATCAATGTCCAACGGACAATCCAACGAGAGTCTCTCCTCGATGGACGACGCCGTCGTGCTGAGGAAAAAGGTAAGCGTTTCGCATTAAAAGTTACGATCTTGAAGCTAAAGAGTTTCTGCCTCGCCCACTAGGTATCGACCAACTCCTCGTCCAAGTACGGCACCAGCGACTATGGCAGTGATGTGCACCAACTCCACCACCATCACATCCCGGCCGCTGGGTTGGACAGCTCGCTGGCGTCCATGTCCTCGGGTGGTGGCGGCGGTGGCACCAATCTGGACTCGTCCGCCAACAGTAGCTTCAGCGCGCGCAACGACACGTCGGCGTCGTCGGACGGGCTCGGCCTCGACAGCAGCAGCTTCAACCTGTCCTCGTCCAAGAGTCCGGCTTCGTTCCTCGGTTATGTGAGTAGCTCTCGATTTCGATTAGCGGGTTGGAAGGGAGTTTAAGAATGTTTCCTTCTTGCAGGGCGTCCCGCGGCGATGTCGCGCCCTGTACGACTGCAACGCCGACAACGACGACGAGCTGGAGTTCAAGGAGGGCGAAGTGTTGCTCGTGCTGAACGAGCGAACCGACGACGACAACTGGATGGAGGGTGAGATTGAGGGCGATCCGTCCCGGCGGGGCATGTTTCCGGTGAGTTTTGTGCAGATGATTGACGAGTAAGAAGAAGCTGAGCTTCGTCCACACACACACACTGAGAGTGATTATTCTAAGTCTGCTGAGCGAAAGAAGGCCTTTTCTGCGTTTGGCAGGAAAGGTCGAAAGCATGGAATACAACCACAAACACACTATCTTATTTATTACACATTTTACCAATCGCCCAGAACGAACAAAACTATTTAATCCCTTCACGAGCGAAAGAGAGAAATCACACACACATTATTATTATTAGCTCTATTGTGTAAAGTTTAAGCAACAAAAAAAATGCCGAACAATTCGTGCGCTGTACATTTAAATTGACTGCTCAAAGTAGAACTTCGTTTTTGCTTCTGTGTGTAAGTACCTACAAAACAAAAAGTATATAAATATTGATTAGAAAACGAGAATTTATCTCCTCACGAAAAACAGTGTCCTCACTCTCTTTGATTTGGTCGCGTATTTTTCCAACTCCTCCTCGTCACTCACACACACAATTTTCAAAAAAAAAACAATGTTAAACCTAAGAATGAAGCATTTATCTTGTGAGTCTGACACTGTATTGCACGATTTTAGTCGAAGGTTGAGAGAAAAAACAGTGAAACAAAGATGAAAAAGGACAAATTATCTGCAAATATTATAATTAATAGAGTATTGTTTGTAAACTATTATCGATTACCTATATATAAATGGAGAAAAAAAGTAAAGCATTAAAACAAATACAGAAAGTTACAAAACGTTGACGTCGTCGCGAAACGATACCAGAAAATTGAAAACTTTATGTGCCAGTATACAGAAAAGAAAGATTAAGAAGACGAAAAAAAACAAAGAAAGAATTCATATTATAAAAAAGAACCTAATCTATCGGAGTAGTGAAAAGTGAATACAAAAAAAAGTAATAAAAAAGAAACTCATCGTACCCACAGTAGAATGCAATTCAAACCAAGATTCCAGTGACAAAACAAAACAGTAGAATTCCACCTTTACCCGTTACTCTCGATGTGAAAGAAAATCCTCTAGAATCGACGTTGCTTCAACCCACACAAATACGAACTGTCTGACAGTGGAAAAACAAAAAGAAATCGAAGTCACTATTTAGCGATTGATTAGCAACCTGCAATCTGCAAACACAAACCTACTATGTACTACTATTACACTATTACCACTACCAAAAAAGTATTACTGTTGAGCAAATAAAATGAGATGAACAGAGAAGAAAACAAAACAAATAAAAGTGTCGCATTAAATTATTACCATGTTTAGAGAGCGCAGAGAAATACTCGAAGCAAATCAACCGAACCAGATAGAGATCAAAATCAAGCAGAATAAAAGCAAACAACCTACCAACCTATGTGAATGTGAATGTTACAAACAAACAAACAACAAACAGAAAAACAATAGATCCTATAGGCAGATAAAATAAAATAATAAAAATGACGAAATAAAGAAGCAAAACACTTGAATGAATACCACACCTACATGGGGACGAATCCGTTTACCCGAAATGCAATCACAGAAAGAGGACAAAAACAAAAAGAAGGCATCAATCAGCAAATGAGCAAACAAAATAAAAGTACATGATACATGAAAATGAGTAAAAAGGAAATGATTTAGTTTTTTTGTGTGAAATATCCGAAAAATATCCAAGTGCCTATTATTAACGAAAAATTTTACTTCGTATCACTAAAAGTCGGCTTGAATCGGTTAAAGTGATCGGTTAAATGATGATTCTTTGAAAAATCAGGTTTTTGCACCCACCCTAACACGGCGTAGGTAACTCTAATGGCAAAACAAACAAAAATTCTGGACCCGATCCGAATTTTTTCTTCAAATCGTGCTGTTTTCGAGGTTAATTGCTATTTTAAATTTTAAATTACAAAAAATAATATTTTTTGTGCTTTTTGAAAAAAAAAACACTTAAATTTTCATAAAAAATTTGAATACTTTTTTCCCGACTCATCATTTATTGGCCAATGGGAAGCAGAAGCTCGACTAGGATTACAATAGGATAGGGGTGTGGCAAAAAGAAATTCGTATTTTAGAAGATGTTAGCAGGTAGAGCTTGGGTTTCTCGTCGACTCGCACATTTTACCTGCTTTGTTTGTCTGCACGGATTACAAACGTCATCCTGTCCCGTTTGCGAGTTTGGCAGACTCGGTAGTGTAATGGCTCCTTTAGGGTATCTGCAGCGCTGGGGTGCAAACCAAATTTGCTTATGAAAACCGAGATCAAATTTGTCACCTTGAAAAAACTCCGTCATTCTCACCGCTAGGGTAGCAAATTTGCCAAAGAAACAAGCCCACCGCGGGGGGTAAATATGTTTTTTTCGTTTTTTGTTCTCGTTTACCTTCAAAATCAATAATTATGCGTTGATTCATGCCTAGAAATGCAAAAACTTTATACTACTTTTTAACCCTATTGAAAATTTTTAAAGAATTTCATTTCTCGAATATGTCGAAAATTCAACAATTTGCTACCCGTTTTGATTCCCACCTAATTTTCTCTCGAGTTTGCCCCCGAGTCTCCCACCGCGCTTAGTGCATCTCCAGCGCGAGTAGCAAACATCGAGGCAAATCTAATTTGCACCCGACGTCAACCCCACCGCGGAAGTCGCGGTAGCAAGTTTGCTCTCAGTTCTTCGGAATTTCGCTTTGCTACCCGCTATTCTGCTGGTTTGCTACCGTGGCAAATGAAATGATGCACGGAAAATTGAATCATGCACGGAATTGTTTTTTAATTGTGCATGTATTTTTTTTTAAATTGAAAAAAAATAAAAAAATAAAAAATTAAGAAAATTAAAAAAAATATTTCAGAAATATAAAAAAAATAAAAAAATGGAAAAACTTAAAAAAAAATAAAAAAAAATTTAGAAAATGAAAAAAAATTAAAGAAAAATTGAAAAAATAAGAAAAATAAATAAAAAAATTACAAGAAATTAAAAAATAAGCTTTTTTAACGCATTTTTTGTTTTGAATTTATGTATTTTTGAATTTTGAATTTTTGGCATTTTTTAATTGTAGAATTTTTGAATTTTAAATTTTTTAATATTTTTGAATTTTTAAGCTTTTAAATTTTTGAATTTTTGGATTTTTGAATTTTTAATTTTTTGATTTTTTTAATCATACACAAGAGCAGACATAAAAAAATCTCCGAAACACGCATTTAAAACTTTGCCCCCGGCTTGCCGGTACTTGTCGGGTATCAGAAAATGAGTACCCGACAGGTACCGACACATATTTTTCTTCTACAGATGAACTTGAGATCAAATTTGATACCAGCTTTGCTACGCGCGGTGGGAGACTCGGATGCAAACTCGAGAGCAAATTTGTGAAAGCAAACATGAACAAAATGTCAAAAATTCAACAAATCAGAAATTCAAAATTCAGAAATCCAAAAATTCTGAAGTCAAAAAAATTCAAAATTCAAAAATTCTGAAATTCTTAGATTTGAAAATTTTGTTTTTTAAATGATAGATTCTGTATATGTTTTAATTAGTTGAAGATTAATTTCAAATTTTATCTTTTTTTGAATCTGGATTTTTCGTTTTTATTTAGAAAAAAACCTTTTTTTTTTTTTATTAGGCCGTTGCAAATATTTTTTGAAGTTTATGTCCCTCGACTCTGACCAAAGTCGAAGGGGGGACAAAAAAAAATAAAAAAGTATAAAAATTGAAATTACGAGCCATGATTTCAACATTTTTATTAAAAAAGTGTTTTTATAGTAGTTTATGCAACAAGTTGCAAAAAGAAGATTTTTTCAGCACGAGTCGTACATTTATCCAACGAGGTTTACCGAGTTGGATAAATACGACGAGTGCTGAAAAAAATCAAGTTTTGCAACGAGTTGCTTACAACATTTTTTGCAATTCCGAAAAACGCTTCTTGAATGGAATTTTATGTCAAACATTCATGTGTTTAGTAAATTCATCGTTCAAAACAAAAAAAATATTTTAAAATGTTACTTTTCGATAATAGTGTTGAAAAGTTCAACTTTTCAGCACCGATTTCAGTGCGGAAAAGTGGAACTTTTCAGCACTGGTATTGAAAGGTATTAATTTTCCTTGTTTTTTTTTTTTTTTGGTAGGGAAAAGTAGGCCGTTTCGTTTGTCCAGAAGGACAGGAAAAGTTGACAGTTTTACAGCGGAATTGCAAAAAATGCATTATACACCTATCCAGTTGTTTTGCTATCATTAGTTTCCAAAATATCTAAGTAATGACGATTTTTTTTGCGAAAAATATTGTTTTTGCGGTGCTGTACATTGGAATTTCATAAAAATTCAAAACATTTTTAAACAAGCCCAAACATGCTGAGTATGATTATCAATGCAGAAAAATGCATTTTAGGTTGTTTTCAGTTGATTAGACTTCTATTTTCATAAAATTTTTGAATTTTTTAGGATTTTTTTTGCCCCCTGATTTTTCAGACCAATTTTGAAGGGGTGGGGGGGGGGGCCTTAATGATTTCTAGACTGCTAAGTCCCATAAAAAAATAATTATTTATTTTTTATATTTTTTATTTCTAGAGTAAATTTTCAAAACAACCTATGAGTCATGAGTTCCCTATGCAGAAAGGACCTTTTGAAAATTGAATCAAAATTATTTTAATTACTTCTGTTTTAATTTTATTGAAATTTAGTAATATTTTTTTTTAATTTTGAGATTATTTTCATTTTTTAAATTTTTTATATCATTATAATTTTTTAAATTTTTGAAATTTGTTTTTCTATTTTCATTTTTTCCCATACTTGATTCGACTTTTCCGTGCACGACTTTTCCGTTATGCATAATTCAATTTGATGCGGTAGCAAACAGGCTGAATTCCGGTTAGCAAAGTGAAATTCCGAAGAACTGAAAGCAAATTTGCTACCGCGACAGGAACCGCGGTGGGGTTGACGTCGGGTGCAAATTTTGTTGAATCAAACCTCACACAGGCTGATTCTACAAAATATTTTTCTGCGTTTGATTTGCTTCAATGTTTGCCACCAGCGCTGGGGATGCACTTATGGGACTATAAAATCAGGAGCAATATTTGCAAGGGGCGGTACGACATTGCTCTTACGGCCTTTCATTACACGAGTTTAAATGCGACAAAAGGCCGTAAGAGCAATGTCGTACCGCCCCTTTCAAATGTTGCTCCAGAAATGGTTCGTGATAGTTCAAAATCTGGTAGGTATAGTAGATAAGATTTTTTTAAAACATAAATCTTGTTTTTAGGTAAATATCTAAAATCTGTAAAAAAATCGATTTTGATTTTTGAAGGTTTTTTTTGAGTTTGAAAAATAATTCCTAAAAGAAAAACACCTTTAAAAAAAATAATTTTTGCAATTCCATCGTGAAACTATTTACTTTTCCTGTCATTCTTGAACGACGAAATAGCATACTTTTCTGTACCAAAAATAACAGAATCGAATAGCAACTCATTTCAAAATAAATGCTGAAAAGTTATACTTTTCAGCACTCAAATGGGACTTCAGAAAATTTTGCATTTTTTATCAAGAAAATGGCTAGAATTTGAAAATTAATACATAAGATCCCCGCAGTGTGCTTGATTCAGCAGCCAAATTGGCACCGCTGGAAACGTGCTACTGAGCAAATCTAAAACTTGGAATCCAAGCGATAGATTTGCCACGTAATTAGATCTCTGCGGTGGAGATGCCCTTAATATTGCTGGGTGGCTAGTTCAGGGTGATGCACTAAAAATGGCTTTAATTGACGCAAAAAAAATCTTTCAAACATTTTTTACATTCTTTTAGTTTGCTACAGAGAATAAACGCACAATATTTTTTTTGGATGAAGCTGTTTTTATCCTTTATTACCTTTTTTTGTTATTTCTTATCATTTTTCCTCCTAACTGCGCCGTTGTTTCCACACTTAATTTATCTGCAATTATGTTTGATGACTTCCGGCACTGTTCCCACACAGTTTGGCTGTCACAGTTTTTCTTTATTTTTGTTATTTTGCATTACCTCAAATTACTACAGATTAAAAATAACACACAAGCATATCTACCCCCGCACATTCTCACACACTTTCGCTCAACAGTATCACACCCACTCACACACTTAATTTAGTTATTTTTCTTCTTTTTATGATTTTACTTATCGTAGCTTGTAGTAGTATTATCATCATCATCATTCAGTAGCAATAGTACTTGTTTCCGCTTCTACTTAGTAAATTTTGTTGCTTTTTTTTGTATAGAAAAAAGAAAGGAGTGAACTCTAATATCGCGTTTCCTTTACCCCTCCTCTCCAAACCTCGTTTTCTATCTAATATAAATTTGCAGCGTGTGTGTGTGTGTTTGTTCTCGCGTTTGACTTGCTTTAATATTTTCAATTAAACATTTGCATTTGTTGTTGAGCACACGGCGATCGATTACATTCACACCCACCGCGCACACACTCGCACGGAGCAAAAGGGGACTGCTGGCTGCCATTTCTGCGGTTGCTTTCTCCCGCTTAGGCGACGTAGTTGTATTGATTCTGGTTGTCCTTGTCCCGCTCCATGTAGTCCCGATCGATGAGCGATTCGATCCGTTTCTTCAAGTCAGCCGGCTGTTAAAAAAAGGGGGTCGGATTTTAGATTCGGAGCACTGGTTTTAGACAAGAGAGGGGCGCTTACCTTTACAGGGAACGTCAGCTGCTTGTAGAGCTCGCTGATGAGCAGATTGTGGCTGAGCGTTTTCCGCATCTTCATGATGCGCACGATCGCGGCGTCGATCTGGTACTGCCGGTCCTGGTAGACGCGTTCCTCCGTGGCTTTCTGCTCTTCCGTCTGAAAAACGAAACAAACAGTAAGAGCCACCTATGAACTTTGTAAAAGCAAGCTCCAATCGTACCGTTTCCTTCATCTGGATCTGGTTGATCTTAATCCTAAAGAGCTTATTCGTAAATTCATTGTTGAACTGGAACTTGTCATTGTCTTCGACCTCGCGCCCCTTCGGGATCTTGGAGACGACGCGGGCCTTGCCGCAGGCCAGCGACTGCAGCGTACGGCGCAGCTCGCCGTCCTGGAAATTAGATAAGACATTACAATCATGAAGTCGCGGAACTCTCAGTCGAAACTCACCTCAATGTTTATCGCAGCCTTAATCTCCTCGAACGTAATGGTCGGACTGTAGTTGAACAGCAGCAGCACCAGCGCTTGGAACAGTGAAACCTGCAGGTCTTTCGGGCCCTAAAAAAACAAAATCAAACCTTCATAACTCCGTTCTAGCCGTCAATCCTAAATTCAACACTCACAGCATCGAAGCGCGCCTTCAGCACGCAATGGCCGAGCGTGGGCTGCCACTGGAGCTTCCGGCCGCTGTGCTTCGCCAGGTAGAACTTGTTGAAGATGGACTGGTACTGGAGCAGCTCCTGGGGCAGCGTCACCTCCATCACCGGGTACGTCGGCCAGAAGCCCATCGTCAGGATGTTGACGGTGAGGTCGATGTTCTGCAGCTCCTTGCCCTCCGAGTTGGCCATGTACTGCGGGGGGAAATGTGTCATTAGAAGTCACTTTCAGCATCGTTCACACAAACTCACCTGCCGGAACGCAATGTTAATGTCCCTGCTGAGCTCCATGTCCTTGAACATGCCCTCGAGCTTGGAGGTGAAGCCGCCGCCGCACTCCTGCTTCAGCTTCGACAGCATACTCTTCTCGGCGTCAACGGAGGCCGACTTGCCGACGAGCAGCCGCTTGGCGAGGTCCTTCTTGTAGAACGCCTCGAACACGTCCTTGCCGTGGATGAACCGGAACTGGACCATGATCTTGTCCAGGATCTGCTCGAGCTCCTCCTCGGTGGCTTCCTTGTTGCCGGCGCGCAGCTTCATGTCCACGTACTTGGCGATCAGCTCGGCCGGCTTGTTGGACCGCTGGTTGACGAAGAACTCGAACGCTTCGCGCAGCGAGTTGGAGAACTTTTCGTTCTTGTCGAAGCACTTGGTCACGATATTGTCCAGTTTGTCCTTAAAGTCCAGCAGGTCCTGCACCATGGACTTGTCCTTCTCCGGGTCGATGACGATGGTGCGACCTTTCTTCTTGATGTACGCGTTGAACGACGCGCACAGCTCGATGGTTCCGTTTTTGACCCGGCTAAACAGCGAATAGAGCAGGGACAGATCGGTCAGGCGGTTCTCTTCTAACAGCTGATCGAGGCCCTTCTGCAGGATGCCGGTAATGTGCTCGGTGATGAGTTGCCGCTCGACCGTCACAATCAGCTGGTGCTTCGTGCAACTGTCCAAATAGTGCAGCAGACGTTCATTTTCCTCCTGCAAACGCTTATCCACGTGCAGCAGATACTCCGGAACTTCGAGCACTTCCATCTTGGCCTGCCCCTCCGACTGGTACAGATGCTTCGTCGCGACCAGGAACTTTTGCTCGAACGCTTCCTTGTAAATCTGCAAATCGGACAACATCCGGAGCAAACTCTTGAGCAGTGCCCGATCGACGGCATCCCCATTCCGTTCCTTTTCGATCAGAATCAGAATCCCCTCAACGGTGCGTGCCTGCACGAGCGTGTTCATCGCTATGTGATCCCGGAACAGCTCCAGCCCCATGTCCCAGATCGAGTGGACGGTCGGATTCTGCAGCACGTACGTCCGGTCCAGATACAGGAAGATGCTGCGAATCATAATCATCTGCTGACAGTGCGACTGCCAGCAGTCGTTCATCTTCTTCAGGTAGACCAGCTTGTCGATGGACTCGGCCATGAACGGCGTAATGTTGGCCTTGACGTGCTGCTCCGCGAGCGCCGTCAGATTCACGTACAGCTGCGAGTCCATCTTGTGCGAGCACATGTTCTCCACCGCTTGGTACAGCTCCTCGAGCGAGTACTCGATCCGTTTCGACAGCTGGATGGCGATGACCGCTTCGCGCAGCTTCTGCCATGTCGTCTCCTGGTAGTTCTCCGGTAGTGTGGGCTTGGCTGTGAAGAAGGCAGAAACAAAAAACATTGCAATGTTAGTCAAAGCCACGAATGAACGAAGCAGTAAAAAAGATTGACCTTCCCTCAATGCAACTACACACAACTGTTAAAGCAAGTTGCAAAGTGTTTTGCCCCGCTTTGTATTTGCTTGTGCGCTTTTTGTTGCTGTTTATGTCGAGCGGTAATAATTCCATAAATCACGCGGAAAATGAGCGTATTAATCGCTTCAACGGCGTTCCATAATGGCACTGCATAGGTTGAAACTCAAGTGTTGTGAATTTATTTTATTTTAAGTAATATTTGTAAATATCTATTGCTTTAAAAAAATATATACTAAAATAGGTTTCTGAATAGAAAAAAAAACATTTTTACTCAACTCCTCTACGACATTAATGAAACTTGGTAGACATATTGTAAGCCAAATTGCGTACGAGGATTACATTTGAGAAGGGCGTAAGTAATTTAAATATTTTTAACCTTGCCAAAAACAAGGTTTGTTTGGATTGATTGTTTCCAATTACTTGAATATACAATGTTATTTGTTAGACTTCATCTCGGGCTTTGACAGAATAGAGCCGTCATTACACTACGGAGCAGTTCTCTCAGATTTCGGTCATTCGTTTTTTTGTATTTTTTAATCCGACTGAAACTTTTTTGGTGCCTTCGGTATGCCCAAAGAAGCCAATTTGCATCATTAGTTTGTCCCTATAATTTTCCATACAAATTAGGCAGCTGTTCATACAAAAATGATGTATGAAAATTCAAAAATCTGTATCTTTTGAAGGATTTTTTTGATCGATTTGGTGTCTTCGGCAAAGTTGTAGGTATGGATATGGACTACACTGAAAAAAAAAAATGATACACGGTAAAAAAAATTTGGTGATTTTTTATTTAACTTTTTGTCACTAAAACTTGATTTGCAAAAAAACACTATTTTTATTTTTTGATATGTTTTAGAGGACATAAAATGCCAACTTTTCAGAAATTTCCAGAATGGGCAAAAAATCTTTGACCGAGTTATGATTTTTTGAATCAATACAATTTTTTTCAAAAAATCGCATATTGGTCGCAAACATTTTTCAACTTCATTTTTCGATGTAAAATCGAATTTGCAATCAAAAAGTACTCAAGTGAAATTTTGATAAAGTGCACCGTTTTCAAGTTAAACCCATTTTTAGGTAACTTTTCTGAAAATAGTCTCAGTTTTTCATATTTTTTAATTAGTGCACATGTTTGCCCACATTTGAAAAAAATATTTTTGAAAAGCTGAGAAAATTCTCTAATTTTGCTTTTTTGAACTTTGTTGATACGACCCTTAGTTACTGAGATATTGCCATGCAAGTGTTTAAAAACAGGAAAATTGATGTTTTCTAAGTCCCACCCAAACAACACACCATTTTCTAATATCGATATCTCAGCAACTAATGGTCCGATTTAAAATGTTAAAATATGAAACATTCGTGAAATTTTCCGATATTTTCGAAAACAATACATTAAAATTTTTTAAATCAAGACTAACATTCCAAAAGGCCCAAACATTCAACATTACGCCCTTTTTAAATGTTAGTCACGAATGTTTCATATTTTAAGATTGAAAATCGGACCATTAGTTGCTGAGATATTGACATTACAAAATGGTGTGTTGTTTGGGTGAGACTTACACTGAAAGAAAGACACATAGCAATATCACATGTTTCACACGTGATTCTGCCCCATACGACTTTACATAGGAATGTAATGTGCAAATCACTTAAACAAAATTCATCGCGCGTCGTGGTAGATTCAAAGATAAATCACGTTAACCTCACGTGCGATTGCACATGATTATCAAATGAAATGTTTATGGGAATGAAATGAATTGCACATTAATATCAAATGATTTTCTGTTCAGTTTCAAGTGAAAATTTTATGTAGCATATTATTGAAATACGTTTCATATGTTTTTGAGTTTTGCCTTTTATTCGTTTTCGTTTCGTTTTACGGAGCAAGGTGGGGGACGCGGCCTCAAGTCAGTCCAAGTCCGGTTTCTTGTGGAAAAAATGGTAGTGGCCGAACTAGTATTGCATACAAAATGAACACCACCGGAAGATATAGGGGATCGGGAGGGGGAAGGTGAAAGAAAATTAGTGTAGGTGTGAGTAGTAAGAACTTGGATGACATGAGCAGTTACGGTAATCTAAGGTTAACACTGAATAAAGGAAATCTGAAATTATGATCCAAAGTAAAACAGGCCCGGAGAAATTAAATTATGAGTAAATTTAATAAGAAAATATAACTAATCGCAGATTTATACAAAGGAAACCTATGATGTATTTCAAATTTAAAGGAAATTAAAAAAAATACTGGAAAACAAAAGATGGAAACCAACTTGTCTAGGGAATATAAATCTTGAGGACTTTTTTCTGGGCCCCCTGTCGCGTCCGTCAGTAGTCTTGTCGTACATTACAACTAGAACCAGATCTGCTAATAAAATAGTACACTCCGACCAGTTCAACTGATCATTTAAGTCCAATTATTCATTTACGGAAAACTAACTAACTTGAATCAACAACCTAAACAAAACTGTCTGAAAGTAACTTGAATCTCAAACCCCGAAATTATAATTGCAAAGCCAAACATTCCTTTACCTTGTTTTTAAACCTGACTTGCCGCTTCCAAAACCAATAAACATAAATGAACAGTTCATACTTTACAAGTTGCATACTCTTCGTTAAGAAGACTATTTCTTGCCTTCCATTTCATTAGGGCACAGAAGCTCTGCAAACAAGAGTGTATCCCTATCATACTTAATATAAACTGTCAATTGAGTGAAAGAGATGAACTCCTGTTCACAAAACTAATGTGTCCATTTGAAATGTTAGGCTCCATTTGATCGTCAAAACTCCTGTAAATCCTCGATTCGCAACAATGGTCGATACAACCATAATCCGAAAACCGTTAGTTCAACAGATTAACGAATTTTGTCCGATATCATTTCATTATTGATTGATCGAGACTCTATGGATGTTTTGACAATTCCGAATGGTTAGTATATCACTTTAATTATAATCAGAGATTCTGATAGCATCACTTAACTCGTTTACACAGAACTGTCGGCCTGGAATTATTAAACAATCTAAAGTTACAAAAAAAAACTAGCTATTCTGAGTGCCTTGCAAAAAACTTATTAATAAAAAAAATACCAGATCCTAACCTAACACCCTCATTAAGAAAGGAAAAAATCACGCTTCTGTTTTTGTGATTAATTAAATTATTTAATATAATCCCACAATGCCTAGAAGAGACCTCTCTTACTGTTGTGCGTAAGCGTTGCTTTGCTTTATGAATTTCTACCTAAGCTAACGATGTATCAAAAAGATTTAAACCTGTTCCTACCAGATTTTATAAACAAGAATATTGAGATGCAAATAAAAAATTAATATCTTGCAATTTTACATAGTATAAAAGTTGTGATTTCTATCAACACAAGTATATGAATATAAAATAAATGTGTGATATAAATCAACATCGGAAACCATCTTTGCAAATGCAAATATTGTAAGTTAGTTTAAATCAATTGTTTGGTTTTCTCTGGTTTTTACTTACCACCAGCGCACAAATGTTAAAAAAAACGATGGAAATTTGCTGGTAAAACAATCTTTCCTTCCGGACAGCAAATTTCGCACCACCACCGTCCGTAGCCATCTTACAAATGAAGATTTTTTCGCCACACGCTTTCATAATCAAATCATTTCAATCTAACGTGTTTTCCACCACGAAATCAAAGGAAATGTCAAATGGGGCAAATCCAAGTGGATTTCATTTGAATATGAAGTGAACAGCATGCGAGAAATGAGTGAAAGGTCTTTCGATAGCGATCTGCTGGTTTTTAATGATTTTCATAGCCATTTGAAATGTTAAACATGTGTAGGTCAAAGGAAAAACACGTGAATTTATTGTGTTGATTTTTGGAGGCTCTCACGTGAAAAAACACTTGAGATTGCAATGTTGGTTTCTTTCAGTGTGGCAATATCTCAGCAAAGAAGGGTCGTATCAACAAAGTTTAAAAAATGCAAAATATAGAAAATTTTCTTAGCTTTTAAAAAATATTTTTTTCAAAGGTGGGCAAACATGTCACTAATTTAAAAAAATGAAAAACTGCGACTATTTTCAAAAAAGTCACCTAAAAATTGATTTAACTTGAAAACGGTGCACTTTATCAAAATTTCACTTAAATACTTTTCGATTGCAAAATTGATTTTACATCGAAAAATGAAGTTAAAAAAATTTTGCGACCAATTTTTCGATTTTTTGAAAAAATTTGTATTGATTCAAAAATTCATAACTCGCTCAAAGATTTTTTGCACAACCTGGAAATTTCTGAAAAGTTAGCATTTGATATCCCCTTAAACATATCAAATAATAATAATAATAGTGTTTTGTTATGTAAATCAAGTTTTAGTGACAAAAAGTTAAATAAAAAATCACCATTTTTTTTACCATGTATCATTTTTTTCAGTGTAGTCCATATCCATACCTACAACTTTGCCGAATTCGCAATTCGCAATTCGCAATTTTCAGTGTAAGAACGGGCCTTGACCGATCTTATGCACCAGGTTCCCGACGAACACGCACTGCCCTTACACCTACATCTCACCCTTGCTCTGAGTCAGTACGAGCAACACGCTAGAACACGCTTTGAGTGTTCGTGCCAGGCATGCACACCTTCTTTTCCGGTTACGCATTTTAACTCGGCCGGGGGTGGTACATTACGTAGGGTTTGATGCAAGTATAAGCGCGCCTAACAATTTATAGTGTGCCTATCAATTTTCATTAAAGCAAGTACTGTTTTATTTTTAGTTTGAATTCAAAAACTAATTGTTATTTACTGTCTATTGTTTTCTCCTGAAATCTTCCCTAATGTTGAATCGTGTTTATCTGTTGCTATTTCTTTTGTCGCGGTGTTTTGTTACAATATTTTGGTCCTAAGCATTTTAGAAATGTTTTTCATAAGTACAATAGTAATATTTTTGTTAATCCTTTAATCATTCCATAAATTGATTAAGGGCTCGAACCTCACTTGCTTAAGAAAAAGGTGAAGTTTCAAAACAATAGATAGTGAAGGAAATATACTATGTAAAGAATCAATAGTAAAAGAAAGATAGTAGAAATTAGAAATTATTCAAATAGAAAAATAAAGAAAAGGCACATGATAAACAAAATTGTCATCGCTGCCAAATTAAGGGAAAGCAGACAGTTTGTTACAGCAGCATCAATTGGTAAAATAGAGTGGAAAAGCGTTGAGAAATAAGAGAATCAAATAAGTAAAATCGAAATCAAATGAAGGATAGTAAACAGACGTCGTTTTAGAAAATCAGTGAAACATAATAAACAGAAGATAGCTGTTAGCTGGAATGAAGAGAAGAGAAACCCCGTTCTGCGATGCGCAGGTACATCCACAGCAGTTGACTCAACATACTGCGAATCAAAACAATACCGTCTACAATCACAAATTACTTCCCTTTCCCACATTGTCGCGCCCCTTTCTTTTAGCCGTCTCGACTCTGACCCGCGGTGGTCAAAGGTTTACGATCCGTTTCCACAGGCCACCAGCTAGGTCATCATGAAAACCAAGCCAACGTGGAGGTAAGAAAATAGGACACTCGCAAGGAACCAGAGCTATACTGTTCTGATCAAGATAATTCGGATGATCTAACAGAACTACGGATGTAGTTAGTTACGCTCCTTCCAGGATGTTCCTTACGTGGACGTCAACCGAAGAGCACGCAACAAGGTCAGTGCCATTGCATGCTCTTAGGTATCAATCCTTGGCCTGCACCTACAACTTTGCCGAAGACACCAAATCGATCAAAAAATTCCTCAAAAAGATACAGATTTTTGAATTTTCATACATCATTTGTGTATGGCCAGCTGAAAAAAAAATGTATGGAAAATTATATAGACAAACTAATGATGCCAAATGGCTTCTTTGGGCATACCGAGGGCACCAAAAAAGTTTCAGTCGGATTAAAAAATACAAAAATTAAAATTTAAGAAAAAATACCAATTTTGTAGAGAACTGCCGAACTGCTCTATAGAGCAAACAAACAAACAAACTCGCACTTTTTGATAGTTTTCCCGTTTGCCTGCTTTGTTTGTTTGCCTGGAATGGTTTGTACAAACGTCAGCCGCCTGCATACATTTAGCCTTGTTTACGAGTTTGTCGCAAACAATTTTGCGAGTTTTGCAAACTGTCAAACACGAAAAAGTGCGTGTTTGTTTGCGGTAGTGTAATGGCTCCTTAAGTATACAGTCCAGACTTGATTATCCAAAGTCGAACCATGAAAAAAAAAAAGATTTTTCGGTGTTTTTTTTTGTAGCTTTTAAGTATAACCCATAAACTACTTTAAGGTGATTTAGAATTTTTCAATTTTAGATGGCGACTAAAATGGCGATGATAAAACACAGTCCAGACTCAATTATCCGAAGGTTTGGCTTCGGACAATCAAACCACGAAAATAAAAGTTTTTTCTTATTTTTTAATTTTCTTGTTTTTAACATCAAATTCGCGTTCTGCGACCCCATTTTAGGCAAAAATTAATAGTTGATGGCCTATTAAATTACAAAATGAATTTTCAATATTACATCGCCGCCATCTTGGATTTTAAAAGTCTGAATCACTTCAGCGAAGCTAACGGGTCATACTTAAGCTCTACCATCAAAAATTAGACAACAACAATAATTTTTTTTTCGTGATTCGATTTTTTTAATTTTTAAAGTAATCAACCATTTAAATTTGAATAAAATGGGTTCACCGTTAAGTCATTCCAGGTGTAGGAGTCGTCTCCATATCTTAAGTACAAACAACACACCAAACCAAGCCTACTCCGGTGGAATCGCTGGCGGCGGTTGGACTCGCAATCCAAAGGTCGTCAGTTCAAACACTGGGGTGGAAGGTTCCTTGGAGTAAAGAGAGGTTTGGGTGCTCTCCCCATTCAAGCCTTCGGACTCCTAGGTTCGAGCAGAAACTTGCAATAGAGACCACGATCGAAACTTCGGAAAATCGAGGCTTCGGATAGTGGAGTCTGGACTGAATTACAAACAAACTTTCTGATCTATTAAAAAAAATAATAAGGAAATATTATAAAACCTATTAAATTAGAAAAAATATCTTTTTATAGACCTTCTTTTCAAAAGTTCAGCTTGACTTCAACATTTAGAAATTATGCTGATTTAGAAATCAGCAAATTTCGCAAAAGTTTCATTTTTAAACATTGAAAATCGCCTTAGAAAAAATCATTTTCATCGATTCCAATTCTTTGTGAACTGTATCTAGAAACTAATTGCCTGGATTTTCAAGATCAAGGGAGAAAATTGTAAACAATTTTTTCAACCTTTCAAACATATTTTTCAAGTGTACTTTTCGTTCAAGAAGTATTTAATAAAGGGGAAAAATCGAAAAGAAATCGAAAGTTTATACCTAAAATTAGCCATAACTTGAAAATTGTACACTCCATCAAAATAATATTTAAGTGTTTTTGGATTGCAAATTCGATTATGTTTTTTTTTGTCCAGGTTTCAGATTTTTCACAAAAAAAAAAAACAGATTTTGCACCATGACGCACTATGTCTCAGAAAATGTATTTTTTGCCCCCTAACTGCCGTTCTACGCATAATAGTCCCATGTCCAAAAAAGTGCAACGAAGAAAAACGCGATTGAAATTTTTCGACCGACTTCTGTGTTTTTACGCACAATTGTCCCGTGGGTTCCTATTCGCTTTATGTGTCCCTAATCGCCCCAGTGAGCAGTTTATCACTCTTGTTTGTGATTCTCTTGCGAGGCACAATGCTTCGTAAAACTAATGATTCCGTGTAAGAAAATATTTTGTGGGACAATTACGCATAGAAGTGTAACGATGGGACAAACAGACTTGGTGTTGTTTTTAACGAGTTTCCGTACAAAGTACTAGATTTTATGTGTTTTTTTTAAACTAAACTTGAAAATGTTAAAAAGTGAAAATCGTCCAAAATTAGATGGGACAAATATGCGTAGAACGGCCACTAAGCCATATAAAAAAATCGGAAATTAAAAAAAACGTAACTGTGTCAATTTTATGCCAAATCGGTTAAGGTTTAAGGGTCGCTTTTTATCGTTGAAATTTATATGGGGAAAATCGCAAAATGTATGCTGAAAACATCGCTTCCGGATTTTGGCACTGTTTCAGTTATCGTTGAAAATCGTTGAAAATAATTCAGAATACATACCTACATTCTTCTTTATTAAAGGTTTTTTTTTTGTCACATAAATCTAGATAATTTTCCAAACTCCATGGTTTTTCGCTCTGATTCACACGTATCTAATATTAGTAAATTTTTTAAATAATTAGGCTACCCATATGACCACATTTTTTATGTTGCAAAACATGCACTTCCAATCAAATCAGTCTGCAAATTACTATCGTTTTCGTATCGACTACACGCACAGCATGGACAAGGCGGGGGAGGTCATACAAACCACCAACAGCGGCGGCAACGACAAGTGGAACAGAATTAAACACTTTATATGTACAAGTCCACCTCGGAGCATATCCGTATATGAAAAGAAGGCAGCAGCAGCAGCAAAAAAAAACCTTCAAGGTAAGCTATTTTCGACGAGAAATCGCAATCTTTTTTTTTTGTTTTGTCTTATGTTCTGAGCGCTGTTTTCGTCACCGCGTCGCAGTGAGGGTTAAAGCTGTACTTACTTTTGAAGTTTTTGATGACAATCTTCTTAATGTCCCCGGGCTTCCCGGTTCCGGTGTTGGTGGTCATCTTGATCACCGCTCCGTTCGTGTTGCTGAGGGCGGAAAAGTTGGCCCTCTTCCGGTCGTTCTCGGCCAGATTCATGGCCGCCGACGTCGTCAGCTGGTGCTCTTCCAAGCTGCTAGATCCTGCACCTGGTTTCAGTCTCTTTCCGGGAAGGTCCCGACTTCCAGTTCCTCCACCTCCACCACCACCACCTCCGGCACCCAACGAGTCTCGCTTGCGTTTCGAAATTGTGACCGAATTAAGCGTGCCAGCCGCGTCCCGAAACTGGCAAATTTCCGAAACTCCGAAGCCACAAGAACAAAAAAAAAATAATAAAAATTTATTCCTCTTCCGAACTGTGGACGACGAGGCTGATGACAATCCTGCCTCGCGTGATTGTTGTTGCTTTCGCGGAGCTGTCAAAAAGGAAGGCGCGAAATGTTTCACGACACGCGCGGTGAAATGTTTCACGTCACACCAACACCACTGGCCGTGGCCGAAATGTCGACCAGAATCCAAATTCCAAAATTCACACCACTTTGCAGGCGATTTTCACCTCGAACCGAGCACTTCCCCCGGGAACCGATACCACTTTCGGCCACGATGCGTCCAGCGGAACCGATAACACGCGCGCTTAACGATACGGCGCTCCGATAACGGGGTAAATTCGACGCGATTCGAACCGCGAATCCTTTTCCGAATGGCCGCGACCGTCGATGCGATTTGCTGTCTGGCTGCTTGCAGCTGTCAAATTGAAGAGGACGGCAGGGGTGCCTAAAATCGTCATGTTCAACATTGACATTAAATTTTAAGGAGTTTTTTTTTGTGTATTTTGGGTGTTTTAGAAACCGCTTTGAGTCAGGGTTATCCTGCCCAAAAATCATAATTTTGTTTATTGGAAAAAAAAACTCAATTTTTTTTGCAAGCGATATAAATTCATTAAAAATTAGTGGGGTCTTCAAAAATCATCAAAAATCGAAAAATTGAGTGTTTTTATGAACTGTTACCACATAGTAGATTGATATCATTCGATTGTAATTTCTCGATCTATTATTCTAAATTTTAATATTCAGAAATAAAAAATCTCAAAAATTATTTTAAAAATTCAAAAACTTTAAAATTGGAACATCAAAAAATGCAAAAAAAAATTCATAATTTAATACATATGAAAATTGAAAGGAAAATTCTGAGACATTAGAATTTGGAAATTAAATTTAAACATATTATTTTTAAATAATTTTTTTCAGTTTTAATATTTTTTTTTAGTTGTCTATTTTTTTCAAATTTACTGTATTTAGATTTTTCGAAGTTTTATATCTTTATTTAAAAAAAAGGAATGGCTTAGAATAAGGGAAATAATCGATTTTATAATTTTTTGATCAAAACTCTTAAACTTTTAAACTTTTTTAAAAATATTGAAAATGTTTAAATTTATTTTTTTCAAACAGCTTTTTAAAATTTCGTTCGTAATTTCTGGATTCACGATCGAGTTTCTTAATGGCAATTGGCTTAAGTCGTGTCGATGATAGATAAAGATTTGACGACGGTAGATCTAAATATGACTATTGAAAAATCTCGATCGTGAGTCGAGGAATTACTATCGAGTGCAATAATCGCCACTTTAGATTGTAGGAATTAAGAAATTCCTAGAATTCAAAATTCAAATGAAGCTCATTCCCATGCGAACTGAAATCCTATAAACAAATTGATAGATTTTCTCAACTGTTTTTCCACGACCAATAAAGCCAACACAATTTGGAATTATAATCTTTATTTTCATTACTCGCTAGCAAAATGCCTTCCAACGCAACTTTCTATCGCTTCTTCCAGGTGTACTTCCGGCGGGCTCCGGCCTGGCCCGGCTTCTTGCGCTCCCGCCGACGATAGTCCCGCTGCAGCAGACCCGCAATCCGCATCCGATCGATCGTGTCCGCGTCCACAAAGCTGCGCAGTCCCATCGCGATGCCCCAGCGGATGGCACCGGCCTGGCCGGCAAAACCTCCCCCCTCGACGTTCGCCACAATGTCCACCTTGTTGACCATATCGGCGAAAACCAGCGGGAAGAGCACCTGCTCGCGCGATTGAATTGCCTCGAAGTAGGTGATGTCCTGGCCGTTGATGGTGATCTTGCCGGTGCCGGGTACGGTCACGGTCACGTCCGCTCGGGCCGTCTTGCGCAGACACTCGTACACGGTGACGAAGGCACGTCCGTCGGCGTCGAACTGAGGCTGCGGCAACTGGTCGGCATCGGTCTTGGCCAGAAGGGGCTTCCGGTAGCGGTTGATAAACTCCTGTTCCCGGTACGAGTACGGATGCTGAAGCAAACGTTCCATCGCCAGGACAAAGTTGTCGTACTCCGTGTCGGTGAGGTCCTCAAGGAGAATCTTCTCCAACGCATCCTTGTGAATCCATTCCGACCCAGACGCTTCCAGCTTTTGGCTCTCGTCTGGCTTCAACTGCTTCCTCATCATCCGGTCCTCGAATCCGTTCAGGTTGTTGATGTTTTCAACGACGTCATACAAAAGCTTGCTGTAGTTTGGCCTGCTGGTGTAGAACATGCTGTGGAACGGCCGTCCCGTCTCATCGAACTCGGCCGCCTTCCGCTGCGGGATCACCTCCTCTGGGGGCTTCATCATGGGGCGTGCCCGCTTGTCGTACAACCCAGAAGGAAACAGATACTGGATCGCCCGGTCAATGTCGTCCTGGGAGAACGTTTCCGGATCTTCACCCATCATGTTGGCCAAGTGGCGCTTGCCAAGCTTAAACTCCGTGTTCTGGATGCGCATAAACTCGTCGTGGGCCTTGGCCCGCTCCAGATAAGACTTCATGGCTTTACTCGTTTTCACGACCTTTTTCTGCTGTTCCGCGGGGGCGGCGACGGCAGTCGATTCGCTCGCGGTCGTTCTCGAGGACAACACGGTAGGCCATCGCGCTGCGAGTGGGGCCACAGTGCGGGCCAGTCGCAGGCACTGCACTTTGGTAATTAGTTCACCAATGCTCAGCATTTTTCAACGCGAAAAATGCAATTTTTACTTTTTTACATAACCGAAAGCCCCGCAACGAGACGACGGAGAGCGCACAACTTGTTTACTGTTTTGACAGCTGCCCGCACATGTTTTCTTCGCGATGAGGGGTCGTCCATTACTGATGCGTTTAAAAGTTACAGTAGAGGCTCTCGGTAGTTTTACTCCAAGAATGAGTAAAATCTAGAAGAATCAATTTGAAGTTACAATTCGACGGTAACATTTCAAAAGGCATCATGTACATTTTGACACTTTCTGGGTTATTGTATATTCTGAAAGTACTTCTAATAAGCTACCTCTCCACCAAGAATGAGCAAAAGTTACTTCAGTAAAGTCTGTTTAATCATGATTTTAAATAAAGTAACATAAACAAAATCTCTGCCATCAGCAGTCCCTGTTTTTATAGCCCTGTCAACCTGTCAAACAAAAGGCTACATAAACCTCGTGACGAAAAAAAAGCAACAAGAAAAAAGCGCCTTGTACATTCGGCGAAGAAAAACGAATCATAACAAAGCGCCCCCCTCAGTGACAGCAGGGTGATATCGACTTTGGTGATTTCAAAAGAAGTTATGTTTGTTTTTCTCAAATAAAATTACGGAAATAATGTTTTATTGAATATGGATGATCAAGTATCAACAAAAGCAACGTTTTTCATCGTTTGTTATCATTAGAACATCTTATTTTGCTTTTATATAAAAATGGTAATTGAAAATGGATGCTCAACATTCAAATGCGTTTTTCTCAAAACGCATGGTTTGTACATGATGCTTTTTGAAATGTTGGCGTCGAATTTCGCTGCAATAGGGTATTAAAGCCCTATGAAAATGTTGATATACAACGATTGAAAACATGTTTAAAAACCATTTCTGATCACTTTTATTTATTTTAATGCAAAAAAAAAAGATGACAAGACAACATTTTTTCGATGGATCAACAAATTACAAAAGGCATCATGTACATTTTGACACTTTCTGGGTTATTGCATATTCTGAAAGTACTCCTAACAAGCTACCTCTCCACCAAAAATGAGCAAAAGTTACTTCAGTAAAGTCTGTTTAATAATGATTTTAAATAAAGTAACATAAACAAAATCTCTGACATCAGCAGTGCCTGTTTATATAGCCCTGGTATGTCAAATAAAAGACTACATGAGCAATTCTCTACCAAAACCAGAAATGGATTTTATTTGTATTTTTTGTTTTGGCTCACACTTTGTGGGGGCCTTCCCTATGACCAAATATGCTATTTTGCGTCATTGGTTCACCCATTTGTTTATTTGTTTAATTTGTACAAGTCTCCATAAAATTTTGGCAGCTGTCCATACAAAAATGGTATGTAAATATTCAAACAGCTGTAACTTTTGAGTGAATTTTCTGATCAATTTGGTGTCTTCGGCAAAGTTGTAGGTATTGTTGAGGACTTTTGAGGAAAAAATAGGTACACGGAAAAAAAATTGTAGATTTTTTTATCAACTTTTTTTTCACTAAAACTCAATTTCCCAAAATACGTATTTTTTGATTTTCGAGATTTTTTGATATGTTTTAGGGGACAAAAATCCGCAACTTTTGAGCCATAGAGAAACATGGTCAAAAAATCTGCCGCCGAGTTATGATTTTTTGAAAAAATAGTGATTTTTGGAAAAAATCGAAGTCTCATGCAAAAACAAATTTGACATTATTTTTTAATGCAAAATTGAATTTGCAATCGAAAAGTACTTTACAGATTTTTTGATAAAGGGCTCCGTTTTCAAGATATAGCCACAGAAAGTTTGATTATAGCGAAATATTTGCAGTTTTTTGATTTTTAAAAATAGTGACCATGAGTGATCATTTATAAAAATATTTTTTTTGAAAAGTTTAGAAAATTTGCTATAAAATTGTCAGCTACCACGTGGACTAGCATCGCCTATAAAAATTACTTTTTATTACTTTTTGAACTATAGAATTACCATTTATGGTGATCCTGATACTATTTAGCTGTATTCTGAACCTCCAAATAAGAAAAAAAAAACTGTAATGGTGCAAATTTTACAATCACGTGGTAGCTGTTTGACATGCGGCGTCGTGGTGTTCATCAAGCATTCATAGCATGCTAAGGAAAATTTGATGCTTTTCTGGGGAAAACCGTTGGTTCCGAAAACCCTGGATGTATTGCCGTTGAGCTCAATGGAGGTAGAACGAATCCACCTGGACTCTTAGGGAAAGTTGTTCTTCAGACGATTCCGCTCATTTCTGGCCATCCTAGAAGTTTCTACATGTTTTCCCCAGGCCTGTAGGAGCGAATGAACGAAAATTCAAAATTTCCCATACTAATTTCCATGTAAACTTGAGCCGGCTGGAGACAAGCCAGTTTTCAACCAAATAAGCTGAAATTTGGCGTGAGAGTCCCTATGGGTAGCCCTACAAGGGGAACCACACCAGAACTTGATCTGAGAACTTTTCAAAATCCGTACCCACTCTAATATATATTCATATCGAAATCTGGTTAGGCTGCTGCAAATATTCGAGATATCAAAAAAAAAAAAATAATAATAAGGCAAAATTTTATTTTTTAATAATGTGTAACTTATCTAATCTAATCTAACACAAATGCAGCCAGTCCGGTGAAAGCATGCTGGAAAGTATTGTGAATAGATTACGCCCACGTACTTTTCTTGTCAATATTAATAATTGCTGTTCATCCGAGAATACCCGAAAATGTTCTGCAAAATTTTAAGCGGCCAGCCCTACTGCGTTGTGTTTACCGCAGAGAGGATTCGGAGAACGGATCACATTCCACAGAATCTACAGGGAAAGAAGAAGGGGTGGACATACCGTACCAAACGATCTGATTTTTAAACAAAGTGCAACTTATGATGATAAATCTCTCTCTCTCTGTCTCTCTCTGGGAGGTTTTCTAAGTGCGTTTTAGGCTGAGCCAAGAATAAAATGGGTGTCATGACAATTAAATTAATATGGAATACGTTTGTTTATTTACTTTTTTTTTATCCAATTTGAACAATTTAAATCCCATTTTCAAAAACGTTTTATTAATTTTTTTACGAAATTAGTATTTTTAATCACATTTAACTTGCGAAAATGTTGCAATGAGACATAGTTTTGAACAAAATATTTATGTCGCATTATCGGTAGCAAAATATAGATAAATCATAATTTTTAAATGACCAAAAAAAATAAAAATAAAAAAATGCAAAGACTGTCAATAAAAAAGTTTTGACTAGAACTTTATTTTATAAAACTCCAAATCACTTTACAGTTGGGTCAAAGGGTAATTTAAAATGTATTTTATTTGTAATTGAAAAATATTTTCAGACCTTAGACATTGGCTCAAGAATTGTTGAACTTGTAAACTTTAATTTCTGAATTGAAATATTATTTTATTTTGTATCCAATAAGTTTTTCATCCCAAATTATGTTATGTTTAGTTTTTTTTGGATTTTATTTTTACAATTTACTAAGGCTGGTACAAATATTTTTAAAAGTTTTTGTCACCCCCCCCCCTTCAAAATTGGCCCGAAAAATCAGGGGGCAAAAAAAATTTTTTACAATAAACTTCAAAATTTTAATGAAAATTCAAGTGCAACCAGCTGAAATCAAATTAAAATACATTCTTCTGCGTTTTAAATCATTTTTAGCATGTTTGGGTTTATTAAAAAATCTTAAGAATTTTTTGAAAATTTTCGATGCAAAATCTTTTTTTTCGATACAATTTTTGTTTTTGTCAGATCTTAGATTTTTTGAAAACTAATGATTGCAAAACAACTGAACAAGTGTAAAATGCATTTTAAAACACATTTTTCATTTAAATGTGTAGACTATGGCTTGTTATTTAAATTTTTATATTTTTTTATTTTTTTGCCCCCCCCTTGACCTCGGCCAGGGCCGAGGGACAAAAACTTGTTTAAATATTTGCATCGGCCTAAGGTTTAAAAAAAAAAACCAAAATTAAAAATTTGGGCATTCAAATTCATTTGTTTTAAAGTTTTTTGTCATGCTGATTTTTTAAATATCTTACGATTTTTTTAACGATTTCAAAGAATTGGAATAAGATTTAGGAATTATCATTTTGATCTCAATATAGCGATGGCTTAGTCAATTCAGAGTGATATTTATTTCAACCATTCAAACAGAATCTGATTCAGTAGAAGCAAAGTGTGTATGGAAGGATTGTGATATAAGTTTAAATTTATTGCCAAACAAACTGAAATCAGCAACCACGTCGTATATATATTATAATATTACTAATGATTTTTTATTTGAATTTTTCCCCCATTTTACTTCTAGATTACATAATCTCCATTTCCTTTCAGGTGTAAACATTTCTCAAGTGATTACTGTAACACTTTTTTTCTGCGCTGAGATGCTCTTTCGACTTGTTTTAATTATTTTATTTATTTTTTTTGGTTGGGTTATTTTCAACTTTCTTTTTTCTTCTGTTGTTTCACTAAACACCATTTGCTAGTTTGTGAAGTGTGTGTGTGTGTGAGTGAGTTGTTTGTGGAACCTCTATTTTTTCTTTTACTTCTTGCTTGTGGAGTGAATTTTGTTGATGCTGTTTTGTTTCGTTACATATTCTAACTTCGAGTAGCGTAAAAAAAACTGACACATATTTTACTTTTTTGTTTTCTTCTCTCTTTAATTTCCGTAATGCTTGCATAGTTTCATTACCCATTTTTTTTTAGTTTGTCATGTGTGTGAAGATGGTTCAGTGTGTAAAAAATAGACAACCCTGAAGAGGTAACTCGCGCGCGCCGAAGGTTCGCGCGCTTGTTCCGCGTTCTCTCAACAGGTGAAACAGGATCAAAGACGGATGGACGATTATAGCGTACGAGTTTGTTTTCTTTCTACTTTGTTTGTCTCATTGCGTTCTTAAACCATAGTTATTGTTGCTTGCCTTCCGAATCTCTCTTTCTGTTTTGTTTTTACTTGTATTCAGTATAAGTATAGTTTATAATTACTTGCTCAATCGTTAAATACTTTTTTTTATTTTAAATTTTACACGCGTTTTACCCTTTTTCGCGTTTGTTTTTAATTTTATTTTTCTTTCATATGCTGAATGCTGTTTCCAATATGTGTTTGTCCATTAACTGTCCAACTCGCGTCTCTCTCTCTATTCGAGTGCTTTCTAGTGAGAGGTTTTTACCTTTGATTACAACTTTGCGTTTTGCGTTCGTCATTTGTTTTTAAATATAGGAAAGGTTTTAAAAATAGGATCAAAAACACCCCAAAGAAAGCAGCTGTCTCACCGTGGAAAGGAACAGAGGAGGACCAATAGTAAGAGGTTTGAGTGTGTTTGTGATAGGGTGTCGTTAATGCAACAAATACGTCCGTTTGCGTCGTGAAATCTTACCCGGGGGCCTTAAGCTTCACTCTCGCCGGGGGTCAGCTCGCACTCGGGGATCGGCACGATCAGGTTCTCCTTGGACATGAGCGAATATTTGGTGACAAAGTGGGTGAAGCGCAGACAGAGGTACGTCTCCTCCTCGAACTCGTTGAATATTCGCCGGTGGTGGTAGTACGCGTGCGAAAAGATCCGGTACACGCGCCGGCAAACCGAGCCCAGCTTCGACACCGACGATTCCTTGATTGATACCCTGGAAGAAAAGCGGATTGATGTAGCAGATATTACGACCTTTATAAATCATTTGAGAAGGTACCTGCTAGGAAAGTATTTATTGCTATTGAGAAGGCACGCGGCCCCGTCCAGGGTGTGGCGCGTGTAATCGATGGCCGGACACTCCTTTGGCGTCTTGTGAGCGGCGCACAGGAAGATCCACTGCTCGGTGGCGGTCATCTGGGTGCAGGTGGCCGGAAAGCACTGCGTCTGCAGCCGGACCGCCAGCCCGTTCAATTCCATGCAGAATTGTCTGAAAAAATAAAACAAATTCTTAGATATTCAAGAACACCTCTCCCCTTTCCAAAGCATCAACGCAAATACCTGAGATGTTCGTATTTCCAGACACCCTCGTCCTGCCCGTCGGGCATCGTCAGAATCTGCTCCACGCCGGAGGGGTCCTTCTTGATCATCTGCTGAATGTACTGCTGCACCGCAAGCGTGCTGTCCATCTCCTCGAACGGTTCATCGGGCCAGTTGGAAAAGTCCTGCAAAAATCAGATAAAACCATCAATACAACAAACAAAGTTCCACCCCCCAAAACAGATGAACCAGCCCGGAGGGGTGGGGAACCGAATCGATTGTCATCGTCGTCGCCACTTTCACACACGCAACCAGAGTTGGAAAATTTCCACCCCGTCCGCGCGAAATCCATCACTTGTGGCACCTCGGCGGAATCGGGGGAGCCTGGGCTTGCACGGGAACTGGTTCCGGGGGTCGAACGGTACTCACCTTAGCTTTGGTTCCGGGTCTGTTTCTTCTGAGGATCGTAGAACCGTCAGCCATCTTCATGATTGAAAATTCTTTTTCCTCCCTGGCTTTGACAGCTGCTGCCAGGTCTGATGCTTGACAGTTTGACATATCGTGCAAGGATGCCAGCGTAGTTTGTGGGAAATTCTGTGCATTTACAGTACCGGTCAAAAGTTTATGAAATCGGACGATTTTTCATACCTCACATACCTTACACAGATTGCAGTAATAAAGTGTTTTTTTTTTAATAAAAGGATGTTAAAATTTACTAGATTAAAATTTATTTTAAAAATAAATTGTTTGCTTTACAGCATTGCCTTGGCGAAGGGTATTTTTTTCAGTCATTTTGAAATTTCGTATTTTTTGTTAAATGTTCTAACAAGTTGTAGAGGAGACAATTACAAAAATGTCGATATATAAACAATTCCGATTTGATTGTAATCATCACGAATTATCGCGATATTACGAAAAAACTGACTTAATCCGCCAATGTGGTTGATGCCTTCCTCACTTTACCTTTACCTATGAGTTGTTTGGTCACAAATTTCAGCTATTTTGTTAGAACCTGAGTAAAAAAGTAACCTAAATAGAACTTAAGTGATAATAACTCGAGACAGGGTTGCCAGAATTTCAATGTTTTGGACTCGTTGGAAAGGACTTTCAATTACCTAACCAACGATGGGTTGGATGAAGGATTCGGACATCATTTACATACAGTTAAGTGAGATCCGGCTTCAAAAAAGTTCATAAATATCACTTAAGCGGTCATAACTTGAGACAGGGTTGCCAGATCTTCAATGGTTTGGACTTGTTGGAAAGGTGTTCCAATAACCTAACCAACGACGAGTTGGATAAAGATTCGGACCTAGGTACTAAGGGTCCTAAGCCGTATAGAATTTTGCAGCAAAGCTAAACAACACAATAATATCTGGAGTTTTTTTAAAGGTCCAATAAACCAAATTTCCAGTTTTTTGTTTTTTGGGTGTTTTTGAAACCGCCTTGAGTCAGAGGTATTAAAAACACCCAAAAAGCAAAAACTGAAAATTTGGTTTATTGGACCTTTTCAAAAAAAAAACTCCAGAGGGATTTTGTTAATTTGATTTGGTTAACCACTGTGGATTTTCTTGAAATAATTCGAACTGTCAAAAATCCACCAAAGCATCTACCGGTGGATACTTTTCTACCACAGATTTTTGTGCGATCAATGTGGTAAATGCTTTGGTGGATTTTTGACAGTTCGAATTATTTCAAGAAAATCCACCGCGGTTAACCAAATCAAATTAACAAAAGCCCTCAGATATTAATTTATTATGCATAAGGCTACCAACTCTTGCTGAGCAAATATCCGTATACTTTACCGACATGACACCATGGTATAACAAAAAATGCCAAGGAATTATTTAGATAAATTTGGAATTTTAGAAATAGACATATTTTTGTTAAACGTTTAAAAGTTTACAAAATATCAAGTTTGCTTTTACGAATAATATCGTTGTCAGTGTTTTCACGAAAACATTTCTAGAGCTTTTATCGGAAAGGTCCTATAAATACAAGCACAACACAAGGTTTTCACAAGCTTTTTTTATTTGATAAATATGTTTTGTAAGGAATTTGAAAAGAACAATAATTATTATTGATAATCAAGTATGAACTGAGGAAACCCCGGAAAATTATGTAAGTTATCTCTTTAAAATAAAACTGACAGTTAAATAAAAATGTCTAATTAGCAAAAGCTTTGACCCAATCAAAAAAAGCAATGAATTTTTTAAAAAGTTGTTAAAAATCAGTACAAATCCGTATTAGGGAGCGTTCTTTTATTACGTAACGCAGTAGGGGGGGAGGGGGGGTCGGAGGCCGTGTTACGCTCCATACAAAATTTTTAAAATTTGTATGGAAATTTTGTTACGAGGGGGGGGGGGGGAAGGGGGTCTAAAAGTCCGATTTTTCGCGTTACGTAATAAAAGAACGCTCCCTTATGCGAAAAATTACGTACAAAAAATCCGGCCTGTTTAAAATCCGCGGAGAGGGTCGAAAATCCGTACGGTAAGGAAAAAATCCGTACAGTTGGTAGCCTTAATCTTGCTTACTTTTTCAAAAGGTCTTATGAACATAGGAAACCCATGGCGCATTGGTGGTTTTGAAAAAGTATCCCGCATAATCAAATACCAAAGGTGAAACTGTCGAAATCATAAGAAAATTATGTCTGGTATGGTTACCATTTGTGATATTGTTGATATAATGTCACGACCATATAACAAAATTAAAATGGTACTATTTCCCGAATAGTTACACTTTTCTTGACATATTCGAATGGTTGATTTTTTTTTCTACAATTTAATGAACGGTATCTATTCGTCATACGATTAGGATGGTTCGAAACAGCTATTGTTAGAACATAATAGTACTGTAGCCGGTATGATAAAAGTTATGATACTCGGTATGATTTTTTTTATGACCTAAGCGGAAAATTTCCTAAATTTCCTAAGTCCAAATAATTGAAACAATTGCACAACAATTAATGGTACGATATAATTATTCCTCATATGTTTGGTACTATTTCAAACAGTTTTTGTATGATTGAGCCAAAAATGAATTTTAGCGAAAATTTTCTTAAGTCCCAATGATTCAAACAATATTTCAACAATTCATGGAGAAATATAACTTTTCGCCATATGGTAAGGATTTTTCGGAACAGCTATTGTTAAAACATAAGGGTACCATAGCCGACGTAGTATTTCCAACTTGAAGTTCAGCGAAAAACTCTTAAGTCCCAATAATCCAAACAATTGTACAACAATTCATGGAACGATATAACTGTTCGCCAAACGCTTAGGATTATTTGAAACAGGTATTGTATGATTGAGCCAAATGAACTACAGCAAAAAAAAATCTTAAGTCCGAATAATTCAAATAATACTTTAACAATTCATGGAACGATATACCTGAATTATGGCGAAAATTTTCCTAAGTCCCAACAATTCAAACCATTGTTCAACAATTCATGGAACGATATACCTGAATTATGGCGAAAATTTTCCTAAGTCTCAACAATCCAAACCATTGTTCAACAATTCATGGAACGATAAACCTGAATTCAGCGAAAATTTTCCTAAGTCCCAACAATTCAAACCATTGTTCAACAATTCATGGAACGATATACCTGTTTGCCATATAGTTTGTATGTAAAGCTAATTTATTTTCGTGATAATTTTTATAAGTCCAAATAATTTAAACAATTGATTGACCATTATCAGAACGATAACTGTTCGCCATGTGATTGGTCTATAATTTATTTGTATGGTTCTACCATACATGTTACGATATATTTATGATAAATTTTGAGGCCACATTTCATAATAAAATGCATTTTAAACCGCCAAACGTAATGTAACTGAGATAGCTCAATTAGATAAGGCGGCAGCACCACGGAAGAATCAACAGGAGACATCATCATCAAGCGGTAACAAATCCCGGACATTACAAAAAAAAACGCTAACCATTAATAATCATATACTTACCATTCCCGTTAAATCCACAGTTCCCAGAACATTTGTAAAGTTTATTTTTTGGCTCCTCCCTTTTCAAATGGTGTCGGTAAGTATCGGTAAAGCAGTTCACCATTTAAAATAATATTTTATTAATTTGTGGTACGGTTCAAATAAAATTAGAATTGAACAGTTTGGGGTAGGGTACGACTATGATCCACGAAAAAAATCCCTTGTAAAAATGTATTGTAACATCCCGGATAAACGAAAACTATATCGATTGCAGTGTGGAACTTAAAAAAACCTTATGAGATATGGTCACCATTTGTAATAATGTTATTTGGCGGACCTTGATGACTATTTGTCAAATGGTCACCATAAGTAATAGAGTTATTTTAATGTTTGTAATGGTAAACAATTTTCTAGATAACTTTAAAAAAATATTTGCGGATGTTTTCTCAAATGGTTACCCTAAATCATACGGTAATTTTAAGGTTCAAATGGTTCCAATGGCGGACCTTGATGATTATTTGTCAAATGGTTACCATAAATAATAGAGTTATTTTAAAGTTTGAAATGGTGATTTTTTTTCTTGACGACTTTGTAAAACTATTTAAATATGTTTTCTGAAATGGTTATCGTATATCATAAGATTATTTTAAAATTCAAATGGTTCATCTCGATACGCAAGTACCATATAGAAACATAAAATAATTATTTGAAAAATAGTTAAAACGATTTGTAACTTTTTTTTCCACAAAACAAAGAGCAAATTTGAATATTATACTTTTTTGTAATGTGATTGTTTTCAACGAATTCTTTAAAATTCATTTAGATTTAAAATATTTCCGGCAGGTTAACCGAGTAAGTAAATTTTAAAAATAATCGAATTCTGTATCAAAACAAGGACGAAGTGTAAACAGGCAGTCAATCCTGCTCACGTCAAGTAGATTAAACTGTTTGTTTACACGTAGGCTTTGGCATATTTACAATGTTTTGCTAGATTTCAGCCTATAATTTCTGGTACAAAACACTTCTGTCCGGAAGTACCTGGGACTTCCATGTAAAAATTCAGAACGGCAACAGCGAACGTAAGATCTCATTTTTACAATCCTTAAACGGCTTGATGATAGCCTTCACGAATTGGTAAAGTGGTATACGCACTTCGGAAGGAATCGGTCAAGAAAAATTTCAAATGGGCAACAGCGGCAGAGTAAGCAAGCCAGAGAGGGTGAAGAAAAGCCCCAAGAAATCGCTTCCTCTCCTTTGTTCTGCTGTTCGTAAAGGTGTTTCTTGACCCCTTTCCTTCCGATCAGCGTACTAGCCTCAAGGGATAAAAGGTTCCCTTACCCTACCTCGCCCACATCTTACCAAAACCAAGTTGAATGTTGAATTTAAATCGAACCTAGTTCGTCGGTAAGTCCCTCCCGTTCTGGTGATTGCTGGATCGTGCACGTCCGCATCGAATCCCTGCACCGTCACTCCGAACTTCTGCAGTTGCATTCTGCACCGGAGAGTCAGCGGGCTTGGATAGGTTCCATCCAATTAACCCTCAACTGCTCGACGCCGGAACAGGGCATATTTAGGCAGAGCCTAAATGGGTTTTCTCCAAAGTTTGTATGGAGAATTAAAGTGTTTCGTTCGTTAGCAAACAGTTTCATCTGTTTTACGGGAAACTTTTTTGTTTTTGAAGTTTGAACTCTCATTCATAGTTATAATACCTTTTTTGGTATCAACAGTCGTTTTAATTGGACTTACGCCCCGTACAGCACCCGGAAAAGCTTACCCAGCTTGGCGATCGCACCCGCCGTCAACTGATTGCAGTTCCCACCAAACCGGACCAAGCTGCCCCCGGAATTGTCCGTAACGGGACACCGGAACACGATCAGCAGTCCAGGATCAGGATAGTCCAAGACAGAGCGCCAACAGGACAGCTGGACCTGCCTCAACGCCGAACACACCAAAATCAGGTGCTGCCACATACTCGTCGCACGTCGCACGCCCTCAGCGTAAAATATCGCAGATTCCCGACCCGCTCCGCCAGACAATCGCATCCACACTCAACCCGGATGCAGCTCAGCTACAAAAAACAGCAACGCCGGTGCCTGCTAAACCGCTCCAAAGACTTCAGCCCAACTGTCCAGCTAGCAGGCGTGCATGTCTAACCGTTGCCAGGTGCCGCATCTGCCCTAGCAGTCCTACAGCCGGACCCAATCGTGGATGTCGTTCAGGCTGACGTGCTTAAGCCGCGTGTTGGCCAACCGGCCAAAGTCGATCCGGCTGACCGAGGGCATCCTCCTATTGTTGGTCTAACCGTAACGGACAGGGACGTCGAGATTTGGCACACCTCCTCCCTAGTCAGCACCACATCCGACGGCCCAATTTCCACAATATCCAATTGAATCTGCGTTAACTGGACCACCATCCAGGACTCGCACTGGTTCTGGAGCAGCGAGTCTGGAGTCATCGAAGGACCACCTGAGATCACCTCTTTCCCCGACTTGTTCAAGTCCAGATGCAGCTGGCGTAGGTTCTTCGCTTTGCGAAGCTTCTCCATCAGCACTGGAAGTTCGTCCATCGGCCAACTTGGGCTCCGACCTGGCCTTGTAGTTGTGCTTTCTGGCCAACGCAATGTTCAACAGACAAATCTTATAATTGCCGGCCTGTAACAAACAAGTCCTTTTAGGAAATATTCTTCTGAATCTCAAAAAAAAAACTTCATACCATTTAGCGATCTCCAGCTTTTCTGAGCCCGGTCCTGCTCGCAAACGCACTCGTTTTACTTGTCCAGCTCCCGGTTCACACAAAAAAAGTTTCTTCCTGGCGAGCCGCCGCCGTCGCCTTAACATAACTTTTTCACCCGTTCTGGAACTCCAACGCGGGGACCGTTCACCAGCGCTTAGCACTACTGATGGTCAGCCACCGGATTTGGCTTGAGAATCGCGAAAATACCGTTCAAATTGGCTCAAATCGTTGAAATGCCTCCTCAAGAGGAAGGATTGCAGCACAACAAAACCGAAACGAAACAACTTGCGACTTGACGTTTCTCGCACACAAGGAGGCCAGATATATTGAACCAAATGTTTTAGTACAGACTTTTGAAATTTATTATTTTGAAATAAGTAGTAAGTGTCAATAATATATTGTATTTTTTTTTATTCCAGCTGAATTGTTATCAAACTATAATAAATAATGCTCCAACATTATTAGTTTGCATTTAAAGCTTTAAAGTTAGTTAAAATCTATAAAGGTGCAACAAATATACTTGCCAATTACAGACTTTTACATAAGGAAATACAGATCTCTCATATAGAAAAAATGACAACGCTGTATACGCTCGTCGACCCGCAACAGCAGACCCGGCCATTTGAGGTTATGTTGAAAATCACCCTTTTTAGCATCTACAAAAAAACTATTTCATGGCATAACTTTAAAATGACTTCACTAAACAGAATAAAAATTAATAGGCTCCTAGGGGACCCCAAAACGAACAAAATAAGGCGGATCCGGTCAAAATCGGTTCAGCCAGTGACCAGATATTCCAGTGACATTGATTCGGTACACATGTCTACATACAGCCAAACCAAAGACATTTGCTCAGCTGGTGATTCAGAGTCGATATGTACAAATGAAGGTAGGTCTAGGAGGTCTAACTAAAAAGTTCATTTTTCGAGTGATTTTAAAGCCTTTCCTCAGTAAGGGGAGGAAGGCAAAAAGTGATCAGAAATGGTTTTTAATCGTGTTTTTTACCGTTGTACATAAAAATTTACATAGGGCTTTAGTACCCAATTTCTGTAGTTTTTTTAAAAGGTACAATAAACCAAATTTTTAGTTTTTGCTTTTTGGGTGTTTTTTCATACCCCTGACTCAAGGCGGTTTCAAAAATACTCAAAAAGCAAAAACTGGAAATTTGGTTCATTGGACCTATAAAAACAAAAACTGCAGATTTCTAGAGTTATTTTTGAATAGGTCCTAAAACCTATTGTGTTTCATATGTTTACAGGACCTTGAAAAAAAAACTCTAGATTTCACCATTTAAATAAATATTTAATAATTTTTTAGATTTTTATTTAAACTCGTTCATCAATGTTCATAACTAGTTTTTTTTTTTGAAAATGTCCAATAAATTAAATTTTTAGTTTTTGCTTGTTGAGTGTTTGTAATGATATGTAAATCAGGGGTATTCAAAATTAAACAAAAAGCAAAAAAAATAAAAAATATTTATTGGACCTTTTAAAAAAATCTAGATCTTAATAAAAAAAAATGACGAAACTGGTAAAAATTAAAATCTGGAACAGATATTTATTGCAGAATGCAATGATTTTTCGGCAATCATGCAAGTTGTGGAAAGCTCTTTACAAAAGTTCACACCTCAAACTACAGCAGGAAAATAAACTTTCCAAGACACACACCTGAAAGCTTTGCTTCAAATTGATAATAGCTTTTATCCTGGACACTCACCGCCTACTGCGTGGTGTGCAAAATTAATTGTGCAAATTTGAGGTGTAAATATTTACTGGCTGTGCATCGGATTAGGTGTAGAATTTGATATAATGATTGATCATTATTTTGTCTAACATATGAAAAATCTGGCATTCTCAGAAATCTGCAGCGGGAAGTTGTCTGCAACTTACTTCGACAAGGACTCCGACATTTCATCACTCACCTGTCTACTTAATTGTCAGGTCATTGATACAAAACGTCAGCGTGATGTTTATAAACAATGAAGTGGCAAAAGAATCAAAAACAGTAACTACACGAACTGTTCGTGCTACTGCTGCTGTTTGGTTCCACTGTGTTGTGGCCAGATTTTTGCAGTGGGTGATATCGATTCCTGTGAGTGTTGTTCCGGAAGCAGGTGTTGAAGATTGTTTTGGAGTGTCTTGTTGGATCGATTCCGCTCGGAAGCAGCAGAAGGTGGAGGAGGAGCAGCAGCTGCAACCAACTCGAAATTATGGTGAGTAATTTGAGGGCACTGATAAGACAAGAAATTTATTGTTGGGATCGTTGCAGGACGGGACGATTGAGGAGAACGGCAACGGAACGCCGCTGCTGGCCGGGACTCCGCTGGAGGATGGGAATAACGATATATATATTGTTTTACGTTATTCGCTGGCGCTGGGATCTGCATCTGCCGGTGATGAATCTGCCATTAGTGTGGGCGAGGGTGGTAAGAGAAAGCGGTATGATCTGTTCGTTTTTGTCCTTTGTAACTGGACATTTCCGATGCCTTAAGCGAGAAGGATCGGGTCAAGTCGGACTTTTTGGTGGTGCCGCAGCACGAAGAGTTTGTGTGGCTGCACGACCGGTTAGAGGAGAACGAAGAGTACGCCGGGTACATCATTCCGCCGAAATCCGCGGCCGGATTTCGACGCGTCCCGGGAGAAACTGCAGCGGCTGGGCGAGGGCAAAGCAACACGGTGACCATGCAAGAGGTGTTTCTAACGTGACCTCCCATCAGGTGTTCCGGAACGATTCCCACTTGAAAGTTTTTCTCGAATTCGACCAGGATTTGTGCGCCAAGCTGAATTGTTGACGTATTTGGCGGGCTGATGCGCACCATAGGCAAAACCACCAACGAAAACTTTCTGGGCGCATTCGTGAAAGAGGTCAACGACTTCTTCGAGCACGAGCTGCAATTCCTCGGCGAGCACCACGCGCACCTCAAGGAAGCGGCACTGCACACGGAAAAAATACCAACAAACACAAGGAGGTGGCCGACGCGCACGTACGCTTACCGTCGGGGCTAACGACGCTGTCCACGGCCGAGCACGGCACCATGGAGAAGTTCCTGGCCAAGACGTTGGATATTTTCGAAAAGTTTCGGGTGAGACCGCAGCAACAACAACCTTTCAACTCGCTCTAATCCCACTTTAGTTTTCAGAACATGGAAGGCCGCATCGCCAGCGACCAGGACACATCGCCGGCGACACGCTCCGGTACTACCAGTGCGACAGCAACGCCGCCAAGGCCCTGCTTATTCGTCGGGCACATTCAGCAACTCCAAAGAAGTGGACCAGGAAGGTAACCTCGCGGCGTCGCTTCGCGTCTGCTGATGACAACATGCAATGAATTATTAATCGAGTAAATTTGGCATTTTTATTTTCAAAGATATTTATTCAGATCTATAGTTTATTGTGAAATTTATCTCTGACGCTCTCTACCATCGAATCGGTTAGATTGACCAGCGGAATTACGGTTCCGTTCTCTAGCGTCAACGGAATCGGTGGTGTGGAGGTGTAGTGTGATATTTTATACAAATAGGGCGTTTACCCCGACGAAATTGAGTTTCAGAACCTCCGTTGTTCTTGGTTTCGCTTAATTTACGTCAACCATCAAAGGAAACGCAATGTTCACTAACGTAAGGGCTCGCCTTCTTTTCAATGCAGATTGCAGAATCTCATATCCTAAATTTTTGTTTATTAATTACAATTCTTTAAGCAATATTTGCATTTCTAAATCAATTTACAATAGGTAGTTAACAACATTTTGGATTCAACGCAAAATTAAATTTAACTTGCGCGCTCTCTCTTTTCTCTCCTCTCGCTACGCTCCGTTACCTGCTCTCGCGCAGGCAAGCGCACTGCGCAGGCAAAAACAGTCTGAAGTGATACGTTTGTGCGGCTGGTTGTTGTTTACGTTTTGTGCGCAGGTATAATTTTCAAATCATTTGATTTACCAGATACTTTGTTTATATTTTTCTTGTTTATAATTTCAGCACAGTAGAGAACAGCTGGTACAGGATGATTCGATCGGCAATCAAAAGAGATCTTGGCGGCAGCCGACCTACAAAACAAAATCGAACGTACAAAATTTGTTCTGCCGAGGATGCGACCAAGCGAGCGAACGATTGGCATCCATCAATCTGAATCATCAGATAAGTACATGATATTTGAGTACAATGTACTAGATACTTTGTGATTTTTTCTTCTTCTTTTTTCAGGTTTGGACGATTTTAGCAGTATGATCAACTAAACAGAATTGGCATTCAACTAGAATTTTAGCCGGTAAAGTAAAAATATTATTGTTGTGAACCATTAGTCGAAAAGTGAACAATTGTGTGAAAATTAGGTAGGTAAAAAAAGTAAGAAAAACCTTCAAAAACCATTTCAAAACTATTTTTCAAACAGTAGTAAATTTGTAAGTTAACTTTAATTTACCATTTATCAAAAAGAATTAACCTTAAATAACCATATGAAAACTATTTCCAAAATAGTAGCGCTAGGTAAAAATAGCAAGAAAAACCCTAAAAAACCATTTACAAACCCTTTCTAAAATAGTAGACGCAAGGTTAAAAATTGTAAGAAAAACCTTAAAATACTATTTAAAAACCATTTCTTAAACAGTAAAAACCGAGAGAAAAAGGTCGCTTTTTCGCGAAAATTTACTTTATTTTTACCATTACACAAATGGTAATTTGACGAAACGTTGTTCGAGGATTTTTAAGGTTACCGTTGCTAACCACCCTCAATTCAGATGGTCGAACTTTATGAAAAATGGTAGGGTACCATTTCCGATATGGTATTTTTAAGGTTTTCCTACCATTTTTCAAATAGTGGTTACGATCTCTGAAATGGTGAGAAAACCATTTAACACAAAGTTTTTTTAAGGTTCTCGTTTATGCGGGATAACCTAACGACCTATTTAATAAATTGTAGGATTGTTTGGGGAATGGAAAATGTACGGTTGCACCCTATTGGGTGTATTATCAAGATCATTTAGGAAAAATCATTCGACAAATGGTGACTGTATGGTTGTTGACTATGCGGGTAGTCTAGAATTATGCTCGATTTTTCAATTATTATTGAGAAGTCTGCTGCATTGACAAGAGAAGTTCTGTACGAACAAAAATCTGTGCATCGACAACTCGGCATCCCTTCCCCCCAAAAGTGTCTCGGCTAAGAACTGTCAAACCGAGCTCCTCTGTTTTGTTTTGGAAATCGATTTGTCTTCTCGTGCTGCTGCAGCTGCTGTTGGTGGTGAAATCTCGTATCGGAAATCTGTGAAAATGTGGTCCCGATTAAACCGAGCGGCACTATTCCGACGACGGAGCGGTTCTCTGCTGACCGGCAGGCAACGGCAGCTGGTCAGCACCTGGTCCCCGCTGACGACGGCCTTCAACTCGAGGCCCGAGAAGCGAATCAATTTCACTAAAAATGAAGTGGTAAGGGATTTGTTTCTGTTCGATTTCTTTTCTTATCGTTTCTGCTGCGTTGGATTACACAAGCAAATGTTGTTCCCCATTCGGGGGCAGTTGAATTACTTTTTTTTTTTTGCAAAATGAGCGTCCTTGATTTTGTTTGGATGCTTTTTAGATAATCACAATTCAATTAAAATTCTAGGGTCTCTTCAGCATCCCGGAGCTCACAAGCTTTGAGGGCTTTTACGCGCTGAAGGAGAAGGCCATCTTCAAAACGGAGGACCTTATCCGGGAGGCCACGTCGGGGGCGGAACGGACGCGCAAGATGGTCACCATCTTCGACGAGCTTTCGGACACGCTGTGCAAGGTGGCGGATTTGGCGGAATTCATCCGGTTGGCGCATCCTCAAGCCAATTACAGCCACGCGGCGGAAAATGCGTGCATCACGATCAGTGGAATTGTGGAAAAGTTGAACACGCACAAGCCGCTGTACCGGGCGCTGAAGCAGGTCGTGGACGAGGGGACGGACCTGGTCGAGACGAGTGACGTGGATCGGCATGTGGCGGAACTGTTTCTGTTTGATTTCGAACAGAGTGGGATTCACTTGAAGGAGAAGGATCGGAAGAGGGTGGTATTTTTGAACGATTGTATTTTGCAGCTGGGTCAGCGGTTTATGGCGGGAGCCGTGCACCCGCGGACGATCAAGAAGAGTGTCCTGCCGGAGGCGATAAGGCCGTTTTTCTCGACGGATGGTGATAACGTGCTGGTGTCTGGATTGTACGCGGATTCGGCGAATAATATGGCACGAGAAGCGGCTTACAGGTTGTTCCTGTTTCCGGATCAACAGCAGGAGCAACTGTTGTCGGAGTTGCTGCAGGCAAGGCATGAACTTGCCACGACTTGCGGGTTTAAAACGTACGCGCACAGGGCGTTAAAGGCGAGTACAGTGGAAACACCGGAGATGGTCAACGAGTTTCTGGACACGTTGAACGACCAGTTGAGACCTCGGGCAGAAAAGGATTTCGCTCTGATGCAGCGAATGAAAAATCAGGAGAATGGATTTGAAGCTCCGTTGGCCTCGTGGGACACGCCGTACTTCACGTCGAGTCTCAAGAAGCAGTGCCTGCAGGCCTCGGCGTCGGAATTTTCGCCGTACTTTAGCTTGGGAGCGTGCATGGAAGGTTTGAACCACATCATGACCAGCTTGTACGGCATTCAGTTGGAAAACACAGAGATGGAACCAGGCGAGAGTTGGTCCCACGACATCTACAAGCTAGCGGTGACGCACGAGTCCGAGGGACTGCTCGGATACATCTACTGTGACCTGTTTGAACGCTCCGGCAAACCCAACCAGGATTGTCACTTTACCATCCAAGGAGGAAAGGTCATGCCCGATGGAAGCTATCAAAACCCGATCGTAGTCGTCATGCTGAATCTCTCCCAACCTCGCTGGTCCGGACCAACGCTACTAACACCCTCAATGGTTGACAACCTCTTTCACGAGATGGGTCACGCAATGCACTCGATGCTGGCCCGAACCGAGTACCAACACGTGACCGGAACGCGCTGCAGCACCGACTTCGCCGAAGTGCCTTCCGTGCTGATGGAATACTTTGCGAGCGACCCGCGGGTTCTGCGTACCTTCGCCAAACACTTCCAAACCCAGGAACCCATGCCCGAAGACATGCTCGAACGTCTCTGCGCCTCGAAACACCTCTTCTCATCCAGCGAAACTCAACTCCAAGTCTTCTACTCCGCCCTGGACCAAGTCTACCACGGAGATCCAACCCATCACCACCAAAAAAACACCACCGAAACCCTACGAACCGTGCAGGAAAAGTTCTACGGACTCCCGTACGTGGAAAACACCGCCTGGCAGTTGCGCTTCTCGCACCTGGTCGGCTACGGTGCCAAGTACTACTCGTACCTGATTTCACGCGCCGTCGCGTCCTGGATCTGGCAGACGTACTTTGAGCGCGATCCACTGAGCAGGACGCAGGGTGAAAAGTATCGCCGGGGGTGTTTGGCGTACGGCGGCGGAATACCGAGCCGGCTGCTCGTGTCCAACTTTTTGGGGCGGGAAGTTACGCCCGAGAATCTGACCAAGAGTCTGATCAACGAAATCGACGGCTACAGCGAGCGGTTGCGGGACTTTGAGAAGTACGTGCGATAAGGAGGGAGAGGGTCACTGGAATTGTGATAAAGTGTTTTTTTTTACTAGGAATATAGAATCATGACCGAAAACTAATGCTGTTTGGTGTAATTTTTGAGAAAGTCCCAATGTTGAATGAAACTTGCTTGCTCACTTTCTATAGAGCTATTTATAGCTGATTTCAGTTTAATTTGCTTTTTAAGCTGTAATTGAACCGCAGATTACTGATATGCCAACATTGGGTTCTCGCATGAGCATGAGCATGAGCATGAGAGATCACCCATGGTTGCCCCTCCGTTGCTGAACAGAACCGTAATATCCTTTCAGCACTACTGATTATATGCTTCGACGATCTAGTGGTGTTTCCCTTATCAACAGCATGTATGAATGCGCTGAAAAGATAAAACACCATGATTGCTAAAGCTTGATCAGTTGCGAATAGGTAACAGTCATTGGCCACCAACGGCGCCCGCCATGTCAGTTTGTAGATCTCGATTTTAAGGGACGGGAATGTTAGTTAGCGCAGGTTGCTACTACGGCAGCTGATTTACTCTGTGCTTACATGATATGCCAACATTGGGTTCTCGATAGAAATACCGTAAACTGGGGTGACTTTGATAGCCCGGGGTGACTTTGATAGGTTTTTAAAATGCCCATCAAATTAATATCGAAACATTTTTGAGAATTATGAGTATGCAAGCATTAAGAGACAGCTTATTAACGAACATATAAGCAAACATGTGACTGTTATATACGGTACATGAATATTTAGAGCATTTTGTTTGTTTGTTTATTATAAAGTTTAATTGTATTCATTTTGTCAATTTTAATTTTTAAGTTTATTTATAATTTTGTATATTTTGTAAATTTTGTAAATTCGGTAGATTTTGTGAATTCGGTAAATTTGGTAAATAATGTGAATTCGGTTAATTTTGAAAATTCGGTAAATTTGGTAAAATTTGTATACAGTAGTTGGTCGGTAACTGGGCGTTGTTTAACTGGGCTGCTTTTTAACTGGACGCTCGATAACTGGGCCGTAGCCCAGTCAAAAAGCAGACAAACGTCCAAAAACCAAAACAAACCAAAATGACCGAGGGGTTAATGGATGCAAAAATCATATTCAACAAATAAAAAAAAACTTTGTTTAATTTCAAGTTACAATTACAGAAATTTGAAAAGTAAGAATTGTAAATAAATTTGAGTATCTTTTATTTTTATAATTCATCTGGAAAATATTATTCATCGGTGGTCCCCTCGTTATTTTTTTTCAGCCCAGTTAACGAGCAACATTCGGTGACTGGGCTACGTTCTCAGCCCAGTTACCGAACAACTACTGTATTGTAAATTTTGTAAATTCGTTTTTTTTTATTTTTTGTATTTTTTTTAAATTTAGCAATTTTTTTGTTTTGTTTTGTAAATTCAGCTCGTTGTGCAAATTTTGATATTTTTTTATTAATTTGTCATTTTTGTTTTATTCTGTAAAATTAGCAATAACTCGTTGAAATTTTACATTTATTTAATTTTTTTTATCTTGTATATTTTGTAAATTGTTCAAACTTCGTTGTTTTTTAAAGTTTTGTAAATTTTGCTCATTAAGCAATTTTTGATAATTTATTTTTTAATTTGTCAATTTTATAAATTTTTGCCAATTTCGTAGTTTTAGTGATTCTTTATTCAAATTTGTCAATTACAGTCCAGACTCGATTATCCGAAGGCCTTGGTAAAATTTCACTTTAAATAATCAAAAGTTCGGATAATCGAATCACAAAAAAATGGTTGTCTTATTTTTGATTGTTTAGCCTTTGTATGACTCCTTAACTACTCTAAAGTGGTTTAAAATTTTAAAATCCAAGATTATGACCAAAATGATCATTTATTGAAAAAAAAAAATGCATTTTTCAATTTAATACGCATCCAACCAAAACTCGAATTCTGGAGTTTTTTTTTTAAAGGTTCAATAAACCAAATTTTCAGTGTTTGCTTTTTGGATGTTTTTTAATACCCCTGACTCAAGGCGGTTTCAAAAACACCCAAAAAGCAAAAACTGGAAATTTGGTTTATTGGACCTTTAAAAAAAAAAAAAAAAACTCTAAAATTTGGTGTTAAAAGTAAGAAAATAAAAAAAATACGATTTTTTTTTATTCGATTATTCGAAATCCCATACAAATCTTCGGATAATCGAGACTTCGGATAATCGAGTCTGGACTGTATGTTTAAACTGCGCTCGTTTTGTTAATTTTGTAATTTCTTTTAGTTTGGTTGATCTGCTTTTTTTTTAATTTGTACTGTTATGGAATTTTAGTTTTGTGACTTTTTTAAAACAGTTTTTGGATTGATGGAAATTTCACATGGAAAATCAATAAAGAAAAGTTATTTTAAACATTCACTTTAATTCAGCTTAACAGAATTTACTCACGATTCCGAAGACGTTCCCGGTGCCGGTTCCTTCCCAACCGGTGCCGCATCACCAGAACCGGAACTTTGTGCCTTTTGCTTATTTTCGTTATTCTTAGCTTTCTTCGCCTTGTTCTCTGCCTTCCCTCCGGAATCCTTCTTCTCCTTCACTTCCGTTTGTCCACCTTCGGCCGGTTTCCCACCCTTTCCCTTGTTCTTCTTTTTATTCTTGTTCCCACCACCATTTCCACCAGCACCACCTTCCGGACCACCGCCGTTAGCACCAGTTCCCCCACCATCTTTTCCACCGTTTTCATAGTGTCGGTTTGGCTTCTTCTTGAGCTGCGGCCCAGTGAAGTAGTTCTTCCGGCCACTTTTCCCCTCCGTCTGATCTCCTTCACTCCAGAACGTGGTCCGCGTCCGCGAGTGCTGATAACCGGGCGTCTTTGGGTCGAGCTCTTCCAGCGACAGCAGAATGTGGATGCTGGGGATGTTCCGGGTGGCCACGATCGGCTCCAGGCCCTCCTGCTGGGGGTCCCAGAACTCTTCGACTCTGTGGAATTGAGGACCATTCTTAGAATCATATGTTTTGAACTGAGACTTTTTAAATAAAATCGTCGTTGTTAAACTTTCTACGATCATTTGAAAAAGATTCAGTAATATACTTTTGAGAAAGAATGGACTTTTGGAACCATAGACAAACAGACGTAAATCATTTAACATTTTAATCAAAATTCATCATTAGCGCCATCTAGTTCTGAACGTGCGTAATACACGAAATGTATGAAAGTGTGCGTGCATACAGTTTCAGGCAGCTGTCAAACTCATGTAAATGAGCTGTGGTGAATTCAAACCGGCCGTGGAGAGTTTCTGATCGTTCAAATTTACCGTTGAATTCGTGATTGATGAATTTTAAAATTACTTCCAAAGAGATAAATCAAGAATCCACCTACTTCCGGTAGCAAATCCGCGTGACCTGGTGCAGCTCGTAGTCCTTCTTCATGATTTCCGCACAGCTGATGGTCTTCCCGACTCCGCCGCCCGTCCCGCTCCACACCATCGCCCGGTACTGGCCCGACTCGAGCTCCTTTTTCGCGTAGTCAATCAGCCCGAAAATACGCGACCCGCCCTTCACGTGCATCCACAGGAACGACTGGGGCAGATTCTCGAGCGGAATTTGCTCCCGCGTCAGCTCCTCCTCGACGTTTTTGCCCTTTTTGTAGTGCATCATCCTGTGGCCATCAAGTGACTACTGGAGAAGTTTAACTGAAATTAGAGATATAGAAAACCACGTGGTGAATCGATATTTGAGGATTTCTTCAGAGGAGGAGAGGGGGACTCAAGGGAAGGATGGAATTTTCAATGGAATGTGAACTTCCAAGTATTGTCGTCTGGTTTATGCGCTGTGTAGTCCTCGAAGATGACGATGACTACATTACCCTCTACTGCTGGATTCTAGCTTTATCTCGTTTGAAGTCGTGGCGACACAAAGAATTCCTTTTTTTCTCGAGATAAGGACAGCCGCAGGCGTTATTAATCAATATTTGTGTAAAAAGAAGTTTGTGAATAAGTTGAAAAAAGGGTTGAAAAGATGTATTACCCTGAGTGCTGAATAGAGTTATCTACGTGTGCATGTATTGCGTGTACGTACACGAAAAAGATTGAGGTTAAATTTTGTACCGTCCAGCAAAACAAATGGGGTGCTAGTGTGCGTGAGAGCGGACTTAGATAACTCTATAGTGGTTCGCAAAACGGCCTCAATTTTGAACTGTCAAAGTGGGACTAATTTACTGTTCGCCAAAAGTAGAAAGTATTGTTATCGATCATTAAAAAAAGTTTTTTGGAATGAAAAATTTGTGGCTTATTAGGACCTGGACTTGAAGTCAAGAAATATTGAGAAAGTTGAAGGCGAGATCGTTATTTTTATAATTATGAATTGAAATTGATTATGGAGCCGATGCGTTCCATCCAGAAGCTGTCTTAATTGTTTGATTCCGTTTGAAAACCTACTGGTTTAGTGAAAATCTTCTCTGTTTGTTGGATCAGCTTCGCTAGAATTAGCGATGTTTTTTTCGCTGGACCAGGAAAAGCTGCAGGATTCCAAAATCAGCCAGCCAGTCACCCGTAAAAAAAGAAAAACCTCTCCTAACCGATCGAAACTTGAAAACATACACAATTTTCCATCAAAAAAGTCAAAACAAGATAAAATAAAGCCACTGACACTGATTATAAAACAGCACATTTACCTGTAAGAAAAAAGTCATGCTTGAGCTTGAACAGCCTCCTACTTTGAAGATGTAAACAAAGTGGGATCATTCGAAAATCACGTTACGCATTCTCTCTATTCATCACCCAGATTCGAATCATAAACAAAAAAAAATGTTTTCGTTTTTTCCAGACCGTTGCAAATATTTTTGAAGTTTATGTCCTTTGATTCTGAGCAAAGTTGCGGGGCAAAAAAAAAAAGGCTTTAAAAATTCAAATTACGAGCCCTGGTTTCAACATTTGAGTTAAAAAATGTGTTTTAAAATGCTTTATACACCAGTCCAGTTGTTTTGCAATGATTAGTTTCCAAAATATCTCAAGATTCAGGAAAGTTTTTTTTTTGCAAAAATGGTTTTGTGGTGCTCTAAATTGGAATTAAAAATAATAATTCAGCTAAAAAAAGTTAAATATAATTATCATAGCAGAAAAGTGCATTTCAGATTGTTTTCATTTGATTAGACTTCTATTTTCATTTAAATGTTGAAGCTTTTTGAAGAAAAACTAAATTTTGCCTCCATTACATTTTGGATAATCGAGTCTGGATTGTGTTTAGAATACATTTTATAATGTTGATGTTATTTTTTCATAAAGGGAGACACTTTTATGCTTTAAAAATAATCAATTTGGGAACCACAGATCGAGAAAAGACGTTTTACAAATATATATATATATATATATATATATATATATATATAAAAAAACAAAAAAACTGCTGAAAATTAGAAAATCCACAAAGAACTATTCAAAATAGAAAAAAAAAGTTATAACAGTGGGATTCTATAAATATGTAAATAATCCTGGGATCAAATTATTTTTCCGTTCCTTGGAAATATCTTAACCTTAAAAATTGGTGGATATTTACAAAAATATACTATTGAATTTTTTGTTGAAAGATAAATCCCAAATTGTAAAACAAAAGAATTCGATTTTGTCAAATTTAGAAACTAAAACAAGTGTTTGACAAACACCACATTTTCTAGCATCATAAACCTAGCCATTTCTTTCCAACACATTTTTTTCTCCTCTAATGACCCTTGACTGCAAACTTTATCGCCCGGTAAGGGTGGTGCGTTTCCGTGACGGTGCGAATGATATTTCAATAAATTCAATTAACTTCCCATCACCAGCCAACGCAGTCGATTTCGTTTTCCTTTTTTATGCTTTTGCATTTTCTATCTCCAAGTCCTTTTGCTTTTGCTCTCTGTTAGCAGCAATCAACAGATTGTTAGGATCCACCGACGCGTCAGTTCCCAATGAATGGCGTTAAGTGATTGTTCAACATAATTGGCTAAAGTTGGGGATTCTGGAGCGAGTGAAAAAAAAACTTGGATGGTGGGAATGTTTGATCATATTTTTTTCTTTTAACTATTCTAAAGAATCATGTGAATTGAAATGCTATTTGAAATTCATTCTTATTCAGTTGAGGCTTCGCAAATGTGACAGATCACGTTCAAATTATGTTTTCTTTAATGTGCACCACTAACTAAATTTGTTGCTGTTGACGTCTTTTCGTAGGACGTTTGTGGAATATAAATCATTCAGTTAATTGGCTTCTTGTTGTGATGAATAAGAGCAAAATCTTGCGTAAGATGATATTCAACAGAATCGAATACAATTATTTTATTAGATATTTTTACACTTTTAGGTTTGAAATAATATTTAATTTTCGTCAAATTTACTTGGTGATTTCTTACCTTAAATTTTTTTTAATGAAAATGAATTTCATCACATCAGCTTTCTTAGCATCGTCCCCTCGAACTCGCCTGTTGCTGACGCATTTTACTCGCGATTCAACTGCGGAGAGAGGGGCTTCATCGAAAGTCGTATCTTGTTCGATTCCATTCATGGGGTTTTGTGCAAATCGATCAGAAATTCCGTCCCCGTGGCAAGGAAAGTCCCAGAGTATAATTCACACGGCAAAACCATCCTCCTTCTTTCTTCCATTGTCATTGAAATCATCACTCAGTTATTTAATTTACCACCATCCACCCACGCAGCAGCTATAGGTTCATGTATGATACCGGTTTGAGCACTGAGTGAAAAAAGGAGGAACAAATGGCACTAGTAAAAGAGTCCCCTCCTCCTTCTTTCGGTTGACGAGGATGCGAAAAGAAGGTGCCATAGTTATGCGAAAGACGCACAAGAATTTCATTCAAGAATATTTCCCAACACCAAATAGTTTTGCGTGGGAGCTGGCTGCGATGGCCAACAAACTGCTCAAGTTGTGCTGGCCGCTGCAAAATTCATCGATAAACGATTAAGTTGTTGGCACTTTTGAGTGTTGAGAAAAGTTCTATGGGGAAACTGGGTTGACATCACTTTGAAAACTTACATTGTAATGAATTCAACTTTGTTTTTTTTTCTATACTTGAAAAGGCAGTCAAAACAATAAACGAATAATTTTGAATTTATATAAAGGGTAGTTTGTAATTTTGTTGCTTTACCACTTAGGCCACGCTAACGAAAATGTTAAAAATGATACGTAAATAACTTTGGAGGGAATCCAAAGCAAAGTTGTAGGTATAGATGCAAACAATTCAGAAAAAAATAGATTCAAAACAGAACCCGTTTTTTTAATTTATTTTTTCAAGGCTTCTCTATGCCTACAAAGTTGCGGATTTTGTACCTTAACCATATCAAAAAAAAAAAAAAAAAAAATACAAAAAAACTGAAAAATACAAAAAAACTGATTTTTGTAAATTGATTTTTCAGGAAAATTTAAATTGAAACAGGAAAATTGATGTTTTCTAAGTCTCATCCAAACAACCCATCATTTTCTAATGATATCTCAGCAACTAATGGTCCGATTTACAACGTAAAATATGAAACATTTGTGAAATTTTCCTATCTTTTCGAAAACAATATTTTTATTTTTTTAGTACTTGTAGCACCAACGGGGTCAAAACTTACGCAAAGTACCAAGGGGGTAAAAAAAGTTGGAAATGCTACTTCAACCGGCTGTAGCTCGGCGAAAACTCAACCGATTTGGATGCATTTCTTGTTGCATTCGATCCAGAAGAATGTCAAGAATCACCTCCAACAAGGTAGATCCAAAACAGATGCGTCTACCTTAAGTTATAATAAAAAAGGCATTTCCAACTTTTTTTTCCAAGGGTTGTATGAGCCGGTGGAGTTGCATTTCCAACTTTTTTGACCCCGTTGGGGCTACAAGTGTTAAATCAATACTAACATTTCAAATGGGCCAAACAATCAACAATACGCCCTTTTGAAATTTTAGTATTGATTTAAAAAAAATGAAAATATTGGTGAGACCTAGAAAACATCAATTTTCCTGTTTTTAAACCTTTGCATGGCCATATCTCAGCAACTAAGGGTCGTATCAACAAAGTGCAAAAAAGCAAAATATAGAGAATTTTCTCATCCTATCAAAAATGGGCAAACATGGGTACTATTTAAAAAAAAAATGAATAACTGCGACTATTTTCAAAAAAGTTACCTAAAAATGGCTATAACTTGTAAACGGTGCACTTTAACAAATTTTCACTGAAGAGCAATTCTCTACAAAAAACGGAAATGGTTTTTATTTGTATTTTTTTATTTGGCTCAAACTTTGTGGGGGCCTTCCCTATGTCCAAATAAGCTATTTTATGTCATTGGTTCACCCATACAAGTCTCCATACAATTTTGGCTGCTGTCCATACAAAAATGGTATGTAAATATTCAAACAGCTTTAACTTTTGAGTGAATTTTCTGATCAATTTGGTGTCTTCGGCAAAGTTGTAGGTATTGTTGAGGACTATTGAGAAAAAAAATAGGTACACGGAAAAAAAATTGCAGATTTTTTAATCAACTTTTTTTCACTAAAACTCAATTTCCCAAAATACGTATTTTTTTAATTTTCGAGATTTTTTGATATGTTTTAGGGGACAAAAATCCGCAACTTTTGAGCTGTAAGAAACATGGTCAAAAAATCTGCCGCCGAGTTATGAATTTTTGAAAAAATAGTGATTTTTGGAAAAAATCGAAGTTTTATGCAAAAACAAATTTGATGTTATTTTTTAATGCAAAATTGAATTTGCAATCGAAAACTACTTTACAGATTTTTTGATAAAGAGCTCCGTTTTCAAGATATAGCCACCGAAAGTTTGATTTTAGCGAAATATTTGCAGTTTTTCGATTTTTAAAAATAGTGACCATGAATGACCATTTCTAAAACAATTTTATTTGAAAAGTTCAGAAAATTTGCTATAAAATTGTCTAAGAGACATTGAAGATTGGACCTCGGGTTGCTGAGATAGAGCCGCTTTAAGAAAAAAAAAAAAAAAAACACGGAAATTGAAGTTTTCTAAGTCTCACCTAAACAACCCACCATTTTCTAATGTCGATATCTCAGCAACTAATGGTCCGATTTTCAATGTTAATACATGAAACATTCGTGAATTTTTCCAATCTTTTCAAAAAAAAATATTTTGAAAAATTTTAAATCAAGACTAGCTTTTTAAAAGGGCCAAACATTAAATATTACGACCATTTAAAATGCTAGTCTTGATTTAAAATTTTTCAAAATATTTTTTTTTGAAAAGATTGGAAAAATTCACGAATGTTTCATGTATTAACATTGAAAATCGGACCATTAGTTGCTGAGATATCGACATTAGAAAAAGGTGGGTTGTTTTGGTAAGACTTAGAAAACTTAAATTTTCGTGTTTCTTTTTCTTAAAACGGCTCTATCTCTATTGATCGGATTGGATAAGAGTTAGTATCAAAACACCAAAAGTACGTCGTTTATCGACCACCCAGTTTCTTTGGATGACCGCCAAAATAGTTCATATTTTCACCAAACATGTGTACAACAATTGATTGAAAGGGTTTTAAGATATCTTCAATAATAAAATTATAAAAAGTCAAACAGTGGAAAAAAATAACCCTATGTGGCAAAGTTAATCTCACCTTAAATACAACTTAGCCGAAGACACCAAGTCATGGTCAAGTTTGACAATGTTGTGACTTTTTCGAATAAACGTATAATATCCTATATATTTGTGTTAAAAAAACATTTGGAAAAAAATGGTGTGCTGTATTCAGATGTCGCCAGTGCAACTGTTTAATCAATTTTGGTGATTTTTCTGAATTTTCGGAGTACAAATATTTCAAATGTAACATATTGAATATTGAATCAACATAATAGGGATGCTAAAAAAATCACCAAATCAGGTCACTTATTGAGATTTTAATCGTAGTAGAGAACAGAAAAGGTAAATTTGAGCCTCTTTTGGGATGAATATGGAAAAACATTAAATAAAAAAGGCCCTAACTGTTATAAATTTAATGTTCAGTTTGTTCTTTTTTTAAATTATTTAAAGAGCTTCATCATACTTGACACTTTCAAATAATTTATCAGTTCATTGTACACTGCATACACAGCAAAAAAGTATTATATTAACTTTAAGGACAAGTGAAGTTAAAAAAAAACCATATCTGATTTGGAAAAAAAAGTCCAAGCAAATCAATTGCATCTCATGCACTTGTGAAACCGTTGCCCCGTGCTCTTTTATTGGATATGAATCCATCTCTATTCAAGGCATACGCATCATAATCATATTCCGATTGCTGGTGATGGTGCATGTTTATACCAAAGCCAAAGCCATATCCTATCCCGTTCGGACTGAGTTCATTTCGAATCCTTTTTTTGTGAGTGCAAAACAACGGATTCAATCGCTCAAAAAAAAAGAGAAAGAGAAGAGAATAGAAGAACGCCCAGGAATGTCGAGCATGTCAAAACGGTCGGGAAAAAAGGCATTGGAGCCACCCTCCCTCGCGGAACCGCCGCCGCCACGATGACGACATGCGTTCTATGCGAATAGCGCAGGACTTGATGATGATGACGCCTGTTGCTGCACAGTCAAAGGACTTCAACCGGAGGATGGCATAGAACGACCGACTAGCTTAGTAGAAGGTTCCACGCTGAGCCCAAATTCAGTACTTCACCGGAAGTCAAACGGATCGGTCGAATTTGAGGCATCGCGGAAGGACTTTGTGAAATTGTGGTGGTTGGTGATAGGAAAGTGACTAGTGACTTGTGTTGAAATTGGTTGGAGCTTTTTGAACATTGTGGTGCTGCTGTGAGGGGAACCAAATCCCTTCTGATTACTGGATTACCCGACTGAGCGGATTAGGTGCGGAGAAGGTGGTTTTAGGATGTAACATTGGTGGAATGATTCAGTTTGTCGGAATGATACAAATTCAGATCTAAAGTATTTTTTTTGTAATTGTTTCGTTTCGCTCAACAGGAAAACTAAGATTTTTGCTTAATTTGCATCTTAAAATTGTCTTTATATATTTTTCTATTCATTGAAAAGTGCTATGAAAATATTCATAAATTTTCATATTGCAAAAAGATTTTCAGAACGATTTGGTGTGTTTTATTGTCAAAGTTGGCTGTTATGATCAGGACTCTTCAGGAAAAAGACATTTTAACCAACTTATACCATTTCGATCTTTGCCATTTAATCATTTTGCACTCATTTTTCAAATGAAAGTCTTGATTTTAAAACCTTAAAATGTGCTTTTCCTAAATATGATTTATCAGTAACACGTTTTTAAAATTAATCTTTTCAATCACAGTCCAGAGTCGATTTTTCCGAAGTTAGATGTTCAAAAGTTCGATTATCCGCGGAACCCGAAAAACATTTTTTTTTCGGCCATCCGATTTTTTGTTGCATTTTTCAATCTGGCTGAAACTTTTGGATACCTTCTGTATGGGTACCCAAAGAAGTCATTACGCATATTATTTTTAAAAGGAAGAATATTTTTTGGAAAAGGCTAAGAATGTTGGTCTAATTTTAGACATTTAAAATATTTTTTTAAAGCTATTAAAATTATGAAATATTCATATTTTTTTTAGCATTGACTATGAGAAAATATAGTTTTTCCCTGGTTCAAAGTTCAAAAAAGGAACTATTTTACAAAATTGAAAATACGCTGATTTTTTTTTAAACCTTAAAATTGCTATATTTTGATTACAAATTTGATTTCACATAAAAAAGAAATATAAAAACATTGACCTCTTTCCAGATTTTTAGAAAAAATACTCTTTGAAAAAAACATAACTATTTCTAGCAAAACAATGCCAAAGGGCCGTTGTGGGTTTGTAAACAAAGAGTGTATCTCTTTCATGCCAGATGTAAACATCCTCTAGCGTGAGCAGGACACACTCTTTGTTTACAAACCCACAACGGCCCTTGGCATTGTTTTGCTTGATTTGAGTTTTTCTTTAAAAAGGAAGGTCTAATGTGCAAAAAAATATTTTTTTGCTTTTTTGGTATTTATGAATACCCCTGAATCGAGGTGGTTTCAAAAACACTCAAAAATCAAAATAATAAAAAATAAATGTGTTTTTTGACCTTTGAACCATTGTGGAATTTTCTGGAAAGGTTTCATTGTATGTACCCTAAGCCCTAAAAACAATTTAAGTGCAGCAGTTCCATATGAAAGTTAAAGGAAAAAAAAGTGCTTCGATTTGGCTAAAAAAAATTTTTGACCAAAATAATTAGACCCGTACTTTTTTGTTTGGCCATTATGGTGGCCTACGCCGTGTTAGGTTGGTCTGAAAAATTGAAATTTTCGTCGATTTTCACAAAAACCACTTTTTTCAAAAAATCATAACTTCGCTCCATTTTAACCGATTTTAGCTGTCTTGGGCGCAAATGAAACATGATAAGTTTGACTTCTAAGAAAAAATAATGCCGAGTTTCTAAAATCTAGCCTAACATTTGAAAAGTCTTCTGAAAACATCAAACGCCGTTTTGACGGTGTCTGGACCAAAGAGGTTATATTTGAATATATTTTTAGCGGATTCTTCAGACAATTTTACATAACATTTTTTAAAATAAAATCCGGGTTTTTCGACGCGCCACGCGCAAGAACGGGAAATTGAAATACGCAACTTTTGGTACCCTAACATGTATAGGTCATCGCTGAAATTTTCGAGTTATCGCAGTTTTAGTGAAAAAAGTTAATTTTTTGTCGATTTCATCAATTTTTCGTATCCGCGCGCGGCGCGCCGAAAATCCCGGATTCTATTAAAAAAAAATCATACCTCTGAATCCTGTTAATGAACATCGCCCATTTTTTGATATATTAAGTAAAATTGTCCGAGGAATCCGTTAAAAATATATTCAAATATAGGCTCTTTGATCCAGACACCGTCAAAACGGCGTTTGATGTTTTCATAAGACTTTTTCAAATGTTAGGCTAGATTTATAAACCCCACTTTTTTTGGAAGTCAAACTTATCATCTTTCATTTGCGACCAAGACAGCCAAAATCGGTTGAAATGGAACGAAGTTATGATTTTTTTTGAACAAAGTGGTTTTTGTGAAAATTGACGAAAATGTCCTTTTTTTCGGATCACCCTAACACGGCGTAGGCCACCCTAACGGCCAAACAAAAAAATACGAATTTTGGCCAAGGAACCCCCAGAATTTTTTTGAGTCAAATCGAAGCACTTTTATTTATTTTTTTCTTCAACTTTCATATGAAACTGATGAGTGACAAAAAGTAATTTTTAAAAAATCACAAAAATAACATTTTGATGCCATTTTTCGGTGCAATTTTTATTCCTACCTACAACTTTGCCGAAAACAATCGATAGAAAAAATCAATGAAGGATGCAGATTTTTGAATTTCTACATACATTTAGTATAGCTGCCAAATTTGTACGGAAAATGATATGGACAAACTGATGATGCAAAGTGGCTTCTTTGGGCAAACCAAAGAAAATTTGAGTTTTAACGACCCATAAAAAAACAACAACAAAATTCGTAATTCGATTATCGAAGTGATTTTTTTTAGGACTTCGGACAAACTTCGGATAATCGAGTCAGGACTGTAATTTGCAGAGTTTTAGGAAATATTTTTTCGCCTTATTTAAGAACCTTGCGGCGTTCTTAGCTACTGCCTGATATTATTGTTGATGGATTTTTTAAATATATTTTTTAAATTTATTTCAGCTGTTTTGTCTTTGGGACATTACTTCAATTTATTAAATTATTTGGTTGTTGTTTATTTTTGTTTGGCACCTTACTTTGAGTCAAAAACAACCGTTACGAAATACTATCGATTTTGTTCCAAGTCCGGAGCAGCTGTTCTCGCGTAGGCCTTAAAAAGTGAAAGTCTGTCTTTTATTCGGATAGCCTCCGACTTGGCGGCTCAACTAACCTAACGCAATTGCTGTTCCTACGCAAATAGAACTTGAGACTTAAAATAATTCTACCCATTGACGTGGCGGCCTTTGAAGGGTATCAAGAAAGGATAATCCTGTGGGAAACACGGGTTCCACAAAAAGTTGCCTGAGTGCAGGAAAAAACAATCGTCATTTCGACGATAAGCCTTGAATAAATTAAATTGAGCTGAACTCTGTTTTTTAATTACCATTTCGAGTGATACAATAGAAAAGTCTGATTTTTGCAGTTTACCAGCAAATAAATTCAAATTTCGAATATTCCCCAATAATGGCGTTGCATCGTTGAAGTCATTTGTAAATAAAGGGATCGAAATACCGTACCTTGATATTAGCCATGGCCGCTGCTAAAATGAATCACTTTTGCAGATTTGCCAATAAGGGTAAAAAAATGCGAGAGTAGTCACAGTCAAGAGTCAGGAGAAAGCAACACGTGGCTACGATTTCCCCACGCGAAATTTCTGAAATCAGAGTTAGGACTGCGCCAAAAAAGTACAACTTCATTCATTCCAATATGCATACAGTAGTGCTGCAATTATGCGAACTGTGAATATTTCTTTCTCGATTGTTTTTGTATAGTCGGTTGTGATTACTATATTTTAAATTTTCAGGTGATTGATGATGTAAAATTTCAGCATTTTTTTTAACCTTATCTGTTTCAAGATCATTGATTTACTGTACCATACGCGCTTTTCTGTCTTTTTATTTACTCTGGCGGTATGCAATTTCACCGGAAAAGTGGTCTGTACTTTTTCTTCACCGGCTTGGAACATTGACTGAAAAGTCATTAAAAGCGTTCCCTATATCGTCTCTATTTATAAAATACTCGTGTAAATAGACCTAGCACATATTCTGGCAAACTGACTCATTCGTAACGCCGCGGTTCATCCCATATTCGGTTGTGGATTTCGACGTCCACAATCCAATCCAGACAAAGTTCACTCATCAGGTCCTTATTTAGCAACAAAAGAAAAAAAACCCAGCAAGCCATGGACAGTAAAGAGTTCCGCCGTCGGGGCACGGAAATGGTCGAGTACATCTGCAACTATCTGGAAACGCTCGAGGAACGGCGGGTCACGCCGAGCGTGGAACCGGGCTACCTGCGGCACCTGCTCCCCGGCGAGGCCCCGGAAAATCCGGAACCGTGGGAAAAAATCATGCAGGACGTCGAGAGTAAAATCATGCCCGGCGTGACGCACTGGCAGCATCCGCGCTTCCACGCGTACTTTCCCTCGGGGAACTCGTTCCCGTCCATTCTGGGCGACATGCTGAGCGACGGAATCGGCTGCATCGGGTTCTCGTGGGCGGCCAGCCCGGCCTGCACCGAGCTTGAGACGATCGTGCTGGATTGGTTGGGTAAGTAGCAGCAGGGACGAAAAAAAATCTCCTTCGAGCCGGATTTGAACCAGCGACCTATGGATAACTGAGGGCGAAGTGTGTGCCTCTCTATTGCTTTTGAGAGACCTCCAAATTCTACAGTCCACCGCTCTACCAACTGAGCTATCGAAGGGGGCTTGAAAGTGCACTTTTGCTTGCCGAAGAGATAATGATGCTCGGTGGTTGCTTTGATCACCCAAAATGCATTTTGTTTTATTTCGACCACTGAGACTTTCAAGGTGATCGTATTTTTAGCTGCTTCGGTTCAGCTGATAGTGAAAGGTGGGGTTCCAAAATCTGGACATTTTTGCTTTTATTTTCTCTTTCAGTAATGTTTCCAGTTTACCAAATGCTGCCTAGCACTAAAAAGTTTTTTCATTTTAAATTTTTGTTTATAGATTTATTTTGTACCCCTCATTTTTAAGGGAAAATTATGAGGGAGGGACATACAATGAAATAAAATTAGTATTGGCTTTATAAAATTAAACAGGAAACAAAATTTTGTCATGATTGCAATCTTCCAACTTTATTTAGAGAATGTTCCAACGCATCTTCCGAAACTTGAATTGCACTGAAACTTTATTTAGTTTTGGCTGCCGATGCGAAACACCAAACGGCATAATATCCCATTCCCTTTTGAAAAAGCCGTGGCGAAGATTTGATGACGAACACAAAAAACGCGTTTTTCTCGGAATACTTAGTTTGGCATAATAGCCGAATCTTCAATTATGGGCAGTCCAGATAACTGAACTTCGGATAATCAAGTCTGGACTGTTCTGGATAGACCTAAAACAGTTGAAAATTGGTTTGTAGACTTTCAACACAACTCCGAGTCGATGACAAACAAGGTTACCAGCTCAAAATTTTAAAAAGCTGGCAAAGTATCGATAAAAAATCTTGAAAAACCTTGCAGACGAAAATCTAACAGTTTTGAATAATGAGGGGGCAGGAATATATAAATTAATTGAAAAGTTTTAAGAATTTGAATGAATTACAATTTTCTTCTATAAAAACACATTCCAAATTTTACGATTTTCAATTTAATTCGTTCATTTTAATCAAAAAGTTGTTCAAAAATAACCATAAAATGAAAAATCAGCAAAATCTTTATTCTGGCTGACACTTGAAAAATCTGGCGTTCCAGATTTTTCTGACAACCTGGCAACCCTGATGACAAAGCCGCATTTAGATCTTTTTCGTATCCAAAAATCAAAATCTGCAAAAATAAAAAAATCAAAATAGAAAAAAATATTTAAAATCGCCATTGAGAATGTTTGAACATTACATCTAGAGATTATCGAGATAAGCAGCGAGTTGAACCCGTTTTTTTTCAAAATTTCAAAATATTGTGCTCCTACACGGAGAAAAAAGAGTTCCCAAAATCGTGAACAAGCGTTCATGAAAATGGGAACCACGAAAAAAGTGTTCAAATTTTATGGTACGTTTTCCAAAATCGTATCATGGGATTTGAACACTTTGCTCGAGGTTCCCATTTTCATGAACGCTTGTTCACGATTTTGGTAACTCTTTTTTTCTCCGTGTACATGGTTAAAACTGTTGTCCCGATTTGCCCCAGTTAACGGTACTTGAAATCGGTTTATCTCAGCAATATTACAGCCTCACTTTTTCAATTTGGGCATTTCTTTAGCTTTTTGCAATAGTGGAAAATATTCGCAAATTTGTACCCAGAGGAAAGATTTTATGATTAAATATTTTGCAACAAAATGCACTCCTTAAAAAGCCTTCTTTTAATTACCGTAAACTGGGACGATTTAAATAGCCCGCGGTGACTTTGGTAGGTTTTTCAATTGCTCTTCAAATTAAACATTTTTGAGAATTTTAAGTATGTAAGTATGTAGACTGTTACATAGGATGTATCAAAATTAGCGGCCAAATCAAATTATGGCATGGAGACGACTCCTACACCTCGAATGACTTAACGGCCTAACAACAACCAAGGCCGGGACCGACATTTTACTTTTTCATCCGATGGAAGGTTGCAGCAGATGGGAATTGAACCCAGAATCATTCGCTTACAAAGCGGACAGCGTAACCATTCGGCCACACACTGCCAAAAATGACCATATTAATTGAAAAAAAAACAAAGGCTCAACTCAAAGTTAAATTTTACAAATAAAAAATGATCTTGAAAAAAAAACTTTTTAATAATACCTTTTTGTTCAATAAAATTTTAACTTGGTTAAATCAATTCGTCGGTCATACACTAGAACTAGAAAAAATGCATTTTACTCCACAAAAAAAAACAAATTATCAAAAATAAAGGTGGTAAATACTTGGGTAAATATGTTCAAAATAGTTCTTTCATCATTTTTTTTTTGACAAAAATTTGTTTGAAAAATGTATTCTCAATTATTTTCCAAAAAGTGACTTATATAGAGGAACCAATAATGTTAAATGGCAGTTTTGAAAATAAGTAGATTGTATTCAATAAAACTTAATTTCAAAAGAAAATTCAACATTTATTAAGGTGAAATTACTGACTGGTCAAAAGTTGAACGTACGATCACGATACCAACTCAATAATTTGGTCCACGATTAACCCTGCCGATGACCAAAACAGTCATTTGCAGTTCAAAATTCCTAGAATGTTTGCTTGATCTCTGACGTTCACCCAAATACCGTAATGTGGCGGTTGGAAAATAATCTCAAAATCACACACACAAAGTTTGGCGTTTCACGCTGGTGATGACGAATAAACAAAGCTTCCTCTCCCTCTTTTAAATATACGTTACACTCGGAAACTGTTTAGCCGAAACGTACGTCTAACAATAATTTGACTAACATGAGTTGCACAGTAAGAAACACATTTTGTTTGCTGACCAAAATAAATTTTCGTAAAAACAAAAATTCTACCATTTTTTCATCAAGTTTAACACAACATTAAAAAATCGATTAGATTTTTTTCCGTGCTTAACACTAAACAATCTAGTTAAACGAGAGTGAAATTGTCTACAATTGTGCGTATTTCAATTCATCATCGCAGCAGGCGTTTGGTCATTTCCGCTTACAAAAATAAATCCACTAAAATTTTGTGTATATTTAAAAATACGCGGTTTACCGCCCACCTCGGAAAAGACAAAAAAAAACGCGCTGTCCGACATAATTTATTGGTTATTAATAGGGGTGTTGCTAGTGGCCAGATGATTTATCCATCCATCACGGCGCGTGTTTGGCAACGAGTCTGCACCGGACGATCCGAATGGGTGCAAATGACCTTAACATATATATATTTTTTCTGGTCATTTGACGTCTTTTGGTGGGGAGAAAAAAATGAATTTGAGGAAAAAAGATTTTCCTTCGAGCCGGATTTGAACCAGCGACCTATGGATTACTGACAGTTTATTGTTTTCTAAGTTCTTTTACCTCTACAGTCCACCGCTCTACCAACTGAGCTATCGAAGGTGGTGTATTGATCTTTTGACATTTTGTAACGAATTAAATAAATTGTCAGCACTCAGCGACTGGGCGAGTTAATGCACCCTTCGATAGCTCAGTTGGTAGAGCGGTGGACTGTAGAAGTAGAAGAAATCAGATATTCAGTAATCCATAGGTCGCTGGTTCAAATCCGGCTCGAAGGAGTTATTTTACTACTCACTAGAAATACCAGGAATACCAGAAATAAAATGCTATTACATTTTTTCTAAAAAAATTCTATGATTTTCAACAATATTTGACAAAAAAAAAAAAAAAGATAAGTCGGTTTGCAAAAATAAACCAACAGTGAATCATGTTTGTTTTTATCCTTCAACGATACCAACACCTTCGATAGCTCAGTTGGTAGAGCGGTGGACTGTAGAAATGATTGGATTCGAATGAATCACAGTAATCCATAGGTCGCTGGTTCAAATCCGGCTCGAAGGAGATTCTTTTTATTTTTGAACAAATTAAAACAATGGAAGATGTTGCCCGTGGGAGTCGCTCAACCTGCATTCCTGTCACACATGAGGTCTGCACAGCTGATTCCACGTAGATTTTTCCCGCCAGTAATGACAGGAAACGTTGACAAACGGAATATGTGCCAAAATCATAAGTGGTTTTTAACATATGAAGGGAAATCATCGTGAACTGGAACTGCCGGTCGTTAGCCCGGGTAAAGTGGAAACGTTGAGATGATTGTTGTCCTCTGCTCTCATCTCGCAAAAAGCCATACAGAGAACCACGTCCCATTCAACCGGCTCCGTGGCTTAATGGTTACGGCTTCTGTCTCCCAAGCAGAAGGTTCAGGGATCAAATCCCGGTCGGTACCTTTGAAATTTGGAATCAGGAATTTGAATATGAATAAAAACTAAAATGAATCAGGTGGGATTCAAACTCACACCTTTGGATTGGTGGTGGTCTGGGACTCAAAGCAGTCGGCCATCAGAAAGTTTACACTTTAGCAGTGAATTGATCCGTAGTGTTGAAACATGTTATCTCTTCTTCTTATATTATTAAATACACGCTGATCCCTGATTTGCCTGACAGGATTGGAAGTCTAAATATAGATCGAGTTTCCTTCAGATGCTTGCTTCTATGTTTAGGCGGGGCCGAACAATGCCCAGCGACCTCGGAATTGGACCGCAAGGAGCTCTGTCATTCTGAAACGGGTCGTTGGAAGCAGCGCGAGGGCTATCACCACCTAATACCCGGGACTGAGATAAGCTGTATCAGCATTCGGCATGTACACAGTCTGATACAAATTATACTTTCCCATAATTTCGCTACCGGTTAGCGGGTATTGGATTGGACCACACACACACACACACACAATTAAAACAATGGAAGATGTTTTCGGCCATTACTCAAACACTCTTATTTGAAATTGAACAAAATAGAATAATTGTATAAGGCCATCTTTCAACATTATTTTCGTGTTTATTAAAACAAGCAACTTGCGGACACCGTCCATTAAACTGACCCAAACGCAAATTGGTTTTTAATTTAATAAAATGTCATAACCATGGTTGCTAATAAAAACTACTCGCACCCAACCCACTGCGATGTGCAGAACTCTGGCCAGCTGGCGCACATCGGCTGGAAAGAAAAGTCCCAGGAAAAAACTTTAACGTTAATAAATCTACTCCGTTTTTCTCGTCCCACCCCCGCAGGCAAAGCCATCGGCCTGCCGGATCAGTTCCTGGCGCTGAAGCCGGGCAGCAAAGGAGGCGGCGTAATTCAGGTAGATTATGACTTCTAATTATCATCATCGCTGAGGGTGGTGGTGGCCGCAGAGTAATGCAATTAGCGCAATTTTCCGACAGACTTCCGCGTCCGAGTGCGTCCTGGTGACGATGCTGGCCGCCCGGGCCCAGGCCATCAAGGTGCTCAAGCAGCAGCATCCGTTCGTCGAGGAGGGCCACCTGCTGTCCAAGCTCATGGCCTACTGCTCGAAGGAGGCGCACAGCTGCGTCGAGAAGGCCGCCATGATTAGCTTCGTCAAGTTGCGCATCCTGGAGCCGGACGAAAAGTGCTCCCTCCGGGCGGACACGTTGCGAAAGGTGAGGTCAGATGTTTGGTTTTTATTCGGGGGATCCCAGCGCACCTGGTCCGATGGATTTGTCGGAGCAAAAATTAGCAGATGTTCAATCGAAATTATCGAATAACTGTGAATGAGAAAAAGTAAACACCTACTTTGCTAAAGTGGGGGAGTCCGAACGGACACCTTCTTGTATACACATTGATACATTCGATAATTTTGGAGATCTTATTCACACTTAATAACGAGATCACCGTGATGACTTTCCAGGCCATGGAGGAGGATGAACAGCAGGGTTTGATACCGTTTTTCGTGTCAACCACGCTCGGAACTACCGGTTCGTGTGCGTTTGACGATCTGGCCGAGATTGGTGAAGCTCTGCAGCGCTTCCCCAGCGTCTGGCTTCACGTGGACGCAGCCTACGCGGGTAATTCGTTCATATGTCCAGAGCTCAAGTATCTGCTGAAGGGCATCGAGTACGCCGACTCGTTCAACACCAACCCCAACAAGTGGCTGTTGACCAACTTTGACTGCTCGACGCTGTGGGTCCGTGACCGGATTCGGCTTACGTCAGCTCTAGTGGTATGTTTGCTTGAGAGTTGTTATATCGTAACTATGATGCTAGGTTCTGAATATCCGGTAGGTTGACCCTTTGTATCTCAAGCACGGTTATTCGGACTCGGCCATCGACTACCGTCATTGGGGTGTCCCGCTGAGCCGACGCTTCCGGTCGCTCAAGTTGTGGTTCGTACTGCGCAGTTACGGAATCACCGGGCTGCAGAACTACATCCGTCACCACATCGATCTGGCCAAGCGATTCGAGCGGCTTGTGCTGAAGGATAGTCGCTTCGAGGTGTGCAACGAAGTCAAGCTCGGACTGGTGTGCTTCCGGCTCAAGGGCACTGACCGGATCAACGAGAAGCTACTGAGCTGTATCAACGCGTCCGGCAAGATCCACATGGTACCGGCATCGGTCAACGAGCGGTACGTGATCCGGTTCTGCGCAACGGCTCAGAATGCCACCGTTGAGGATATTGGTATGTTGTCAGCTTAGTAATCTCTTCGTGAGGCTTCAACTAACTCTACTTCACAGATTACGCATGGGACGTCATAACGGACTTTGCGGCGGAGATCCTGGAGAAGGACCAAGCCGACGAGGTGACCGAGATCGTGGACCGGCGCAAAACGCACACGCTCGCCCAGAAGCGATCGTTCTTCGTGCGTATGGTCAGCGATCCGAAGATCTACAATCCGGCCATCAACAAGGCGCAGACGCCATTGAGGATTTCCGGCGAGCTGACGTCACCGTCGACCGATGGAACCGTCGTTACCGTGCAGTCGCCAAAGTGAGTTTTGAAGAAGTGTGATACGATTGTGAATGGTAATGTCAATGTCTTTTTTACAGAACTCCCGGATCAGCTTCTTGGATCAGCTGGCCGTTGGCCTTCCTGTTCGCCAACTCCGAGGATGGGCCAAAAAACGATATGCCATTGAGGTAAGTCGATCTAGAATATCTTTAAGAGTCATTTTCTGATTATCAACTTGTGCAGATTCCGTCATCTGGACACCATGGTCCGACTGTCCGCTTCGCGTCGTAACTCGGCAACCGGCGGAGGATCGTCACCGGAGGGTGAAAACGGACTGGTTCTGGCCAAATCGCCCAAGCGATCTCCCATTATGATACGAAGACGGGGTACGTCACCGAGTTCCGGTGGTGCCGGCAATGGATCGGACAAGTAATTTTAAACTCAAACAGGACACTCTCAAACCGATGGATCTCTCTTCTCACCTGGCAGCAGAACTTACTCTAGTCGTCGCAATTCTTGAATGTTTAAACGTAAAATGTGTGTGTAACTCTCTAAAAAGTATATTCAACCATCGATTCAAAAGTCGGCACGGGAATTCTCTAATTATAGGCAAATATGCAGGAAGAAAGATATGGGAAGGGGCCTGAAACGCCCTAAATATAGCACACTGTTGGAAGTATATTATAATATTTATTCTCCACTCTCTCACTCACCGCAAAACATACACACTAGAACACGCAGACGTTGAAGTAAATAAACAAATTCCATAGATTGCAAGTTGAAAATCTAGCAAAACAAGGGAAACTAGCTCTTTTCGTGCACTTCGAGTCCGTCAAGAAGTTGTTTACATTTTCACATACCTACTTTCCCTCTTTCCACCCAATAGCTTTCCTCTACCAGGTATCGGATGATCGCTAAATGCATGAAACATTGTCGATTCGAACCTTTTATTTCATCAAGCCGAACCGATACACGACGTTATCCGGATAAAGTTATCGTAGAACAATTGCGTCGCAGCAGCAAATACTGAACACTCGGATAGTTTGTTCAGGAGGCAATCCTTGGCTCGAACCACCGAACTGTAACATGGGGTAGGTATTCAGATGATCATACGAGGATCAAGATGCTTGATCAACATACCCGCAATCTTCTTCCGTCAGTGCCTTCCGGTCGTCGTACTGCTTGTTAATAATGTTCAGCGCAGCACACTCGAAGATGTATCCGCCCAGCTCGTTGGTACACTTCTCATGCTTAACTCGATCGTACACAATATGCGCTCCATCGTCCTTGCAAACATGTCCCAAAACGCTCTCGATCCACCCTCGGAGTGCCTCGAAGATCTCGTAGTTCTTCTCCGGAACGCAACCCTTAACGGCCACCATGAACGGTTCGAAGCAGTTGGGAGCTTTTCTCAGGTTTGGGCAGTGTCTACAAGAGGAAGCATAACAATCAATACCACGATCCCACGCAACGACCGTCACCGGACTTGGCCAAAATCGTCCGCTGGTTGTCCGCGTCCAGTCGGATCGCGTCCATGTTGAACTGGATCACGTCCAGCGTATTCCTCAAGCAGGCTCGCACGTTGATCCAGGTTCGCGTGATGATCGACCCGTTGATGCCCTTTTTCTCACACTCACTCTCGGCGTACTTCCAAAGGTTCACGTACGAGAATTCCATCGGATCCAGCAGGGACTCATCGTTGGAGTCGGCCCGGATTCGATCGCAAAGCGACAAAAAGGTTAGTATCAAAAGGGGCGCTGCAAGCTTCATTGCTAACGGATGACCGTCCAAGACTGGTCCAGCAAAATTGGGACTAAACCAGACTCGGTATACACATTGTCCGAAATGCGACTGCGATAACGTGGTGAACTTTTGTTCTGTAGGTCAGTAAACCGGCGATAAGTGTTTGTTTTTAACTCGTCAAAAATCATTCACTAGACCCTCACAAACTTTCATTCAACTAGAAAGCGTCGTACGCACCGAAGGTGCATGATGTAATATTTCATCATCTTCCCCTCAAGAATCACGTGGCTACCTCTCTTAAGGAAAGGCTTCGACAACATGCCAATCAATTCTTTGAGCCACCTTTTTCGCATGCTGAAGTGGTGAAATGGTTCAGTGGACTCATCTGCTCACGTAAGGCTCGCCTGCATAATTACCGTGGAGACACATTTCGGCCGTGGTAGCAGGTAGGTAGTGAATCATCGTGACCGAGCAAGTTTTGGCCCCCAACCAATGCGGCCGGTTAATGGACCAATCGCGGCAGCTTTTATTGAGGGGGTACCTGTTTTGTGACCTATCATTGTGCTCACCGCCTCGAGAAACGGAATTGCTTCCACTTGGCTGAGCTGAAAGGGGGGTTCGGAGAATTCGAGCGTGCAAAATTTTGACGGATGCTGATGAGATGAACTCATTGCGGGATGCTGCGAAATACTCTTGGAGATATGAATGTTTGCTCACTATTTTACTTTAAATGTTCATCATAAGTAAAGGGTGAGCGAATAAAATATCACAATCGGAATAATTTATGTCAAAATATCGCAAATTATTGAAGCTGTTACAAAACAAACAATATAAAAATACACGAAATACGTAGTAACAGTGATTTTTCGTTATATCTATGACATTTGCTCTTGGTCATGAAATTTGTTCAAAACACCCGAGGTTCACGGAACCAATTCTTTAATTTGCGATGTTGGGCTGTTTTGTTTCCGGAGTTTTCCTAAGCAGCTTAAACACCGAAAAAGAAAAAAAGAAAATAGATCTTCAAAAGCTTAAAATTCTTTTGAATAAATAACAAGAAAAAAGTTGAATAAAAAAACAAATTTTCAATAAATATTTTGTTTTAGATTTATGTTATCTTTAAATTATTCAAATTGTCCTCAAGCACAGCACGCGCGCACGGTTCGTAAAAAGGTTGTCCGATCCGGACCAAATTTCCGTATTTTTTTTGTTTTACCACTAGGGTGTTCCTTGCTCACATTTAACATTTTTTTCAGCTCCGTTTAAACCAGGGTTGCCCAACCTTTTGGCCCTGCAAAAAAATACGGGTCTAATTATTTTGGCCAAGGAACCCCCAGAAAAATTCTGAGCCCAATCGGAGAACTTTTTTTCGGTTTAGGCTCTTTTCAAATGGAATTGCTGTATATATATTTTTATAAAAAAAAAACATATTTATTTTCCCTAAAAGAGCACTCAGCTAGCAAAATCTAAACTTAGAAACAAGTACCCTCCCTGTAAAGGCTTTTGAATTGATCTCAGTTGAAAGGTTCTCCAAATCTCTGAATTGCAAATGTAACATCTTGGAGCAGAACTGTTAAATTCTAAAAAAAACATTCAATTTTCAATGAACGTTGCAATTTTTTGAAGTTTTTGATATATTTTTCAATATTTTAAAAATATTTCCAGTGATCTATTTTCAGTATGAATAATTAGATTTTTAAGCTTTTTTTAAAAAAAAATTATCACTAAAAAGTTGTTCTGCAAAAATACATTAGCTTTGTTTACTTATTTATTAAAAAAAAGAAAATAGAAAAAAAAACTTCAAATTGAAGTAAACACAGTTAAAACTGAAAGAAATAAAACTCTTTTTGTAAATTTAAAGACAACAATCCAAGTTTTTTCATAAATTTCACAATTTTACGAAATGGATAATTTTGTTTTCCTGCACAATTTTGCACCAATTTGAGCTAACCAGTTTGCAAAAGAATGAAAAATTGCTTATGATTTTAAGAACCACGAAGGAATATATTCACGTTTATAGTGCAAATGCACCATACTCATGAATGAATTCCTTCGTGGTTCTCAAATTCATGAACTTAATTCACGATTATGGGAATTGATTTTTTTTTTCTGTGTAATTAAGAATTTCGAAAAATCTAATCTAATATATTAAAAGCTCGTATGACATAAAAAATGCTGTTTTAGCCAAAAATCTTGGGTTTGAAAATAATTTTATCGGAAATTTGACATAACATGTCCATAAATAGTTTCATTGAAAGGATTTCCAGACGCGGGTTTTCCACAAAAAAACTTAATTTTTGATGCAACGCGCGCGAGAACCATAAAACGGCAAAACATATATTTTTGAATTGGTATTTCACAAAAAAATATATTTTTCAAATGGCAGAGAAATTTCTCTACACAATTTTTATTTTCTGAGAATTGGAAAAAATGCTGAGACAGAGCATTGCAATTAATTGAAATTGAGAAAACTATTTTTTGTGTTTTCCAATAAGTCTAATATTTATAACTGATGATATCTCTGGAAATATTCATCAATTTTTCTATAAAAAAAAAAAAACTATGAAATCTTCCAAACTTTCGATTGCAAATATTTTTTATATTTCTATTTTTTACAATCAAAATTGGATCAATAGTTTCTGAGATATTGTCAGTAGAAAAAATTGGACTTATTGAAAAACAATTTCTTTTTCCTTCAATTTAAATTTGTCTGAAAAAATAAACATTTTCCAATTTTTATGACTTCCCTTCCTAGGATACAGATTGCCGTATATTTACAAAGCATATTTGTATGGACAGCTGCCTAAATTGCATGAAGAATAGGACGAACTAATGATAGAAAATTGCTTCTCTGGTTATAGGGAAGCCCTCCAACAAGTTTCAAACAAGTTCAAATAAAAACAAATTAAAAAAATGGCTTTATTTTGAAATAATTCACAATTTTAGTAACTCTGAGAAATCTATTAAACCAAAACCTTGTATATTTGAAAAGAACAGTAGACAAGAATATCTTTTTAAAATAATTAAGTTATTGCATTTATTTATTTTTTAAACAATTTTGAAATTACTGAAAAATTCTAGTGATTCGCACTTTTTTTTTGCATTGAAAAATCACTGACGTTAGTAATTAATTCACTTACACTTATCATCACGTGATACGTTATTTGTATTATTGAACGAATAAGTACATACAAATACGATTTGATCTCTATCATCGATTGAGCAGTTGATCAGTTTCTGTTTCGCATCTGAACTACACAGATCTTATTAAAAAATGAATTTGTTACTGATAGTCACGGTGATCGTTGCAGTCGCCAAAGGTATGATCCAATCGAAATAACCAAACAGACACAAGCAAATTTATTTTCAAGGCTGCTCGAGTGCTCCAACTGAGGACTCAGATGAAAGAGAATCTCTGCAAGAATTGGAAGCCGTCCGACGTCTTCGCAAGACACTGGAGGATTCCTGTGAAAGCAATAGTGGCTCAAACGCCACTTATGGCGACATGATGGAGGCAGTGGCTGATACTCCCGCGTGTTTTGGGTCCAAATTTGACCTGGAAGAGCTGGTTGATGGGTGGAACCGGCTTAGTAATGCCACCAGGGAGCAGTACTTTACGAAAAATTGTCCGGTGGTGAAACAAGGCGTTCAGGAGTGTTTGGTACCAGTTGAGGCTATAAGTCGGTTGTGTATGACATCGGAAGCTCAGCGAGTTGAATGGCCGGACTTTCCGATGTATTTGCTTCCTAAGGTGGTGGATTTGCTCTGCGAGGGTCATGGCGAGATTCTGTTTGGTAAGTACGGGTTGTTACGATAATCTTCAAGATTAAAATGATCAAAATTAACAAATTCCAAACAGCAAACAATAGCAAAAGTCCCACGAAATGCTTCGAGAATTACTTCACCTACATGAAGCAGTGCATGCGGAACTTTATGAGTGAAACCAACGCCAAACCTCGGGGAGAGTTTGCCGAGGTCGAGTGTCGGGTACTGGAGCGATCCCGACGGTGCGTGATCGACAAGTTAACAAACTGTGGCAACGGCGAGCTGATCAAGGTTTTTGACCTGCCGTATAGATCCGTCGTGGAGCAGACGGCGTGTAGCAATGTGGGTATCAAGCGAAAGTGTTTGAATTGTAATAGTCTTGACATTCCTTTTTCCTTTTCAGTTCATTAAGCTTGAATAAAGATAAAGATTTATGTTTTCCTCTGTTACTTCACTCAGTTTATCGCAAATCATTAAATTATTCTTCCAGTAATCAACGTTCTTATCGCACAATTTCAATGTGAAGAGTAAATGTTAATCAATGAATGTTGTTTACGTTTTTAATGATAGTCACACCAACTCCTGCAGTCTCACAAGAAGCAGGTCTAATCAGCAGTGTTTTACATTGAAATACGTACGGCGCGTGATCTTTGCACTATTTCAAACCAAACAACGATCATGGCTGGAGCCTTCACAGTGATTGTGGCAATCGCAGTGCTCAGTAGTAGAGGTCTGACAATTCCAAGTATTTATTTTTCTTTCCAAAAATCTTTACTTTTCTTTTTAAATTTGCAGAGAGTACAGCAATTCCCATCTTCCACGGATATTACCTTTCGGCTCTTCAGGAAGGATGTCACTCAAAAACCAACGAAACCACAATAAGACCAAGCGGAGTCGCTCAATTCCGAAGCTGCATCGCCAAGCATCTTGACCTGCAGGAAACGCAACGGGAGTACGCCCAGCTGAACGATTTCAGCCGGATTCAGTTCTTCGACAAGTACTGTCCCCAGATCAACAGCTCGCTGGAGTGCTTCGGTCCGATGATGGAGGATTTGCGCCGTTGCCGGGACCCGGAAGATATGAAGCTGTACGAAGTTGTGGCCGAAACGCTGCCAAAAGCCGTGTCCTGGATCTGTCTAAATCATGGGGAAGTGTTTGCTAGTGAGTGTTCTCTTAGTTGTTGAAATTATCGCTTGAAAATGCAGCATCCTATTCTTTCAAGAATTGAAGGATCCTCGAACCCAAATGTGCTTGGACAGCTTGGAATCCAAAGCAGAAGTCAAATGTGGCCGTGGAATGTCCAGCGTATTTAAGCCTCGACGGCGTCGGATATCCCAGTATGAGGAGGTAGAGTGCAGGTATTTGAAACAAATTTGTTTTTAATAAAGGTTTTTTCAGTAAATTTGTTTCAGAGGATTCATCGAAACGCACAACTGTATAGTCGAGAAGTATATTTCCTGCGGAGTTGCTGAAGCAAAAGAGTTGCTCGATCTTTTCTACAAGCCAATTATGGAGGCGAGTTCGTGTGAAAATACAGTTCTATAACATCAAATTTAATATCCTAAGTATTATTGTGCTCACAGTACAGTTATTCCTGTAGAGCTCTATAGAACTGAAAGTGGCATGAAATAAAAACATATTTGAATATGTACAAAAGTATTATTATCGGCAACATTTTTTTTTATTTCTGTATTTTTATGCTTTTGTATTTCAGTCATTTTTGCCATATACACCTACAGAAAAAATAAAATAAAAAATCGATTGAAACAGTAAAAAAAACTAGCTGGACTAACCAAAATCCAAGCAAGAAAAAATAATGTTAACCGGCAAAAAGGATGACTAAAAAACAGCCTAGCATTGGAAATAAAAAAAAAGATAATTAAAAAACACTTGCAATAGTCGAAAAACCAGCTATACTCACCAAAAACCTAGCAAAAATTGCAGAAAAGTATGCTTAAAGTTGGGCGAAATTGATCGGCTGATTGATAGCATTTCCACAATATAAAACGTTTTATTTGAACTCAATATTTGATCATTACTTGACTGATTATTTCATATTGGAAGGCCAACACAAATGAGAATAAAAATTGCAACTGTGCGTTCTTTGATTTTGAAAGTAGTGGCAAGGACAAATTTCAACAATAAATTACCAAAATAAACTAATTCTTATCAGCGTCTGCTCTAAGCTTTGAGTTACTTCCTCAAATCATGGTCAGTTTATTGAAGCCACGAGACGCGTAAACATCGAAGATGAAATATGTGGTGCTCTTGTTTGTAGCAGTTATATCTGGTAATTGTTTAAAAATTTAAAAAAAAAAACAAAATAATCAAAAAATATTTCAAACTAGCATCAACGGCGGCTGTTCTTCCGGAAAAGACCCAAAACACCTCCTCCTCGCTTTCCTTGGGCGATTCTCTCGACATATCGGTTCCCTTCGTGGGAGATCTCGAGGGGGCCTGTCTCGCCCGGACCGGTTCCAACGATACCTTCGAGGAGATCATTTCCACCGTCTACGTGGTTCCACTGTGCTTCGCGTTGAATTTGGAAGTTGATCGCTTGATGGCCGATGCCCAGGATCTCGCCGAAGCTTCCGAAACGACTCGAGTGGAGTTTTTCAAGAGGTGAGTTTGGACATCGTTGAACACAGTGTTGCAATTGTGAATTTGGTTTTAGATATTGCCCACAAGTGAAGAATTCCCTACGTTGCATAACCCAAGTTACCGATATGGTGCGCCAATGTGTGGAACCTGACAGGATTGCACTTTACGACACATTTGTCAGCACGATTCCGGAAGCAGTTGATCTTATCTGTAAGAACGATGGGGAACTCATCTTTGGTAAGTTTGGCAATACAATTATAAATTCTTTGAATAACATCTGACTTTATACCGCAGTCGACGGTCCCAACTTCAAGGAGTGCTCGAAAAAGTTGCCCAGATATTTGGACGACTGCTCGAGCAACATAGCAAGCTTTGCGGATACGATGGACCTGACCGCGTACGGCGAATATCAGTGCACCGAGCTGGACAAGGTTCGTCAGTGTTACAAGAAGGAACTGGCCGACTGTAGAGCTCCCCGGATGATCGAGCTGTTTGACCTGTTCTATCGACCAGTGGTGAAGGCGAGTCCGTGCAAGGATGTAAGAGATTATAAGTAAGAGTATGGTGCATTTTTAATGAAGATTGTTGCTTTTATTTCAGTTTATAAAACTCGAAGAACTAAAGGAAGTTGAAAACAATAACATTTGATGATAAGTTTTTCAGTCTGAGGGGCTACAGATTTTTTTTAAGTAAAAAAATGATATGTGAAAACCTTAATTTGAAGATTTGTTTAATTTTTCTTTCCCTTAAATTGACATCCCTAAGACTTAATCTTGTTTAATTTTAATCTATTTGTTTATGAATTCTGGACACTACATTTTATTCATTTATAATCAAGGTTAAGGGTATCTTCACAACTTTGGATTCTTATAAGTAGATGTAGATTCTCAATTTACCTTAATCTAAATCGCTAAGCCAGAGTTCAAGAGGTTGCTTTATCTGTTGTAAATATGGCTTTCTCAAAATTGGGGATTTTTTTAGAAGTTGTCTTTTTTCTTCAAATTATTTGTTATCAGTGTTAGCAAAAACCTCCCGTAGCGACCGGCGAAATCCTCAGTTCACCTTAACCTTCCATAGAGAGACAACCATGGCGTTCCGAACGGTGCTGTTAATTGTGTTGGTCGGTTTAATTTCTGGTAAGTTACCGCCTTGAGTTGTTTTAAAGATCATGTACGAAATCTCCCCCTTATCCAGTATCGACGGCCCAGGATAGTGACGAAAGCGACTCCTCGGTAGATTATGAGGAGTTGGCGAAATATCTAGACCTGCTCGAGCCCAGCTGCCTGAGGCTGACCGGATCTAACAAAACCTACGAACAGTTGGTTATCAACAGTGTTTACGTGCCTCTTTACCTTTCCTCCAAACTTGACGTGGCGGACTTTCAACGAGATCTGAAAACCTTGGACGAATCAAACAGAGAAAAGTTCTTCCCCAAGTATTGTCGCCAGTTGCTTAGATCTCTTAGTGTTCTAGAGCCGGTGACTACAGAGCTTCGGAAATGCCTGGATCCAGAAGAGGTCGAACTCTTGGACCTTCTCATTGATATGCTGCCGGAAGCGATCAACCTTGCCTGCAAGGACAACGGACAGATCTTCTTTAGTGAGTGTAGTTCTTTGAAAAATCTTCATGGGAAAACCTTTTCAAATCTCCCAAATTTTCCACAGTGGACGATTCCAACAAGTGCTTGGATAAATTTACTGGTTACGTGAAAAAGTGCGCAGCCAAAGTCTCGAAAACGACCGAAGCGGTAGACCTGTCCAACTACGGTCGGCAGCAGTGCAAAGAGCTGGCCGAGGTTCGGGAGTGCTTCGAGCAGAAGACGGCTGGCTGCAAAGGGCCAAGATTGATGGAAGATTGATTAATCGTCAAAGGGTTTGAAACAAAATGGTAGTGCCATACCCAAGTAACCGCGGGACTGTATAAGGTAACTTTAAGTCCCCTCTATATCAACATATAAAGTATTCCAATAGAGTCTCAAAACTTTATATTCACTCTATACGCATGGAGGTAAAATTGAGTGGCGACGGGTAGAGTTGATATAAAGTTATACCGTGATAAAATTTCAAAATACTGCTTTACCGACAGTATTAAAAATAGAAACAAAAAGTTTTGCGCAGCTCTCTCTTTCTGGGGAGAGTGCTTTTCACGCAGGGATTATGTTTTTGAAAGCTTATTTGTGTGTTTTTTTGTTGAATTCCTCTACATTGGAGATTCTAAACAGCGTATTGAATTGGATTTATAAGACATGTTTCTCCTTGATGTGCTGCGCCAACCGTCACGTCCGTATGGATGAACAGTTGATGTTTTTCGATACAGTCAGTCAGAACAACTTTATTTTGTTCAGGGAAAATAAAAACACCTGGCAGGTTAAATCGGAGCATTTATTCTTCACTAAGCTACAAAGGCTAATCACGATATCGCGCACTTGTATTTTTAATCTATTTTATCCTTTATTCCTCATTAATTACATTTCTGAGTGTGTAAAAGAAAAGACGCACAGCGTCACAAAAAGCTACCACAAAAATGTCAGCACTCTCTCTCGTAGTGACCTCCCTTCGCTAGACTTTTCCCAGCCAGTGTTGCCAGTTTCTATGTCTAAACAAGTATCATTATTAAATAAATATCGTTTTCTCAGTATTCGCCACACAGATCACTCTAATTCCGCTCTAAAATTCCTCGTGCATAATCCTTATCAGTTGTAGCAAAAACGTTCCGTACTGACCGGTAGCATCCTCAGTTCATCTTAAACCCGCTAAGAATCAACGTCTACCGAGAGACAATCATGGCGTTCCGAAAGATGCTGTTAGTTGCGCTGGTCGGCGGCCTCATTTCTGGTAAGTTATCAGCTCACGTTGTGTTATAGGTCATGGCAGAAGTCTTCCTCTTTCCCCTCCCCCCCAGTATCGACGGCCCGGGTTATTGACAACAATGAGAGCAAGTCTTCGGAGGAATCCGGGGAGCTGGCGGAATTTCTAGGCGAGGTCGAGTCCAGCTGCCGGAAACTGACCGGATCTAACGAAACCTACGAAATGATGGTGCTTCATGCTGCTCTGGTTCCACTTTGTGTCATTTCTAAATTGGACATTGAGAGCTTTTCGACAGATCTGGACAACTTGGACGAAACGAACAGGACGGAGTTCTTTCCCAAGTATTGTCCCCAGTTGCACGATTCTCTGAGTTGTCTTGAGCCGGTGACGGCAGAGCTTCGAAAATGCCTGGATCCCGAAGAAGTCGAAGTGCTGGACGTAATCGTCAATATGCTGCCGGAAGGACTCAACCTTGCCTGCAAGGACAACGGACAGATCTTCTTCAGTGAGTGTAGTTCTTTGAATAACCTTCACGAGAAAAATTCTTCTAATTGGCCTAACCTTCCACAGTGGACGATTCCGACTTCAACGAGTGTTCGGATAAATTTGTTGGCTACGTTGAAAAGTGCGCCGACAAGATCTCCAACACGACCGACGCGATGAACCTGTCCAGCTACGGTCCGAAGCAGTGCGACGAGCTGTCCCAGGTTCGGGAGTGCTTCGAGCAGCAGATGGTCGAGTGCAAAGCGCCCAAGTTGATTGAAATTTTCGACTTGTTCTACCGGCCCATGGTGAAGGCGAGTCCGTGCAAGAACGTGAGTAGATTGAACGGTTGAATCAGGTTTAGGTTGATTTAATGTTTTGTTCTTTTATAGCTGATCACACTGACCGAGCTTCCCGAGATCGAAAGCAATGCCATTTGAAGTGCATCAGAGAGCTTAAAGCAGAATGGTAATAATCTTATCAGTTACAGTTTGAAATGACGTTCAAAACGTGCTTATAAACATTATTAATTTACTCGAAATACACGAATATAATGTTATTTAATCCATATAAAAATGAAGTTTTGATGCAATTACTATTGAAAATATGAAAATTAAAGTCTGACAAGCATCTGTAAGAAGACATCGATTAATGTTATCGATATAGATTTGACGTGACTCGATAAAACTATTGACACACGCCATACAAAAATCTTCATGACATGAACAACATATAGAATTGATATGCTCTTGATGCTGACAATATACTTATCAATTTGTGTGGCGCCGAATTACACCATGTCATGTTCTGACTCGTATTGTTGTGCAAAATAATGATGATATTATAACCGATTAAAACCGTGTGCAACTTAGAAGGTATTGTTTTGATTCGCAAAACCTTAGAAAATTATTATCAGTGCATTTTTGGCTTTATGTTCTGCTTTGCACCGAAATCCTTCAATTCGAATTCTTATCATGTTATTTTAATAAAAACCGGCTGTATTGACCGGTAGCATCCACAGTTCATCTAAACATCGCGAAGAGAGACAACCATGGCGCTCCGAAATATGCTGTTAATTTTGATGATTGGCTTCATTTCTGGTAAGTTATCAGCTTAGTTTGTATTACAGGTTTTGGCGGTAATCTTCTTCATTCTCAGCAACGACGGCCCGGAATATTGAAATCAACTCTTCGGAAGATTATGATGAGTTGTCGGCATTTCTAGACAAGGTCGAGCCCAGCTGCTGGAGGCAGACTGGATCTAACAAAACCTACGAAAAGTTGCTTGTTAAAAGTATCTTTGCTCCATTTTGCATAACGTCCAAACTCGACGTGAGGAGCTTGTCTAGCGATCTGAAAACCTTGGACGAATCAACCAGGGCAACATTCTTCGCCAAGTATTGTCCCCAGATGCACAATTGTCTCAGCTGTTTAGAGCCGGTGACTGCAGAGCTTCGGAAATGCTTGGCTCCAAATGAAGTCGATGTACTGGACATCATGATCGATAGGCTGCCGGAAGGAATAAACCTTGCCTGCAAGGACAACGGACAGATCTTCTTCAGTGAGTAGAGGCCTTCTTTCGAGAGAACCGAAAAAATCTCCAATTTTGACGAAGCGATTGGCCTGTCCAACTACGGTTCGAAGCAGTGCGAGGAGCTGGTCCAGGTTCGGGAGTGCTTCGAGCAGAAGATGGTTGAGTGCAAGGCACCAAGGCTGATGGACATTTTTGATCTGTTTTACCGACCCATAATGAAGGCTACTCCGTGTAAAAATGTGATTAGAGAATAACTCAATCAAATTTGGAGCTTCCTCGAATCGAAAACAATACCAATAAAAGCGTAAAAATATAAAAAAGTAAATCTGCAACTAACTCGGAGCGTTTAGCACGGTAAGTCCACGCACCCCCCTCAACCCCCGTTGATTCTGTGGTACATGGATACGATCGAAGAATCTGTCCAACGCGGTTAATGCAACGTAGCATAACGTGAATTTCAATAAAATGCTCTTTCAAAGTGTATCAAATGACAACTCTGACAAGCTTCTGTAAGAAGGCATCGAATCATGTTATTTCTAGATTTGACGCGTCTCTACAAAACTATTGACACACGCCCTACAAAAAATTTACGTGACGTGAACAAAACTTAGTATTGATATGTTGCCGATGTAGATAACATATCGAATCGTGTGGCGCCGAATCGTACCGCGTCATGTTCGGGCTTTTATCGTTGTGCAAATAATGACGATATTATAATTGCAACGTCGGTGAGATTTCCAGCGGATGCGGCTTGGTGAGTCGATTTCATAACTGATAAAGAGCGCCGAAAATCCCTAGCTTGACACTGCAAATATTCTGGGGTTTATTATATTTTGCTATTTGCCAGAACTGATTCATGTTCGTTCGGGAAAATTCTGATTTAGTTTATTCAAGCATTTGGTTATACAAACAGTTTTGTTTTGAATATGAAAACAGCATAATTTTTAATTCTTTGTAATTTTAACCATCGTTCCATCAATTAAATTTGTACAAAAAAGTCGTTTTGCATCATTTTTTTAATACACGTCTCCATACAAATTTTGACACAGCCAAAATTTTTAGTTTCCGAATATGTTATTTAACGGTGCACATCAATCAAAGCTTATGCACCAAGTTTTTTGTTACAGACATTTTAGTATCTTCACAATGACGGGAACTATCAATATGATGTTTTTTTCATTCACTAAAGTACTGTTTCTAAAGTTATTTACAACAAAGTTTGACTATTTTTACAATCGGATTGTTTCAGGATTGGGTCCATAAGTTTGCCAATTTTGGAATAAGAAGACAAAAACTTCCTTGGTTGCTGTGCACTAGCGTGGCTCACGGATATATGAAAAAGACAACAGTGTTCAATTTCGAACGCCTCGACCGAAATTTTGTAGCTTTTTAGCCCTAGCCTGAAATTTTGAGCGAGTTTGGTTAATGTTTAGTTGTTCCACTCTTGACCTGAAGTTATAAAGAAATTTCAATAAATTTAATTTAATTATTTTCAACTTTTTAACTCTTCTTCGAGAAAGTTTTCTTATGCCCACTGATTTTTCCTCAAAAAAGAGGTTTCTTATAGTTTTTGATCCGGGGAAAAACTTTGTAGAATATCGCAAATCGCTAGGAATTAATCCCGGAAAGATACATGAAAATTTTTAGAGCACGTTACATTTTTTTTCCATACTCCAAAAATATCCTGTATCTTTTCGAGATCAATTCCTAGCGATTTGCGATGTTTTTAAAAGGTGTTCCCCGGATCAAAAGCTATAACCTGAGGAACATTTTATTGGGTTTTGTGAAACTTTCTCTAAGAAGAGGTTAAAAGTGAAAATTTCCCATATTAAATTTTCAAAAGTTCCATACTAACTAACCTTAACCAAATGCGCTCAAAATTGAAGGCGATGTTCTGGGGCCATATTGCTTCAAAATTCCGGGCGAGGCGTTCGAAATTGAAGTGAGCCACGCTACTGTGCACCCATAAAAAAAAGGTGCAGGTGGTTATGTTACACATGACCAGTATGACAAAGAACTTTGCAAGATGATTGTTGAAATTTTCGATAAGAATGTCCGGTCCAAATTTCCCCATGATTCCCTTATAATTACATAAGACAACTCTTTTGTGAATAGTTTTAAGACATAATATCAACGTCCTATCGAACTAAGGGGACGGAAATTGCAAATGGAGCTGCAATAGATATCAAGGTGAAATCAATCGACTTTCCCTCACCACTCGAAAGTTATCAAGATGCGGAAATGTTTTTGCAAGGCTGTTGCAAGCAATTGGCGGCAGCAAAGTAAATTTCAACAGCAAACACTAAAACTGCCCTTTCAAGGGCTCTAATTGAATTCGAAATAGTTATTCTATATTTCCAGAAACAGAATTTCGCCGCGGCACAATAAAAAGGCAATCGCAGTAATCGATTTATTACTTCCTGCGTAAAATAAGCGATTTATTTTAACTGCGTAACTTCAGATAATGATCAGATGCATGTGCAGTATCAAAAACCATAAAGTTTGATACCCATATTGCCCTAACTCTTATGGTTCGGCAAATGTCCCCTCATCGGAACATCCGCGGGGCCTCCGGCCACTCCGGATTGTAGCCAATACTTCCGAAATTTCAAATTTCATGTCCAGTATCAAAAACCATGAAGTTTGATACCCATATTGCCTCAACTCTTATGGTTCGGGAAATGTCCCCCCACCGGAACATCCCCGGGGCCTCCGGATTGTGGTCACTACTGCTGAAATGTCAAATTTTATGTCCAGTATCAAAAACCATAAAGTTTGATACCCATATTGCCCTAACTCTTATGGTTCGGCAAATGTCCCCTCATCGGAACATCCGCGGGGCCTCCGGCCACTCCGGATTGTGGCCAATACTTCCAAAATTTCAAATTTCATGTCCAGTATCAAAAACCATAAAGTTTGATACCCATATTGCCCCAACTCTTTTGGTTCGGCAAATGTTCCCCTTCGGAACATCCACGGGGCCTCCGGCCACTCCGGATTGCGGTCACGACTGCCGAAATGTTAAATTTCATGTCCAGTATCAAAAACCATAAACTTTATCGCAACCACAACCAACTTGACCCAAAGGGAACTGGTTCTCGATCAACACGGAGACCCCTTCTTGATGCCGTTAACCGGAGCTTCTGGGATCAGCAGCTTGACCACATCGGTCCCTAACGTTCTTCCTTGATGGCCTGCAGCGACAATCCGTCCCGTTCCTGCGACGGCCCGAGCCATTTCGGCGACCTCTCCACGTCGTTGACCGGGGGAAATTTCTGCTGTCCCTTTTGATTCTGCAACTGCCACTCGATGTTGACTCCTCGGCTATCAGAAAATTATGAGCTTGAGTGGAGATGATTTTAGATACATCAATTTCACGTCTCTCGGAGAGGATGATCGGGAAAGGTTTGTTCAACCAATCAGCGTGAAGGAAAAGGAGGGGAAGTCTGCGAAGAGGGGAAATCGCCACGTAACGATTTCGCTTCGCAAAAAATTGGGTTCCGATCTTTTTATTCATTCTCTTTACACATACTAAACACCACCTAGAGCACCAAACAGTGCGTTGCAAGTGTATTTGTAGCAAAAAAGCGCCATCGACTGTGGATTTGCTCGTGTGTGTGTGTGTGTGTGTGTGTGTGTGTGTGTGTGTGTGTGTGTGTGTGTGTGTGTGTGTGTGTGTGTGTGTGTGTGTGTGTGTGTGTGTGTAGTAAACCGCACTAAAATTGTGTTCGCGGAACCACACTAATATCGAAAATCGATTTTCCCCAAGATCGATCGGATGAGCAAACTCGTGAAGGGTAGTTGCACGGCAGAAACCAGGCGCACACAAATGAAGCTCCCCAGCCCGCGTTTGTGTGTATGCGTTGATAATTTGGTGCTCTTTCAAACCCCAAACTTGCCACTCGATTTCCCTTCCGCACACACAAACACTCACTACCGTACCCAACCAGATTTTTAAAGAATACTCTTTCGTGTGAATTGGCCCTGAAAAGGGCCATTTTAACATGTAAATTACAACTACAACCCGGTCCGAACCAGTTTACTTACAGCTAAGGGGACCTAAATAAAAAATTTCACAAATAAAAAAAAAAAAGGGCCATTTTAACGTCCTATGACGATGATAAAACCATGCGATGATGACACTCCAAGTTGTCGGCAATTTTCCCTCCCGCGCCTGCTCTGCCTCTCTTTCCAATTTTTCAATTCTCTCCTTCCTCTCGGCGGCTCTGCTGTGCTGCTGCTGCTTCTCGATCCTCCTCGTGCAAAGCTTCGGACTCGTTTGAGCTTCAACCGGTGGCACGGCGCTCTTTTATAACCTCGCTTGGCTGTGACGGCTCGACGCTTTCGAAGCAGTGGCAGAGAGCAAAATTTGCTAAGTGCTAGATACTTGAATCTGATTAATGTGTTCGGGAAAGGTTGCGCTCAACCAATCAGCGACCGGGATTTTCCCGGTCTGAATTTTTATTTTTCATCTTAACTTTTGAGTACTTTAACAAAGTTTTATCAACTTTGTGAGGTAGTCTACTTGCAATTTAAGACTTCCCCTTTCGTTTGGTGGATAAAGCATGCAGATTACTTGAATTGGGTGGGAGATATAAGCGTTTAAACGATTACACAAATCGTTACACTTTCGCTTCGCGAAATTTTGGATTGACACCCGTAGACAGTGCCCTTAGGACAAAGTTCTTTGTCAAAATTGTCGTCTATCTCTTGAAAAAATAATATTCAAATGACTATCCCCCACCTATTAGCTATTTCGAAGGTTATTTTGAAACTTTTTCCTTCAGTACATTTACTCGTTTCTTTATGCACCCATAAACTCTGTTCCCAACTTTGAATTAATCAGCTGTTGAAAGGTAGTCCACATCTCAGCTTAGGATAGTAACTTCACACAAGTAATACTTAAACAACGAAATAAATAAAATGAAATGAAATTAACAGCAAAAAAAAAGTTCGGCTTATTTTTATAAATTCAATTTTACCAAAAGGAACAGAACATTTCCGAGACTAAATGAGTAAACTCAGAAAAAACTCATTTTTCATCAGATCAAACGATACAGAAAACTAGGATAGCAGGGAAAAAAATTACTCAAAGCGTGAAAAAATCGAAAAGTTGCTAATCCAGTTCCGACGATAGGTTGATTCCATGATTATCACTATACGCCAGGAAAAATCGAAAAACTGACCAGTTTGGCTCCGGCGATAGGTTAATAAGTGTTAACAAGTTAAAATTCAAGTGAATCAATAAAATAAATTTGGCTAAAGGTTCATCATAATCAACTTTTGTTCAGTATGAGAACCGCATCTAAAATAAGAAATAAATACAAATAACTATGTTTCATCCAAAACAATAAAAAAATCAAAATAATTGCAAAATTGTAGAGAATTACTCTAAGATAACATTTTTGTTTTCAAAGAGATGACAAAGTTTTAAGAGATTAATAGTGCAAAGTGTTTTTGATTTAACGTATTAATTATAGTTTACTTTCAAAAGTCCTACTTGCGCAGGAAACCCATGGTGTTTACGAACGTTTCAAAGATATAGGGGAAAGTGGGGCAAGTGTAACAAGCTAAGGAAATGCTCATTATAACCCATCAATAACGTTAAAAAATCGGTCGGATTTTTCATAATCATCTTATTCTAGGTCTTGACTAAGAATTTGCTAGAAAAAGTTATAAAAAAATCCTGTTTTTTAATGTAAAAATTGATTTTAAAAATTTTGATTTTCCGTACGTTCTTCTCAACTAGTGGGGCAAGACGAACAACCCGTTGGGGCAAGAGGAACAATTCATGTAACAACAACTGTTATCACTTAGATACATCAGATTAGAATGTATTTGAAACGTTTCTTTCATTTTTAGATTGAATAATAATATTTTACTAAAAAAATTATCGTTTTTACGAAAAAAAATATTACTCAGATGAAAAAAGGAAATTTTAAAAATATCACTATATTTTGCATGGACAATTTTTTTTCAACAATTGTTTATCAGTTTTTAAGTATTTTTATGTATTTTTTCCCAACAAAATATGTTGTTGCAGCAATTCGTAATTTGTTCCGTATTAAATACATATGTTACACTTGCCCCACCTGAACAAGATTTTTTTAAAACTCTCAACAAAAATAACTAAAAGTTAAATCATATCAGGCCACAAATCAACACTCAACACACTGGAACGACTACGACAAACAGGTATCCCCCAAGATGATCCCCAACTAACAACACTTAGCGAACGCACAGCATTGCTGAACCATTGCATCCAACTAAACCACACATTTTCTTTTGAAAACACAAAAATTCTAGACCGACACAACATAGAATCAGCCTTGCCCATCCTCGAAATGCTTCACATTTCTATTACACCAAACACAGTTAACAAACGTACAGATACCGAACAGTTAAATCCCATTTATGCTGGCATTATAAACAACCTAAAATGTCATAACAAACACAGACATGACAACAATGTCACTGTCGATTGTAACCCAACAGAAAATTAGACGAGTCCCTTTCCAATTCCCCAAAACACACAAACACACAACCAAAGTGAACAAGATAAAAGTGCACACGATAGAGCTCCGAACAACAACGACCAAAAAACAGTTAGAAACGACATCTAGGCGAAAAAGAGAATCCCCAAAAGCATTACCAAACCAATGCAGTAAGTCTCCACAACACAAATCCATACACTCCCGATCAAAAATATCGACCAATGAACAAACATTCAATTTTTATAGTTTTCTCGACGCCACAAAACCGACATTTTACAAATTTTACAAAACTGAACCAAGACAACCGAACACCTACGTACGAGTAAGTACACATACAAACACACAAAACACACAAAAATTAACGGAAAAACCAAAAACCAAAATTTTTAGTTTCCCTGAAGATGATTTAATAAAAATCGAAACGTTGGATAAAGTACACAAATAAGTGTTTGAGCTACTTTCAACGACTGCAAGCCGAAAATCCATCTCAAATTAATGAACACAGTCGAAAAAGTCACATTTGTTAAATCATACTTTTTAAAAGGTGCAAGTCATTGGTAGGGACACTACTGATCTAGGAAAAACGCATTTTGATAAAATGAGCCTTAAAACGAACCCTAAGCCTTATTTTGTACTTTCCAAATATTATAAGAAAATAAAGGTTTAGAGAAAAACTTAATTAAATCTTACGCCCCGTGGCGTGTACGTCGTTTTGGCGGATATGTGGTAGTAGAATCAGTTGATTGCATTGCTAGCAACAATTCCTCATACTGGAAATAATCAAAATTGTAAAAATTACGGCCTTTCGAGCGATTGTTCCTCTTGCCCCATATGGTCGTCTTGCCCCCACCTTCCCCTATGAGTTAATGCCTGTTCTATTGGTAGTTGCACTATTTCAAATCAAGTTTAGCAGTTTAACTGCGTCTGGTTCTTGATGTTATGACTCAGTAGAGTGACTTCAACTATCACATCCTTTCATGAAAAAAAAATAAAACTTCTCCCTTAGCAACCCTCCATTGAACTACAACTCGGCTTAATCCGACAGCATCGACGTTTTGGAAATTCCAACCATGTCGTCAATCATGTCTCACCTGGTCCACCGAAGGCGTGGGGCATTTGGCACATTATTAAATCTCACTCAATAAAGCGAAAAGCCAACAAAAAAAAAAGAATTGCCGGCGCAAATATCACCACAAAAAAAATCACAAGTCATGAATGCGGTACACCGACTGAACCTTTCTTCACCGGCTCAACATCCTCCTCCGACAAACCATCAATGGATGATGACGTCAAGCTGGGTGGACTTTGATCCAGCACCGACCCCCGAATTGCTGCTTAGCTGTCAAATTTATGCAAAGTATGTTTGAGGATCTCCAGTCCGCTTTTTTGGTTTCCAACCAACCCACCTTACCTTGTTCGAAGCGGACAAAGTCCATTCCTGGTGGATTACGTGTCGGTTGCAAATTCTGCAAGTCGGGGGGGTTCTTCAAGATTGACCCTTCTTCGAAAATAGTTGCCAACTCATGCTCTAAATCTGTCCGTCTGTGCGGTATTTATCTATTTAAAAATCCGAATCCAACCAGTCCCATTTGATGACGTCAAGTTCGTGGCCGCGGAATCCGTCAGCAGGTCAATTGTTTACCCTTCTTCGGTGTATAAGATATGCTGACCATGGCGGGTCGGCCCCCCGATGCCGAGTTTACCGCACGTGGTCGCGACGTCATCGAGTTGAGCCACTTTGCCTTGCTGAAGGTGCGTGCGTGCGCATGGTTGTTTAACGGTGAGCAATGTTTGTCGACCAACAAAGTGGTGCTTTTTTCCGGTGTTTCCTTTTTTGTGTGTGGAAGATGCCAATGAGTTTCGAATTTCCTTGTCTTTGAAGACGGTGAAAAGTGAGATAAATAGCTTCTTTTTTTTGCGCGGTAAGTCGGCACGCGTGTTGTGATATGAACGTATAAGCGGAGCTGACGTCGTACTCGGGAAAGTGTAAATATTTGGGTGGGTTGCGATGAGTTGTTCTGGCCAAGTATGGAGCTGTTGGTTGTCGAGACATTTGTTCGGGAAATAGTCTCCTTTGTATTGAATATGTTACTAAATAGCTAACTAATGATTTCATAGGGTTCGGTCAAAGATTAAAAGTTTAGACCTAAGTAGGAGGAGGTATGGTAACCATGGGAAAAAATGAGTTGTCAAAACCGTGAACAAGCATTCATGAGTTTAGGAATTAGGGTATTTTAACCATTAGTGGACCCCCTAGTAGAGCCGAAGCACATTTTTCACAAATTTTCAATATTTTAAGCACTTTTTCATAACCCTTTGAACAAAATAATGGAATCTGGAGTGTTTTGAACAATTTTGAGTATTTGTTTCATCAGTTTTTTGTTTTTGAGCAGAAAAATAGCCATTTGAAAAAAAAGTTTTTTTTGCCTGTTATGGACCCCCTTTTCCTATAGTGGACCCGGGTCCATAATCCGATTATGGACCCGGGTCCACAATAGGCAAACTGTTATTTTTATACCTAATTTAACCGATATTTGATGTTTTGATGCATTGTGTAGGTCTAATGATAGATATAATGAATAAAAGATGGATTTTGCTCATTTTTCATCATGAACAAATATTTTTTATTAACAAATTTGGCTTTGAACAACAAAAAAACCAAAAAGATATTTAAACAAATTTATTTCCGAAAAAGATCAAAGAAAACGTTTCAAAAACCACTGTAAACATAAAATAATTTTAAAAAAGTAATTTTGATGCACATTTTTTCATATTAAATACATAAATAGTTGACCAAAACTAAACAATAGATTTGTTTACAGTTGCTGATAAAACCACGCATGTTTATTTAAAAAAAATGTTTTGTAATTGATGCTTCAGTTAAGTACCATTAACTAAAGTTTTGATTAATTATAAATTCTTTCGGTTTCAGCATATTTGGTACTTTTAACATGAAAACATCTATATTTATACTCATAATTGAAAAAAAATATGTGTTTAGGTTGATTACAACAAGCATTTATTGTATATTTAAGACAAACTTTTGCTTAAATACACAGTTTTCTTTATTTTTGTAAGTTAAATTAACAGGGGTCCACTTTTGGAAAAGTTTAGATTTTCGTTGTCCTATATTGGACCCCCCTAATTTTCGCTCGAAAATGAGTAGTTCTTCGCTTTATTTTAGTAAAGTTTCTTAAACTTACATTATTTCGACCTGCTGAAGTTGAATAATCAGTCAAAAAATGATTGGATAGTTAATTCAATCATTAAATATAAATGCAGTTTTGTTGTGAAAATGCTAGTGGCCATGGCTGATTTCAGATGTCGAACTCAAAACACTTATTTTGGCTGAAAGGACACGTCAACGTCAGCCAACATTGTTTTAAATTATGCTGAACATGCCAAATTAAAGATTTGTAGACAAAAACACGCTTGAAATTGTGATTTCATTGATTTTTTCATCAAAAACACTTCAGAGGGTCCACTATAGGAAAGGGGTCCACTAATGGATAACGTACCCTACGAACACAGTGTTCAATTTACATGATCTCCGTGTAGGACATTTGCCACTGGTTTTTCGTCATCATTGTGACAAACGATGCGAAACTTATTTTCATGTTTTTTTTTTTTTAACAATAGTCGTTCCCATTTTACGTTTATTAAGAAGCAATGCCTTTTCCTTGCATATACATACAGCAATTCCCCACGAAAACAGTGAGATTTGAAAAAAAAAATGTCATAACAGGCTCAACATTGAAGTGGACCCAAAATAATTAAAATCGTATTTTTTATTTTGCCATTAGGGTGGTTCGAAAAATTATGATTTTCATCGATTTTCGCCAAATAACGTTTAAAAAAACTCACTCCATGCCATTCCAACCGAATTTAGCTCTCTTGGACGCAAATGAAAGGATATTGATTGAGCTTTTAGAGAAAAATAGTTTAGAGTTTCAAAAATCTAGCCTTATATTTGAAAAGCTCGTATGAACATTTAAAATTGGGTAAGGAGGTCTCAGGGCCAAAAAGCCTATGTTTGAAAATATTTTTATCGGATTCATTAGGGACCATCCACAAACGACGTGGACACTTTTTGAGAAATCTTAACCCAAAAATTATGCTGAAAAATGTAAAACATAATCCAAACATAATCTAAATTAACAGAAATCCAAGGAATGATCTGAGGATTTTTTTATTTGGTATTTTTTTGATAATACAGTCCAGACTCGATTATCCGAAGTTTCGATTAGCCGAAGTTCGATTATCCGAAGGTTTGTATAAAAAATATTGTTTTCTTATTTTTTTCCATTCTTCAAACATCAAATTCGAATTCTGTGACCCCATTTTAGTCAAATTTGAATGGTTAATTCCCTGTAATTAAAAAATGCATTTTTTCAATATTTAATTGACGCCATTTCGGTCGCCATCTTGGATTTTAAAAATTCTAAATAAGTTTAGAGTACCGTCAGTTGGGGTGACATTGGGTCTGGGGGGTGAGATTGGGTCAAAGTATTTTTTTAAGGATTTTACCATTTCTCAGGTACTTCTCAATGAAACTAAATTCTGTTAAAAGGGTTGTGCAAGGGACATCTTAAGGTGACTTTGCTGAAAAAAATCTCGTTCCTATAACAAATCCTGTCATTTTAGCAGCTGCCTAAAGTTGAGGTACGTTTTTGACCAAAATAATGACCTTTCAAAAAACCAACTTTTTTAATTTTTTGTAGGAATTGATCAAAAAGTACCCAAATGTTTTAAAATCTCTACTTCAAACTTTTTAGCATGTCAATACGATTCCCTCGAACAAGAAACACTGTTGGATGACTTGTTTTTACCATATCTTAGAATTTGATCATCATTTTAGTTTCATTTGACCCAATGTCACCCCCTCTAAAGGGTGAGATTGGGTCAATTTTCAAACGATTGCCATTTAAGGTAGAGTCCATCAAATTACACCTTAATTTGGGAAAATGTTAGTAAACTATCTAAGAACAATTCTACGATAAAAGATTTTCGATGCTATTTAATTTGTTTTTGTCATTAAGAAATTACGAGAGGTGTATCGTTTTTTGACCCTTAGTCACCCCTACTGACGGTAGGTTAAGGGTCATACTAAAGCTCAACAATCAAAAATAAGACAACTGAAAAACGTTTTTTTCGTGATTTGATTATCCGAATTCGGATTGCGAAGTGAAATTTTGCAAAGGCCTTCGGATAATCAAGCCTGGACTGTACGTAGTAAAAGCATTTTGTGCTGCTATTCTCCTAAAAAAATTGAACAATCAGGCTCGAAATTAAAAAAAAATGATGATTTTTCGCTTCCGTCTATTTTTGCGAAAACCTAAGCACCATTTGGACCTATTAACTCTCTTGAACTTTAATTCAAAAATCTAACCTAACATTTATAAAAGTCTTTTGAAGCTTTAAAATGACGTTTTGATGGTGTTTGGCCCAAAGAGTTTATGCCTGAAAATATGTTTAGCAGATTCCTCGTACTGTTTTAGGGTGAAAACAGTAAAATGAAAAAAAAAACGAGAAAAAAACATTTGTACCACTGAAAGTTGAATTCCTAAAAGACGTTCTTTTTTATTTTCGTTTTTTTTTTTTTGATAAATTTAAGGGGCTAAAAAGACATCTTTTGGGCGTGATGGTTCAAAATCTGGTTTAGGTAATATTTTTATGAAAGTTTCGCAAATCTGGCCAAAAATATATTCATAATATTTTTTTAAAGTAAGAGGTAATTTGCAACCGATTTTTTTTTTAAATTAAAATGCACCGTTCTCAAGTTATTGCTACTTTTTAGTATACATTTCTGATTTTTTTTGTGTTTTGAGTTTGAAAAATAATTCTTGAAAAAAAAACACCTCTAAAAAAATAAGCTGAGATTATTTTTAATGTTATTTCTGGAACTTTGAAAATCGGAGAATTAGTTTTGGAGATTTTGAGATGTTTGAGCCTCACAAAGAATTCGAATCGATGATAATGAATTTCTCGTCCCTTAATTAGCCTTTAATATTCAACTGACGTTTTCGGAAACTATTGGTAACATTTGCAATGTTAAAAATTCAAACTCTTGCTAAATTTTCTTTTCATCAGAATTGATTTCATTTTTTTAAAGTTAACTCTTAGGTCTTCAAATAAATAGTTTTACACTCAACCCCCGCTGGTTGGTCACTTTTTCGTTGGTTTGACAAAGTCAAATTAAAAAGTGACGAACAGTCACTTTTTACACGGCGCTCACGCACACTATCAGAACAAACGATTGGTAGTGTGTGTGAACTCTGTGTGAAAGGGGTGTCAATCTAAAAAGTGACCTCGTTGGTTTGACAACATTTGGTGTCAAACCATCGGGGTTTGAGTGCACTTATTTCATATTTTAGACCATATTATATATTGTTTTGCAATATTTTGGGGGAAATGCGTAAATTTGGCACAAAATTGGACTTCAGTCCAATCAAAATGTTTTTTTAGAAAATGACAAAAAATGGTGAAATGAAAATGGAATGCTAGCTAATTGATATTACTTGCAATAAAACTTGAAAGAAAGTAGTGCACAAATTTCGCAAGCCAACTCTCAACTTAGCTCACACGTGCCACTTGAAACGTGCACCAAAGGACCTAAGCATCGCAACTAAAGAGACCGAAACCGCGTGCAAGCTATAAGCTGGACTCCGTTCACAGAATGTATAGTTTAACTTCGTGTGTGAGATTCTCCGACGACGACTCGAGAGTCGAGAGCAGATCGTCGGCACTCGCGGTGTGTGGACGGATGGATGGATAAAAAGCTTTCATTCGGCTCAACCGGCAAGCATTCGTATTCGGGCTAGAGAAGAAGCAACAACTCGTAAGAGAGAAAGTGGGAAAATTTTGCAAGACCGCGGGAAAAGAAAATTGTTTCCAACGGTGGGTGTGAGTGAGGAAAATATTTCAAACAGCCAAACAAGTCCAGAACGCAATTTGGGGGTGTTGGCAGTGTGTAAAACAAGCAAGTGATTTATTGCATCGAATCGCGTTCAGCGGGTCAATATTTACTTAAGTTTTGTGCAATAAAGCAGAGAAAACAAGTTTAGTGTTGGGTGATTTGAAATACACAAACGGAACACATTAATTACGTTTGGAGTGATAAAATGAATACCGAAGAGTTTCGCGTGCACGGCAAACAGATGATTGACTACATCTGCGATTATGGGAAAACGATCGAAAGCCGGGACGTGGCCCCGACCGTGGATCCCGGATTCCTGCGCCAGATGTTGCCAGGTAGGTCAAGTTTTGGGACGATTTAGTGATGCAATTTCTGTTTTAGTTGTGGGGGGAGGGACCTCGATGATTTATGTTATTTTTGCCAATTAGCTGCTTGTCACCCACTGCGGGCCACACCACATGGTTGGCAAATTATCACTTGTCTCGTAAATTTCTCCCTTCTCGCAAGTCGCGGACGGTGATTGTGGCCAGCAAGAGGTGTTGAAAAGTTTGTCAATCCACCCATTAATCATCTAGCGGAGTTTCAACACTTACCTTTGTTGGTAAAAATCTGTAAATAAAAAATAAATGGAAAATAAGTCATTAAAGTACACAAAACAACAAAGTAGAGGCAACAATTTCAAAAATAGCAAAAGTCACGCGCCAAGTTGTAAACCAAACACGCGCCTAGAATTGGCTTGAAACAACAAAAGATGCCGGACGAACGTCACTAGGTCGACCCCACGGTACCTCAGCCGGTGGATTAACGGCTAATCCGGTTAGGTCATGCCCTTTTCGTCTTCGGTTGAGTTTTAAGTTTGAAAATAATTAGTAAAATTTCGATTTTTTTTTGTTTTGTTTGCATTTTGAAGATTACTGCCGGCTTGTCAGAGATCAGCGAATTTTGTCGTCTTTTAACAAGGTGCTAAATATGTATTTCGAATGTGATGAATAAGTGTCGATATCATCTGCATCAGTGATACTGCTGAGTGAAGATATAATTGTTGGTTGAAGTAGTCTTCAACTCCCGCAATTGTGAGAACCTGTGTCGATTTGAGAAAATCTGTATTATATCTTTTTTTAAATATACATGTTCATAAACATAAAAATTAGGAAAACATAAAATAATTGAGTTGAAACGTTGTATGTTAAAGTTAAACTATTTCATAAATATATAAATAGTCTCTTGAACCATTGTACAAGACATCGATTTCAAAACACGTGAGCTTCACTTTATCAGCTTCTGTTTGCTTTTTTATATTATCCCAGAAGCTGGTAGTGTTTGTTGACGGAAATAGATATTAGGTATCATAGTACCTATAAATAAATAAATTTCGCATTGAAATAACACTTTCAGACTTGCTGTAACATAAATGGCGCAAAATTTTAAATTCCATGATTAGAAAATATTTTCAATGATCTAAAAAAAAATCAGACCTGAATGGATTAAACCGGGGTGACTTTGACAGTTTGCAGATTTATTGCAAAATGAAAAGAACGTAACAACTACGAAAATAATAACCTCTACAAAGTTTAAGTTTGTAGAGAAAAGTAAATTGAATTGTCGTAAAGCGATTTATATTTTAAATTCTCTGGACAGATTCATACAAAGAGTACCGTAATCTGGGTCTGAATAGGGATAGCAGTTTTTTGAGCACTTAAAGTTTTTAAATTTGGAAATGGATGTACACATTTTGTTGGTCTGAGTCTGTTCTAACTGAAACCAACCAGAAAAATCAAAAAATTATGCTCCAACATGGTTAACCCTCTAACGCCCAGAGCTGTTTGCTTATCGTAAAAATAGTAAATGGCTTAATTTTGGTACAATAATGCAAGAAATACTTTACTTTGACCCACAAACATCGAATTGAGGCAAAAAAGTAGAATTTGAAGTGGTGCACCAGAGCACCATCAGGAAGATGAGCAACTTTTTTTTAAACCACAAAATCTCGTTTTCTTCAAATCTATTGGTTCATTTGTTTGAAAACGCTTCGAAATGTGTTAAAAACTACTTATTCTTTGCTGTAAGACCATATTTCTGAAGTATTAACTACAAATTCTAAAATCTCTGCATTTTCAGGTTTCTTTGATTGGCTCATTCAAAACCCACAAACAACCATTTTCATGAAAAAATAAGGAAAATAATAAAATTATCGGTCTAATAACAATGTTTTGTCTTGTTTATGAATAGTCAAAACGTTTATAAACTTTTGTTTTGATAAAAATAAGCTTTTTCTGTAATTTAGAAAAAAGTGCTCCTGAATATTTAGTTGCTCATATGCCTAGGTGGTGCTCTGGTGCACCAAATGAAAAAGGTTAAAAAACACTTAAAACCGGTCCAAACTCACAATGTTATTCACAGGGGTTCTTGTCCAAGGTTCAAATGATAGCAAAACATTTTTTGTTTCATAAAATTTTGTGTTTGGTATTTTTTACGGGCTTTCGAAAACAGGTCTTATTTATTTCCCTAAAATTGGCCCATTTTTGTTTACATTTCACACTGTAACTTTGCTTGTGCTTAACCAAATTTGATGAAATTTGGGGAGATGTTAGTATACATTCTACATGAACACCTGCAACCTAAAGCATCATGAAAAGTTGTGTCAGTTCCGAGATATTTGAGTTCAAAGTTTTGGTGCTCTGGAGTAACCATGGGCGTGAGAGGGTTAAAACTGCTGTCCCAATTCGCCCCATGTGTCCCAATTGACCCCAGTTTACGGTAACAAAATAAATTTTATTTTGTTTCGTTTCAAGTGTTAATACAATATAATTGCACAATATCTGCAAATCCCTAAGCCTGGATTTTTTTTTGTAATTCATCAAAATCGACTTGAATGGCAGTTAAATTTGAAATCTTTATGAAAAATCTAGTGGAAGTTAATTTTAAACAATATAATAAGCCGTAGCTAAGGTTTTTTTTTTAATGATTATCCTTCAAAATTGCCCAAAAACTCAGTTTTCACGGGGCATTTATCGAGGTATGGACTGTTTTTTTTTTCTAGAAGAAAAAACTGCACTTTAATTTTTCAACGGCCTAATCATTTTTCCAATCCAATGTAACCTTCCGTTTGCGACTTAGGGTGACTTGTCACAAACACAAACTCAAAACACAAAGCAGTTTATTTTGTTGTAAAAATTATTAAAAAGGTAAATGTTTTCAGCATCCTTTAGATTGTTCAGCTTTTGTAATTTTGTAGAGATTTTCTCTCTATGTGAACGTCAAAGACAAATCTTTTGATGTGAATTTCACCCTTATTGATGCCTATACGGATTATTCTAATTATCGTCATCTTAAAAAAAGTCAGAGCGTGTCGTTAAGTTCTTAAATAATTGTAAGTTCAATAAATCGTTGCATTTCACGAATGATTTTGAAAGTGAAACACGAATTAGCTCATCAAAATTCAAACAAATTCAAGTTTACCGATCCACAAATACCGCAAATATGATGTAACGCTGTTCAAACACCACGCGTCTCCTCCAACCACGTTTGCATAGCTGAGAAGACGTCGTGGAGTAGCTCGTGGCGATATTTACCGATTTGTGTAGTAGGTATAGTAACTTATCGCGATTCAACCAGAAGAACTCTGTCTCTTCACGTCATCGCGGTGAGCTCGGCTGACTGTCCGGTAGCAGAAGCGACGAACCCGTCGGTTCGGGGAATCACATCGCCTTCTGAGATTTTTTTTTGTTGCTTCGTTCTGCTCTCTTTCAAACAAAGTAGGTATGACCACATTGCTGACCACGTCGACGGCTTGTCTAGTGTAAACATGAAAGCCGAACTGCTCGTTTCGGATTCTTTTGAAGTGGGATTTTGTTTCGCCGTCGGCGAAATTGTTTTCAGTTGTTCCTCGCTACAGTAATTAGCATATTTGAAACCATTTCTCTGTTTTTTTTTTTCATTTTGCAGATGAAGCACCGCAGAAGGGCGAAGACTTTAAGCGGATGCTCGAGGACGTCGAGGGCAAGATCATGCCGAATATGGTGCACTGGAACCATCCGCGGTTTTTCGCGTACTTCCCGTCTGGCAACTCGTACCCGTCGATCCTCGGAGAGATGCTGAGCAGTGCGATCGGGTCGATCGGTTTCTCATGGGTAAATATTTGTGACCACTTGAGGCGGAGTGTGTTGGTTTGTGGACAGAACTCTTGATGATTTGGCTTCTTCTCGCAGGCTTCCTCACCGGCTGCTACCGAACTGGAGGGAATCGTAATGGATTGGTACGCGAAGGCGCTGGATTTGCCGACGTTCTTCCGGAGTGATTCGCCGGGGTCACGCGGTGGAGGGGTTTTGCAGGGATCGGCCTCGGAGTGTGCGCTGGTGTGCATGATGGCCGCGCGGTACCGGACAATCCAGAAGCTCCGTGGTTCGGATATTTCCGTGCACGAGAGTGTCTATTTGCCACAGTTGGTGGCGTACGCTTCAAAGGAGGCGCATTCATCGATTGAAAAGGCAGCCAAAATGGCAATTGTCAAGTTGAGGGTGCTGGAGACCGATTCTCGGGGGGTGTTCCGAGGGAATACCTTGCAAGAGGCTATTGAAAAGGACTTGCAGGCTGGATTGACACCGTTCTTCGTGGTGGCCACGGTTGGTACGACATCGGCATGCGTCTTCGATAACCTTGTTGAAATTGGACAAGTTTGCAAATCGGTTCCGAGCATCTGGTTCCACGTGGACGGAGCATACGCAGGTAACTCCTTCATTCTTCCCGAGATGCGACACTTCAAAGAAGGTTTGGAATATGCCGATTCGTTCAATACGAATCCAAACAAGCTGCTTCTCACAAACTTCGACTGTTCGGCCATGTGGGTTAAGGACACGAAACTGCTAACCTCAGCGCTGGCCGTCGACCCGCTGTACCTGCAGCACGATCACAACGGAGCCGTTGACTACCGCCACTACAGCATACCGCTGAGCCGCCGCTTCCGGGCACTCAAGCTTTGGTTCGTATTCCGGTCGTACGGAATCGCCGGCCTGCAGAAGTACATCCGTAATCACATTACATTAGCGAAGCAATTCGAGGGACTCGTCAACAAGGATGACCGCTTCGAGGTTCGCAACGACGTCAACCTGGGACTCGTCTGCTTCCGGCTTAAGTGAGTCCTTTCAAAATGACTTCGACTTAACTAAATATTAATACCAACATCCCTCTTCCAAACAGACACAACGACTACATCAACCGGGACCTGCTCGCTCGCATCAACAGCTCGGGCCGGTTCCACATGACCCCGGCCAAAGTGGGCGGCAAGTACATCATCCGGTTCTGCGTAACGTACGAGCATGCCACCGCCGAACACATTGGTAAGCGCGCTGATGCAACAATAACACGACACGTGTGAACGTGTCAAGCTTAATTCCTTCCACGTGGTCGCGGCCAAAATTTGCATAATCAGTTCATTAACCAACCCACCCCTTCATCTCTTAGACTACGCCTGGGAGGAAATCAAAAACTTTGCCGAAGAAACGCTCGCCGCCGAGGGACCGGCTGACGCCGACGTGGTCGTCAAGGTACCCATCATCGCCAAGAAGCCCCCGAAGAAGCTCACCCGCAGCATGTCCACCCGGTTCTCGTTCACGCGTAGCGTGTCCCGCGAGATCTACGAACGGCAAAACAGCCGGTAAGATCCACTACAACCCTCCCCCTACCCCACCAAGACTCGCTGGTCCTAATCCGTGTGTCCATTTCCTTTTCAAAACAAAAGGTCCCAGCTCACGGACGGTGCCACCCCGGTGGTCATCATGGACACCGACGAGATTCTGCAAAGTTTGCAGCGGGCGACGGTGTCAGCCCGGCTAAACGGTGGCATCCAGAAGCAGCACGAGCTGTACGAAACGGACAGCACGGACGAGGCCAGCAACTGACTAGCTACGGCACGCTTCTTTCGCCGGAGTTTGCGGCGCCGCCACCAGCAGTGCAAGTCCAAGAGCTGCTCCAGTATTAGACAAATGTGATTTTTATAAAACGTGCCTAGACTTTAGCTGCTATCACTTCTCAGTGCTTTTGTACTTTATTTATTATGCTATGCCATTGAAATATATTTTATTCGCCAAATCATCAAGTATTATTAGGATAAGGGTCATTGTATAGATGTATTTTACATGTGCATTTCTATGATGACGGCTACCATGACCATCTACCCAATTGAACAAGTAACCTACAAATGTGTATAAAGAGAACAGTTTGCAATAAAGTCATATTTATCTATAGAAGTTGGTTTTATCATCAGTATGTTTCTACGATGTTCACACGAGGGCTTGTAAACATTCGACATTTCCATCAAATGGGTACTAAGCGCTTCCCCCATGACTGCATTTAACACATTGGCTTTCTTTCACACATTGTTAAACATTTCAAAAAATATGTTTTGGCAAATCTGGACATACGGGGTGAATAGGGACAGCTATGTTAGCTATGCTTTAACTCAATACATCATATTTGTAATTTGTTCATGTAAGAACGTAAGGGAGTTTGGGGCAATTTGGACACCCCTTCAAAAATCAACTTTTCTTCGGATATAAAGCGAAAACGGCAATTTAAGTGACAAAGCTTGGACGATGTCTGAGATATGTTCATACAAAACTTGTGCATTTCTAGAGTTTTTATGGATGAAAATCTGATTACTGCACATTTGGCGTTCAACTAAACTCTAATGTTGACGGGTTTTTATTAATTTGTATGAAATTTCTAATGCTGGTCTACAATATTATTTAAATTGAAGGGTTACGGTATGTTGAATTTCAAAAATGGATCGTTTCAACTTAATTAGTTTTTTTATAGAGATTGGTTTAGATAAATCTAAATGATACCCTAATCACTAAAAACATTACTTGTGCCTAATCCAGAATCAATGTTTAAATCATTTCAGAATGAATGATTATATTTTTCTACTACACTAAACTATTAATTATCATCCTTTTGAATTATCATTAAATTACAAAAACATTATTTATTGATGAAATATTGTGAGCAAAAAAAAACATAACAAAATATAAAGCAATTACAAAACAAGGGTGAAGGATAAAAAACATGCTCAAAAAATCAAATGTAATCTTATTCTTCAACATGTGTCCAAATTACAAAAGATGTCCATATTACCCACAATGTATATCCATATTACCCCATAAGGGTGTCCATATTACCCCCACCAAAAATGTGGGGGTAATTTGGACACCTTTTAATCTTTGCGATAAAAATGAGTTTTTTATCAAAATTTATAGAAATTAATGACATTTTTACATCGAATGTGATATCTCTGGTGCCATCTATATTCCATTAAAATAGCCCGTGGTAGAGCAATTTCCTTAGGGTGTCCAAATTACCCCACAATTCCCTACATCAACAAAAAGGTTTCTACATTTAACGCTTTGAAATACTCTAAAAACTAATGTCTTTACTTTGACTGTAATCTGAATTCGCGACATTTAACTGCAGAGCAATTCTTTACCAGAACTAGAAATGGATTTTATTTGTATTTTTTTAATTTGGCTCAAACTTTGTGGGGGCCTTCCCTATGACCAAAGAAGCCATTTTGTGTCATTGGTTCATCCATACAAGCCTCCATACAATTTGAACAGCTGTCCATACAAAAATGGTACGTAAATATTTGAAAATCTGTAATTTTACTTCTCGGGTGAGTTTTCAAAAAGCCGTAAGAGCCACCGTGACCTCGAACACTAATATCCGTATTTCTCCAAATTTCAACAAAATTTCTTTTATTTTTAGTTTGTGGCACTTGTAGATGAATAATCTTAAGTAAAAATAAAGTAAAGTAAATCTTTCCCAGTTCCTGAGGGGAACACCCTTGAAGGGTTTCGGAGCCGGCATTTACAAAGCGGATTCAGTGGCAATTTCATTCTCAACTTAATGTTAACATGTTAAGGTTAATGCTAGCATTCCATAGGTCGCCTCTCCCTAAGGTGTCGTGATAAGGTCCAGTTTGTGACGATGGACTACCTTCCCTTTACTAAGCAATCGATTCCAGAAGGGAGAAGATCACCAGTTGTGTTGGTCCGAGCCGGGATGTGAACCCCGATCTACCGCTTACGAGGCGGAAGCGTTACCACTGGGCATTTTTGAAATTGGTTTTACGTAAGTAAGTACGTCTAATACCGAGACAAAAAAACTTCGTTTACCATGGCTTTTTTACGGCTTTTCGAAAACTAATCCGAGACTTGATCAATTTGGTGTCTTCGGCAAAGTTGTAGGTATCAATGAGAAATTTTCCAAAAAAATAGGTACACGGAAAAAATCTGATTTGTTTAATGATTTTTTTTTTTCAAAAAAACCAAAATCCGTACTTTTTTTAATTTTCGAGATTTTTTTATATGTTTTAGGGGACCAAAACCCGCAAATTTTGAGCCATAGAGAAATATGGTTAAAAATGTTGCCGTCTAGTTATAAATTTTCGAAAAATAGTTATTTTTGAAGAAAAAAAATTAAATTTCATACATAAAATTTGTTTGACCCCTTACCTTATTTATTATTTACTAGTATTTACATTTGTATGGAATTGTCCACGACGGGGGAGGGGAAGGGGGATGAGGGTCTGATGTTTCTAAAAAGTGTCCACGTGGTTTATGGATGGTCCCTTACTAAACTATTTTAAAATAAGCTTGTATTTTGGATTTATGAATTCGAATCAACAACTTTATTATAAGTAGTGATTTTAGTAAGGTTTGCTGAATAAATTTATCAGATTAATAATGTATAGTAGGGTCAAATTAAGAACATTCACTCTATGTTCTATAAAATTTAACAGACAAAAAAGGCGCTGTTTTTTATTACAGAATCTGATGAAGAATAAAGTAAGGAACTCACCTTTGCTTATGGGCGGTTCAGCGTGCTCACAGCTTTTCACTGCACTATTTTTCAGTGAATTTTCCGTGAAAATATGCACTTTTCACTAAATTATCACAAAATAGCCGCACTGTTTCACGATTTCACAAACTATCGTCAACAAAAACACCGCCACCGTGTTCAAAGTTCACACGCGCCGATCAGCTGTCACCAGGTCACCACAGAACATAAACAACCTACCAGCGGCGCCGTCCAATTTCTTCAAAAAAGTGGGAGCCTTGCATCACGCGCCGTTACACACAAGCCGCGACTCACTGGGCAGCTGCCAGCAAACGTCACAACAAACAAACAAAAAACGCGATTTCGGCGATTTCAAACGATTCGAGGCGCGCGCGTTCCGTTCTGCATTTGTAAACAGACTTTCGTCGCGAGCGGTCGTGTTTCGGTTTCGAGTCCGCGGGTTTCGGTCCAGCTCCGTCCAAGTGAATGATTGTCCGGTGTGAAGTGCAGTAGTGAATAGATCAAGTTAACCCCGTCGTCGAAATGCCCACCTGGAACCAGATTCAGTCACAGCTTCGGCACCCCAACAATCCGGTTGTGTTTATGGACATAACCGTCGGAACGTCGGTTAGTGACCGCGACATGGGGGCCGTTTTGGAAGCTTGTTTGTGAGTAATGTTTTGTGAATTTGCAGGAAATTGGCCGGATGGTGTTTGAGTTGTTCGCCGATGTAGTGCCGAAGACGTGCGAGAACTTCCGGCAGCTTTGCACCGGCGAGCACAAGAAAGACGGAGTTCCCGTGGGTTATAAGGGGTCCTCCTTCCATCGGGTGATCAAGGACTTCATGATTCAGGGTGGTGATTTTGTGAATGTACGTTTTTTATGGCTTTATAATTATTCAAGAGTAAAGAAAATGACGCTTCTTTCCCTCAACAGGGTGACGGAACGGGCGTGATGAGCATTTACGGTAACAACACATTCCCGGACGAGGGCTTCATGCTGAAGCATGAAGCTCCCGGTCTGCTTTCGATGGCCAACAGTGGGAAGGACACCAACGGTTGTCAGTTTTTCATAACTTGCGCCAAATGCAACTTCCTCGATTACAAGCACGTTGTTTTCGGTCGCGTCCTCGATGGCCTGCTTATCATGCGCAAGATCGAAAATGTCCCGACGGGACCGAACAACAAGCCCAAACTTCCGGTCGTGATTTCGCAGTGCGGACAGATGTAGGATATTTCGTAGATTAGAGTGTAAGCAGAATCGTACTATTGTTAAAAAGTCCGCACACCAGCACCGGCCGAAATGGTCCGGATAGTGTCCGGACTCCAGCAAGGATAACACAACACATACACATAAATACAGCCAGCCAGCACAGAATCGTAAGTTATGTTTTTCCACTTCTAATTATATCACATTTTCCCTGAAGAGGTAGCTAGTATTTGCTTCCTAAGGAGAGGGTGGTGTGGAAAAAGTTAACCTTGATTTCTACGACGATGTTGATGGAAAAGGGGGAAACCATAAAAATACGAGGATTCGTAATTTTTTGCTGTATTACCCGTTTCATTAATAAATTTCTTAAGCCTTGTTTTTTTTTAAGAAAAAGCTTGTTTTTTATATGTTTAAACATTAACGAATTATTCTCAAAATCTACCATTTTTAAATTCTTACATCTGTAAAAACTTATAATCTTGAATTGTATAGTTGAAGATTCTGAAATTTCTTAATATTCAAATCTTAAAGTCCCAAATTTTAAAATCTTTTTTTTTCTATTTAAAATGTCGACTAACAAACCAAATTCATAATATTTAATTTCTATATTCTTATTTGCTTTAATGTTTAAATACCTAAATTCTATGATTTTTTAATTGTAAGGTTTCTTATTTTCCTACATTTTTTTTATATTATTCAAATCAAAAATGAAAAAAAAAAAAACTGAAACAAACCTTGAATTTCAAAGTATCAAATTCATAAATTCTCTTTGAAATATGAAACCTTTAATCCTAAAATTTAAATTCCTCAATTCTTAAATCTAGAGTTAAAGGTGCTATTATAACACATGATTTAAAAAAAAATGCTGGAATTATTTAACTCTAAATTGTTAAATTTTAAAATTGTTAAATTTAAAAATTCTTAAATTAATAAATTCTTAAATTATTAAATTCTTAAATTATTAAATTCTTAAATTTTAAAATTCTTAAATATGTCTCAGCCAACTTAGAAAAAACGTGGTGTTATGGTGTGGCCTTCTTTGCTTTTTTACATTTTCAGACTCTCAAAATTTGGCCAATTGGGCCAATGGGAACCTGTTCTGACTGTTCCGGATTCGGGAACCAGTGGCATGACATGACATTTTTATTAAATTTATTAAAAATGTTTTTGCCACTAGAATTTCAAGATTCTCATTCAAGATCTGAATTTATCTAAAACCAGAATCATAAATGTCCTTGAGCGAGTTGTGGCCAGGGAGCTATAACCACGGCAAGTAGTGTCCAGGGCATTTGTGGAAATACGATGTCCCATCCAAGAGGGTCCATGAGCACCAAAACTTCTTAGCATGGTGCTCCCAACGATTTATTGCCATAACAAACAGGAACGTGAGCGGGGGATCCCCACGTTTCTTCCTCCCCTGTAGATTCAGAAATGTGTTGTTGTATGAACATTCGTGCTCAAACTCAATCCAATTCAACGAATCATCTTTGCGGTTAACTTTACGCAGTTGGCCTGGCCATTTTAACGATTGTGATGTTTTTTTTTTTTTTTCTTTTTTTTTCATTTATTGCATTGGGGCACTGCAATTGTTAATAATGACAAGAGGATGCTAGGCGTTAATCAACCTAAGGCATTTTCCAGGATGCCCTTGAAAGACTGGCTGCGCTAGGTTAGATTAGATTAGAACCAGAATCATAAATGTCCTTAATTGTTAAATCTTAAATTCTTAAATTCTTAAATTAAAAAAAATTATTCAATTCTTTAATTATTTTCAAATAAAATTTTGTATTTTATATGTTAATATTGTTTTATTTAATGTTTTGGTATCGGACAAATTTTTGTGTTTTGTTTATTTATTCGAATATTTTGCAGCTTTGTAATTTTTTTTATAATTTTGTAACTTGGAATTCATGTTATTGTAGAATTAATTTTTTTTATAATCTTTGTTTTAATATTTTGTTCATTTGTAGTTTGTATTTAGTTTTTTTGAATTTTTTTTACATTTTATAATTTTGATATTTTTAATTTATGATTTTGGGAGTTACTTTTTAAAGTATTTTTTAAGAGCAGTCCTGTTACCAAATTATTCAAAAGCTATTAGCAAAGTATTTTTTTAAAGCTAATTTTTTTTTTATCAAGAGAAACGGCAATTCAAAATCTCAACGGAAATTTATCAACGAACACTAACTCAGCAATTATGTTATAAATCAAATGTCCAAGTAGGATTATGAATGATTATTACGCTCGTAGAACAAACCCTATTCTGCGACGCTGACCTTATTTCCGTTCTTGGCCGGTTTGATTGCTTGCCACGGTCGGTCCCAGGCCGTAGATCGATCGGTCAAGTTTAGCCTGCTGACCTTGGGCAGCTAACAATTTTATTTCTTATATACCTCTGTGATTGCCGAGGACCAGCTGACCGCACAAATGGTTCCTTTGCATGGGGTGGGAGCCACCCCGGCGTAACCGCTAATCATTCCATTTCCGGCAGCGTGGCGTTAGCTGCAGTGCTAAAACATGTGCGGCTTTTGGGGCCTCCCTTTTGATGATAATCGAGGGACCGTTTTGCCTTTGAATGGGTTGAATTTCCTTCGAATTAGTCGCCTTTTCTGAACAGATTTGGCTTGTGAATGCGAAAGAGTCAACCGTCTTTTTATGAACTCATCGTCGGAGCCGTTAGGCCCCAAAATGGAATGCTGATAATAATTTTTATGGACAGTTATATGGAAATCGCGGAAAATGCCCGCGTTGTGGCGGGAGTCATAATTTTGCGCCAGCGGTCTGTTTACTTTTCTCGAGGAAGAAATGTGGCACATTCCCGGCACTTTTTTTTTAAATAATCGGCACCAACCTAGCTTTTGCGATATTTTTTTCTGTACGGTCAATAAGCTAAGCTATTTTTTTTAAAGTATGCTTCCACACTGCTAGGAGCATTAACTCCAGATTTCCCCTTCGACAATCATTACTTACGCCGGAAAGCACCGAGCTTGCGTGCTGGGAGCGCATTACCTTCTCCCCTTTTTCCCCCCCGTCGTATTTCTAGTTTTGACTTTGACGAGGATATGCCAGAATTAAGGTGGGAGGGAGAATATTCTGACCACCACTTTGGTATGCAAAACTCGGCCTCCATCCACCGTCGGTGCCTCGAACGAGAAGGAAAGGAGTGGGGTTTTGTGGGTGAGGATTTCATATCTCGCCAGATGGGTGCCATGGGTGAAGGTACTTGAAGACTCATTACGCAACCGCGGGAGTCCGGCGGGGATGATGAGGGTCGACCGGAGCACTTTGGCTGTCGGAATGTGCTAATGAATTTAAGGGCAGGTTATGCTGGAAGGAAAGTAGGGGGGATTTATGAAAATTTATAAATATTATTCTTACCATTATTCAGTATTTTTACATCAATGCTAATTAGGAAAACTACCAATAATTCCAATAAAGTAAGTATGTTGAGGAAGTGGTTATTCTATCAAAAGTAATGAAAAAATTAATGGAATATTAAATACTTTTCAGCGATGAATTTTAATTTTTCATCGAAATTACAAAAAAAAAATGCAAACAAAAGTCAATATGCGAAAAATTTGCGAAGTGCCGTATGTTAACTTTTCTCAGCATTTTTTGATTGGTTTAAATTTAGAAAATATATGTCTTAGGACGCCATTTTTTCTCATTGTTTCATACGATCTCTATACTACTTTACGGTTCAAACAAAAGTGCTTTGTATATATTCGAACATCTGTATCAAAAAAAAAAAAAAAAAAATAATAAAATAAAATAAAAAAAGGAGGGACGAGAATTTTCAGGAAACATTGTTACATTCTGAAAGAAGTGCGATTTAAACTTTGAAAAATATTTGCAAAGGCTTAAATTAAAAAAAAAAAAAATCTAAAGCATCAAAAGAATATTTACAAAAAAAAATTTCACAGTACCATAACTTTTGAATTTTTGTAAATTTTTGAATATAAAAAAATATTGAATATAAAAAATATAAATAAATAGGCCATCATTTTCTTCCCCATCCGACGGAAGGCAAGATCAGACAAGTCTCGTCTCGAAAAATGTCACCTGGGCTGACTGGGATCGCACCCAGGCCAACTGGCCGGACCCGAAATTTTTTATATTTTCCAAATCTTTTGATTTTTGTAAGCAGAATTTTTTTTTTTAATTTTTAGGTTTTAATTTTTTTGTGCTTTTGAGTTTTTAATGTTTTTAATTTTTTTTAATTTCTTGATATTTGTTATTTTGTATAATGTTGGTTCTTTTTCCTTTAAAAAAGTATTTTTTTTAATTTATGCATTTTTGAAGTAATTCTTTTTAAATTTATAAATTCCAAAAAAAAATCCAGAAAAATTAATAGAACTTCTAAAATTTAAAAATTCTAAAAATAAAACTTATTAAGTCTAGGGGAGCGTTCTTTTATTACGTAACGCGAAAAATCGGACTTTTAGACCCCCTCCCCCCCCTCGTAACAAAATTTCCATACAAATTTTAAAAATTTTGTATGGAGCACGGCCTCCGAACCCCCCTCCCCCCCTACTGCGTTACGTAATAAAAGAATGCTCCCTAGTATTTTTTTCAATTTATGCATTTTGAAAGTTAAATTATTGTTCTTTAATTTATAAACAACAGAAACAAAAACTCTAGAATTTATAAAAAAAAATCCTAAATTAAACTTTTTTTTATTTACAAATTTAAGGGGCTACGATAGGCTTTTTAGGCTATAATTTAACTCAAAAATGACGAACTTTTCGTCACAGTGTCCTGATGCAAACAATGATCGAGCTCGAGCTGTCACATTCCTGCGAAATATGTTGGCTGACATATCGGGCAGTCAGTCAGAAGAAAATCAGCTAAAAATCGCCTGAGAAAAAACTTTTGCTAGAAAGAGCTAGCAAATCTGATGCAAACAAACCCCCAGCTGACATTTAAACACACTTTGATGAAGAAGCCTTAGAAAGCCTTATACATGTTAATCGGCAAAAATTGTCAAGGACTGGTATAAGCACACATTTTCAAAAAAATTAAGATTTGAGAAAAACAAAAATGTTTGCGAAAAAAAATGTGCGGTACTAAATATCGAAAACTTTTATAACTTCTAAAGACATTTAATTAACCCAAAAATTTTAAAAATGATTCTAAACGCAGGGAAATGCGCTGTTGTTTTTTGAAAAAATATTTTCTGTTAAAGAATTTTCTGTAATATGACATTTCTGTAACAACTTTTCAATAGGGCGAAACCCTCAGATGTAAACAAACTGAGTTTTTGTCAGAATCATATTGTTCTCCGTTTTCGTCGAGTGGACTGTATTTTTCCTTGAATTTCGATTTTTTTCTCTCCGCGAACGGATCAAGTAAAAACGCGCGCGTCTGGCTTTTTCGGTTACACGCTAAACTCTTATCGCTTTATTTTGAAGTAACCTTAGATACACGGAAAATAGAAAAAGGCTAAACAAATAACAGT